>NW_021635392.1:0-736943 GCF_004799145.2 Neltuma alba
AATACTATGATCAATGAGTTATTAGATGATATTAATAGGCTATAATTGAAGAGGAGAGGATGGGCAGAACTAAGTAAAAGAGCTTGATGTAATTCATGGTGAATTGAATAAGCTTATATGCAGCCACGAGATGAATGATGTGGAATTTAAGGAAGAGGCAAAATAAGTTTAGAAGAGAAATGTTAGTGTTGGTAATAATATGGGTTTTATTATTTGCTGTATATTTGATAAAAGGAGTATATGAAATTTATTGCAATAAATTTTGTATGTCAAGAGGTATGGGTTTTGGTAGTTGTTTTTGTAACAATTACGGACTATTTGGTGGAGCGTTTGATGAAGAAATCCAACAATTATGTAACAATTAAGGACCATTTGTTAGTAATTTTGATGCTAATAATGTTAATTGAAATCAATTAAAAAACACAACAACCTATAAATTAAAGGAGATATAAGATAGTTGAATTAATAGTAAGAAGGTGAAGATGTAACATAAGATAGTCACCTTAATTAATCATAATGGACATTTGTACATGCCACTAATATTGCTAAAAGAGTTAGATCACATAATAGGATTTGCAAAATAAGAAGGCATCTATATGATAGACTAAGCAATGATTTACCAAAATATAAACCTAGGTTGTCATAATCCCACGTATAAGGTAGTGGGGTAATCATAATACAAGTCACAAAATACATAGCACAAAATGGTCAAATACATAGTCTTAAATATTCCTAAATGTTAGAACTCTTATGATTAGTTGTGCTTTTTGTTATCATCATTTGCCCTTGTTACTGGAGCTAGGTGCTTGAAAAATATGTGTTTGGCCCTTCCATATCAACCTGGGAGGTTTAAAAACGGTCCTTTTAATGGCTATGAAATAGTGGTTCATTGGCTAGTGAATGTTATCCTTTTGGAACCTTTGGGTGGAGTGGATTTTGAAGCTTGTGACAATCGAAGTTCTTTTCTCATTTGGGATTGGGAATTTTATCTAAGGGTCCATGTAGTGATCATATATTCTTGTGTAGTACCTTCCTTAATGACCACCTCAGAACTTATTCTAGCTACTATAGATGACAATCACACTACTTAAATAACACTAAGTTTGTGTTTAATTAATTAAAAAGGAAGAAACTAATAATACTCACTTTATACACAGTTCTTCCAGTTGCCTCATCTATCCTTATACCCATCTCGCCCTCAACTTTGGGTTTTATAGATACCCGTCTTTCTTGCTGTTTGTTTAGAAGTTTTAGATGGTTGTTGTGTAAGTGGAGGAGGATTTGTTGATTGTTGGGAAGGTATGGTAGGATAGGGTGGTTGCTGTGCAGTTAGAAGACAATTTGTTGATTGTGGGAAGGTAGAATGGGATTGGGTGTTGTTGTGAAGGTGAAGTTGCTTTGACTTGAGTTGTCTTTCCTCTTTTTGCTAGGACGAGGCTTGTTTGAGGGATACCTAAAATGAACATAAAATTACCAATAGTTAGTGGAATATAATAAAAATATAAAGGAATTGACACAAATAACCTCTTTGCATGTGTTTCTATTGTGCCCAACTTTTCTACAGAAGCTACATTGTTGACTTGTCCTCTTTTGCTTATTATTTCAATAAATGGTGTTTGTAAAACATTGCCCATGATAGCTTTACTTGAGATAGCTTAGTGATAAGTCTCATTATTTGCATATATTTCTAGCCCTAAACTCATGCTTTTGCCATCTATAATTGCATACTTTGTGCATAATTAGCTTCCATTGTGCATAAGAGTTGGTGAGAGGGATTGTGAGGTTTTGCAAGTGTTTTTACATGTTTTTATATGATTTTATATGTGTGTACTTTTGATCCTTGCTTTGGTATGAATTTCAGGAAGTTTCAGTGGCATTTTCGCCATTCTCTGAGGCGCCACGGCTGATTTGTGAAGGCGCCACGGCAGATTTCCAATGGTACTCTCGGTGAAAAGCGCCGCGGCGGATGGACTAAGGCGCCACGGCGGACGGAGGTTTTCATGAAGCTTAGGATCATTAATCAAAACGACACCGTACAGGCAAGGCGCCGCGGCGGATTGAAGGAGGCGTCGCGGCGGATGACCGAAATTTCCAGATTTAAAACCAGAGTCGCGTGCTTCAGCAGGAGGCAGATATTCAGTTACCCATTCTCCCTTCAGACGCGAATTTCTTGCTCTCTCCGCCCTCTCTCATTTCTCTCTTCCATTTTCGTCCAATTCCATCAATTTCCACCGATCAACCATGGATCTTTCATCAATTCTTGCTGTTTCTACCCTAATCCCTAATCCAGAGTATGAGTAGCTGAATTTCCAAGTTCTTCTAGCAATGAAGCTGACCTGAGTTCATGGAGCTAAACAGGGAGTCATTTCAGATCTATTTTCTACCTTCTATTCTAAGAGTCATTTGTTTCAGTTGAACAATTGTGATTAGAATGAAGATTGAGTGATTAGATTTATGTTTCTTGGAATTTAGATCTGATTGAACATTCAGATGTGAGTTGTGTCCTTTAGTTCAGTTGAATAGAGGATTCTCTGTTGATTTGTAAATCTAATTCGTTTTACTTGGACTGTTGTTCTGTAAATCTGAATTTTGGTTGAATATATTGATGATTCACAGTTGTGGTCATTCTTAGAGAATTGCAACTTGCTTCTCAAGTGTTCTTGTCAATTGATTTTCCTTCTCATAAATCAAAACAATGAATCTAGTAAGATAGTTGTTTCTGATCTATGTTAGAGAGATTTGAGCAGTAGCTGAATCTATCCATTTAATTGACATTAAGAGACTCCAAATTATAAGATTGAACAAGGAAGGTTGGATAAATTGCTAGGGGAACTACTATCTTTCATCTGAATCTCATCTGCAATTTACCTTTCATTAGATTTTGTTTCTTGTTTTGATTTCTCTTTTTCTGAACTCAAGCTCTCATCTTGGTAATTTGATAATTAATAGTGAATTGTTAAGAATTGAAATACAACTTAAGGCTCCTTGTGAAGAATGACCTAGGTAGTGTCTCACTTGCTGCATTTTTCCTAGTAAAACTTTGATTACCTAGCGACAAGGTCTATCACTTAGGCAGCTTGAGCAAAGGCAACATTTGTCCTTTTTGTAGCTTTTTCTATCCTAATTCTTTTTTCTTTCTTGGTCGGCTAGGCAATGTTCATTCTGTAAAAAAAAAAAACCCACCTCATAAAGCCAAGGATTTACTTACTTCAAAACTTGTTAACCATTACTATGATAAAAGAGGAAATTATTAAAGTAACTACCATAGTGGAAAATTTTCAACTCATTTCAAATGAAATCCATGATAGAAAAGAAATAATCAATGACTTAGAAGGTCTATCATGGATATCTAAACTCTTTGTTAATATTCATACAAATTAATGTTTAAAAGAAGGATTAAATACACTCTTGAAAGTATACATGAATGCAAAAATTTCATATCGTTGCAGCATGAAAAACCATGTTAGAAAGGGTTTAGTCCCAGTAAGATGGTGATAGAAAATGAGCCCCCTATTTACCATAAATAATACATTTTAAAAATATTTTAAGATGGGCCTCTGAGCATTAAACCCAGGAATAGCAAATCAAAGCCCACCTCAGTAACTAGGTTACTGAATAATACTCATAAAATAATTAGTATGGATCCACAGATAAGTCACATGCATCACCCTAAGGTTTCTAGCCTACTATGAGTACTCAACCACAATAACCTAGTGAGAATATGTAAAAGATGGAGGCATTAGGTGGCAACATATAATCTATCATCACATATAAAATAGGGATGGAGGTAGTATGTTAGTGGCAAGCAGCCTCATCCAAGAGGGGATGAATTAGGTGATGTATAAAAATTTAACTAAATGAAATAACTGAGCAGATAAAATAGTAGAGATGAGTTTGAAGTTTCATTGAAGAATGATGACACAGGAGTTTATACTGGTTCGATCTTAACCACTTGACCTATGTCCGGTCCTCAGCGTGCCTCTGAGATTACCACTAAATCCCTAAGATTGAACGGGCTCTTGGTGTCTGAGTACAGCAATTGAATCTTTCAATCACTCCCACTTACTACCTGTAAGGTTACAATCCCCTCAAGAGTCCACACTCTAGAGTTACTCTCAGAATTTGAGTAAAAAGATATAACACTCTCTCTCATAGAGTATATAAGTGATAAATACTGAAGTTTGGTAAAACAGAGTATTAAATGCTACAGTAAATTTCAGTAGACGGTAGCTCGTGTATTCAATACTTTATTCAATGCTTTTTGCTCCTTTTATAGTTGGAGTATTTTAGTTATCCGTTAAATTGAAGGGCTTCTAGCCGTTAGAAGATTGCTTGTGTGTGCGCGGTAGTTACAACGATAATTCGCCATTAATGCTTCTGACATAGTAGGTTAAGGCTACAATATGTCTGTTGTGCTTTGTAATCTGCAAAAGTCTCTTGGCACGAGTAAGTTTTCTTCTTCAAGCAAATATAAATGAGTTAACATAAAAAGTGATGATTTTTGATATTTATACAACAGATATGGAGCATAGAATCAATATTAGTTACTCAAAAAGAAAAAGGAACTTACTTGATCGATGTCTTGATCAATAATCCCTTAATCGATCATGTTATTGATTAATTAACAAAGAGATAGATTCAACAGATATATACATTTATTGAGTAAATTATAGATCAAACAATGATAGAACAAGTGATTGATAATGGTGAAATATAACTAAAGTGATTTTACAAATGGAAATACTTCTGAGTTCAATATAAAGTTTATTTCCTCCAAATTTGTATGCCCTTGTATCTTTTCACAAGAGAATTATATGATTAAAGAAGGATGAGAAAAGCTTGAAGATAAAATGAAAATATGTTTTTATGAAAAATCATCGTGAAGAACTGTTTGAGTAATGAAATGGTGCATTGATTGAACAGATGATCGATGATCATTTGATTAAATAGCTTATCGATAAAACTAAGCTATTGTCACTACTATTTTTAAAGCATGATGATCAAACACATCCTTGATAAGAGATTGGTCGAACAAGTGATCTGAAAAGCAGTTTAAAGAGTACCTTGACAGTTATGCACAAAGATAAGTTGATGATCAACTAATAATTAATCGATTAAGTGATCGATTAATGACTGCAAAAAGATTGATTTAGAAAATTACTAAATAATGCTTTGATCGAATAAGTTATATGAAAAGAACATAGAGAGATATAATGATGATCGATCATATTATCAATAGGATGATCGATTAATTTATCGATTATTGATTGTGCAAACCTTGTTTTGTGTTCTAGCAGAGAGTAATTTGATGGAACACATTATCAACTAACCAGAAGTGATTTGACAAAAAATGTTCGAACAAGTTATCGATAAAGAATTGATTGATAATATGATAGATAATACATAAACTATTTAACACAGTACCTGAGTCAAGGAGTATTACGAAATTATCTGAGTCATTATTGATAATGACTTGATTGATAAGGTGATCGATAATTCTTCTGTTACAAGTTAGGAAGTTCATACCTTTTTCCTGACAACTTATCAATTAACCATTTATTGATCCAGTAATTGATAAACTCTTGAAACATCTTATGTTGACCTGGTGTTACCAATGATTGACCAATTGATCAATTAACACATTTAAATAACAGTATTTGATTCAAAATGAACTAATAGTTATCTAATACAAGTTTGATTAACTATTAATTGAACACTTGATCGATTAAATCAATAATTATGCAGAGAAACTAAAAACTCATTTTGTTATCATCAAAACCTTTAAATCTAACATTCTCCCCTTTTTTGATGATGACAAAACATAAGGAAATATAGAACCCTTAAGGTATACAAAATCTAAGGAATTTTACATAATAACGAGTGTAAAATCAAGTACTGATAATGCTAAAGCTGTGAATTGTTATATATTTGGATATTTACAGAAACTGACAAACATGATATTCATAAAATGACATTCACGTATACATTAGAGTCCAATATCATCAGAAAATATCAGAATGTTAGAATACATAAATAGATTTAAAACAGAAACGCATAAGCTTAAAAAACACACAAACTTAAATCTAGCCTAGGTTTTAGAACTATTTCCCCCTTTTTGTCAACATCAAGGGAGCAAGTTGAAGGAGAGGAAAAGAAAGGTAAGGTAAAGGGATAGGAAGAGGAGGAAGCTGTGAGATAGGAGAGAGAGCTTAAGAGATAGGAAGGAAGGGTTGAGGCTGAGGTAGAGGTACGGGAACAATGGCAAGTGAGACAGAACATGTAGGGATAGTGGTGACTGGTATGGGTTTTGAGATGGGTACAGGTTCAGTGTGTGGAGGTGATGATGGGTGGGAAAGGAGATCCTCAAAACTGAAAGAGGTGTTAGGAGTTAAGAAATTTGCACAGAGTGAGGTGACCAAGCCTTTAAGCTCCTTAATTTCCTTCTCCATAGAATCAAACCTCTAAGATACCTTATTTTCTGACATTGCCATGGCTTGTCGATGAAGGTCTAGGATAGTGTATAACCCCTCAAATTTCTTGTCAAACACCTCTCCATAGTCCCTTGCAGTGGCATACACCCTTCTCTCAAATTCCTGAAGCTCTGACTGGAATAACTCTCTAAGTGTGTTTCCATAAAATGAGGGTCTAGAAGTCTAAGTAGGATCCGCAATGGACTCAACTTCATCTTCATCTTGAGCTTTGGAAGTATTGGCCAAAGGTTGTTTCCCTTTCCTTTTATCTGTCTGTGTCTGCTTTTGAAGGGATCAAAAGGGCATTGGAATCCTCATTCTGTTTAATTGGTTGATTCCAAAGATGGGTACCTTTTCTTTGACCTCTCTGGGCTCCAAGTGTGCAATGTTATGCACCTGGAGGAAGTATGAGACTAGTTGAGGATAAGGGATAGGGGAAGATTTGGATTTGAAGGAGATGAAATTCTTTATTTCACTGAAGATAAGTGCCCCTATGTTGATCTTTTCCCTACTGATGATCTTGGCCAGCAGAAGATAATCATGTTAATTCAGGTGAGAAAAGCTTCCAGATTTGTTCACCATGCTTCTGGAGTATATATAGTGGATTATTCGATAATAATCACACATTTGTTTTGGTGGGAAACTCAACTCTCCAGGGTAATCATCACTCTGCATTAAGACCTTATAAGCTTTGACAGCATTCATGTCAGGTCCTTTGACATGATCTTGAGTTCCTAGTAACTTATTGATCTTTGCAGAGGTTAGTATGATAGTTCTTCCTCTTAACTCGGTAGATATGTAATTCTGGACCAAATCTCCCTTTTTATCATATTTTTTTGTCACCTCCATATTACAGTAGAATCTTGTAACTACTTTGGGGCAGTATTCTTCTTGGATGCTTAACCAGTTTTCATAATATTCTAATGGGTTCAAGAGGTCTAATCTGGTTTTCTCATTGTTTTTTAAGCTTTTCAAATCTAGAGATACTACTGGGCAGAACTTTCTAGTTGCAAAATCAGTTTTAAACTTGCCCATATCAACGTCTTTATCTAATTCCCCAACTAAGATATCATTAGCAGATTGAGGGGGGATGCCTTGAGTAGGGATTTAGTCAGATTGCCCTTCATTGTGTAACATCCCAAATTTTGGCTCATAGATACAAGTAATAGCACAAGGAAATGATGATTACTAAGTCTAATACAACGAAAGTCTCGAAGATTCTTTGGAAGGAAAAAGAGGTTTTCCAAGGGCAAATGTGTAAAACAATAGTGTTCGGGAACTAAAGAATGACAAACTAGAAACAACTAAGGGCTAGGGGTTGTACCAGAAACTTGCAAGAGACGGTTCCAAAGGTTAGGCCTAAGGAAGGACCAAATTACAAAGAAGAGATTCCTAGGCCAAGTAGGGACCTAATTGTAAATAATAAAAGTTCTGGTTGGCCAATGCTCAGAGTTAGAAAAAGGGCCCAAATGACTTACAAAAATTCCAGAAAAATGGGAATAGGATTCCAGAGCCGATATAAGGCCAGAAATGATGGAAATGCCATGAAGTCATTCTGGGGTTTTGAGCAATTCGAGATAGTAACTTAAATTGAATTATTTAAGCTATAAGACGGCCTCAAATAATCAGGAAAAATTGGGGAACAATAGTTGAGGAATTTACACAGATTGTAAAATTAATTTCGTCCCCAGAAATTGACAAGGTTAGCCTTAATTAAATTTAAAGCCTATTTATTCCCTATCTGGGGAAAGTCAAAATAGCTGTCTAGAGTATAACTTTTAACCTGACAAAAATTAGAGGAATTTCCCGTGATAAAAGGGAAAGAATGAAACCCAGAGACAGATCAACAGAGTTACAAGCCGATAAAAAGAATTTTGAGAAGGTAACCCTGATTAAGTATTATTTAATAATGTTTCTGGAAAAAGGAGAAAGAAAATATCTAAAGACCATCATGACGGGACTGAGTCAGCATGCTAAGTCACTAAATGCAATCATGACACCTACGAGTCAGCATGCTGAGTCACTAAATGCAATCATGACACCGCTGAGTCAGCATACTAAGTCACTAAATGCAATCATGACACTGCTGAGTTAGCATGCTGAGTCACCAAATACAATCATAACACCTACGAGTTATCATGCTAAATCACCAGAAGATATTTATGGACAACATAAAAATCAGAATGCAGTACGGGAATATTTTTGACAGTCCTTTGTCTACTTGTTATAGTGAAATCTCTACTGCGTGACGCAGTAAGGTTAAGTAGCCTGTCAGTAGAGCTAATTATTTTTATCTATGTTCCTCTAAGATGGCGCCATATATGTACTTAATTAAGATGAGAAAATGGTGCCAGAACATGTCCCAGTGGCATCAGGTAAGTCAGGACTTAAAAAAGTACCCTATACGGTGCAGAATGGCAAAATAGGTAGAGGAATACCTAAGGGCTATATTTTGCACGAATTTTATATTAATTTCTTCCATATTTTAATGCCAAAATAATGAAGGAATATGAAAGAGACAAGTGTACAGTTAGATGGGAAAAGAAGGTATTACGTGTACGGTTGGATGCAAGACATGTGTACGGTCGGATGCAAGACATGTGGCTTGATGATGTAAGCATGATGTCATCAAGATGACATCACCCTAGAAAAGTGTCACATTTCTTGGAGAGAAAGCTTACTTATTCAAGAAGAAAGAATAGATGGCCGAGATCGAATCGGAACCGACGGCTAGGATTTGTTCTAGCTTTCTATAAATACCCCTACCCCTCCATTTCGTCCAAGCCCCTTGAACCCATGGGGAAGCTCTTGCAAAATGGTTTCTCGAGAGAGAAAGAAGAGGGAGAAAGAAAGGCCAAGTGATTCCAAGTCAGATCAAGCTCTAAAACAAGGTATATGTGCTGTTTTTGATGTAGTTTCTACCTCCCATATTATTTTTGAGCCTAGTGGTTGGTTTGATTGGATTTTTTATGATTGAAATCCTATGGGGAGGTGCTGCCCAAAATTTATTGGAATAGGAGAAGATGATATGGATGTTCAAAGCATGTTTAAAGGCTTGAAAACAACAAGAATCAAGTGGTTCTATGTTGATTTTGCAAGAAATCCAACTTTCCCTTAGTTTGTGATTTTGTTCAGCCTTGATTGTTCTAAATGGTCAGGATTGGATTTTGATTGTTTTAAGCTTAGAAATGGATTCTACATGCAAAATTATATGGGATTAGTATGTGAAAATAATTTTAGGAAGGTTGGAGTTGAAACTCAAAAGTTAAAGTTCAAGTATGTTCAAGAAAGAATCAAGTAGAGATAAGTTGATGATTTGATTCTAATAATTGTTTGGCATTGTGTATTGATGTGTTTAGGACCTTGTAACATCCAAGAGGATATTTAATGGTGTTGACTGAAAACCCATAGGGTTGGAAAGACAAGGGAATCAAAGGAAAAGCAAGAGGAAAGCTATGTTACAAGGTAGTGAACTTACCTATAATGTGTGCTTGATATGTATGCTTGCGTGATGTGGTGGTATTGCCATGATGTGACTAAGCTATGATTAAATGTTTGCAAAGTTATGTTTGTAATTTTATGTTATGTTTTGCCTTGTCAATATGTCATGAAAGCATGAAATGCTTTAGCTTACTTTCCATGGCATATGCATTATGTCTTGCATGCTTATGGGTAGTGTTTGTTATTGAGATTCTCCTGAATCTCACCCCTCCCTAACCAACTATTTAGGTCAATCAATTATGGGCAATAATGGCATAAGAGGCAAGGAGAAGAAAGTGGAGAATTATTGATGTTAATGAATGATGTTATTATTCAATGTGTAATTCTCCTCTTATGTAATTTATGTTATGGATGCCAATAATGCCATGTATTTAATTACAATATTTGTGGGATGGATATAAATGTATGAGGATGATTGGGAAAGTATAAATCCAATTTATGTATACCAAAGAAATAGAAAGAATTAAAGTAAAAAGAGGTTAAGGGATAAAACATAGGTCCTGGGACAGTGAGTTTTTAGCTCCAGTTTGACCTATCAAATGAATGAGTTAAGCCACGAAATTTGGCAGGGTTATATTACACATCCCATGCTTTAAAATGAGTACTAAATCACCTTAATTGGATATGTATACATGGAGATACGAATTTTCAAAATTAAGACATAGAATCTGGGAGTTCCAGAATTTACCAAATGAATAGTAATTTTTATTGATTAAACTGTATGAATTGGTCATGGATAAGTCCAGTTTGATATTTTTTCCCTTAAAGAGAATTGAAGGAGCTTTTTGTAGAATTTTAGAACACCTCAATATGATTTTTACGTAATTAGTTATGATTTTTCAAAATTAGACCTGAAATCTGAATTTAAACAATGAATAGTAATCTGAGTAGTTATGTTCAAATTTTTAATCCACGAGCTTGTATTTTGACTTGCTTGAACCATAACGCTTACAAATGCGCACTCTGAGGGGTTAAAGGTAGGATGCTTCACATTGGCTCTTTGCTTTTTCTATCTTGGTTGTTTGGGGACTGAGATTTTGAGTACCATGTCCACAGCTTTTTGAACTGAGACCTTTTCATTTGATTTTGTTTCTAATCTTTAGAAACCACTGGCAACTTTGATTTTGAACACTTGGATTTCCTTTGTGGGATTTGCTGAGCAAAGCTTGGTGTTTGGCTCTCTCAAATTTTTAATGTCCCACTTTTCTTTAAGTTTCTTGCCTCACTTTTAGTCTATACATCTTTCTGGTACTTGAGGGAGTGGTTTCTGTGGATTGGACTTACTTTTTTGAGCTTTCTTCTTAGTTACTATCTGGTTGCTTGACTCTTGCCATTTTCAGTATAGAAGGAGATTTTAGTGAGGTGTTTGGTGATATGTGAGAATGAGGAAGTTTAGAGTGATCAAGAGTGTTAGAAGAGTGATTTCAGAAGGAGCTTTGAGAGAAATTTAATGGACTAGGACGATTTCTGACTGTTGCTAGAGAATAGGGATAACTATTTATCGAGTTAGGGTTCTATAACTGATAAGGGAATTTCAAATCCTGAACTTAAAATTGCTTATGATGATCGATTAAGTTATCGATCAAGTCATGATCAATTAGCTGATCGATAAATATGAAGAACAAGCAGGAACACTAAGAGCAATTATTGATTCTATTGTCAAATAAGTAATGATCAAACACATTATGGATAATTTGTAATGAAAAAGTCATACCTGTCAAGAATGATCGATCATGTGATTGATTAACTGTTGTTCAATCAAGTGATTGATAAATCTTACCCTTTTTCTGCTTTGACAGAGATTCCTCTTTTTGTTGATCAATCATGTGTTTGATAATTTGATGTTCTATCATGTTATCCATAATTTTGCTCCATGTCATTTCTACTATGCTTCCATATGCTCTAATTGATCGATAAGTTGATCAATAACTTGAATTTATCAATCAGGTGATCGATAAATTGAGTCATCTTTGAGCATAATTATCAATGCTTTTATCGAACATTGTCTTCTCTATTAACCTCTGTTTTTTTAGCAGCAAAACAAAGTTTCCTACAAAATAAATTTCTATCCACTCTGATGCTTAGGTTAGCTTTCTAATCATCAAAACTTTAAATTTAAATACTCAAAACAAGGAGATAATGTACAATTTCTTACAACTCATTGAGATTTACCAGTCCCAATTATCTTCTAAAATAATTGAACTTCTGTTGGTCGAGGGCCTTTGTGAAGATATCTGCTATCTGGTATTCAGTAGGAATGAATTCTACTTTCATGTCTTTCTTTTGAACATGATCTCGAATGAAGTAGTGTCTGACATCAATGTGCTTGGTTTAGCATGATGAACTGGATTCTTTGACAAACTAATTGTGCTCGTGTTGTTACACAAGAATGGAATTTCCTTCAACTTAATTCCAAAATCTTGTAGCTATTGTTTCAACCATAGAATCTGAGCACAACAGTTAGCAGTGGCAACATATTCTAATTTTGTAGAGGATATAGCCATAGTGTTTTGTTTCTTGCTAGACCACGAAACAAGACAGCCTCCCAGGAATTGGCATTATATACTGGTGCTTTTTATGTATGTTTTGTACCCTCCATGATTAGCATTTGAGTATTCCATTAGATATTCTGCTCCTTGCTTTGGATACCATATTCCCAGATTTGGTGTTCTGACAAGATATCTGAGGATTCTCTTGACAACTTCTTCATGTGATACTTTGGGAGTTGATTGATATCTAGCACACATCTCTACACTAAATTGGATGTCTGGCTTACTTGCTGTGAGGTAGAGTAGTGAACTAATCATTCCTCTATACTTAGTCAGATTCACATCCTTGCCATTCTCGTCCGCGTTTAAAGGTATGGTTGAGCTCATAGGTGTGTTCGCATTCTTGGCTTGCTCCAGACCATATTTCTTTAGAAGTTCTTTGAGATACTTTGCCTGAGATATGAATATTCCATTTTTCTTCTATTTGATTTGCAATCCCAGGAAGAAATTCAATTATCCCATCATTGACATGTTGAATTCACCCTGCATTAACTTAGCAAACTCTTGGCAGAGATCCTTATTAGTAGCACCGAATATAATATCATCCACATAAATTTGAACAATTAAAAGCTCTTTCTTATTTCTTTTGATAAAGAGTGTTGCGTCCACTTTTCCTCATTCAAAACCTTTATCTATCAGAAAAGTGCTAAGTCGTTCATACTATGTTCTAGGTGCTTGTTTTATACCATATAAAGCCTTTTTCAATTTATAGACATGATTAGGAAGATCTTGGTCTTTAAAACCAGGGGGTTATTCAATGAAAACTTCTTCCATAATGTAATCATTCAAAAATGCACTTTTAACATCCATTTGATATAGTTTAAAATCTTTTATGCAGGCAAAGGCTAAGAGTACTCGTATGGCTTCCAATCTAACTACGGGATCATATGTTTCCTCGTAATTAATATCTTCTTCTCAATTATAGCGTTTTGCCACTAGTCTAGCTTTGTTTCTGATGATTTGCGTAGATTCATCAAGCTTATTCTTGAATACCTATTTGGTGCCTAGACTGGATGGTCATTCGGTCTGGGTACCAAGCCCTAAACTTGATTCCTCTTAAATTGGTTCAGCTCTTCTTGCATTACTGCTATCTAGAATTCACCAGATAGAGCTTCATTAATATTGATTGGTTCAATGTTTGAGATAAATGCAAAGAAATGCACTTCATTGAACACTTGTCTCTGAGTTTTGACCCCTTCATTGACTTCACTAACGACTTGTTCCAGGGGATGATTTTTGCTATCTCTCCAAGACTTAGGTTGATCTATATTTTCTTCAGAAAATATTTCATTTGAATTATCTTTATTTTTAACGTTTTCTTCAGAAGAAATTTTGTTTGAAGACTTGTTTAGACTTAGTTTTTCAAAACTTTGAACAATCTCAGTATCATCATCTGGAGGTTTCGAAATCAACTCAGTTTCAGTAAACACAACATGAATTGATTCTTCAATAGTAAAAGCTCTTCTGTTAGAAACACTATATGCTTTACTATGGTTAGAATAACCTAAAAATTAACCTTTATCAACTTTATGATCAAATTTACCAAGGTTTTCTTTGTTGTTGTGGATGTAGCATTTGCTTCTAAAGATATTTAGATAAGCCAAATTTGACTTTCTTCCTTTGTAAAGTTCATATGGAGTCTTCTCAAGTAGCGTTCTGATATATGCTCTGTTGGAGTTGTAGCATATTGTGCTCATGGCTTCTATCTAGAACACTTGAGAGATTCCTTTTTCATTTAGCATTACTCTGGCCATCTTTGCGAGCACTTTATTCTTTTTCTCCATAACTCTACTTTGTTGAGGAGTTCTTGAAGCTGAGAAGTTGTGGTCAATCCCATGCCTGTCACAATAGTCAGCGAATTCATTGTTCTCGAATTCTCCTCTATGATCGGTCCTTATTGACACAATAGGAATACCTTTCTAATTTTGGACCTTTTTAGTAAAAACAATGAACGCACTAAATATCTTATCTTTAGAGGAAAGAAACAGAGTCCAGGTGAATCTTGAATAGTCATCAGCTATCAAAAGAGTATATAAGTTTCCACCAAAACTCGACTCTTGACGGACCAACCAAATCCATGTGAAGCATTTAGAGTGGTCTCTCAGTTGAGATTGTCTTCTTTGATTTAAACAAGAACTTTGTTTGTTTATCCTTCTAACAAGCATCACAGATAATGTTATGTTCAAATTGAATTTTAGGTAGATCAATAACTAAATCCCTTTTTGTTAATTTTGAAAGTTGATTCATATTAACATGAGTAAGATGTTTATGCCAAAGCCAACTTTCTTCATTTTTACTAACAAAGCAGTTTTTAGAGAGTTTAGAATCAATTTGAATAGTATAGTAGTTACTGTCCCTTGGAGCTCTTAGCTTTACATTCAATTCTTTCTTTTTGAGTGGCAAGTCATCTTTGCTGATGATTAGGCATTCTTCTAAATCAAAGATCACCCAGTTATTTTTGTTAGTACCCTGACTGACACTGAGTAGGTTGTAACATAAACCTTCAATGTAGTACACGTCTTTGACTTTCATTTCTTTGTTACTTCCTCTTTCTCTGATTGTAGCAATTCTTCCTTATTGATTTCCACCAAGCTCACTTTGCCACTTTCTTTAGGTTTGAGTGATGAGAATTTGTCAGTATCACTTGTCATGCATTTGAAGCATCCACTGTTGATGTACCACTTGTTTGTTCTTGATGCTTTAAGACACACCTCATTAGTCTCTGAATCTTCATCTTCTTGTGCCATAAGACACATGTTACTTGTTTCTTCAGATAAGCTATCTCCCTAGATTGATGTTATGAATGCCTTCTTCTTTATGAACTTCTCTTTTTGTCTTTGTACTTTATCTTAGATAGTTGATGACAATCTACTTTAACGTGTCCTGGCTTCTTGTATTTAAAGCATATTATCATATCTTTAGTCTCTGATTGAGATGTGGAGGCTTTACATTTTACTTGGAACCTCCTTCCAGCTTTGCTCTTATAGAACTTCTTCTCTTGAGCTTTGAGAGCAATGCCTTTATGATTTTTCTTGTTCATCTCTTTCTTGTATTTTTGCTTGCTCTCGTACTCTGCCAAGCTTTCAAATAATACAGCAACTGAGCCAATTGATTATCCTTTTGTTTCCTTAATTGCTGCCACATTCAATTCCCATTCTTTGTTGAGTCTGCCAAGTATCTTTCTTACTTGATCCTCTTATGGTTGATGAGATATGAGAACCTTACTTCCATGTCTTGGATGTTTTCTCCGTTTTTTATTCTGAAGAGTTCAAACTCTATGGTAAGATTATTTATTCTGCTTTGTTTCACTTTGGTTGTTCCTTCATGAGTAATCTCAAGAGGCTCCTACGTTTCTTTAGCTGTTTCCAGGCTTGAAACCCGGAAGTACACTCTTTGGCTTAATACACAGGTCAACATATTAATGGCTTTATGATAGAATCCTGTCTTTATATGGTTTTCTCAAGTGTTTTATGATATTTTGCAACACTTTTACCCTCATTATGCTGCATTTATAGCTTTTTGATTATATTGATTCATGCATTGCATTTTGCTGTTTAAGGGGTAAAAAGAGTCAATTTTCCTTCCTTAATTGTAATTGCCTTGACTTGTAATTAGTTTATCTTCACAAAGCTCTATTGTTGTGATTTTCAGGCAATTGGAGAAGGACCTAAAACCCAAGATAGAGCATTGATGGAGCCACAATGTTACAAGGACCAAAACACAATAGTTGGAGCGTTCTATGTAACATCCCGATTTTTGGGCCTAGAAGTATCAGAAATAGCCTGAATGAGATAGGCTACCAGACCCCTTTTTAGTAGAGGTTCTAAAGATGAGAAAGGAAGTTAAAGCAGTTTCAGGGACTAAACTGCAAAGTGAAGGTTTTAAGGTGCTAAAGGGTAATCAAAATTAGAGGCTCCAGTAAAGTCTCGAAGGCCCAGAAAGAGAAAAGAGGCTAGATACAGACCAAAGGTTAAGTTAAAAGCCTCAAAGAGATGGTTTTATGAGGTTGAGCCTAAGCAGGGGTAAATCCGTAAATTCAGAAAGTTACGGCCATCAGGGGTAAAAATGGAAAGTACTTAGAAAATTCTAAAAAAATCCCAAAAAATGGGAAATAATATTCTAAGGCTCTTTTGTTAAGAGAGATGATGAAAATACCCCTAAGGTAACTTAAAAGGAATTTATAAGTTTATGGCTCAATTTGAGATGTAGAGGTAGATTCAATTGTTTGAATCATAAGGAAACCTCAGAAAATTATGGTAAAATAGGGATGTATGATCTAAGAGACTATAGAAAATTATAAAATTAGTCTCATCCCCAGAAAACCAGCAAAATGGCTTTAATAATACTTAAAAGCCAGTTGTGCCGAAAAAGGGCATTTTAAAGAATGATTTTTAAGTGGGGCTACAGGTTGAGTTATGACCTGAGAAAATTCACAGATTTTCTCTTGAACATGAGGAATTTTATAATATTTTTGGATGAATTTTTGGAGCTGTGGATTGAATAAAATGCTCCAGTCAAATATTAAATAATTTTGTCCCCTAAATAGGAGACAAAACCAAAGAAAATATCTAAGAGCCATCATGACGATGCTGAGTCAGCAAGCGTAATCATGACACCTACGAGTCATCATGCTGAGTCACCAGAAGATATTTATGGACAGTATAAAAATCAAAACGCAGTACGGGAATATTTTAGATAGTCTTTTGTCTACCCGTTATAGTGAAATCTCTACTGCATGACTCAGTAAGGTTAAGTAGCCTGTCAGTAGAGCTAATTATTTTCATCTATGCTCCTCTAAGATGGTGCCATATATGTACTTTTTATTGGCCAGAATTTTAAGAAGAGGTTGTCCCAACGGTACAGGGTAAGTCAGGACCCGAAAAATATCCGTTACAGTGCAAGATTAGCTTGATAGGTGGAGAAATAATTAAGAAAATATTTTTACACGAATTTTCCATTTATTTTCTCCCTATTTTAATGCCATAAATGATGAAAGGACATGAAAGTGACAAGTGTACGGTTAGATGAGAAAAAGAAAATATTACGTGTACGGCTAGATGGAAGACACATATACGGTCGGATACAAGACACATGTGCGGTTGGATTAAAGACATGTGGCTTGATGATGTAAGCATGATGTCATCATGATGAGGTAAGCATGATGTCATAGGACACTTGTCACCGTAAGATCAAAAGAGAAAATGGACAGTTCGGATCGAGCCACGTATTTTTAAGATCAACAGTCCAGATTCAGTCTGTTTTTCTATAAATACCCCCTCCCCTCCCTACCATTTCGTCCAAGCATAAGGAATCCATGGGGAAGCTCTTGCAAAATGGTTTCTAGAAAGAGAAAGAAGAGGGAGAAAGAAAGACCAAGTGGTTCCAAGCCAGATCAAACTCTAAAACAAGGTATGTGATGGTTATAGCACCTGATTTTATGCCTATTTCGGATTAGTTACTGTGTGTATCTGATTCTGAAACTTTTCATGCTTAAAGTACACTCTGTGATCTTTAAATCCATAGGTAGAACACTTCATTTGGATATGTGTACGATTTATGGTGATTTTTCAAAGTTAGGGTTTGAAATCTGGAAACAGTGTTGAACTTTTGGAAGAGTTTCGAGTTCCGTACAATTCCGGTGCTGTTTGGCATAGAATTGGTTCATGAAACTATTTTTCCTTTAAAGTGAACTTAAGGAGCTTTCAGTGAGACTTGGAAGCACTCAATTTGGATTTTTCTAGAATTAATTATGAATTTTCAAAGTTGAGCAAAAATTCTGGAAATTCTGCGTGAACAGTACCCGCGAAGCAAATTTTCCAGATTTGGTATTCTTGAATCTAAGGCCATCTAAAGTGGTCCTAATTGACAAGAAATGGATCTTAAGGATGGGAAATGATAAGATTTATGTTAGAAAAGTTAGAAAGAAAACCCTAAGACTAAGAGAAAGGGTTGAGGTTCAAGAAAGCTAGTCTTGAACTTTATGTAATCTAGTGGTCCTAATGGATTGTATGATCATTATGGTTATGTTTAGGACCTTTGGAACATCCAAGAGGATGTTTGGTGATGTTGACCGAATGTCCACATGGTTGGAAAGACAAGGGAATCAAAGGAAAAGCAAGGGGAAAGCCATGTTACAAGGTAGTGAACTTACCTATACTGTGTGCTTGATATGTATGCTTGCATGATGTGATTGTGTTGCCATGATGTGACTAAGCTATGATGAAATGTTTGCAAAGTTACGTTTGCAAGTTTATGTTATGTTTTGCCTTGGCAATATGTTATGGAAGCATGAAATGCTTTAGCTTACTTTCCATGGCATTCATGTGTTAATGTTATAACATGTCATGCATGTGCATTATGTCTTGCATGCTTATGGGTAGTGTTTGCTACTGAGATTCCCCTGAATCTCACTCCTCCCTAACCAACCATTTAGGTCAATCAATGATGGGCAATAATGGCATGAGAAGGAAGGAGAAGTAAGCGGAGAATTATTCTTGTTAATGGATGAGACTGTTGATAAATGTATAATTCTACTATTTTGTGAACTATGTTATGGATGCCAATGATGCCATGTATTTAATTATAATATTTATGGCATGAATGAAAGTGTATGAGCATGAACGGGAAAGAGTAAGGCCATGTTATGTATGCCAAAGAAATAAAAAGAATTAAGGAGATGTTAAGGGATAAGACGTAGGGCTTGGAGCAGTGAGTTTGTAGCTCCAGTTTGACCTATCAAACGAGTGAGTTAGGTCATGATATTTGGCAAGAAAAGAGATCTGATGTTTCTCTTTAAAATGTGGGGTAGTTTGCCCGATTCCGGTAACCGAGCAGAAAGTTATGCTTTTCCAAAGTTAGACAAAAATACAGTAAAATCCGAAAATGACCAAATGAACAGTAACATTTTCAAAGGAAATTGAGCTCGAATTTCAAGGCAATCAGTTCAAAAACTATTTTTCCTCAAAATTTTATCCAAAGAGCTTTCTGTAGAACTTAGAATCACTCAATTTCAATTTTTCTACAATTAGTTACGAATTTTCGAAGTTTGTCACATTTTAAGGTGACAATGAATAGTAACCCGTAAGTGAAAATTTTCAAACTTGATTTTTCATCAATTGTAACCTTCAAAAGTGATTTCAAATGCTTCCACAAGGAAAGTTAATTGATTTAAACATGAGGTGTTACATTCTACCTCCTCAGGTCGCGACATAGATTGCTGAAGTCGCAACTTGGATGCCCTTTTAATGAAACTATGTATTTTGGAGCTAAGTCAAGACTGAATGCTCTCTGTCTTCCCAGGTCGTGACATGACACTTTTAAAGTTGCAACTTGGACCCCAAAGTCTCGACCTGACACCTATGAGGTCGTGACCTGAGTGTGTTAAGTGAAGCTGTGCGTCTTGGAATAGGTTTCTGAGCTTTTACACGTAAGGGGGCCAGCCACCATAAAGACACACTCTTTCATTCTGTAGATTTGCATGAGGTTGAGCTATCATCATCTCCTCTCAAGCCTCCATTGATTCTACAGCTAAAACCTTCATTTTTCTTCACTTCTTTATCATTTTCTGTAATTTTGAACCAACCAAACCACTCTAACCACCTTCTCTATTTTTCCAACTCCATTTTTAGTTTCCCTCATGGCTGTTTATACCTGGAGCGATTGCTATCAGTTTGAAGACATGAGAGGCTAAATCCTTAGCCTTTTGGTGATGGAAGACGAAGCTTGAGCTCAAGGACTTAATAAGAGAGTTATCAGTCTAAACGTGTGCTTAATTCTGTGTTAGAGATTTCTAGATATAGGGATTTTTGCATTTGTATTAGACTCAGTTTATGATTGTAAATCTTGTGTTTAGATTGTTAAATGTATTTGGATTGGATGTTGTTGATGTTAGATCAATTACATAAATATTTCAGTTTGGAATCCTAGTGTTCAATTAATGATAAGTGATTATTGATTATTAATTTGTGTGCTTAGTATTCTGTGATTGTTGATTGACATTCTGAGAACATTACATCATCCGTTTATTTGCACTCTAAGTGGTTTTTAACAATGTTTTAAAAGGTGTTAACTAACTTTGATTAAAGTGAGTTTTCATTAATTAAGACATTGGACTCAAGTGATTACTTAAGGTTTTCCTTTAGACTTAGAGATTTTTAAAACTCTCATTCATTTTAAGAGCACCGATAGCTGAGTTTTTATCATCAAGAGGCTAGTTTACCATAATTTCCCTTTAATCCAAAACATTTCTGCATTCATTTAAAATCCTAAAAACATTTATTTCTCTACACTTTACATTTATTGTACTGTCTTTAAATCAATTAAAATCCCCCTTTTTCTTTACCCAAATTATCATGTTTTTTATTACTAATTTAGACTAGGTTGTTTTCCAATAAAGTGCTCCTTGAGAAGAATGATTGGTTGTACCCTATACTATATTATTTGGCGAATCACAATTTTGATGACCCAGATGGTGACATCTCGGTCTGATCAATGGCACCGTTGCCGGGGAGCCATTGAATTAGTTCCTTAGTAATTGGTTTTCCATACAATTGTGATTTAGGTCAATTCTCGTTGAGTTTTAGTTTTTAAACTTAAACTTTGCATTTCATAGCATAAAAATTTTTGAGAAATAGAAACAAATATCTTGTTTTTCCATACTTTTGTATTTGCATTCTTGCACAGCATTTTGCATTTTGTTCTAATTTGATCCTGAGTGTTTTGGCCAATTGCTTGAAGTTTTGAACTTTATGCATAGTTTGTTGAGTGTCTGGTTAAAGTACTTAGTGAATTTTTTTTAAAGGTTTTGCAAAGGTAGCTCTCTGGGACTTGAAGTCTCGATCTCATATTCTTGAAGTCGCGACCTGACTTATGGTTTATCGCAACCTTAGCCTTTTGTTTTCCATTGTTGCTTTCAGTCTGTTCAAATCACGACCTAGAGTGTTCCAAGTCATGACCCCAGCTCCTTTTTCATTCAAGATTGCTCTCTGTGTACTCAAGTCGCGACCTGGATTCGCCAAGTCGTGACCTGAGTTGGTTTTCCACTAAATTTTTTCGAGTGTCTAGACTTATTCTTTTTGCATAGCTTTTCTTTCTGCACATACTTTGAGAGTGTATAGCACTTTAGACACCTCAAACTCACTGAGCATTATTTGAAATCATTGCGTTTGCCTTAATTTTGAAATACACATTTTGTAAATACCAAAGTTTTGACAATACTTTTCTCTTCCACTCTATTTGTGCTTGATTTTAAGTAATTGTGCATGCCTAGAGCACGTAGAGGTAGGAGAGGTAGATATACAGCATCTCATAGCCCACTTCTTTTATGAGACCAATCCTATTCATCTAGTGAGAATGAGGAAGTAGAAGAGGAAATCATTACTGACGTACCTTTTAATGGTGGGAATGGGAATATCAATTATGATAGACCTAATAATGGTGGTAATGAGGGGCAGGGAGAGAATAATGGCCATAATAGAATCCCTGGACAATCTAGGGGTAGAACTATCAAGGAATTAACTCAATTTGATGGGAATTTTGATCCTATGCCTAGTGCTTTTCCTACTTTTAATGCAGATTTTGAAATTAAAGGTCAATTAATTCACTCACTACCTAAATTTCATGGTCTTGCAAGAGAAAACCTATACCTTCATCTCCCGACTCTCTACATGTAATGCTTGTCCATAAAGCCCGTAGGGGCAAGTATCAATGATGTTATATGGAAGGTGTTTCACCTATCCCTGGAGGGAAAGGAAAAAGAATGGTATATGAGCTTGCCACTTTATATGGACAATGCTTATGAATCTTGGACAAGTTTGAAGAAAGCATTCTTGGTTAAGTATTTCCCTTTGACCAAGATTTCAGCTGCTCGTAAGGAAATTTCTGTAGCTAAGTAAGAGCTGTTCGAATCATCCTTTGAATTCTGGAGCTGGTTTCAAGAAATGCTTACCCGGTGCCCTAACCATCAAATTCTTGAGGAGCACTTGGTACAGTATTTCTATAATGGATTGTTGACATACGATGCCCAAGTCTTAGATGCTACTGTAAATGGATCCGTGGAGAATATGGAACTATGGGCTACATGGGAATTAATTATAACTTTTGCTCTTAACTGACAACATGTAGGCTTAAGGGATCCAAGGGACCACAAAATTGAAAGGGATCTACTGTTGGTCAAGGTAGCATAAGATATGTCCAAGCTTGTAAACACTGTTAAAGTCTCTTCTCCAATAAGCCATAGTCTCTTGCTTTAGTAGCTATAAGTTGTGGGGTTTCTGACCTTTTGATGCACACAACTCAGAACTATCCTGGGCCAATTAATTCGACCAAGTTTTACTATATTAATTCATGTCTAATTGCATGTTTTTAGAGGAATTAATTAGTTTAAAATGCATGTTTTGATATGAATTGTAGTAATTTATAATTGTGAGCTTGATTTCTTATTAAGCACTTTATAAGGGCAAAATTGTCAAATTGAGAATTATTTTAATTAATCATCATTTACGAAATTGAATTGGATATTACAAGTGCTTAATTTGATTTTCAAGTCAAAGGTTAAGTGAAAAATATCTTCAAAGGACCTAAGTTTGAGGAAATTGCAGTTTAGGCCCAACTGATTGCAGGAATTCCAGAAAAGGGCCGACTAAATGCAGCTGTTAATTTTGATTAGTTAGTTGTGATAAAATTGAAGTTTAGTCCCGATGAATAGGATGCTGACACATAATCAGGTTTAAACCTTAAATTGCGATTTTGGGGAGAGACCACATGAGCTAGCTGCCATTCACTATCCAAACACTCCCATTTTCATCTCCTAGGGTTCTTCAAGGGTTCTTGAGGTTCTCTTATTGATTTCTACCAATTTTCACCGCTTTTCCACCTCATTCCATCAATTTTCTGTATCATTCATCATGCACTTTCATCTGTTATGGCTGGTGCTATGATTTCAGAGCTTGGAGGAGCTATTTCTAAGGTCATGAGAGGCTAGAATGTTTTGCCCTAAGGAGTTTTGATGAGGCCCTGAGCTTGGGACTTAAATTAAGGAGTTTTACTTCATCTTTTCTATTACTTTAATAACATTTCAGTTGTTTTTTGTTAGAATTTTTGTGTCGTTATTAAAGCTGAACTTTAATGATATGATCTTGTTATTTTGGATTGGATGCTGAGAATTTATGCCTTGGTATTCGTTTTGTAATGAGAATTCTGTATTTAGTCTTATGAATGTGATTGGAGTTCAATCAAAATTCGGTTTTGATTAAGTATGGTGCCTTGCCAAGCATTAATTGGTTATCATGTTCAAGTTGTTGTTACCATTGCATCAATCTCGCTAAGTGTGCATTTGTGAGGGTGGTTAGTTGTGTTGTGAATCTTTGGGTCAAAGGTTTCATTGGCACACTAATTTCCTGAGTTTGGATGGTTTTCTAAATTAGTTAAGTTTGGTTTTTAAGTGAACTCCCATCATAAATTGAAGTGATGAAGGCTTAATCAATTCTCCAAGGGTCTTTTTTATCAATTAAGTTTACAAACTATCTATTTGATTGCTTTCTTGCCCTATTGTTTTAATTTATTAAAAGAAAAAGACCAAAAAGACTTTTCTATTTCCTATTTGATTTCATTGCAACTTAATTCAGTTTTACAATCCCCCCGATTTTATCTTTTTAGATGGTTTTGTCACTTAGATTGCATAGGAACAAGTCAGGCTCCTTGAAGTGAGCACGACTTGGATTATGCCCCTATAGTGCATTTATCCAGAACTAAATCATTTTTGAGAGCCCATAACGACTAAGGCTTCATCAAATTGGCACCGTTGCTGGGGAGCTATTGATTTGGTTCTTTGTGTAATTTTAGTGTCAACTTAAGTGTTGAGCTTGGGTTCAAACCGTGTGATCGAGGCTAGCTAGTAGTTGCATTTGTATTGTAGTTGTCTTAGAGTCTTTAGTGTTGAGCATAGTGTTTGTTTCTTTTGCATAGAAAATTTTTAGAAAACTCATAAATATCTTAATTTCCTTCAAGTTTTGCATTTGCATTTCTTTTGTTAGTTCATTAGATTTCTTGCATCAATTTTGTGGTTGCTGGCTTGGTTACTGCAACTGTTTGATATATGGCATTAATACTTCTGGTGTTGTAGTGCTCTGTTTTTGCTATTACCCTGCTCTGAATTCAATTCTGTCAAGATTTTTAGTCGCGACCAACACTTTTCTTGCCATAAGGAATTGTCATTCCTTTTCTGGGTTTGCTTCGGTGAACTTTTTCATCGTGACCAAATCAAGTCTTACCGCGACGAAAACCCTTGTTGAGCTAAAAATTTGTTTCTAAGTCTTAGCTAATACATACTCCACATATTTCATTTGAGTGTATAGTTATATTCATTCATCATTCATTCATACCATACACTCTTGCACCTTATTCATTCATCTATTTTTATTTGAATTGCTTTGTGTGCAAGGAATTTTTGCATCTCTTGACTGTGCATGGGAAGAAGGACTGAATCTTTAGTGCCTTATCAACTTGAGTTAGAGGGACAATTGAGAAGGTTGAGGAGAGAGCGTAGGATAGCAATTATTAATCCCTGCAATCCTAACCTACCTATTAGAGGAGAAGAGGAAAACCAAATAGATACACTGTAGAGATCCCAATCATGGAAGGTGCAGGTGGTAATGGGTTGAACTCTAATGACGTTAGGCAAAATGAAGCCACTGAGGGCAATGGGTTGAATGGTAATGGACATGAGGGAGTTGGTGAGAATATAGGATTAAATGGTACTAATGGGCCACAAAGAGGGAGAACCATTAAAGACCTTACTCAGTCCGATGCTAATTTTGAACCTTTGCTTGGTGTATTGCCTATTTTTGAAAATGATTTTGAGCTTAAAGCTCAATTAATGCACTTACTTCCTAAGTTCAATGATTTGTCAGGTGAAAATCCATACACTTATTTGAAGTATCTTCATATGCAATGCTTGTCTATGAAGCCAGCTAGGGCGAGGATTAAAGATGTGCTTTGGAAAGTTTTTCACCTATCTCTGGAAGGGAAAGCCAAAGAGTGGTATATGAATCTACCATTACATTTGGATAACCCATATGAATCTTGGACTACACTGAGGAGAGCTTTTCTTGACAAATACTTTCCATCTACTAAGATCCCCGTTGCTAGAAAGGAGATATCTTCTGCTAAGCAAGAGGAAGGAGAAACTTTCTTTCAATTCTGGAGTTGATTCTAAGATATGCTTACCAAGTGCCCGAACTGCTAGATTATAGAGGAACACCTTGTTCAATATTTCTATAATGGGTTGTTGCCATATGATACTGAAGTATTAGATGCTGCAGCTAATGGATCAGTTGAGTTAATGGAGCCACAAACTGCTTGGGCCTTAATTCGCACCTTTGCCTTGAACTGCCAACATGTGAGCCCTAAAGATGCTAGAGGGTACAAGGGAGATAGGGATCCACTTCTTGTCAAACTAGCCCAAGACATGGCTAAACTGGCATCCACAATTCAAAATCTAAGGAGCAATCAACCTTATATTGAGCCTCTAGCCTTGGTCACTGCTTCTTGCAGCATATGTGATTCCCCAATGCATAGAACTGAAGATTGTATCAGTCCCGTTGAAAATGTATCCACTATGTATCAATAGAGGCCAAACCAATACCAAAAACAGGATCTATATTCTAATACTTACAATCCCGGGTAGAAGGATCACCCTAACTTTTAAGTGGTGGGGAGGCAACAATCAAGGTCAAGTTGGGAATTACTAAGGAAATAACTACCAAAGTGGTTTTTCAAGTAATTATCAGAGACCTAATCCCTCTACTGTTGTAGTTCTGGTTCATGTAGAGCAGTCCACATAGAGTGGCAAGTTCATGTACCATTCTTTAGCTTTGCCCTCTAAAGATAAGTGAAAAACCTTCCACATAATGTCATCAATACTTGCTCTTACTGGCTTTGTGGAAAAGCACTGAATATAAAGAGTCTGGAGGTGCAAGTATGGGTTTTCTCTTGTAAGACCATAGAACTTAGGTAATGAGTGGATCAATTGACCTTTAATTTCAAAATCTGCATTAAAAGTAGGAAAAGCACTAGGCATAGGTTCAAAGTTCCCATCAGATTGAGTTAGTTCCTTAATAGTTCTACCCCTTGGTTGTTCATTAAGCCTATTCTGGCCGTTATTTTCTCCTTGCCCCTCGTTTCCACTATTATTAGGTCTATTATGATTACCATTCCTATTCCCCCTATTTGGACCATGAGGAGGTAATTTAGCCATGATTCCTTCCTCTACTTCCTCACTCTCACTAGATGAATAGGATAGGTCTCGTAAGAGAAGTGGGCTACGGGCTCTTGTATATCTACCTCTCCTACCCCTACTGCTCTAGGCATACACAATTACTTAAAAATTCAAGCACAGAAAGAGTTCAAGAAAGAGGTAGTTTCAAAACTGTGTATTTACCAAGTGTGTAGTTCAAAATTGAGGCAAACTTAATGATTTCAAGTAGTGCTTAGTGAGTTTGAGGTGTATGAAGTGCTATACACTCTTAAAGTATGTGTAGGAAGTAAAACTGTGCAAAAAGAGTAAGTCTAAACAGTCAAAAAAATTTTCAGTGAAAAACCAGATCAAGTCGTGACTTGGGTAATCTAGGTTGTGACTTGAGTTCACAAAAAGCAACTGCGAAAGGAAAAGGAATTGAGGTCGCAACTTGAAAAATTCGAGGTCGCGACTTAAAAAGACCGAGAGCAACACTGGAAAATAGAAGGATGGGGTCGCGACAAGCCACAAGTCAGATTGTCACTTAGGCAATGAGGTCGCGACTTCAAAGTTATGAGGTCGTGACTCAAAGTCATAGAAAGCTACTTTCGCAAAACCTTTAGAAAAATCACTAAGTAATTCAACTAAATACTGAACAAACTATCCACAGAGTTCAAAACTTCAAGACATTGGCTAAAACACTCAGGATCAAGCTTAAACAAAATGCAAAATGCTGTGTAAAAATGCAAATGCAAATGCAAATGTATGGAAAAACAATATATTTGGTTCTATTTCTAAAAAATTTTGATACTATGGAATGTAAGATCTAAGTTCAAAAACTAAAACTCAACGAGAATCAACCCAAATCACAATGGTAAGGAAAACTAATTACCAGGGAACCAATTTAATGGCTCCCTGGCAATGGCGCCATTGATTGAAGTCGGATTGTCGCCTTCCAGATCGTCAAGAAAGTGAATTGCACTAGAAAAATGCAGTATATGATGCAACCAGTGTAAAACCCTTAACCTCAAAACATTATAAACTTGTTATAAAATCACTACTATGGTAGAAAAGGAAAGCTATTACAACATACTACCATAGTAGAAAGAAATTGCATAATTTTAGAAATTAACATTTAAACTCGGTTCAAACTCAAACTCCGTTGCATGCAACTAAAAATCATTCATGAACATCCATTGGGCCTCCGAGCCTCCGGCCTGGGTAACAAAAGACATCAACATCAGCCCATCCAAAAGGTTTCCAACAAAATAAATCAAAGTTTCATAAGACACTAGAATTGGCCTCCAGCCAACCAAAATAAGGAGATAACATTCCCTCCAGTTTACAATAAGGCCGGGCAATCAAAATATTTCAAAAGGGGCCCTAAATGTGGCAATATACAACTAGCCATACATATACAAGGGCTAAAGGCCTAAAGCTAACCAAGCTCAAGCCTCTGCGTCTCTTCCCGAAAGCACACGCTTAGAACCTTCACCTGAAAACATTGTAAACCACGGGGTGAGACAAACGTCCCAGTAACCAACCTTTCCAATTCAAGGTACTACTAAATAGGTGCTTGTGAGGTGTCAAGTGGGGCAGTTCACAAGTAATATGATAAATGACAGCCACAACAAGTCATGCAAGTGCAATGATGCAATCCCATCAACCATATCCCTCACTTTGGGGGATTTTTAAGAGCCGAACCCGGCCTATCCCTCACTATGGGGTACGTAAGGAGCCAAAAGGCCTATCTCTCACTATGGGGGACGTAAAGAGCTAACCATCATGCATTAATGGAGGCGTTACCACGTGGTACTAACTATCAAAACTCTCAACAATTCCCAATTCATGCATCATGCTTAAACCGTAATCAAAGAGTAAATGATCATTTCACGATTAACTTCTTTCAGTGGCCTATCTTTCACAAGTTCAAAAATTCATTCCATATCAATCAAAACCCCACAAGACGGTTTTCCTTTTCAATATACAACATAAAATTTGAACACAATTTGTTACACGGAGCACAAAACATAAATCCACTCACAATACCACAAAAGCATGTACAAAGGATTGGAAAGTGGTTACCTCTCGTCTAAGCAAGGAATAACAAACCAACAATACGGCCTTGTGCACCAACAAGGCTCACAACCGGTCTACACAAGCACACAAACACAACCATCATGTATTAGCTTGCAACTAATAATGTGGCCAAAACAACACTTGGGGACACAAAATTCCTAACTCTAACCAAAACTCTACCCAACTAAAAAGGGTATAACTATCAAGGCAACACCTCAAGGTCATAAAAATCCATTAAAACCTTAATTCCTTTCCAAACAACAATTAAAATTCATAACCTCAAGGACTCACTATAGGAATTCAACACCCAAACAGCCCATTTGAACAATTGAAGTCTTAACAACATTCTAAACCGATTAAACATCCAATTTAACCCTCCTTAACATAACCTAAATCACAAAACTCAAAATCAACCTCCACATTATCATCTTCAATCACAAACCTCCCATTTTCATAAACCCTAGCTTCAAAAACTCAAAGTTCTTTAAATCCAAGAAAACTACCCCGATTAAATACTTAGACTAACCCAAAGCAATCAATTAAACCCAAAACAATCGGTCAAAAACCTCAATTCCATCACAACCTAGAGAACTCTAGGGTTTCACCATAAATCTTCAGAAATTCCAAGAAAAAAAGTAGATTAGAGGTTAAAATCACTTACTTGAGGTAATGGATCCTTAGAAATGCCCCCTCCAAGCCAGAAATTCGAAACCCTAGTAGAGCGTCTCTCTCTCCCTTCAGATTTTCTAATTTTCGCACATCTGACCCCTCCAACGACTATATAGATTCGCCCCTTTTCGCCGCGGCAAACCTAGAACTTCACCACAACGAACTAATCCTGAGAGGGATTACTCGCCTGAAAACCTGACTTCACCGCGGTGAACTCTAATGTTCGCCGCGGCGAAAGCTTCCCAAAAAGAAACTCTCGCTCGCCTAGAAAAACCTTCGCCGCGGCATGCCCTAACTTCGCCGCGGCCAGACCTTCCCGAGAGGTAAACCTCGCTCACCTGAACAACTTCGTCGTGGCATCCCTCTGATTTCGCCGTGGCCAAACCTTCCCGAAAAGACATCCCCTCCCTGGAACTCCCGGTTCGCCGCGGCGAAGACTGTTTACCTATTCCTTTAACCTACCTCAATCCCAAGCCAAACACCAATATCAACGTTAAATCACTAATCTATTCTCAAAATCAACCAAAAGAGGTTATTAAAACCTGATAAAACTCAGGATGTTACAACCAGTCATTCTTCTCAAGGAGCTCATTATTGGAAATTCTAGTTTAGATTGGTTATCAAAAGTATTGTAAATTTAGGTGAAGAAAAGAGGGGTTTCAATTGTTTAAGGTGGTGCAATAAATGAAAAGTACAAAGAATAAACTATTTTTGGTATTTGAAATGAATGAAGAAATGTTTTGGATTAAAAGGGAATTATGGTTAAACAGTCTTTTGATGATGAAAACTCAGTTATCATTACTCTTTAAAATGATTGGGAGTTTTAGAAAACCTCTAGGTTTTAAGAAAACCCCAAGTAAATCACTTGGGTCCAATGTCTTAATCAATGAAAACTCAATTTAATCAAAGTTAATTAACATCTCTTAAGACACTGTTGAAAATCACTAAGAGTGTAGATGAACGAATGATGCAAATGCCCTCTGAATGTCTATCGACAAGCACAAAATACCAAGCACACTGATCCATTAACAATAATCACTGATAATCAAACTGAACACAAGGATTGAAACTGAAATATTATATAGATTAATCAACATTAACATCATCCAATCCAAATACAATAAAATAGTCTATACCCAAGATTTACAATCATAAACCAAGTCTGATACAAGTGCAGAAAGTTGCGAAATCTAGAAATATTCAATATAAAATTAAGCACAGGTTTAGACTATAGAAAAACTCTCCAATTAAATTCTTGAGCTCAAGCTTCATTCTCCATCACTAAGAGGCTAAGGGTTTAGCCTCTTATGCTTTCAAACCAATCGCAATCGCTCTAAAAATGAACATCCATGGTTAAAGCTAAAAGTGAGGTTAAAAAATGGAGAAGAAGGTGGTTGGAGTGGTTTGATCAGTTCAGAAATGCAGAAAATGATGAAGAGATGAAGAAAAATGGAAGTTTTGGATGTGGGATCAATGGAGACTTGAGAGGAGAAGATAGTAGCTTAACTTATTGCAAATCTGTAGAATGGGAGAGTTTCTCTTTGTGATAGTTGCTCCCCTTAGGTGTAGAAGCTTAGAAACCTATTCTAAAATGCATAGTTTCACTTAAAGCACTTAGGTCGGCACCTCAGAAGTGTCAGGTCACGACTTAGGGGGTTTAGGTTGCGACCTCGTAATTTTCATGTCGCGACCTGAGAAGACAGAGAGTTTTCATCTTGACTCAGGTCAAAATGCATAGTTTATTGAAAGGGCATCTAGGCTGCGACTTTAAAAGTCCATGTCACGACTAGGGGAGGCAGAGCATCCAAACTCTTTTGTTTTGGTACTCGTAAAATTTTGGCTCCATCCATGCTCCATCTTGGTTCTTGGGTTCTTCTCTAATTGCCTGAAAATCATAATAAAGAGTTTTGTAAAGACTAACTAATTACATATCAAGGCAATTAAGATTCAGGAGAGAAAAATGACCCGTTTTACCCCTTAAATAGCAAAATGCAATACATGACTTAATGTAATCAAATGGATAAAAAATGCATGCATAATGAGGGTAAAATTGTTGCAAAACATTAGAAAATCTTGAGAAAACTATATAAAAATTGGGTTCTATCATAAGGTCCTCGAATTCAAAGCCCATTTCAAATTTGGAGATAGGAAGCTAAAAGAGAGATGGGACAGGCCTTACACCATCACCAAGGTCCTTGGCTATGGAGCATTGAGCTCAAGGATAAAAAGGATGGCACTACACATTTAGCCAATGGACATCTCCTCAAGCTTTTCCATGGTAAGCCTGTAAAAATGTAGCCTCAAGTAGTTTCTTTCCTCTCCTTATCCTCTATTATTTTGAGATTGCTCGTGATATCAATTGTTACTTAGATTATTGGATTTGTGTGAGGGAGGAAACTCTCCAGTAGTGTAGATGTGCTTTGCTTTTATAGTTTGTTTTGTTTGCTCTTTGTTCTTGTTTTGTTCTGTTCCTCCCAAGTTTTGCTGTAAGTTTTGGCCTGAGTGGAGCGTTATGCTATTTTTCTGGTTGATGATTGCTGCATTGTGATGTTTTAGGGGTAGTTTTGGTTTTGTTTAGAGGTTTGTGCTACTGGGCCTATTTTGCTAAGGGTGTTAGGTCACTGGTTTGGTTTAAGGGCTTAGAATTTAACGTTTGTCGGCTAGAAAGGTTATTAGTTGTTCTTCTCAAGGTTGCTCTCGGTCTAACTTTTAGTCGCGACTAACACCTAGTTTACCACGATGAACTATGCCTTTCCTGACTTCTTGAATGCCTCTGGACAATTTTTAGTTGCAACTAAATTCTTGTTTAGTCGCGACGAAAACATCGTATTTCCAGAAATTCCAGATTCGCATTTTCTTTGTTTTGCCCTTATTTATATTGTAGTTTCTCACTTTGCCCCTTGATTCTTCCCCCAAAACCGTCCAGATTCATTTGGGCCTTCAAAAACCATTGACCTTTTGGTCTTTTCCCCTCCAAAAACCCCATTTTCTATAGTTTCCCCCCAAAACTGTCCAGTCACCAAACTGTTTCTCTTTGTCTCAACTTGCTCTACTTCACTCCATTCTGCCCAAGCAATCATTTGTGCATTCCCCCAAAGCCACCACTACTGATCTAGCCTACCTACTCTACTCCTTTTCTAATCTATTAAAGGTAACTTTGGTCTCTTTCTCCCTGTTCCTTCTATTGTTTAGTTCTTAGCTTTTAGAGGGAGGATAATCGAACGTCTGATGATTTGCATTAGGTAGAGTGTGTAGTGTCACATCTTACTTATATAGTACCTTAGCATTCATTTAGAACCATTCTAGACCATGTTGGATGGTCTTACACTTAAAAATTTCAATTTAGACGTTAATTTTCGGAAAATTACTGTTCACTGTCTAGTTTTCAGATTACAGGTCCAACTTTGAAAAATCATAACTAATTCTAGAAAAATTGTATGGAGGTGTTTCAAAATTATACAGAAAGATATTTCAATGCTCTTTAAGGGAAAAATATTCAACTGAACTAACCCTCACTGAAAACATACAGTTTATTGGATTAAGATTACTATTTGTTTGGTAAAATCTGGACTTTCCAAATTCTCCGCCTTAACTTTGAAAATTCATATCTCTTCATATAAATATCCAAATGAGACTATTCACCACTCATTTTAAAGCTTGGGATATGTACTATAAGTATACCAAATTTCATAGCTTAACTCATTCATATGATAGGTCAAACTGAAGCTCGAAACTAACTGCTCCATGACCTACGTTTTATCCCTTAACATCTCTTTACTTTAATTCTTTTTATTTCTTTGGCATACCTAACATGGGCTTACTTTTTGCCATTCATGCTCATACATTCCTATATATGCCATAAGCTTTATAATTAAATACATGGCATTCACAACATAATTATAACATAGGAGAATTATACATTGAATATTAGTATCAATCACTAGCATCAATAATTCTCCACTTCTTCTCCTTGCTTCTCATGCCATTAGTGCCCATCATTGATTGACCTAAATGGTTGGTTACGAAGGGGTGAGATTCGGGGGAATCTCAGTAGCAAACATTACTACATACATGCACAAGATGGATGCTAGTGTATGGTATGTAGTTTTTCATAAACTTAAGTTAACTAGTGACATGCCATCATGCTCTATGCTTGGTATAAAAATGCATGGCCATTGGAACATATTAAAAACCGCATTTCCAGCAACAATCATCATGTCACAACATCATTCAAACAACAAATACAAACTAACACTTGAGCATACCATGTCAAGCACATAAAGGGTAAGTTCACTACCTTGCACCTCAAGCTTTCCTCTTACTTTTCCTTTGACTCCCTTGACTTTCCAACCATGTGGGTATTCGGTCAACATCACCAAATATCCTCTTGGATGTTCCAAAGGTCCTAAACATAACCATAATGATCACACAATCCATTAGGACCATTAGATTACATAAAGTTCAAGACTAGCTTTCTTGAACCTCAACCCTTTCTCTTAGTCTTAGGGTTTTCTTTATAACTTTTCTAATATAAATCTTATCATTTACCATCCTTAAGATCCATTTCTTGTCAATTAGGATGACTTTAGATGGCCTTAGATTCAAGAATACCAAATCTGAAAATTTTGGTTCGCGGGTACTGTTCATACAGAAACTCCAGAATTTTTGCTCAACTTTGAAAATTTATAATTAAATCTATAAAAATACAAATTGAGTGATTCCAAGGGTGTGTTTGGATGAAACCAAACCGTGGTTTGAAAAAGTGATTCTGGAGAATAGATTCTGGGAAGAACAGATTCTGGTAAATGTTATGAAAAAGTGATTTTGAGAAGTGAGAGTGTTTGGATAGTTGTTATCAGAAGCACTTTTTATATATACAAATTACTAAAAAAAGACATAAGTTAATATGATAATTATAGAAAAAATAGATTTTATGATATATTTTAATTTGAAGGAATAAAATTGTTAATAATATATTTTTTATTAACATAATTAATAATACATAAGATAATATAATTAATAAATAATTAATATGTATATATATTTTTAAAATATAAGATTAAATATGTTTATAAAAAAATAACAAGATACATATCCTATAAGCTCTCACACTCTCCCTTTTTTCTCCAAAAGCAAAAAATTTCTGCTTTTTCCAAAACCATGGTTTTGGAACCAAAACCACGGTTTTGAAACCAAAACCACGGTTTGCCCAAAACCAGTGGGTGTTTGGGTGACTTATCACCCAAACCACGGTTTGGGTCCCCAAACCACGGTTTGGGGTGTCACCCAAACGGGGCACAAGTCTCACTGAAATATCCTTAAGTTAAATTTGAAGGAAAAATAGTTTCAGGAACCAATTCTATGCTGAACTATACCAGAATTGTATGAAACTCGAAACTCTTCCAAAAATTCAACACTGTTTCCAGATTTCAAACCCTAACTTTGAAAAATCACGATAAATCATACACATATCCAAATAAAGTGTTCTACCTATGGATTTAAAGATTACAGAGTCTACTTTAAGGATGCAAAGTTTTAGAATCAGATACGCATAGTAACTAATTCGAAATAGGTATCAAATCGGATGCTACAGCCACCACACACCTTGATCTTGAAGCTTGAACTTAGGTGGGCTTTCTCTCACTAGAAATAGCTCTGTCTCTCTCTAGATGCAAGGGCAGCAGAGTTTCCCCTAGTGTTCATTAGCTTGGACGAATTGGGGGGGGGAGAAGAGTGCCTATTTATAGCCAAAAAGTTGGCTTGAATGGACCAAAATGCCCTTGGTAGCTAGAAGAAGGAGTAAGGGCAATTTTGGAAGTTCAAGTGGACTTTTGCATCATCATTGCATCACCTTATTACATCATCCTTGCATCATACTTCTAGAAGAGGCCACGTGTCACAAAAATGGTGGAGAGAAGGAAGATTAGATCATAACTGTCGGATCTAAACTTAGCCCTTAAGTTTGCTCCTATTTTACTTGGCCCACATTTCTCCAACTTTTTTTATGGCCTTCTGGGGTTTAAAAAATTCTTCTATCTACTCTATCAATTCCCCTTCATTCTACAGAGTATCTATGAATTTTCTCAGGCCATAACACTTCCTCTAAGCCTTGTATAAAAATCATTTACTAAAATACCCTTTTATCGGTATAATCTGCTCTTGAATTTATTAAAGCCATTCCATTGGCCTTTTAGTTGTGGGACTAATTTTATAAATTAGTATAACCTTTCAGCCAATTAATCCTTATTTTTACATACATTTTTGAGGTCTCTTGCTATTTTAAATAATTACCTCAAATAGTGTACTTTTTACTGGCCATAACCTCATAAATTCCATTTAAGCTATCTCAGGGTATTTTTGTCTTTTCTCTTCATAGAAGAGTCTTAGAATATTATTTCCCATTTTTTGAGATTTTCTTGGAATTTTCTGTACACTCTTCCATTTTTGCCCTTGTTGGTCATAACTTTTTGAATTTACAGTTTAGTCCCTGCTTGGATTTAACTTCATATAATCCTCTCTTTGAGGCTTCTAACTTAATCTTTGGCCTATATCTAGTCTCTTTTCTCTCTCTAGGCCTTCGAGACTTTACTGGAGTCTCTAACCTTGATTATACTGAAGCCCTGAAAAACTTTTACTTTGCAGTTTAGTCCCTGAAATTGCTTTGACTTCCTTTCTCATCTTTGGGACTTCTGCTCAAAAAGCGTCTAGTAGCCTATCCAATTCAAGCTACTTTTGATGCTTCTAGGTCCAAAAGTCTGGATGTTACATGTAGAATGGTATCTCTAATGTATAGACTATTGTTGGGCTATTTTTGACTGGTAAACTGAACTGATTTTGTGAATAATATGGTTAGTATTGTTGAATTTCTCAGTTGCCTTGTTTCAACTCTAATTTCGTGAACATCTGTCATATTTCATCATGGTGAGGGTTGTTGTTTCATCGTGAGCAACTGTCTTTATAGAAGCTAAAACAGGGACCATCATGTATATTCGCCATGACCAAAGTTCATGTTTAGTCACGATGAATGGGCTAAAACCTCTATGTTATAAATTTCTCTGCTAGTTTTAAACTTCGCTTGCAATCAATTTCTTTTAATTCTTTTGAACCTTTCTTCAAAACCAGTTTAGCTTACTCAGTTTTAGTTAGGTAGCATCTAGAGGAGTGCAGTGTCTTAGGATTTGTCTAGCTTAGTTTCTTTTTCCTTCTTAGGAGTTTAGGAAGTTTATTTTGGTGTGTTTTTTTTTTGTTCATGTGTGCTTGTGTTCTGTGTGTTTTGGTTTTGCTCTTTCAGATGCCTCCTCGTACTACCCAAGCTGAAACAAAGCGTAAGCCCAAGACATAATCTATTTTAGAAGCCTACTGCCACAAAGAGAGTTCCCAGGGACTATAGAATGTGAATTTTATTAGCTGGCTATCCAAAAAGGGTTTGGGGACATGATGAAGAAAAGAAAGAATGGCAATGAGTACTTGGTTAGGGAGTTTTACACTACAACAAGATTTGAAGATACACCAATGATTAAGCTGCGCCGTATAGGTGTGAAGTTCACAAAAGAAAATGTTCGACATCATTATAATTTGGTGGTGGTGAAGAAGTGTAAATTCCAACACTACAGAAAGAAACTACAAGATGTCAACTGGAATGACATCCTTAGTACTTTGTGTGTAAAGAGTAGAACTTGGGTCGAAAGGGAAAAAGATCAGGTATACTTAGAAAGGAAGGTCATGAACGATGAGGCCCGCATCTGGCTAAACTTTATGTGCTATAACGTTATGCCAGCGCCCACATCTCTGACACCACCAAGGAGGGTGCCTTGCTACTGTACCTACTGATGAAAAGGGAAGTAGTTGACATCCCTCTAATTGTTTTGGAGTCCATTCTGTAGTGTGCTCGCTCTACCAGGGCCAATTTTGTGTTCCCTTATTTGATTTATGAGTTGTGTATTGAAGCAGGAGTACCGGTGGAGGATGACGATGCAGTATTTGAGGCGGTCCAGACTAAATGCTATAAGCCCTTTAATAAATGGGTTGGAGAGGTGTGTAGCAGAAAAAAGGCAAGAGAATTACTAAGGACGAGCCTGCTGATACTACAGAAGCAGCTAAAGGGACCGGTGGCTCTAGTATCACCATAGAGAGTCTCAACCAGCAAATTACACTACTCTAAGATAGTTTTGATCAGAGGATGACAGCTCTGCAGAATTATGTCCTCACCCAAGAAGCCCAGTGACAACAATTCTTTGTCCCTTTAATGTCAGCTTTGGCTATACAATTTGGGATTCCTCTGCCTCCTGGATACAAAGGGCTATTTGTGTCACATCCAGTAATATGGCAATTAGGAATAAGAAATATTCCTAAATAATTAGGGGTCAAAAATGACAAGGAGAAATAGAAGAATTTTGGTGGAAAGTAATTATTATAATTTTTCCATGCCAATTATGAAAAGTTTTATTAATTAAGGAAAATTGGTCAAGAATAATTATGGAAAAAATATTCCCAAATCTCAAAAAATTAAGGAAAAATGAGGACAATGTTCCTTGAGAATTATATGGGATTATAAAATTAGTTTTATGACCAAGTTGCCTTTAGAGAAATTACAAAGGAATTTAAGGGCGATTATAAACATGGCCTGTCGCCATGATTCTTGCCGCACTTCTCACATTCCTTAGCCTTTCGTGTGATATCAAACCCCTCTACACATCTGTTCCCTTTTCTCATCTTTCTGCCAGAGCCAGACCTCTTCCTCTTCTTATTAACATAAGAGGTTCCTTCTTGACTCGGCCTCGGTAAGGGTCTCTCAGTTCTCAAAGCTACTGGCATCATTCCTCGATGATTTTGACTCAATTCAGTAATACGGCAAACTTCAACTGCCTTATTGAAACTCTCTATCTGTTGAGGCGCCATGACCTCCCTTAGTGTTGGTTTTAATCCTCTGACCAACTTCTCCGTATTCTACCGTTCATCGTTAAGACGTTTTAGATAAGCAGAATAACGGGACAATCGAATGTGCTTTGCTAGGTAGTCATCAAAGGTTTCATTATTCCCTTGCTGCAACACTAGGAACTCAGTTTCCATTTTATCTTGCGCTGATCGGGGAAAGTACTTTGGTAGAACCTTTCCTTGAACACCTCCTATGTTACTAGAGTGTTGCTGGCTTGTAGTACTAACTCATTGTTGTTCCACCACTGATCCGCTTCTTTTTCTAGCTTATAGATTGCCATCTGAGCCTTGATCTCAGATGAACATCCCATTACTCGAAAGATCTTCTCCAGTCGGGTAATCCAATCTTCAGCTATTTGTGGTTCTAATGAACCCTTAAATTCTGGTGGATTATGCTTGCAAAATTTCGTAATCCACTGCTGAATATCTCCTTGGTTCTCAGTCAGTCCTGCTTGCTCTTCAGGTACTTGCTGTTGGACTTGTGGAGCTGCTTCAGCTTGTGCTTGCTCAGGTTGTCGTAACTAAGCAATTGCTGCTGCTATCGCTGCTGCTATAACAGCGTCTCTCTCTTCTTGCTGCCGTTACTGTGCCTCTTGTATTTGCTGTACGACTCGTTGCTGCTCATCCAGCCTATTCATTACTTGCTGGATAGGATCTCTATGTGGTTCCTTAGGAGTGTTTCTTGCTCCTCTCCGTGTTCTTACCATTTTGTTTCGTTCTTAATTAACTATAGGAGAATAAAGGAATTTCTCAATCGTTTATCGCAAAACATACTTCTCATATTTATATAGCTAACATTTGTACAGCAACAAAAAGGATTATGCAAGGTGCTTAGCAGTTAGCCTAACTTATTTACAGCCCAAAAAGTATTCATACTATGTACATCATAAGCCTAATACTAGCCGTGATCAGCTCACGGAAAAGTAGCCCATACAAAAGTCTCTATGGCCTCAACCATCTCCAGGAAGGTACATCTGGGTAGGCGGTCACATATCTCGTTGATTCCTTCATCCCATTTCCATGTCCTGGGAACTACATGATACAGGGCTAGGATCCTGTCATTATCCCCCAGGGTACGATCCTCTCTAGTCACCCAAAAATAGAGGCTCTTAATATCCTCTAAGAACCTCAAGTACACATCAGCCTCCTGGTGCTCATAAGGCTTAATGAAATAGCTCCAAAACTGGAACTCCTGTACTAGCTGAGCAAGGCACTGAAACTCTTTCTTAATCTCGGGTAGAGGGATTTGACTTGGACCTGCTCTATCATCATTAGGTATGCTAATGATTGCTGGTACATCATTAGAGACAACTGTGGCTGTGTCTCTCTCTGGAGCCTTCCCCTTGAAACCAAAGTAATCTACATGGATAGTTGGAAATTTAGTGCTAAGCTCTCCGTACCTCTCAATATCCTCGTACCACCATGTCTCGTCGTACCACCATGGTTATGGCTCACCGGGCATGACCTTGCTAATAGTCTTTCTTGATTTTCCACTTCCACTATCATAGATAGCCATCACCTAAGCTTTATGTAATCCTAATGACCAAATAAACTTATTAATGAACAGTGTAAAATGTTTTCCTCAAAATCTAGAGCATAAAAATTTAAAATTTAAAATTTGTTCTAGTTGCCAGAACCATTTGCTCTGATACCAAAAATGTAACACCTTATGTTTATACCAAATAACTTATCTTGGGGAAGCATTTGGAATCACTTATGAAGGCTACAAATGATGAAAAATCAAGTTTGAACATTTTCATTTACAGGTTACTATTCATTGTCACCTTAAAATGTGACAAACTTCGAAAATTCATAACTAATTGTAGAAAAATTGAAATTGAGTGATTTCAAGTTCTACGGAAAGCTCTTTGGATAAAATTTTGAGGAAAAATAGTTTCTGGACTGATTTCCTTGGAATTCAAGCCCAATTTTCTTTGAAAAATTTACTGTTCATTTGGTCATTTTCGGATTTTACTTGATTTTTGCCTAACTTTGGAAAGGCAAAACTTTCTGCTCGGTTATCGAATCAGGCGAACTACCCCTCCTTTTAAAGAGAAAAATAAGATCTCTTTGCTCGCCAAATTTCAAAACCTAAATCACTCGTTTACTCAAATGGTCAATGGTCAAACTTTGATCCCTTTTAGTTGACTTTTTACCCCCTTTTGAAAGGGTAACTTAACTTAATTGACCACTCAACATCATAGCATACTCTGCTTAGCTATATTAGCTATTTCTAATCATGCTTGGACCATTTTACTCATGCTTGTATACCTCTAACCTTAATCATACTATTGGAAACATAAAGCATGCTTCATATTACATTCCTCCAAAATAGAAAGGTTTAAAGCCATATAAAGTTACTATGGCTTACTACCTCTTCAAGTAAGAGCCAACTCCTTTCCTTTGCCCTTGGATGTTGAAGGCCCTAGGGTTTGTTTAAATATTGGGGTAAGATTCTTGGGGAATCTTAGTAGCAATTGCATACATTATCAAGGTCACACAATACATTGTAAATCAAGCTACATGCATGCATACTTTAACTTTATGTTCATGCTATGGCAAGGACATATCATCATAAACATTCATAGCACTCAACATAGCATAAGCCAAGGCATAATTTGCATAGAGGCAACATCATATAACATAACATTCTCATCCACCTCATAGCATAACAGATTAGCAAAACACATAGCCATAATCATATAACACTCTAATATAATGAATTGCAAAAGCTACCTTGAATGCTTTCCTTCCTTTTGAACTCTTTCCTCTTGACTAGATCTTTGCCCCTTTGTTATGTATAGCCTATTAGGCAATCAATGACACAACATTAAGTATCATTGCAACTTCACAACTTAACATAACCCTTTAAACCCCTTTTTCTTGATTTTTAGGGTTTATTTTTCTAGCTTTGATTCTTGAACTTTCTTGGGCCTTTCCTACATAATTTTTCATGTAGAATCCATTTATCATATTAGTTTTATGAAAATCCAATCCCTTCCCATTGACTTAGCTTGGCCGAACCATATATATATTTGTAGGGAAAAGGATTTTCAACCAAACTAACATGTAACCACTTAATCTTTAACCTTGCTTAATCTTCATCTAAACCATTCCCTATCATTTTGATAAAATTTGGGCAGCACTTCCCCTTAGGAAAATGACTTTCTACCATCATTAAAATAGCCTAAAACTAACATACCATCATTATAACTTGAAATGGAAGAGTTTTAGAAGCTTACCTTGCTTCCAGATGACTTTCTCTCACTAGAATTCTCCTCTTTCTCTCTCTACACGAAAATTGCAAGAGGTTTCCTACTTGAAAGGTCTTGCATGAAATGAACATGTGAGGGGGTATTTATAGGCTTCATATTTCACTAATTCCACATATGCCCTTCTTGCATAAGACTTAATCTTAGCCCTCCAATTTTTACCTCTTTCCACATGTACAAATCTTAGGCTAGGTAGCTTAATATGTTGACACTTGGATGATGAGTCATTAGGGCTTATGTCATCTCTTCTTATCCATTAAGATTAATTAGGCTCTAATCAAGGTTTACTCTCTTAATCCCTTGATTAACTTGGCTAATCAACCTTCTAAAAACTTTTGACTTTTCAAAAGTAGATGGTTGAATCCTAGCCATCCAATGAACCATGTTTGCCACATGTCACAATCCTACGGAAGATGACTTAACCCTAATCATCTTACTTAAACCTAATTAGGTTTTAACCTATCTTGATTTATTATTTTCTTTTTCTTTTTTTTTTCTTTTTTTCTTTTCTTGGCCAATTTAGGCGTGACATGTGTCCTTGTCTATCTGTAGGAAATTTTATCACCCCTGTTGTCCAGACAGTCCACTGAGTCTTAATATAGTACTGGTTTATTTTATCTGATAGCTGAAAAATTCTAGTATCTCAAAATTCTTATATCAGCTCACCATTAATTATGTCTCAGTAAAGGGGTATTTCCTGATTAATTTCATAATTTTTCTCCCTCTATAACTCCTTAAATTGTCATTTCTGTAAAAACAGAAAATCTACCAATATTAAGTTAGCTTTAAATTCAATTAAAGCTAACCTCCTCATCATTTGGGGTTGGAAATAATTTTATAAATTTCCATAATTCCTAAATGAATTTCCTTTAATTTTTCATAATTTTCTGAGATCTCTAAGTATTTTTAAAAATTAATATTGGCTAATTTTCCTTAATTTAGCCAGAATATTAATAATTAAAATAATTTTGAATAAATTATTTTCAACCTCTATTTACTTTCTAGACCTCAAATACCATTCTATGGCATTAATTCTATTTTTCATGATTTACTGGAAATTTTTAGGATTTCTGGACACTAATTACGATAATGCCCTTTGTAGACCAATCATTTTAAAAATGACAATTTGGTCCTTTTTCAGTTCTCACTTCAATTGTTATGCTGTTTATCTATCTTTCATCTCACCTGGCCTTGGTCAGCCCTAAATCTTTCATTAATCATGCTAAAGATATCAAGGTATGACATATTTCCCTATTTCTAGGGTAGAAATTTTGGGATGTTACACTATTATGTGGTTGAACTAAATGATGAGGATGAGGATGATGATGATTGTGTAGCTATACTCCTTGCTTTATGTGCGTTGGCTATTGCATGTTAGAGTGCTACATGTATGAGGTAAAGTAGTTCCCTATTAATAGCAAAAGGTTGAAATGCTTGTAATTGATGCATGTTAATATTTTGGTTGATTGATCTTGCTACTGGGGTTTCTTAAAATCTCATCCCCAAATATAATGTATCATTTTAGGGCCTGACACTTCCAAAAGCAAGCTGCAGATTGGAGGCTAAATTACGGTGACACACCATAAAAATTCGTGGATATTTGGTTATGTATAAATATCAATGGTTGGTGTTGTAATCCCTAAGTAGGACGTTAGTTTAGAGCCACGTTTTATTTAGTTACCAAACAAATTTCTACATGAAACTTAGTATGGTTAGAGTTGACGTGGTGAGCTTCAAATTGATAGGCAGCACGTTAAAAATGGACAACTACGTGATTTTTAATGATTTTTCAAATTTAAGGTTCAGAATCTAGAAAAAGATTTTTGCCAAATGGATAGAGGTAAATTTCACAAAAACCTGACGCTTTTTCAAATGGAATTGTTCATAATATTATTTTTCCTTGAAAAAGAATTCAAAGATCTTTTTATAGAATTTTTAACCACTCCATTTTAATTTTCTAGATTAAGTTATGAATTTTTGAAGTTAGGCCAGAAAACTGGATTTTTACCTGATGAACAGTAAAAATATGAAAATCAGCGTTTTTCATGAATTTTTGAGCCCAAGACCATCCAATTTTGTCTAAAAGGGTTTTAATTAAACCCTAAGTGGATCCGATAGTAAGGTGTGACAATTTGAACCACCTGTTGGACCCTCTAGCTTCTAGTTGTTGAATATGGAACCACCTACAGAGGAGAGGAAGGAGGACGAGGAGGACTAGAGCTTTATTTTGCCCAGCTTGTTTCCCATTTGCTTTGTTTCTTTTTTTCTTGCTATTGTTGATGGTTGTTATCTGGATTTTTTTATGATATTAAACTTTAACTTGAATTGTTATTGATGTTTGATTTTGCTTTAAGTGCTCTCAATGTCGTGTTTCGCACTTTCTTATTTGTGTTTTGTTGTGCCTTAATCTGTTTTTAGATCTTGCCTTCCCTAATGAGGACATTGTGGCCTTCAAGTATGGGGGAGGGAAGTGTTTGTGCTTAATTGTAACCAATTTTGCCTCTGTCTTCATTTTCATCACAGCGAGTGGTTACTTTGGTCGCAACGAAGTGTTAATTCTTGCATGTTCTACTCTTGGCCTATTGTTTCATTGTGACCAGTGTCTATGTTAGCCGTGACAAAGTTTCATTTCTGTGCCTCTGTGATTATTGTGGTCGCGGTGAATTCCTGTGTTAGTCACGATGAACATACAATGCTTTTTCTTAAAAGATGGGTCATGGCTATTCAGAGATCTAACTGAAATTCACCCACATTTGGACTTTGACTTCTTATTTTTGTGAGGAAATTTTTTTTCAAGTTGCATTGAAACCCTTTCAATTCTTAACTCATTCATGGGTGGTTGAAACTTTTCAAATGGTTTTCATTCTTTGATTTGCAATTTTAGTGGATTTATTCATGCATTGGGGTTAATCTTGCATTCGATTGAGCATTGTGGATGAACATGAGAGATTTAACCTTGTTGGAAGTTATTTATGGCCAAATTCCTTTCTAGTGTGATTTTTTAACTTGATCTTTCATTCTCTAGAACTTGTTCTGGTTCTTTATCAAACCTTCATATGTATTGGTGCTTTGGATAAGATAAAGGCATTCATTTCTATACCCTTTACCCAAACACAAGCTACTTTATTTAACCCTTGTTCACCCTTCGAGCCTTCTTCAAATTCAAGTACCAAAACATGTATCGTTTATTCAAGTCCAACTATACTTGCTACTACATTTGTGATATTTTACTTTATCTTCTTCGGTTGGAATTTCGAAAATCAAATCAAATGTTAAAAAAAATAGATCCACAAAGTAAAAGTTTTGAATAAGGCAAATTCCTTGGTGGTTTTAAAGATTTAAGTGTTGTGCTTCAAGGATTTCAATGTAAAGTTAGTTGGGAATCAATTCTGGTTTTTGGTACTTGTTTTATTTCCTTGTTATCATTCCTTCCATTTAGCCTTTATTCATCACTACATCCCTTAAAGTCCTGTTGATTCAACATATCGTTGCATTCCTAGTGGAGATGGTAGAACCATTACAAGCTTATGGTAGTTTGTTTTATCAAGTGGATTTGAGAGAAAAATGACCTAATTAAGGTGAGTTGATCTATACACTTTTTGTCCTATCGAGTGATCTCCGATGCTCATTCCCTTTGGTTGATTGGTTGTTTTGGTTAATCACCTTACATGGTTTTTCTCACTATTTTTGGTTGTAAGAGAGTATTGCTATTTGATTTGTCACTTTCATCCCATGGGTTAGTTGAGTAACCTTTGGTCTTTGATTATGCTTGATTGGTTGTGAGGAGCACTTGTTATCGTATATGCTCGACTCTAGTCTTTTCGCAACTCTTGCTATTTCTCTTTTTATTTTGCTCAGGAGTGCAAATGTCTAAGGGTGGGGGAGTTGATTTGACCAAGTTTTACTGTATTAATTATAGGGAATTGAAAAATGCGCAGCGGAAAACAAACTTTAAAATTTCAATCCCTTGCCCAGATCTACCGATTGTGTTTAAGTCAAGTAGTAAGAAGCATTACCTTTGATGTTCGATTTCTTGGTGGCTTGGTGATTCCGCCGTTCAGGATGCCTCTGCTCACCTCCTTCGTCGTTCGAAGTTGACAACTCCGGTCGGCCTCCTCTACCGGTATCCATACGAATAGCTCTCCAGTCACGAACCGCGTGCTAGCGCCTCTTTGTCCGTCTAGGTTTTTTTTCTAGAGAATCCGTCCACTCTTATCTATTTTAGACCGTCTCTTATCTGCAAGTGCTTTCACTCTCACACACAAAACCCTAGCTCCTAATCTCAAATATATAGGATGCTATAGGTATTATGAATGATATTTAATTTCAAAATTAATCCTAAATTAATTCCGAAATTAATGCAATATTAAACATTGCCTAATCAGATAAGAGAACAATTAAATAAATACAGTTTATATTAAATCCGTCTCACAGATTTAATTCACCTATTTATTTAATTCAAAATAAAGATATGACGGAATTAATTTACATAGATCTAATTTATCCTTATAAATTAAATCTAACAATTAATATCTCTTCTATTTATATAATATGTATATATATATACAAATTTATATATATATACACGTCCACCCTATATTATTCATTGAATCTGGACATATCTTAGATTCAATGAATCCGGACATCATAACTCGTGTTGGGCTATTTTGTGTGCGACCCTGTAGGCCCATATGAAGTTGGTAGTGGGCCATTAACTATAATGACTCACAAGTCGTAAGCGGTCTCTAGCAAGACATCACGACTACCCAAATCATATGAGGATCGTTGAACGATGTAACCTTTCATACAACCATATCACGTCCCTTTTGTCACACGACATTTTGGTCATGGATGAGGCATGGAGAACGTCATCCTCCTCTTCATGACCGTTACTTTCTCGATCCTTGAGTAGTCTAAGTATAGAAATGGAACTACCTTTCCATTATAGTATGGCCATACATTTCTCAGACTCACTCATCGAGGGGCCCAGTAATATCTCTCTACGAATGTGAGGGACAAATTCCATCTTGACCATTCACATTCCTCCGCATGAAAAACCACTAAGCCTGAACATAGTCTTTATGATCACTCGGTCAAAAGTGACTTTTGACTAGGTCAAAGCCGAGCGTTTCTCATGTAGGAATCCATGATGATCTCAGGTCAAAGGGCACAGTGACATGGTTTGTATATGAGAGAAGCTTATGACTTAACCCATGCAGCTCTCTCATAGCGGATCGGTCCAACACCTTGTACTCTTACATGTGCCTATGACTTTAATTTATATCTCTATATATCTTTAAAGTCATACTGGTCTTATTTCATCTCTGCTCCCACATAGATGACCGACCAGGGACATTTAGGATAAACCATGAGTTATCCAAGGATAGTCATCACAGTAAACATGCAAATAATATGATAACGTAATTAATAAATTCATAAATCAACAATGTTCATAGCAAAATGATTGGCCCCTAGGGCACAATTTCCAACATCAATTCATGTCTGATTGCATGTTTTTACAGAATTTAATTGGTTCAAAATGCATGTTTTAATATGAATTATAGTAATTTATAACTATGAGCTTGATTTCTTATTAAGCACTTTGTAGGGGTAAAACTATCAAATTGAGCATCATTTTAATTAATCATCATTTATGAAATTGAATTGGATATTATAAGTGCTTAATTTGATTTTCAAGTCAGGGTCACGTCTCCAAAGGACCTAAGTTCGAGAAAATTACAGTTAAGGCCCAATAGATTGGAGGAACTTTAGAAAAGGGCAAACTAAAAGTTGCCGTTTGTTTTGATCAGTTAGTCGCAATGAAATTGAAGTTTAGTTGTGACGAATAGGAGGTTAACACATAATTAGGTTTTAAAACTCATATTGCGATTTTGGGGAGAGACCATACGAGCCAGTCACTATTCACTGTCTAGACACTCCTATTTTCGTCTCCTAGAGTTCTTTAAGGGTTCTTGAGGTTCTCCTATTGATTTCCACCAATTTTCACCCCCTTTCCACCTCATTCCATCAATTTTTTCCATCATCCATCATCCACTTTCATCTGTTATGGCTGGTACTGTGATTTCAGAGCTTGGAGGAGCAATTTCTGAGGTCATGAGAGGCTAGAACATTTTGCCCTGAGGAGTTTTGACGAGGGTGTGAGCTTGGGACTTAAATTGGGGAGTTTTACTTCCTCTTTCCCATTACTTTAATAACATTTCAGTTGTTCTTGGTTAGAATTTGTGTGTTGTTGTTAAAGCTAAACTTTAATGATTTGATCTTGTTATTTTGGATTAGATTCTGAGAATTTATTCCTTGGTATTTGTTTTGTAATGAGAATTCTGCATTTGGTCTTGTGAATATGATTAGAGTTCAATTGAAATTTGGTTTTGATTAAGTACGGTGCCTTGCCAAGCATTAATTGGTTATTATGTTCAAGTTGTTGTTACCATTGCATCAATCTCGCTAAGTGTGCATTTATAAGGGTGGTTAGTTGTGTTGTGAATCTTTGGATCAAAAGTTTCATTGGCACACTAATTTTCCTGAGTTTGGAAGGTTTTCTAAACTAGTTAAGTTTGGTTTTTAAGTAAACTCCCATCATAAATTGAAGTGATGACAACTTAATCAATTCTCTAAGGGGCTTTTTTATCAAGTTTACAAACTATCCATTTGATTGGTTTCTTGCACTATTGTTTTAATTCACTAAAAGAAAAAGACCAAAAAGACTTTTCTACTTCTTGTTTGATTTCATTGCAACTTAATTCAATTTTACAATCCTCCCAATTTTATCTTTTCGCACGGTTTTGTCACTTAGATTGTATAGGAACAAGTCAGGCTCCTCGAAGTGAATACGACTTGGATTGTGTCCCTGTAATGCATTCTTATCTAGAACTAAATTGTTTTTGAGAGCCCATAATGCCTAAGGCTTCATCACCGGTTGAAGAAGTTAATGCCATGTACCAAGAAAGAGAGGGCCAGTATCAGAAGAGGGACCCCTACTCAAACACCTACAACCCTAGTTGGAGAGACCACCTAAACTTTAAATGGGGAGGAGGAGCAAATAGACCAAATCAATTCCAAGGTAATCAATTTCACCACGCTGGAGCTTCCTCAAGCAATCTTCAAGATCCTTCAAGAGCAGTAGTGACAACTCCACAAAATGCTATGGTATCCCAACCACTGCTAAGAGGGGCTGACACTTCTCAATTCTTGAAGAGTATGGCTGCACAGATGACTAATATCGAAGGATGAATAAAGGAGAGTGATGACAAATTTGTCTCTATAACTACCATCTTACAAGGGATGCAGAAGGATAACTCAGATGTGCATAAGAAATTGGAGGAGCTTACTTTGAAGAACACTATATCACTAGTCATTTGACCTAATTGTCTAATGTGGTCAATACATACCAGCCGAAAGTGGGGGAAGCATTCCCTTTAATACAGTGATCAACCTAAAGAGCCTCAATGCCACAACCCTACAAAGTGGTAGAAAGGTTCATTTTAAAGGTGAAAGAATCGATAGGGCTGAAAGTGATCAAGATATAGGAAGCCCTCCACTTTCCCCAATGAGGCTTGGCAAGTCTAAAAGCTCAAAAGAGAAAGAGCTCATGAAGAGGGCAAGAGCACAAACTGATCCAGAAGAGAAGTAAACTCAAGCACAAGACCAAGTACCTCAAGAAGCTGTGCCGAAAGATGAAAACACACTATAGAGAACTCAGCTTACAAAGGCAAACAAAAAGAGGACAAGGCAGAGACTAGCATGAAAGGAGCCTCTAAGCCTTCAGGTAAGGAGGTAAGTGCTAAAGATCTTTCTTTTCCAAAAGCCTATTTCTTTGGTAAGAAAAAGTTTGATGCTGAGTTTGCCACTGAATATTTTATTTAACAAACTGGAAATCAATGTGCCCATAATTCAATTCTTGAGAGGAAACCCCAAATACTTTAAATTATTAAAAGAGCTGCATAACGATAAGCAAAGGTTTAGGCCTCTTAAGAGAATTCAGGTCAATGCCAATGTGTCATCCTTATTCAAAGTTGAACTACCAGTTAAGTACCAAGATCCTAGATCTTACACCATCCCCTGTACTATAGGAAAGGTTCATATTAAGGGAGTGTTGTTAAATTTAGGACCTGCCAATAAATGTCATGCCTTGGTCAGTTTATTTAGCTTTAGGGATAAATGGCGTCAAAGACACAAGTGTAGTGCTCCAACTAGGTCTATCAGGTACCCCAAGAGAATCATAGAGGACATTCTAGTTCAAGTTAAAGACCTAGTGTTTCCTGTTGATTTCTATGTTCTTGACATGTCAAATGAACTCACAAATCAGAGTACTTTGATGTTGGGAAGACCTTTCTTGAAAACTTCCAAAACCACCACAAGCATGAAACATAGTTATGTAACAATGGAAGTAAGAGATCATGTTGTAACTTTTAATATGAATGAAGCTATGCATTACCCCTTCAATAATTCTACATTCATGGGTTTAAATGCCAGTGATTTAGTTGTTGAGCAAGCTAGGGATGAGCATGACTGAATATGCATGATGGTTATAACATGTGTTCACCTAAATTGATTGATTCTTCTGCTGTACCATCACATGAATCTTATGAGCTTGACTCGTCTTTGAGTGCATATGATTAATATTTCAATTCTCTCTCTTCTGTTTATTTATTTTCCAGTTCTTGTGGGGATGAGGTGCCATGTATTAATTCTTTAGAAATTGATAGTATGCTTTCTATTTCTCAAGATTTTTCTTTTCCATTAAGTTTTGATTCCATTTTTGCTTTCACGAATGATGTTGGCTTTAGAAAGGGTTTGTTAGCTAATGATGTAGGTGTTCAAGATGAGGTGGGTGCTGAGAGTAGAGCAAAATCCAAGGATATGAGCCTTTATGACATAAGGTCGTGACCTGAGGGTTCTCAGTCACGGCTTCAGACCAAACTTGTCAAGAAAGTGGCCTTTATGAAGTGACGTCACGACATGAAGATGTGAGGTCGTGACCCGATCCCCCTGTTTCACCTTCTGAAATTCAGACTTCAATTGGTTCACCACCTCATGTCTTGAATATTTTAGTTAAAGGGCTAACACTTTCTGACTCAATTGTTACCCATACACACTCTAAAATTACACCTCATACCTTGTGATTTTTGAATGATCTAATCTCTAACAATAATATGGGTATAAAGGCGAACCAACCCAAGGTTGTTGTTGCTGTAGACCAACTCGAGCTTGGTGCAACATTCGAAAGGATTAAGGCAAGCATAGTAGATCCAAGTGAACTGGCAAGTGCATTTCACAAGAGTTAACAATGGGGAGTTTCTCTAACTCTATTGATGTTTCCACTCTAATTCCCTCTATTGTTCAACCCCCAACTTTAGAACTGAAAGACCTACCTCCCAACCTCAAGTATACTTATCTTGAGCCTGAGAATAAATTACCTGTCATTATTTCTAGTTCTTAAACTGAACATAAGAAGACTAGTTTAATAGGAGTCCTTAGAAGAAATAGGGAGGCTTTGGGTTAACAACTAGTTGACATTAACAGAATTGACTCTACTATGTGTACCATAGGATTTTATTAACTGAGGATTCTAAGCCAATTAAACAAAGCCAGAGGAGGTTAAATCCTCTAATTTCTGATATAGTTAGGAAAGAAGTAGATAAACTTATGAGGGCTGGAATTATATACTTTATATCTGATAGCGAGTGGGTGTCACCAGTAAAAAATGAGAATAATGAACTCATCCCAACTAGGGTGTAAAGCTTAAGGAGAGTTTTCATAACTATAGTAAGCTGAACGAGTTCACTAAGAAAAACCACTTTTCCTTACCCTTTATTGATCAAATGCTTGAACGGTTAGCGAGGAAGAGTCATTACTGTTTCTTAGATGGGTACTCTGGATATTTCCAAATTCCTATAGACCCTAGAGACCAAGACAAGACCACCTTCACCTGCCTTTTTGGAACCTATGCTTACAAGAGAATGCCTTTTAGTCTTTGTAATGCCCCTTGCACATTCCAACATCATATGCTATCCATTTTTGCTGAATTTATTGAAAAATGCATGGATGTGTTCATGGATGATTTTACTGTTTATGGCAATTCTTTTGAAGAATGTTTGAAAAGTCTTGACAGAATCTTAGCACGATGCATTGAGAAAAAGCTGGTTTTGGATTATGAAAAATGTCATTTCATGGTTAATCAAGGCATCGTGCTAGGTCATTTGATCTCTGAAAAAGGAATAGAGGTAGATAAAGCCAAAGTAGAGGTGATATCTTTTTTTCCCTATCCTACCAACTTGAAAGAGTTGATTTCCCTATCCAACTTGAAAGAGTTGAGGTCCTTTCTGGGACATGTGGGGTTCTATAAAAGGTTCATCAAGTATTTTAGTAAAATTGCTCTACCTCTTTCCAAGCTACTACAAAAAGATGTTGATTTTCAATTTGACCATACATGTAAGCTTGCTTTTGATGAATTGAGGAATAGGCTAGTTACTCGTCCTATTTTGACCTCTCCCAACTAGGATTTGCATTTTGAAATTTCTTGTGATGCTTCGAACTCGAGTGTGGGGGTAATGTTGGGTCAAAGGCAGAATTCTATTTCTAAAGTAATTGCCTATGCTTCTAAAACTTTAGATGCAGCTCAAAGAAACTACACCACTACTAAGAAGGAATTGTTTACAATTATTTTTACGATTGATAAATTTAGACCCTATCTCATAAATTCTAAGGTAGTTGTGTTTACAGATCACACAGCAGTGAAATATCTCTTCCACAAACCTCAATCGAAGCTGAGGCTCTTGAGATGGATGTTACTGCTTTAAGAATTTGATGTGGAAGTGAAAGATAGAGCTAGCAATGTAAACCATGTAGCGAATCATTTGAACAGACTACCACTGGAGACAATGAGAGTATTAGATTCTGACGTTATTTGTGATTCATTCCCTAACCAATCTTTACGTGCATTATTTGTTTCTTAACCATGGTTTGCTCACTTAGTTAACTATCTTGCTACTAGTCTAATCCCTTCTCACCTGACTACTTTTCAGGCTTAAGAGCTTAAGAGTGAAGCCTCCTACTATATTTGGGATCCACCACACCTATGGAGATTATGCGTTGACTAAGTGATTAAACGATGCATCCCTGAAGTATAGGCTTGAGCCATTCTAGAAGCTTGCCTAATACCTTATATGGGGGGCACTTTAGTGCTAGAAAAATAGCTAGAAGGTGTTAGATGTAGGTTTTTACTGGCCTACCCTGTTTAGAGGCGTATTGACTTATTGTAAGGCATATGGTAAATGCTAATGATTTAGGGAGGTTAGTAGAAGGAATGAAATGCTACGGCAACCTATCTTGTTTTGTGAGATCTTCGATGCTTGGAGAATAGATTTTATAGGTCCCTTTCCACTTACGGTTACAACTACATCATCCTAGCTATAGATTACCTCTCTAGATAGGTAGAAGCCATCGCCACACAAAAAGATGATGCACTTACGGTTTCTAAATTTCTGAAGTCTACCATCTTCAGTAGATTTAGAGTACCCAAGGTGTTAATCAGTGATCAGGAAACCCACTTCTACAACAAGTTGCTAAATAACTTGTTAGCTAAATATGGGGTTTCCCACAGAGTGTCCATCCTGTACCACCCTCAAACCAATGGCCTAGCTGATGTGTCAAATCAAGAGATTAAATGCATCCTGGAACATATTATTAAGCCCTCCAACAAAGACTGGTGCTTGAGATTAGATGATGAATTGTGGACCTAATGCAACACCTATAAGATACCAATAGGAATGTCTCCGTATCGAATCATCTATAGGAAGTCCTATCACATTCCGGTAGACCTGGAGCATAGATCATACTGGGTGGTTAAGAGCTGCGACGTCAACTTAGAGTAAGTTGGCCTTAATTGACTCCTTCGAATTCAAGAACTTAAAGAAATACGATTAGACGTCTACCACAGCTCTAACATTTACAAGCAGAAAACCAAGCTTGTCTATGATGCCAACATTTTGAGGAAGAAGTTTAAGAAAGGTGACCAGGTATTAAGACATCAAGCTCGATTCAAATTCAAGAAAGGTAAGTTCAAGACGAGCTGGGATGGACCCTATACTGTCATAAAAGTGCATAACTTCGGGATGATAAAGCTAAAAGAGGAGGCCATGGGAAAAATATTCCAATGCAATGTTCATCTCCTCAAGCTTTACGACAAGCCTGCACCGCCTTCTTAAGGCCAGGTCATCCTTTTTCTTTATCTCTTACTTTTCATATGAATTTACTTGTGCCTAAATTATCTTGTTGTGATTGTTTGAGACTGTGAAAAGGATGTCCTCAGTAGAAGTAGTTTTAAATTCTGTTGTTCTGTTTGTTTCGAATAATCTCCCCCTTAGATGTGATTGTGATTATGCTTCTATTCTGTCACCACCACACACTTAATTGCATTCTTTAGTTTTCCTATCATTGTACTTGGCTCTTTTCTTCTCTCTAACGGGTGATGTATTTTGCTTCAATCTTGAATTCAACTTCACAACTTCTATCTTGGTTGCTTTTTGTTTTTAAGCTTTTGTTTTGGTTTATAACTGCGTGCTGCAATGAAGACATTACTGTGAGTGTGTAGGGGAGGGAGGTTTAAAAGTGGTTTTATGATTTATTTGTTGGGTTGTTCCTTGTTATGGGTAGTTCTTGCTGGAACTTGCAAAAAATTTGGAGAAATTTTTTAAACTTTTGAAGTTTTCCCTAATCTTCCATCAATTGTTTTTGAAGTTTTGTGTTGAATTATTGAGAATCTTGTGATGGATTGTCAAGTTGGGTTGTTATGATAGGTATTTTGGTGAGTGATTTTGGTTTAAGGTCTTTATTTTGAGGTTTTTCAGGGTCTTGAGAGTTAGAGAGCTCTTTGTGACCCCAGGTCACGACTTCGCAGTCTCAGGTTGCAACTTAGGGAAGAAATTGGGTAAAGGCTCTTTATGAGTTGAGGTCAAGACCTCGCTGTTTTTAGGTCGCGACCTGAAGCCTTTCTGAAACCCTAAATTCCCCTCTGTCTGTTGAAGTTGTGACCTGAACCCCCTCAGGGCGCGACCTAACATGAAAAGTCAGGAATTTTTCTGAGTTTACCTCTCTACCCTTGTTTATTTGCACCCTAATTACCATTTTGCCTTGTGAACCTGCCCTAGATTCAAGCCTTATACATTCCAAGGACTTAAAACCCTAAATTTTTTTTTGTAAAATCACACATAACCCTCCCTCCAGGCTTTTTCTTCGCACACGATCACTCATTCTCCCCACGTCTGAACTTCCTCCCCAGGTCGTGTGTAACATCCTAATTTTCATATGTCTAATATTTAAACAAATTTTTATAGAATAGGTAGAGGTTAAATATATATATGTGTAATTAAAATAATTTTGATTTTATGTGTGTGTGTGTGTATAAGAAAATGAATAAAATAGCAATGTTAAGAAGTCCCACATTGATTAAATGATAGGAAGATGGATAAAATAGCAATCTTAAGAAGTCCCACATTGACTAAATGATGGGAAGAGGGAGCTCTCGGAGCCTATATATAGGTGGTAATAGGGGAGAGTTAAAGATGAATTAAATAATTTTCGCACAAAACTGAGACAGTCTCAGTAAAGTGCTGTTTACTAGTTTGTAAACCGTTGGATCAGGCTGTAATTTGGTTAGCTGATCCTAGACTTCAAACTCATTAGTTTCAATGGTTGGATCATCAATTCAGTGTCTGAGTTACAAGTTATTAGGTACGTTTTTCATTTTTTTTTTAGAGCTGGTTGATAGAATACTAGATAGTAAATTAGTGTTTTTACATTTGTTTATCGTTGGATTAACCTGAAATTTAGAGAGTAGTCTTGTGACATGTAAGAAATTAAATTCAACGGTTGGATTAATAATTAGGCTTCTACAGTAAGAATAAATTAACTCATATTGAGGTTCTCTGTCTAAATTTTTTAAAGATAGAACATAAGTTATGAATTGAGGGTTCTCTATCTAGATTATGAATTTGGTGCTTCAAATGATATAATTTAATAATTAAAGATAATGTAAGTTAAGGGAGCCTAGGAATTGAATATAAATTATCATATATATGTTCTTACCCCAAATCATAGAAAAAGCCTTTCGAGATAGAATTTCGAGTAACAGCTGAATGTATTAGAGGGAGCATTAAAGGTTAGAAATTTGTGAGCAGTTTACTCTAATACTGTAGAAATAATGTTTTGATTTCAATTGTGGATATAAACCCTATTGTGGCATTTTCAAGTATGGACCTCGTTTGTGCTTGATTGTTAGCTAGGAGACTAGGTAACTAAATTTCTATCTGTTACATGCATTGTTATGAGGTTGGTGAGTGATTTATAACCAATTTTTGTATACATATATTATGTTTTGTGTGAACTATCTTATGGGATACTATTTTGAAAAGGATTGAAATCGTTTGTATTGTTAGAAATTAATGATTATGACTATGAGGTGTTATTATGGAATTCGGTTGATTATGCATATAAATGTGTTATTTTGAACCTTGTGCATCTAGTTTGGGTAGGGAAAGGAGATGATTGGAGTTATTGAGATGCATATACTTACCACGTGGTATCGGCCTCCATACAGAGCTCTATGGCTGGCCACTATTATTGTCCTACTAGTTCTTCGAGGGACTGCGCACCCCACTAGTTCTTCGAGGGGGGACCCATGGTCCATTGAGTGCTCTGTGGTCTTTGGTCAGTCCATATCACTCAAGTGGTGAGCTTGTCAGAGTAGCCAGTCAAATGGAGAGAACTTAGCCTATGGGTCCAGTCAGTGGAAATAAGGAGGATATAAGGATGGATTTGGGTTCATGGATTTCATATGACATGGTCTCTTCATTTGATATTTATATCTTTTGAATAAAATGAAAAGTATGTTATCTCTTTTGAAACTATCAGCTCTATGAGATTGGCAGAAATATTCGACTTATATGATTATTGTGAGTTTAACATTTTTCAGGTGAAAGCTTTAAGGGGGGACGTCAGGGAAGGCTCAAGAGGAGTAAAGCTACATTAATGACTTGTAGTGTCTCCTTGATTTATGAGTTATGTTGTATCCTGTATATTGCCACCTTAGGATAAACTTTGTTTATTGATTCATGCATTATTATGTGTTATATCCTTTGAGTTGTACTGTTGTGATATGTGTGCTGATACTTAGCCAGAGGCCTAGGATCGCATGTGATTTGTTTATAAATTTATTATAAAATATGAATTTCTCATATAATTCTTAATATTTTGATCTATGAGCTATATTATATATTGTTTTGTAACCATATTAGATGAGATTGATCATTTCTTACATAGGTTGTGTTTGAATGAGTTAAGAAAAGTTCTTTTATCCGTGATAGGATGTATGATTGGGTGCTGCTCTTTTCTATCACGGCTAACATTATGATATAGTTAGTTAGTGTAGATGACTGTGATATAATTTGGGTTTTTATTTAGCATGGTTTCGTTATAAAAAGCTATTTCTTAAATTTACTATATAAAAACAAAAAAAAGGGTTAAGTTTTTCGGTTTATTTAGGAAGGTTGTTTCATTGTGACTCCCTATCTTCCCTCTGTAACCGTCCCTTTTCATTTTCTCCTTAAGTGAAACTGCTCTATTAATTCTTCAAGGTTTTCCTCACCTCCACTCCCTTATCTCCTAAACTCCAACCTCTCTTTTGTGCGCTTAAACACCACTCCTTTTGCATCTGAGTCCCCTCTTATAGTTCGAAACCCTAGTCCTTTAAGTGCATTTCGTCCATCCTGCCATTCTTTCAACGTTTGCTCTGTTTTCTTTTTGCTCTTTCTAGTTTTCAATTTAGTTTCTGCATTTTCTTTCTAGGCTTTTAGTTTCTAGGGTTTTGATTTTGATTGAGTGGAGTTTGTACTAGATGTTTAAAATATTGTTTGACTAGTATTGGAACTGCTAAGGATCACATTTTTTGCAAAAGATTAGGTTTTTGAGCGAACTAGTTCTTTCTGTGTTTTCTGAAATTTTTGAGCGAACTAGTTCTTTTTGAGCAAACTGATTGAGTGGAGAACATAGTTCCTACCACAAGCTACTTTAGTGGGGATTCGGGACAGTCCTCTGGTGCTGCTGCTGCTACTGATGTTGAAATGGGAGAAGGGGATGTTCAGGCAGGAGAAGACGCTGGGGCTGAAGAGGAGAGAAGAGAGGAAGAAGACTAAGAGTTGTGCTACTTAGGGTCTTTAGTCTTTTTTAGTTTTCCCTTTGTTTCTGTTGTTCTTCCCTGCAAGCTGTGTAATTAGAGGTTTAACTTTGATGTTTTTAAATTTAATTGCTATGAATGGTTTGATTTTAATTGTGGTGGTTGTTGTTCTTTTTCCCTTTCCCTTGACAGTGAGGACACTATCAAGTGTAAGTGTGGGGGAGGGATTCATTTTCGCTTTGTTACATTACTAGTGTTGCTTTATTCTTGTGGTTGCTTCAAATTTTTAGTAATTTTTTTTCAAAAATCTAATCTTTCATCATCATTCTTTGGCTTTGAATTGATTGTGGATGGTGAATTCCTGTGAATCGGATCATCTCCATGCTGAAAAGGTTTTACTTGTTAAAATTTGACTAGGCTTTGAAAATTTTTTATTGGTAGCTTCTATGACCTCAGGTCGCGACTTAAGTTGTGGTTTTGACAGGGGAGGGTTTCTATGACTTTAGTTCGCAACCTCACTGATTTCAAGTCGTGACCTCAACCCTCTTCTTGACTTCGTGCTCTCTGTGTACTCAGGTCATGACCTCGCTGTTTTCAAGTCGTGATCTGGTCCCTTTTTCTATGCACTACTTCTCTTTGCTTTATGCAATGCTGTATAGAAGGAACTTTTTTAATATGCCTTTGCACATTTTTCAAGCAAAATCATTTCCTTTTTAATCTACCCTCATTGCATCAAACAGTTTTTATTGAAAACCATGCCCATCCTTGAACTTTTAAGTATATTGGATTTTGAAAATGATTTCTCTAAGACTTTATAGATACATTTGAGATCAAAGCATGTTCTTAAATGTCCTAATGCCTCGTGACTAATACATATTGGTTGAAACTTTTTGTATGAGCAATTGAGATATGAAATCCTTGTTGGAAGGATATTCTTGAGCCTTAATTCCTATATTGAGTGATTATTCATATGGTTTACATTCTCTAGAACTTGTTTTAGCTCTTGGTCAAAATTACGTATGCATTTATGATTTCGAATATGACAGAGGCATTCTTTTCTACACCTTTTTATCCAAACACAACCCACAAACATCTATCCATTGTTTAACCTTTTTGATACTGTACTTCCTTCATTTTGTCTATCATTTAGAGTATTTGAACTATGATGTTAATTGAGTTGATTTCATTTTGATAATCACAATTTCCTAACTTTTATGGGGTTTTATTGGGAATTTTAGTTTTTTTTAAAAGAAGGAAGAAAGAACAGTTCTGGAATAAAAAAGGAAGGAGAAAGAAGAAAAAGAAAAGAAGGAAAGCAAAAAGAACAGAAAGTGCACAAATATGTTTTATATACACAAACTATAGCAGTAAAATAAAGTTGAATAAAGTATTCTGTTGGTGGTAGAAGTTTGGCATCTGAACTTCCTTGTTTAAGAATAGATGATATTTGACTCACACTTCTTTAATTCTTGACACTTAATTTCACTATTTTCTGTTCCATCTAGCCTTTCCATCACTACAACCTTAAAAGTTCTTTTGATTCTTTACATGAATGCTGAATAGTAGTGGAGATTTTAGAGTTATTACAAGCTCATGGTAGGATGTTTGCTGCTTGAATTTTTAAGAGAAAAGAACCCTAATGAGGAGAAATGAGAGAATTAAACACTTATACCCTATGAGCAAATCTCTGCTATTCATGCATTTAGAGTCAATTGTGAAACATCCTACCTTTAACCCCTCAGAGTGCGCATTTGTAAGCGTTATGGTTCAAGCAGATCACGACACAAGCCCGTAGATTAAAAATTTCGACATAATTACTCGGGTTACTATTCACTGTTTAAATTTCAGATTACAGGTCCAACTTTGAAAAACCATAACTAATTCTATAAAAATCATATTGAGGTGTTTTAAAATTATACTGAAAGCTCTTTGAAATGTCTTTAAGAGAAAAATATCCAATTGAACTTATCCTTGGCCAATTTGTACAGTTTAATCAATAAAAATTACTGTTCATTTGGTAAAATCTGGAACTTTGAGATTCTGTGCCTCAACTTTGAAACTTCATATCTCCTTGTGTATACGTCCAATTGAGGTGATCTACCTATTATTTTAAATCTTGGGATGTGTACTAGAAGTATGACAAATCTTGTGGCTAAACTCATTCATTTGCTAGATCAATGGAGCTACAAACTCACTACCCCAGGACCTACGTTTTGCCCCTTAACTACTCTTTACTTTAATTCTTTTTATTTCTTTGATATACATAACTTGAGATTACTTTTTCCCATTTATTCTCATACATTTCTATCTATGCCATAAACATTATAATTAAATACATGGCATCATTGGCATCTATAACATAGTTTACAAAATAGGAGAATTATACATTCATCAACAGTCTCATCCATTAACAAGAATAATTCTCCACTTACTTCTTCTTGCTTCTCATGCCATTATTACCCATCGTTGATTGACCTAAATGGTTGGTTACGAAGGGGTGAGATTTGGGGGAATCTCAGTAGCAAACATTACCACATACATGCATAAGATGGATGCTAGTGTTTGGTATGTAGTTTTTCATAAACTTAAGTTAACTAGTGACATGCCATCATGCTTTGTGCTTGGTATAAAAATGCATAGCCATGGGAAACATATTAAAAACAGTATTTCCATCAACAATCATCATGTCACAACATCATTCAAACAACAAATACAAACCAACACATGAGCATACCACATCAAGCACATAAATGGTAAGTTCACTACCTTGCACCTCAAGCTTTCCTCTTGCTTTTCTTTTGATTCCCTTGACTTCCCAACCACAAGGGCTTTTGGTCAACATCATCAAACATCCTCTTGGATGTTCCAAGGTCCTAAACATAATCATAATGATCATACAATCTATTAGAACCACTAGGTTACATAAAGTTCAAGACTAGCTCTCTTGAACCTCAACCCTTTCTCTTGCTTTTAAGGTTTTCTTTCTAGCTTTTCTAACATAAATCTCATCATTTTCTATCCTTCAGATCCATTTCTTATCAATTAGGACCACTTTAGATGGCCTTAGATTCAAAAAGATCAAATCTGGAAATTATGCTTTGCGGGTACTGTTCACGCAGAATTTCTAGAATTTTTGCTCAACTTTGAAAATTCATAATTAATTCTAAAAAACTCCAAATTGAGTGGTTCCAAGTCTCACTAAAATCTGCTTAAGTTAAATTTACACGAAAATTAATTTCAAGAACCAATTCTATGCCGAACAGTACCAGAATTGTACGGAACTTGAAACTCTTCCAAAAGTTCAACACTGTTTCCAGATTTCAAACCCTAACTTTGAAAAATCACCATAAATCGTACACATATCCAAATGAAGTGTTCTACCTATGGATTTAAAACTCACAAAGTGTACTTTAAGCATACAAAGTTTCAGAATCAGATACATACAGTAACTAATCCGAAATAGGCATAAAATTAGGTGCTATAACCATCACATACCTTAATCTTGAAGCTTGAACTTAGGTGGACTTTCTCTCACTAAAAATGGCTCTTTCTCTCTCTAGATTTGATTTTGCAAGAATTTCCCCTCTTAAAATGGGATTGCATGAAAATGAACTATGGATGGGGGGTATTTATAGGCTTCATACTTTCCATAATTCCACATATGCCCTTCTTGCACAAGACTTGATCTTAGCCCTCTATTCAACCACCCTTTCCACGTGTACACATCTTAAGCAACATAGCCTAAGAAGATGACAAGTGTCTTGGTGAGTCATGACTTCAAGAAGCTTGTAGATGCCTTTAGAGATTTCTAGTTTCCTTTAGATTCTTCTATACTCTTCTTGATTGCTCTAGATTCTTCTAACAACTTGAAGAATTCCTTTCATGCCCACTCATCAACTTGGCATTAAAATAGGGAGGAAATAAATGGAAAATTCGTGTAAAAATATTTCCTTAATTATTTCTCCACTTATCAAGCCAATCTTGCACCGTAACGGATATTTTTTTGGGTCATGACTTACCCTGTACCACCGAGACAACTTCTTCTTAAAATTCTGGCCAATAAAAGGTACATATATGGCGCCATCTCAGAGGAGCATAGATGAAAATAATTAGCTCTACTGACAGGCTACTTAACCTTACTGAGTCATGTAGTAGAGATTTCACTATAACGGGTAGACAAAAGACTGTCTAAAATATTCCCGTACTGCGTTCTGATTTTTATGCTGTCCATAAATATCTTCTAGTGACTCAGCATGATGACTCGTAGGTGTCATGATTACGCTTGATGACTCAGCATGATGACTTGTAGGTGTCATGATTACGTTTGATGACTCAGCATGCTGACTCAGCATCGTCATGATAGCTCTTAGATATTTTCTTTGGTTTTGTCTCCTATTTAAGGGACAAAATTATTTAATATTTGACTGGATCATTTTATTCAATCCAGAGTTCCAAAAATTCATCTAAAAATATCATAAAATTCCTCATATTCTAGAGAAAATTTGTGAATTTTCTCAGGTCATAACTCAACCTGTAGCCCCATTTAAAAATCATTCTTTAAAATGCCCTTTTTCGGCATAACTAGATTTTAAGTATTCTTAAAGCCATTTTCCTGGTCTTCTGGGGATGAGACTAATTTTATAATTTTCTACAGTCTCTTAGATCATACATTCCCATTTTACCATAATTTTCTGAGGTTTCCTTATGACCCAAACAATTAAATCTACCTCTACATCTCAAACTGAGCCATAAACTTATAAATTCCTTTTAAGTTATCTCAGGGGTGGTTTTGTCATCTCTCTTCACAAAAGAGCCTTATAATATTATTTCCCATTTTCTGGGATTTTCTTAGAATTTTCTAAGTACTTTCCATTTTTATCCCAGATGGCTGTAACTTTCTGAATTTACAATTTTACCCCTGCTTAGGCTCAACCTCATAAAACCATCTCTTTGAGGCTTGTAACTTAACCTTTGGTCTGTATCTAGCCTCTTTTCTCTTTCTGGGCCTTTGAGACTTTACTGGAGCCTCTAACTTTGATTACCCTTTAGCCCCTTAAAACTTTCACTTTGCAGTTTAGTCCCTGAAACTGCTTTAACTTTCTTTCTCATCTTTAGGACCTCTACTAAAAAAGAGTCTGGTAGCCTGTCCCATTCAGGCTATTTCTAGTACTTCTAGGCCCAAAAATCAGGATGTTACAAATTGCACTTTGTATCTAATTACTTGGCATTATTCATGTTATCATTTTTGTCTTCCTGAAAGATGTTGATCAATTAGCTCTTGAGATCACTTTTAAACATGCTAGTTTTCTTAATTGTAACTGTACTTTCTTTGGAATGATTCAAGTCTTTGTCTAGAAGTACAAATGTTTAAGTATGGGGGAGTGATAGAACCCTGTCTTTATATGGTTTTCTCAAGTGTTTTGCAATGTTTTGCAACACTTTTACCCTCATTATGTATGCATTTATAACTTTTTGATTACATTAATTCAGGCATTGCATTTTGTTGTTTAAAGGGTAAAAAGGGTCAATTTTCCTTCCTTAATTGTAATTGCCTTGACCTATAATTAGTTAGTCTTTGCAAAGCTTTATTGTTGTGATTTTCAGGCAATTAAAGAAGGACCTAAGACCCAAGATAGAGCATTGATGGAGCCACAATATTACAAGGACAAAAACACAAGAGTTGGAGTGTTCTGCCTTTCCAGGTCGTGACATGGATTGCTAAAGTCGTGATCTGGATGCCCTCTTAATAAAACTACACGTTTTGGAGCCAAGTCAAGACTGAATGTTCTCTGTCTTCCCAGGTCATGACATGACACTTCTGAAGTCACGACTTGACACCTCTGAGGTCACGACTTGAGTATGTTAAGTAAAGCTGTGCGTTTTGGAATAGGTCTTTAAGCTTTTATGCCAAAGGGGGGCAGTTACCATAACGACACTCTTCTATTCTACAAATTTGCATAAGATTGAGCCACCATCATCTCCTCTCAAGCCTCCATTGATTCCACACCCAAAACCTTTATTTTTCTTCACTTATTCATCATTTTCTACAATTCTGAATCAATTAAACCACTCTAACCACCTTTTTCTCCATTTTTCTAACCCCATTTTTAGTTTCCCTCATGGTTGTTCATACTTAGAGTGATTGTTATCAATTTAAAGACAGGAGAGACTAAATCTTTAGCCTCTTAGTGATGGAAGACAAAGCTTGAGCTCAAAGACTTAATAGGGGAGTTATCATTTTAAACCTATGCTTAATTATGTGTTAGAGATTTCTAGATATAAGGATTTTTGTATTTGTATCAAACCTGGCTTATGATTATAAATCTTGTGTTTAGACTGCTAAATGTATTTGGATTGGATGTTGTTGATGTTAGATCAATTATATAAATATTTTAGTTTGGAATCCCAGTGTTTAATAAATGATCAGTGATTATTGATGATAATGATTTATGGGCATACCTGGAGTATTCCAAGCCTTCAGATAGTCACACGGAGGTCCGGTTACAGTATTGAACTCGGATATGGAGACACAGCAAATGCACACTTGTGGAGGGAAAAGGCAGAAGAGAAGAACAGAGGAAAAAGAAGTGCTCCTAGTTTCCTAGTTGGTTGAGTTATAATGAGGACAATGGCTAATAAAAAAAACAAATGAATAAACTGTTTGCTCTTATCCTCTACTTAACCAAGAAGAGCAAACTTCTATTGGGGACCCGTGTTTTATGTTATTTACACCATAGCCCCAAAGTTAATGGGCTTGGGCCTAATCCACCAAAGGGTGGACTGGCCCATTTTCCTAGATCTCCCACTCACACTTGGTGGATTAGGTGTCACAGGTCCTATTCCCTTGCCTCCCCTCAATTTCATACTTAGTGCTTTGCCGTGACCGTGTGGGCATGACGTCTTCATTTAGGTGCCTGTACTAGAAATCCTTTTATAGGACTAGCACAAGTAACTCTCTTCTTTTTGTAGCGTGAATTTTAAGATTATGCCTCAGATGTCCTAGATTCACTTATATACACTTTTTCATGGCAAATCTAATCCCTCTCGAGTCAATGTTTGACTCAGATTTCCTTTGTCATATGTCTAGTGCCCACACTTATAATAAAGAAATGTCATAAGGGACATGTCACAGATACTAGCATAGGTGTGTATATCACAGTCAATATTCCTTTCACCCAAATATCACTTTGATATGAATCAGTTGCTTTCTTAGTATACTACCTTAGATCGCATCTGTCATGACTGTAAGAAACATGCTAAAGTAGCAGTCACTGAAACATATCTTTGTGATATTGTCAAAGTCAAAGGACACTAATAGGATGATAATTCCTCCCTAGGACTCACATAGCAATGAAGCAGAGATCTTTCACTTGCTTCCTTTTTGCAGTCCTTCTAGCACATGTGGTATGAAACATATGCTACGGTGTTACTCTTTTACTATAAGCGCGTATGTCGATTTGGACTTATCATTAACACCGTACAACTTAAGTCCAAACACACTCAGTATCTAAACCTAAATTCTTCAACTCTGCTTATTGCTATGACATCGACATTGAAGAGTTTGCTATCTAGCTACAGGTATTATGGAAGTAGGATTCCAAACTTTATCAATGTGGATCTCATCTTGACTTGCTACACTTTAGTCTAGGCGACATAAAGTTTGTGTTTCTTCCCTACCATATCAGCATTCTTTTGCTGCTTTACTGGTGAACACAAATGTCTCATCTTTGTTCACTCCACTGAGTGTCAAAGGCGGTTGCCTGTGTAAGGGAGCTACCCTTTTTAACCTGTACAACATACTGGACATTGCATACTTTTGGACAGACACATAAAGTGATAACAAAAAAATATAATTTTATTAATGAGGTTTACAAATTACACTTTACATATGCTAAGGGCTTTCACATACTCTTTAAAAACTTTTTTGCCTATTGGCTTTGTCAGAGGATCCGCTACCATACATTTGGTTGAAATGTATTGTACAATAACAATCTTTTGTGCTATATAATCTCTAACAAAATTATACTTGATGTCAATGTGCTTGGTTTTGTTGTGATACTTAGGATCTTTAGTATAGGCTATGGCTACAGTATTGTCACAGTATACCATCACCAGATTGGTACTCTTGTTTCCAAATCCAAGGTGTTCTATAAATCTCTTCAGCCATAAAGCCTCTTGCACTGCTGTGGTGTATGCCACAAACTCAGCTTCCATTGAATGTAATGCAATGCATGTTTACTTCTTGCTACTCCAAAATATGGCGCCATTATTGAGCAAGAAGGTATAACCTGAGGTTGGCCTTCATTCTTCTTCGTCTCCGCCTACATCAGTATCAGAGTACCCAACAAGACACAGATCACTTCCTTTATAGCATAATGCATAATTGGAGGTTCCCTTTAAGTATCCGAAGATCCTCTTCACTGCTTTCCAATGCTTTTCACCGGGGTTAGACTGGAATATGCTTACCAGTCCCACCGCATAACAGATGTCTGGTCTTGTACACATCATTGCATACATCAGGCTACCAATAGCACTAGCATATGGAACTCTTTCCATATTCTTTTTCTCTAACTCGATTTTAGGACACATGTCAGGACTCAAAGCCACTCCAGTAGCAACCGGGGTACTCATGGGATTACAGTCTTTCATGTTGAATCGCTCAAGAATTTTCTTGATGTAATTCTCTTGTGAAAGAGAGAGGATTTGTTTTGAGCGATTTCTTTGGATCTTAACTCCAAGTATATACTCTGCTTCACCCATATCTTTCATTTCAAAATTCAACGGAAGCCATTCTTTAATAGCCACCACTGAATCTAGACTATTTCTGGCTAATAGTATATCATCTACATATAAGGATAATATGACAACATTACCTTCAAACTGCTTAATATAGACGCAGTGGTCTTCCTCTATCATTTGGAAGTCATATGAGGTTATTTCCTTGTGAAACCTTAAATACCACTGTTTGGATGATTGTTTCAATCCATAAATGGACCTTTTGAGCTTACAAACTTTATTTTCCTTTCCCTTTTCAATGAAACCTAGTGGTTGTTTCATATAGATTTCTTCATCCAGATCACCATTTAGGAATGCGATTTTTACATCCATCTAATGTAATTCTAGGTCTAAACTGTTTGCCATTACCAGAATAAGTCTAATAGAGTATAAACGCACAATAGGTGAGAACGTATCTTCATAATCTATGCCTTCTTATTGTGTGTATCCCTTTGCTACTAATCGAGCTTTATATTTGTCAATTGATCCATCCACTTTTCTTTTAATCTTGAGAACCCACTTGTTCCCAATGGCTTTACGTCCTTTTGGAAGATCAACTAACACCCAAACTTGGTTCTTTTTTCATTGAGTCCATTTCTTCTTCCATAGCTTTCATCCATTCATCCTTGGCAGGACTTGACAAGGCTTCTTATACAAAACGGGGCTCATCATCCCCTCCTGTAGTAACTAAGAAAGATTCACCTTCAATTTGAAAGTGTTTTTGGGAATACTTTCCCTGTTACTCCTTCTGACAGGAGCTATTTGCTTATCTTTCTTTCTTTGTTCAATTTGTCAATTTGTTCTGCACTATCTTGTTCCTATGTCTCATGAAGAGAAACAGTGCGGTCAATATCTCCTCTATTAGGAAATTCAGTCTCAATGAATGTTACATCCCTTGATTCTATTTCAGTCACCGTTCCATCTTTGTTTTCACCTATGAAAACGTATCCCTTTGATTGTTCAGAGTACCTATTGAAGATACATTTCTTTCCTCTGGGACCCAACTTCCTATGCTTATGAGAAGTGTCATGGATATACGCCGCTAAGCCCCAGGGCCTCAAGATGCTTAGATCTGGTTTACGCTTTGTCCATAACTCATAAGGTGTGGAAACGACTAATTTTGAGGGTACACAGTTAAGTATGAGGGTCGCCGTTAACAAAGCATCACCCTAATACGAAATTGGTAGGTTTGCTTGAGCTATCATAGACCTAACCATGTCTAGAAGAGTTCTATTTCTTCTTTCAGCAACTCCATTTTGTTGTGGAGTGCCAAGGATAGTTAGTTGTCTAATTATCCCTTTCTCTTCACAGAGCTGTTTAAACTGTTCAGATAAATATTCACGACCTCGACCACTGCGTAATGCTTTAATTTTATTGTCCATTTGATTCTCTACCTTGTTTATGTACTGTCTAAAGCACTCAAGAGCTTAGACTTATGCGAGATCAAATAGACATGACCATATCGTGAAAAATCATCAATAAAAGTAATAAAATACTAAGCTCCGTGTCTCACCCTCACACTCATTGGACCGCAGATATCAGAATAGATTAATTGCAATGGATTTTTAGCTCTTGTTCCCTTATCGAAAGGCTTTATTGTTGCCTTACCAGCTAGACAATTCTCACATAGTGACATTTCCACATTGGGAATGGCACCTAACGATCATTCTTTGGCTAATTTAATCATTCAATTTTGATTAATATGTCCTAGTCTAGCATGCCAGGTGTTTATGTCAACATTATTTGAAGAAACAGCAAAGCATTCATTACCATTGAAATCACCAACAGTATCCAAAACAAAGAACCTCTTAAACAAGAAAGCTGAACCATAAAGAACTGAGTTGCTTAAAATGTCTACAACTTTACCATGAAAGTTTACATCAAACCCAAATTCTAAAAGACATAACACAGACACCAAGTTCCACCGGATGTCGGGAGCGTAAAGTACATCATGGAGTATCAAGGTCTTCCCACCATACAAAGTAAATTTGTAGGGGCCCAAACTTTTAACCTTAATCCTTGTGTTGTTCCCAACATAAAGCCACTTGCTTTGATACAGCAACCGACAGTACTCGATAAAGGATCCTCGATCCCTGGTTACGTGGTCTGTGGAGCCTGAGTCTATAATCCAAGAAGAAGAAACAGGTTCTGTTAGAAAAATAGTACTAGAAACATATGAAACATGTGAATTCACATAATCCACTAATACCTTTTTGGTCTTAGCTTGTTTTGAATGGTCACGTGCGAAATGGCCCATTCTCTGGCAAGCAAAGCATTTGATCTTCTTTAGGTCTAGCTTCTTCTTCCCACCTTTCTTTCCCTTCTTCTTGAATTGCTTCTTTCCCTTTTTGGGTTGAGGACCACCCTTCTTCCCTTTCTTTTGGAACTTCTTGCCCTTCTTGGAATCGGGCCTTGATTGGGAAGTGCCAGCATCCTCAGTGTAACAAGCTTGTCCAGAGGTCTTGTAAGCCTCTAAACATTCGTCCTCCAGCTCCAAGTGCTTGGCTATATCGTTAAAAGTAACAATGTTTTCATTATGGGTCAGATTGACTTTCATGTGCTCCCAGCTAGTAGGGAGCGATCTGATAACAGCCTGCACTTGCTGCTCATCAGATAGGACATGTCCAGCTTCTTTAAGTTCTTTGATCATGTTGGCCATCTCTCTTAGATGTTACTTCATAGGATTGTTTAGCTTGAGTTTGTAGGTATCGAACTTAATTGTTAACCTCTAAAGTTTAGTAGTAGAAGTACCACCAAACTTGTCCTTCAACGCTATCCACATAGCTTGTGCAATTTTATGCCTTTTAAACTCGCACATTATGTCATCAGCCATGGCACTTAGAAGCGTAATTCTTGCTATGCTGTTTTTCTTCTTCCAAACTAGGTAAGCCTCTTGGTCTCTCCTATGTTGGGCTGTATTCCCAGCTTCGAGTTTGACCATTATAGTGGTTAAAGGTTCAACTACATCTTGTTCCTCCAAGATGTATTGGACCTTTCGGTGCCATATGTCCCAGTTATCCCCGTTGAACTTTTTCCCTTTATTAAGCTCAGCAATTATATTCTTGGTTGCCATTTTCATTTCTGTGACAAATTTATCCCACATTATTCTACGTTCTCTCTGAAAGAGAGACGTACCATAGAACATTTCAGTTATATAGCATAGTGAAGTATACAATGTCTTGTACTTATATCATCCTTGATCAGAAAGTAATGACACTGCAAGATCCATGATCAAGAGCATACATTTGTACCTCCCATCACACAGATACAGGCAATAATCATTATGTCCTATCAAGAATTTTATATAAGCACTTCAAAAATTATGACTCTGAGAAGTCTTATCTTCTAAAAGCTCCCACTTATAAAAAGCATACATATATTATTCAGAAAATAATCACTTAACAATAATTTAGCTAATTTCATTGAATGAAATAACACACTTAGTCTGTTTATAACGCATGAAACCAGAAACTTAATATAACAAACACTAATAAAATGAATACAAATATTATATCATTTGATATGAACATAAAGGTAATCAAGCATTGCTTTCCTCAGCTTCCTAAGTTTGCGTGTTTTGGTCATAAAGGATGATACTAAATCTATAGCCCAAATCCAACAAAATTTCCTTATGGGTTTTCCTTTAGGTCCGCCTCTGACCCTTATTGCTCTTATTTATTCCATTATGACTTTAAGGTAGAATTCGGTATTCTTCTTATCGGTCATGTAATGGATGTAATTGGTGAGCACGCCATTGATGCCTTTTATGTTTGTCAGTTTGGCCGCATATCTTTTAGTTATACTCATAACTAAAGCAGGGGTACAGGGTTGATTCACCTCTTCTCCCTCCTCAACTTCGATTTCATTGGGAAGATCTAATAAATCATTAAAGACCAAATGAGGTTCTGTACAGAGGGGTTCAATGGGGAATAAAGATTCTGACTTAGGTCCAGAATCCATTAACTCCTTTGGGTCTTCTTGAGGAACCTCTTCAGGATCCTCATCCTCTAGTTCATATTCTGGAACTGCATCATCCATATATGAGTATTCTAATGAATCGTCTTTGATATTTTCAGTGATACTAGAAGCCTCTTGCTTCATTTTCACCTAGAACAAAATAATTTAAATTATTTTGAATATTCTAGAATTTATTTCCGCATGAAAATACCAGAAAATACACTGAAAATAATCACAAACGGATCTTTAATTGTCTCTAAAATTAGCAAATTATATATCAAAATGAAGATCTTGATTTTAGGGATTTTTAGAGACAAACCGTATCTCAAAAGAAGCTTCCACATGCCTACATACGCCCCAAGAATATAAAATCTGAGAAAAATGAAAAATTTCAAGTACCATTTGCGCTGGAGGCGCGTGTAGTACATGCGCCGCCATGTAGCCGGCCGCCGGCAACATGCGCCGTTCTGATGGCATCCACGTGCCACCACCTATCGGGTGGTGGTGTCCAAGTGTCCAGATGGCATGCCACGTGGCGACACACACCACGTGGCAATTCTGCACCCAAAATTTTTTTTTTTAAATTCATTTTTTTAAGGAGGCCCAAATCCTTTTTTTTTATGGGCTCCTCCTTTTCTGGCCCAACTGAAAAAAAAAACCCTTTTTTTTTTATGGACAGACCTTCTTTCTTTTTTTTTTGGGGCGATGCCAAAACGGCGTTGTTCAAATGCTAGAGGTTGTCTTCAACCGTCAGACCCGGATTCTTGTGCGGGTTGGGTCCGTCCAACCCCGTATCTTCTCTCCCCTATATCTCCTCCGTCTGATTCCTGTTTTTTGTATTCTTGGTGTCCTTTTCTTCGTTTTTCCGAGCTCTACACAATGGGATACTTTTTGAAGCCTAAAAACTTCATTTTCCAGACACTTAGAAATGAAATCTTTAACGGCTCAAGAACGAAGTATACAGATTATGAGTTTCATGCTTCCAAACCTACGTTTGTACCATTTTCCAGATGTTTTTAATTGTTTTCAGTCATCTCCTATGCAGACTACTAACATATGATAGTTGGAGAGAAAAAATTTATAACACCCGATGGTCATGGAAGCAAAGGAAAAACTCAAAACAACATAAAATCATCTAAATACACCATAGACAATTATCATACTGAATCTAAAAAGGGGATTTGCATAATATTTGAGAGCAAATCTTTTGAAATCCAATCCGTGAGCCAAACAACAAAAACTGAAATGTAGAAAGCAATGTGTAACACAGCAGAAGAAAGGCTCTGATGCCAATAATGATTTATGGGCATGCCTGGAGTATTCCAAGCCTTTAGATAGCCACACGGAGGTCCGGTTACGGTATTGAACTCGGATATGGAGACACAGCAAATGCACACTTGTGGAGGGAAAAGGCAGAAGAGAAGAATAGAGGAAAAAGAAGTGCTCCTAGTTTCCTGGTCGGTTGAGTTATAATGAGGATAACGGCTAATAAAAAAAACAAATGAATAAACCGTTTGCTCTTATCCTCTACTCAACCAAGAAGAGCAAACTTCCATTGGGGACCCGTGTTTTATATTATTTACACCAGAGCCCCAGAGTTAATGGGCTTGGGCCTAATCCACCAAAGGGTGGACTGGCCCATTTTCCTACAGATGATTAATCTGTGTGCTTGGTATTTTGTGATTGTCGATTGACATTCTGAGGACATTGCATCATTCATTCATTTGTACTCTAAGTGGTTTTTAATGATGTTTTAAAAGGTGTTAATTAACTTTGATTAAAGTGGGTTTTCATTAATTAAGACATTGGACTCAAGTGATTACTTAAGGTTTTCCTTCAGACTTAGAGATTTCTGAAACTCCCATTTATTGTAAGAGCAGTGATAGCTGAGTTTTCATCATCAAGAGGCTAGTTTACCACAATTTCCCTTTAATCCAAAACATTTCTTCATTCATTTAAAATCCCAAAAATATTTATTTCAGTGCATTTATTGCACTGTCTTTAAATCAATTAAAAATCGCCTTTTTCTTTACCCAAATCATCATGTTTTTTATTACCAATTTATACTAGGTTGTTTTCCAATAAAGTACTCCTCGAGAAGAACGATTAGTTGTACCCTATACTACATTATTTGGTGTAACCACAACTTTGATAACCTGGAAGGTGACATCCCGATCCGATCACTTTGTCGTTCAACAGCACGAGCCTTTTGCCTTCTTTATCGAGCTCTCTTGAGCCCTTTGGTACTTTTTGATCGTTGACGGTCTTCATCAAAATATAGTTCTCGTGCTCTATCACATCCTATAGACTGTATTTTGTTGCTTTAATAAATATCTTTATCCTCATTTTTCAAAAGGTAAAGTTTTCACTGTTGAAGCCTGGTGGTTTTGATGTTGAGCATCTTTCGGGTAGAACATTATCTCCAAAACTTACCATTGGATCTCTCTATAGACGGTTAAGTCTTTGTGGAAGAGACCTGCTCTGATACCAAAAATTAGTGGCAGCTTCAACCAAGAGGGGGTGAATTTGGTGATATATAAAAATTTAACTAAATGAAATAACTGAGTAGATAAAACAGTAGAGATGAGTTTGGAAAGTTTCACTGAAAAATAATGACACAGGAGTTTATATTGGTTCGATCTTAACCACTTGACTTATGTTCAGTCCTCAGAGCACCTCTAAGATTACCACTAAATCCCTAAGATTGAACGGGCTCTTGATGCCTGGGTACAACAATTGACTCTTTGTGCCTCTCATAGTTGGAGTATTTCAATTATTTGTTAGATTGAAGAGCTTCTAGCCATTGGAAGATCGCTTGTGTGTGTTCGGTAGTTACAATGGTAGTTTGCCATTAATGCTTCTGACATAGTAGGTTAAGGCTACAATATATTTGTTGTGCTTCATAATCTGCAGAAGTCTCCTAGTATAAGTTAGTTTTCTTCTTCAAGCAAATATAAATGAGTTAAGAGAAAAGGTGATGATTCTTAATATTTATAAAACAAATGTGGAGCATAGAATCAATCATCAATTACTCAGAAAGAAAATATGTTTTATGAAAAATCACCATGAAGAACATCTAAGAATTCTTAACTGGTTAGTTTAAATAGCCTCGAACTGTGGAATAAAGAAGTATCCCGGACCTACACCGAGGTATTGACAGTGATTCTCAAATATTACAGAACAGAATGGGATACGATGAGATAGAATGCAATAAGAGATTGATCAAACAAGTATGATGATGAAATGATGCATTGATCGAATAGATTGATCAAACTGTTTGAGTGATGAAATGATACATTGATCGAACAGATGATTGATGATCGTTTGATCGAACAGCTTATCGATAAAACTAAGCTATTGTCACCACTATTTTTAAAGTATGATGATCAAACACATCCTCGATAAGAGATTGATCAAAAAGTGATCTAAAAAGTAGTTCAAAGAGTACTTCAACAGTTATGCACAAAGATAAGTTAATGATCGATTAATAATTAATTGATTAAGTGATTGATTAATGACTGCAAAAAGCTTGATTTAGAAAATAACTAAATAATGCTTTGATTGAATAAGTTATATGAAAAGAATGCAGAAAGATATGATGATCATCGATCATATTATCGATAAAAGGATGATCGATTAATTGATCGATCATTGATTGTGCAAACCTTGTTTTGTGTTCTAGCAGAGAGCAATTTGATGGAACACATGATCGATTAACCAGAAGTGATTGACAAACAATAGTCGAACAAGTTATCGATAAAGAATTGATCGATAATATGATAGATAATACATAAACTATTTAACACAGTACCTAAGTCAAGGAGTCTTACCAAATTATCTGAGTCATTATCGATAATGACTTGATTAATAAGGTGATCGATAATTCTTTTGTTATAAGTTAGGAAGTTCATACCTTTTTCCTAACAACTTATCAATTAACCATTTATCGATCCAGTGATCGATAAACTCCTAAAACAGCTTATATTCACCCAGTGTTATCAATGATTGATTAATTGATTGATTAACACATTTAAATAATAGTATTTGATTCAAAATGAACTAACAGTTATCTAATAGAAGTTCAATTAGCTATTGATCGAACACTTGATCGATTAAATCAATAATTATATAGAGAAACTAAAAACTCATTTTGTTATCATCAAAACCTTTAAATCTAATAGTATAAAAAACTATAAAAGCTTAGGGCTCTAGACTTTCCCTGACAACACAACCATAGAACTTTCATTTAAAAACATTAATAATTATAGAGCAAGACATAAGACTTAGTAACTAACAGTCCAACTCATCGCATATACCAATATATGCTTATGAGGTATTAAGGGGAACAGTTAAGAATTAGCACATAAACATATATAAATATCTTAGATGACAATAGTTCTCAAACTCATAAATCAATTCATTGAACTCATAGTTTATAAATCAATGCCATTATGCATATGTAATCCCTATAATTGCCTTCTCTCAGTATGGGGTGTGTAAAACCCAAAAGGCCAATCTCTCACTCTAGAAGTAAGAGCAAAAAAAAAAAGTGATCCCTCACTATACAGAATATAAGGGAACCCCAACACCTGTCCCTCACTCTGAGAGACTAAACCAGGAGGTTGTTTCCTCACTTTAGGGAAATGTAAGAAGCTAACTATCATGTATTAATAGAGGCACTCATCACATGATGGTAGCAGATGCAGATCACTCATCAATTATACATCATGCTCAAGAATGCATTCCACTAATTCCAAATCACATAATCCATTTACAAATTAAACCCATAGTTATAACATAATATCATGAACTCATAGGATTGCATTTTCAAAAGCCAGTTTCATATGACTAATTTAATTCCACTATATCAACATAATTCAAAGTATATTCAAAAATACCTTCCATAGTTTCAAAGCAATAAAACCACTCATAAATAACATCAACATATATAACAAGTGGAAAGTAGTTACCTCTTGCCTAAACAAGGATTAATTACTACAAACAAGTTGCCCGGCAAACAAACAACACCAATCACAAATAATTTACACAAATACATAATCACCACATATTAGTTAATAAACTAATCAAGTGGTTAACAATGACAACTGGGGACTCAAAATCCTAACTCAACCCTAAACTTCTCTTAACTTCAAATTGACCAATCCAAAACTCAATATATTATCTTAATAGGTCAATCAACTCATAGGAATCCTTAATTGTCTCCTACTTACATCGATTGATTAAAAGCCCTAATTTTCTCAATCAAATTCAATATAAAAAAAACCTAAATATGAAAATTAACTCAAATTAACATTCTAAATTGATTAAACATCAATTCTAACTCATAATAACATAACCTACTCATTAAGACTCATTTTGAATCATTATAATATCATTAACGATCATAAACCCCCCAAGTCACAAACTCTAGGTTTAAATTCCTCCAAACTTCAATTTTAACAAAACTAAGCCAATTAAACATTTAGGATAATCCATAGAGGTCATTTAAAGTCAAAATAATCAGTTAAAAGCTCAGCCCATTCAAAATCATTGAAGAACCCTAAGATTCAAGTATCTCAATTGTAACATACCAGATTTTAGGCCTATAAATACCAAAATTAGCCTAAAATGGGTTAGCTACCAAACCCTTATTGGTAAAAGTTCCAGAAGTTCCCTGGAAGGACGAGAAGATTCTTAGGGACTAAGTCGCAATGCAAAATTTTTTTAGAACTATGAGGCAGGCAAGTTAGAGACCCTGATGAAGTCTTGAGGGCTTGAGTAAGGGAATTAGAGTTAATTAAGGGATAAAAGTTGTGTTGAGAACCTCAATGAATAATTCCTGAGACTAATTAAACCCAAGCAGGGGCCTAATCATAAATTTGAAAGTGTCAAGCAGGAAAAGACAGTGATGGAAAGTATGCCTGAAAATTCCAAAAAAAAAAGGGAGATGAGGTTTTGAGGCCTGTATGAGGCTAAAAACGATGAAAATAACCTTAGGCAAATTGATGAAATCCCCTAGGTTTTAGCTAATTATGAATATTAGCCAAAATTAAATTATTCAAAATAAGATGAGGCCTCAGATAATTAGAGATAAATACAGAATAATACTTGAAGAATTATCACAAGTTTTAAAAATGATTTTGTACCCAAAAAGTAGAGATGTTAGCTCTAATAAAATTTAAAGCCTAATTATGTATTATCCAGGGAAGGTTAAAATAAAATGTATAAAGATTGACTCTTGACTAAAGAAAAATTAGAGAAATTTCTCATGATGAAAAGGTACTATTGGTATCCAGAGATAGATTCTCCAAGTCATGGACCGATAGAAAGAATTTAGTCAAGTTTACTTCAAAATAAATATTATTAAATATTTTAATGAAAGAACAAAGGGAAGAGCACTACTCCCTTTTTATGCATGTTATATAATATCATGTGAGGTTAATTGTGGTTAAAAAAAAAAAAGGTGCCAAAACATGTCCCAAGATTACTAGGCAAGTTAGGACTTTGAAAAAGTACTCGATATGACGTAAAAGTGTAAAATAGGTAGAGAAATAGCCAAGGTATGGTTATGCATGATTTTTCTCTTATTTTCCTTCCTATTTTAATGCAAATTTAATAAGGGGATATGGATGAAATAATATATTTTGTTAAGGGTTAAGTTTGGAAGAATAGAATTATAAAATAAAATATTATGTCTTTTGACATGTGTAATAGATGGCACATGAGATGTCTATTTAGGGTGGCATGTGAATTGAATGAGAAGGACACCTAAGAGGGTTAAGGTGGCAAGAGTCAAGAAGGAATGAGGTTTGATGCAAAACAAGTATCTTAGGATAAAAGTAAATGGTGAATTTAAAGGACTACCATAAGGTAAACTTGGCTTGCATTATAAATACCCCTTCCCCTCCCATATGGCCAAGAGTTTTGCCCAACACAAGAGAAGGGGGGAAGACACTGAAAATATAAAGGGAGAAAGGAGAAGAGAAAGACCAAGGGAAGCCACACTAGATCAACCTCCAAGACAAGGTATGTTTGTGGTTTTTGATGTAGTTTCTCTTTCTATTTGTCTTGTTGAGCTTAGCCATAGCTTTAAGGAATTTTGAAAGCTTGAAACCCTAGGATGAGATTCTGTTCAGTGATTTTTAAACCATGAAAAAGATTGATTGATGCTAGAATCATGTTTAAAAGTTTAAAAGGAATGAGAATCAAGTGATTTTGAGATGATTTGTGAAAGATTTCATAACTGTATACCCAAGGTTATATTTTAGCTAGAGCTGGTTCTTGAGGTTAGGGTTGGATTTTGATGATTTTGATACTTCTAATGAGTTTAGAATGAAAAATTGTTTAGGGTATAAGTGAGAAAACAAGCTCAGAAGTATTAGAATCAAAAATGAAAATTTTGGATTCTAAACCCTAACCTCTCAGCCAAGTAAGATTCAAAGGGAAAGAATTAGATTTTTTTAAAATCCAAGCTCATATTTGAATTTCTCATGAAAAATTGAGAAGAAAATGGTCAAGAGAATGATTTTAGAAGTTAAGAATAAGAAAAGGAAAATTTAAGTTAAAGAGAAGTTAAGTATGAAATTAAGGGTTGTTAGTGATTTTCATGACCTTGATGGATTGGTTATTAATATGTTAATGTAATTAGGGCCATATGACATCAAAAAAGATGAATGGGAATGGTTAGATAAATAATCTTTATAGTTATAGGCAAAAGGGGTAAGAGAAAGCAAGGAGAAAGGCATAAAGATACAAGGTAGTAAACTATCTTTATTATATGTTTAATATGTATGCTTGTGTGTTAATGTTGCTTGATGATGATTTCAAATATAAATGATGAAATGTTACTCTATTTTTTATATATTCTAAGGCCATGTGTTGGTAAAGCATTGAGCATGAAAGTATGATATTTCATAAGCATGAAAGCATATAACCAAGCATGTCATCCACTAAGCATTAGTACTGCATATATATGGGTAATTGTTTGCTACTGAGATTCTTCTGAATATCACCCTCCCTTAACCAACTATAATAGGTAATAATGTGCAAGAAGAGGAAAATAAGACGTGGCATCAAGAAAGAAGAGAAGATTTGAATGAAGGGGGTTATGGCTCAAATGTATTGTTTTTCCCTCTCGGTTAATGTAAGTATTTATGAGCATGTCATTGATGTTATGTGTTGATAAATGATGTAATTGGCATATATGACTAAGTACAATGATGTATGGAAATAATGAATGGATTGTTGGAATGGTTACACATATCTAAAGAATCAATTATGAAATGTTACTTTAAGGTAAAAGGGATAAATGACCCTTAATGAACACTAAACTTGAGACAGAGCAAAAGTAAGGTAAACAAATGAATTTGGCCCTGAAACTTAATGAGTTAGAGTACATCCTAAGCTTTAAAACAAGTTGTAGATCACGTAAATTGGATATATGTGCTAGAAGTTGTTATTGCTCAAAGTTAGGGTAGAAAAGCTAAAATGCACTGTTTGACTAAATGAACAGTGTAACTTCATGCAATTTGAACTGAGCAATGAAATAAATCAGAGTATTTTTTCCCTGTAGATAATTAAAAGAGCATTATATATAATTTTAAACCACTTCAATATAATTTTTTATAATTAGTTATGAATTTTCAAAATTAGAACAAAAATCTAGAATTTACCAGTGAATGGTAAATCAAGGAATTAAATGTAAGTTTTCAATCTATGGGCTTATTCCAGGATCTGCTTGAACTGTAATACTTCCAAATGTGCATTAAAAGGGGTTCAAGGAAGAATTTTCATCAATCTTGAAAAATCTGTCATATCTTGAATTTTGGGCCTAGAAGTATTGAAATTAGCCTGAAATAGGTAGGCTACCAGACCTTTTTTGGCAAAGGTGCTACAGATTCCCTAGAAGGACAACAGGATTCCTAAGGACTAAATCACAAAGAGAAAGTTTTCTAGGACTGAGAGAAGAGGAAGTTAGAGACTTAGAAGAAGTCTCAGGGCCTAGGAATGAGAAATAGAGATAAGTGTAGGCCAAAGATTATGTTGGAGGTCTCAATGAGGTGAATGTTGAGATTAAGCCAAACTAGGGACAAAATCGTAATTTTGTAAAGTTTTGGGTTGTAAAGGTAAAAATGGAAATTATATTTGAAAATCCCAGAAAAATCCTAGAAAATGAGAAATGATAGGTTAAGGACCGAACACTTTAGAAAAATTTCATAAAAATAGAAATAAGGTTCAGAGGCTTGTATAAGGATAAAAATGATGAAAATGCCCCTAGAAGGAAATTATGGAATTCCTAGGGTTTTGACTTATTTGAAATATTTTAAAAAATGAATTATTTAAAGTATAGGGAAGCCTCAAATATTATTGGACAAAAATGAGAGAAAATACTTGAGGAATTATCACAGGTTTTAAAAATAATTCTGTCCCCAAAAAGCGAAGGGGTTGGTTTTAATGGAATTTAAAGCCTATTTACATACTATCCGGGAAAAGTCAAAGTCAAACATCTGAAAGGTTGACTTTTAACTTAAAAAATTTAGAGGAATTCCCTGTGATGAATAAATAGTATTGGTACCCGAAGATAGATTCTCAGAGTTGTGGACTGGTAGAAATAATTTAGTCAAGATCACTTCGAAATAAATATTATTAATTATTTTAATGGAAGAACAAGGGAAGAGCATCACTCTCTCTTTGACCATATTATATAATGTCATATGGATTTATTTGAGATGATAAAATGGTGTCATAACATATCCCAGTGGTCCCGAAAAAGTACCCTATATGGTACAAAATGGTAAGATAGGTGGAGGAATACCTAAGGGTTGCATTTTGCACAAATTTTATATTAATTTCCTATCTATTTTAATACAAAAATGATGAAGGAATATGGAGGAGATAAGTGTATGATTAGATGGGAAAAGAAGGTATTACGTGTATGGCTAGATGCAAGAAACATGTACAGTCGAATGCAAGACACGTGTACAGTCAGATTAAAAGCATGTCTATTGATGATGTAAGCATGATGTCATCAAGATGATGTAATCATGATGTCATGGGACACTTGTCACCATAAGGTTAAAAGAGAAAATGGACGGTCCAGATCAAGCCACATATTTTTAAGATCAACGGCTCAGATTCAGTCCTGTTTTCTATAAATACCCCCTCCCCACCCCTCATTTTCGTGCAAGCTCATGGAACCAAGGGAAAACTCTTGCAAAATGGATTCTAGAAAGAGAAAGAAGAAGGAGGGAGAAAGGCCAAGTGACCCTATGCAAGATCAAGCTCTGAAACAAGGTATGTTTATGGTTTTTGATGTAGTTTTCACTATCCTTGTTGTTGTTGAGCTTGGTTATGGATTTTAACGATTTTTGGGAGCTTGAAACTCTAGGGGGACATGCTACACGAAATTCTTAAGAATCAGGGGAGATGAAATTGATGTTAGAATAATGTTTAAAGGCTTAAAAGGAACAAGAATCAAGTGGCTTTATGTTGAAATTGGTTAAATTTCATGACTATATAGCTTGAGTTATATTTCGACTAAGGCTAGTTCATGGGGAAGGAGTTTGATTTTGATTATTTTGAGCTTGGAAATGGATTGTACATGCAAAATTATATGGGAATAGCATGTCAAATTAATTTTAGAAAGATTGTAAATCAAGCTCAAAAGTTAGAAGTTAATATAGTTCAGAAAAAACAAAGTATTGATGTTGTTGATGACTATGGCTCTAAATGAATAAATGGAAATGGTGTGTTGATGTATTTAGGGTCATGAGACATTAGGGAAGATGAATGGAAAAGGTTGAGCAAGAAATTTAATAGTTGGTAGCAAAAGGGCGCAAGAGAAAGTTTAATGACACAAGGTAGCACACTTAACCTTACTCTTATGTGCTTAGTATTTGCTTGCATGTATGACATGTTTCTATGTTATATGATTTTATGAACTCATGTGTTGTGATTGTAAATTGTTTGAAATATGCCATAGGCTTATGTGTTTTATGATAAATGCATGATGATTTCCAAACATGCCATTATGTTATAAAGATGTTAAGTTGTAAGCATGTTATAAATGTCAAGCTTGCCATGTATGTTTGGGGTGGTTATTGTTTGCTATTGAGATTCTCCTGAATCTCAGCCCTCCCTAACCAACCATTTAGATCAAGTATGATGGATAATGATTGCATGAAGAAGCGCATGAGAAGGAAGGAGAAGAAACTGGAGAATTATTCATGTTAATGAATGAAGCTATTGGTTAATGTATGATTCTCCTATTGTGTAAATTATGTATATGAATGTCAATGATGCAATGTATTTGTGTAAAATATTTATGGCATGAATAGAAATATATAAGAATGAATGGGAAAGGATAGGGCCAAACTATGCATGCCAAAACAATAAAAAGAATTAAAGCAAGAATTGTCTAATGGATAAAATGTGGGTCCTCGAGTAGTCAGTTTCCAGCTCCAGTTTGACCTACCAATGTATGAATTAAGCTATAAAACTTGGCAGATGTATTATACACATCCCAAGCTTTAAAATGATAGGTAGATCACCTCAATTGGATGTGTATACTAAGAGATACGAATTTCTAAGGTTGAGCCAAGAAAACCGAAAATTCCAAAATTTACCAAATGAATAGTGATTTTTATGGATTAAAATTTACAAATTGGCTTGAGATAAGTCTAGTTTGATATTTTTCTCCTATAGAGAATTAAAAGAGATTCAAGTAAAATTTTGGAGCACTTTAATACGACTTTTATAGAATTAGTTATGATTTTTCAAAGTTGGATAAAAAATCTGGAATTTAACTAGTGTACAGTAACCCAGAACCAATTGCAAATTTTTAACCTATGGGCTTGCTTCATGAATCCCTTAAACAGTAACACTTCCGAACACATACTTTGAGGGGTTAAAGGAAGGATGTTTCAAAATCTAAGAGAAGAAAGTAGAAATGAGATTAGATATGCTTATTTTGATATTTTGAAGCTTAGATATACTTTTAAGGACCAAAATCTATAAGCCCTAGAAGCGCTCTAATGTTCAACCACCCTAAACCATATGAAAATCACGTTTGAAACTGATTTTAGAAACTCGTTCACCATGCATTCATTATGGGTTGGCTATGATGAACCCATAGTGAATGGCACTTAAAAAGGTACCCTTTTTGCTAAGTCGTTCGCTATGGCATATGCTACAACTAACTCGTGGTGAATTCACATAGCAAGAAAAGATCCAACTTTAAAGATTTAAAACTAAGTTCACACACCTCCAAGATTACAAATTAGGATTCTTTAGAAAGCTTGAGATGTCTATTTTTCAAGTAAAAAAGAATTACTTAAAGATAAGATCATTTAGTCCTCTAAAATTCTTGATTTTCAAGAATGCTAAAAAAATGTCCAGGGTCAAGACCTCCAATCATAAATCTTAGTGCTTTTAAGCCTCTCCAAATTTAACTACTTAATGTATTAAATTTCTTACTAATCCCAACTTAATTGATTCTAAACCTTAAGATTAAAACCTAGGATGTTACACACTCAAGTGGAGGTAGCATTGGGAGAAATTGTTTTGTATCCCAGAATTGTCTGCCTTTCATAGGTGCAAACTTTGTCTTATAGCTAGCAATATAGGTCTCTTTATGGTAGTAGCATGGGACTTTAGTCAAGGGCTTTATTTTAGAGTAGTACATAGCACAAATAGCATACTGGCATAAGATTTCGATTAAATCCTATCCCTTGTATATGCACACTTCCTATTTGCTTCAAATAAGTCAAGATATTTTAGACTACAGTTGCCCTTCTAATTCCTCACATTTTGCTCGCTATCGGCCTATTACTCTATCAACTTAACTCTAATCCCATCAAACATTCTAATAATAGGCAGATATCAATATTCATCAATCCAAGCATTTAAACTCTCACTCATATTATTGTCTACAACCCAAGACAAGCAACTATTACTAAAAAAAGCTCTTACCCAAGCAGATGTAGGGTATGAGACTACTGCCCAAACTGCCTCTTTGTTAAGTACTGTTGTTTGAATATACTCTAAGCACTAGAAAATAATTTTTTCTTCATCTCATTTCCTCTCTATCTTTTGCTCTAATTGGTATAAATATGCCCTACACTAAGTCTGTGATCAGCCTCTATGAGTATCTCTATCATAGCATGTTATAATCCATGCATGTATAAAACTAGTCAATTAAATGTATGTTCTCATTAACAACATATAAATTATAGATAAATACTTACACCTTCTACATGTTTCACCTTGGCACCATTATGAAGACCAAGTAAAATCCTAAGCCACTGAATGAACCAACTCCACTTCACACCATTATCTTTATCAACCAAACCAAATGCTAATAGGTATAATGAGTCACTAGCATCTAAACCAATAGTGGTTAACATAATCCATTTAGCTCTTCATTTTAGAAATTTTCCATTAACCCCAATCAATGGTCTACAACAAATTTTCCAACCAACCTAAAATAACAATTTTTTAACTCATTAGGACAAGCTAAAATTAAACAACAAATTTATAACACAATAAATCAAAATAAACAGAAATCTAAACATCATAATGATTAGGCCTAGTTTGTATAGTATTTTATATTGCATTTTTTAGTGAATTTAGATAGATTCTTGAGCATTATTGTATAGATTATAGCCTCTGGTTAACTTAAAGTGATTGCATGGTCTTAGAGCTAGTTTTGCATGTTTTACATGTTTTTGCAGTTGCTCATAGTCAATTCAATTTTCTTAGACCTTTTTGATACAACACAATTTTGTTTTAGCCTTATAGGTACCTTAGACCATGAAAAAAAGAGTGCAAGGGCCCAAATTTCAGGCAACAAAAAGTAAAAGATCTAAGACAGTCTATTCTAGAATATTCACCGTAACATAAGTAAACCCTTGCTAAGATGAAGCGAGTCTTTATTAGGATTTTCTCTCTAGAATCTTTGCCATGACAAAAGGTCATGTTTGTCACAACAAAGGCATGATATTAGACACAGAGTTTTGGATTTGCACATAAGTTTGACCTAATATTGATTCATTCATCATTCACAGCCTCCATACTTCATTTTTCTCTCATCTTCCTTATGTCTACTTTTATTTTTCTGAACTTTCCATTATTTTCCTTAACTTTTCCACTTCAATCACCCTGGCTAAAGTGTGTGGACATCTAGTGCTAGTTCACCTTATCCCTATGCGTGCCTGAAGCTCTCAAGCTCTCTTTAAGATGGGTTAAAGGTGCTAAGGGCAAGGGATCATCATTGGGGGACTTCTTTCTTAGTTCTACTAGTGTGTTTAGATTTCCTATACATGTATTTTGATTACATATTCTCTAGATGTTTAATTTCTATGTATGGTTGAGAATCTATCTATGTGAGTAATAATTCTATGATTTGATCGTGTGTTTAGGTTGGTTTTTGTATTAAGTACTTTGGTTTTGATTAATGAAATTTTAGTTTAAGTCTTTTTATGGAGTGAAGCTTTTGTTTTAGGGTTTGATTATACTTAAAATTTGTTTTGAGATTATGTTTATTGATTTTGTGGGTTGAACCTATTTGTGTGTGAGTTCTTGAGTGGCTAGTGCTTATTGAACTTACCTAAAGGAAAAATACAATAATCTAATATAATCACACAATTATAGTTGAGCTAAGTTCTATGGTTAAGTACCCTAGCTAACTTGTGATATAGTTAGTTAAGATTCAATAGCTCAATATTGAGTATCCTTAGAAATCACACTAAGCGACTCTATTGAGTAATTAGATTTTGATTAATTACTCACATGGGTTAGTTAAGCTAGCCATGGGAACTAAATTTAATTGTACCCCAAACTCTTAATGAACGAACCTTTGTTTGGAACTTGATCCCCCTACTCAAGAGAGAATCTATCTCATATTGCATTCCAAACCGTTTTCTTTTTTCCCAAAAATCCAAAAAAAAATATTTTCATTACATTACAACTTTTTATTTCTTTTGTTTTCAAAATGAATTTTAACTTCAATCAACCTCTTATTGCATATAGTTTACTATTGTAACATCTTATTTTTATACCTAATGGAGCATCACACGGAAGCATTTGGAACCATATTTGTTGGCTACAAAATTAGAAAATCAAGTTTTCAAAAATTTTATTTTTAGGTTACTATTCACAGCAACCCTTAAAATTTTGGTCAACTTTGAAAAATCATAAATAATTGTAGGAAAATCAAAATATAATGGTTCTAAGTTCTATTTGAAGCTCTATTAATTTTCTACACAGAAAAAATATTCATTGCTCTTATTACCTCACAATTCAAGTCTAATTTTAAACCAAAGTGGTACAATTTATTTGGTTATTTTTTAATTTTTAAGATTTATGCCTGGATTTAGATAGGCATAAATTTTTGTACAAAACTACAATTTTCACAAATTACCACTTATTTTAAAGCTTAAAATAATTTCTAATAGTCTACCAAATTTCATGGTCAATCTCTACCATTTGCCCAGATTCACGTGGTAAACAGATTAGATCCTTACTAGGTCACTTTTATTCCTTATTATATCATTTCTTGAGAATTCTTGCTTTTCTCAAATCATATAATCATAGCTCAAACATAATGGTATATAAACATAACTTACCTATGTTTTGCATCACTACATAGCCATTAGATTGTTCATACATAACTTTTACAAATTATACAAAACAATTCTCAAGAGCACAATTCATTAGCATCCAAGGGAGTCTTCATGCCAACTCCATTTTCTTTCCTTTGCCACTTGAAGATCAGCCCCTATATGTTGTAATTTAAATATGGAATGGGTAAGATTTTAGGGAAAATCTTAGTAGCAATAAACCACAATAAAATATTGAAAATGCAATACATGACATGCTTGACATATCAATGCATATCTCATACATCATTTTATGCATATTATTTCATCATCATACCGTGGAAAGAGAGCATGCTATCATACTATTCCATTTCACAACTCAACTATGCATATTGCCAAGGCAACAAATGCAAGGAGTTTCATACATAATAACACATCTAGCTTAACCGCCTTGTGGCATAACATATATAACAAACAACACACAAAGCAAGTTAACATTAAGTTTTAGGTTCTTGCTACCTCTTTAAAGCCTTTGCTCCTGCCTCCCTTTCTTGCTTTTAGAGCTCTCCTCTTGCCAATGCCTAATGTCTACCAAGCATTCAAAAAGGCATTCTCAATCACAATCCAAATCAACACATTTATGCTTAATCCTTTTTAACTTCACATTAAATTCTAACTTTTGAGCTTGATTTTTAATCTTCTTAAATTTAATCCCACATGCTATCCCCCTATAGTTTTATATGTAGAATTTATTTCCAAGCTCAAATTAGACAAAATCCAACTCCTTCCCCTTAAACTCAACTTGGTTGAATACTATAGGGTTTTAGGGCAAAAATTCTGTTTTTAATTCTAATGCTTCCAAACTTACTTTCTCACCTTTACCCCATACAATTTTTCATTCTAAATTCATTAGAAGTATCAACATCATCAAAATCTAACCCTAAAAGGAACCCTGGATCTGAACAAATTTACCCAAGTCAGGGAAAGTTGGATTTCTTGCAAACTCATCACAAAACCACTTGATTCTTGTTCCTTCCGAGCCTTTAAATATTATTCTAACACCAATTTCATCTTGTTCTTACTCAATCAATTTTGTGCAGCACCATACCTTAGGGTTTCAAGCTTTAAAAATCTAACAAAACCTATAATCAAGCTCAACAACAGCAAGGATAACGAAAATTACACTAAAAACCCTAAACATACCTTATTTTTAAGCTTAATCTTGCTTGGTTTTCCTTTCTCTTTCTCTGCTCCTTGTTCCTCTTCAATTCAGTCTCTCCCTCTCCTTTTTCTATGTTGGCCAAAACTTGGCCTAAATGGGGAGGGAAGGTATTTATAGAAATTGCTCAAATCGTAGCCATTGATCTTATCTGTGTATAGGGCTTAATCTTGGCCATTCATTTAGTCCATTTGCCATGTGTCCCTTATCATCTTGATTCTTGACACCTAGCCCTCTTAAGTGTCCTCTTCATTTAATATAAATGCTACCTCAAGGGGACACATAATCCCACATATGATCATAGGCAATATTTTATTACATAGTTTCATTCTTCCAAACTTAACCCTCAACAAAGTGTATTATTCTATCCATATCCCTTCATCAAATTTACCTTAAAATAGGGAGAAAATAGGGAAAAGTTCGTGCACAATGCAACCCCTAGGTATTCCTCTACTAATTTTGTCATTTTGCACTGTATAGGGTACTTTTTGAAGTCCTTAATTAGCTGAGTAACCCTGGGACATGTTCTAGCACCCTTTTTCCATCACAATTAACCTCACATGGTATTATATAGCATGCCTAAAGAGGAAATGATGCTCGTCCCTTGTTCTTCTATTAAAACATTTAATAATACTTATTTCAGAGTAAACTTGACTGAATTCTTTCTATTGGTTCATAAGTCTGAGAATCTGTCTCTGGTTACCAATACTATTTATTCATCATAAGAAATTTCTCTAATTTTTCTCAAGTCAAAAGTTAAGCCATAAACAGTTTATTTTGACTTCCCCTCATAGTGTATAAATAGGCTTTTAATTCTATTAAAGCCAACCTTTTTACTTTCTAGGGACAGAATTATTTTTAAAACCTGTGATAATACTTCAAGTATTATTTCTCATTTTCCTCCAATCATCTAAGGCCTTCTCATATTTTAAATAATTCAATTTTTGCTAATATTCATAATTAGCCAAAAACCTGGAAATTTTATCAATTTGCTCTAGGGATATTTTCATCATTTTTAGCCTCATATAAGCCTTAAAATTTCATTTCCCATTTTTCTAAAATTTTCTAGAATTTTCGGGCATACCTTCCATCACTGCCCTTTCTGGCCCTAAACTTTCTAAATTTATAATTAGGTCCCTATTCAGGTTTAACCTCAGGAATCTTCTTATTGAGGTTTCTAATTACTAAAGTTTCTAACATAACCTCTGGCCCTTTATCACCTCAGTTCCTCATATTAGACCCTTTGAGAGTTTACTGGAGTCTCTATCTTCTTCTTTTCTCAATCCCAAAAAATTTTTGCTTTGTGATTTAGTCCTTGGGAATCCCTCCATTGCTTTATGGAACCTTTGGGACTCTTACTAAAAGGGATCTACACTACAAAAAAAAAAAAGCTGATTACTAACAAAATTAACGACAGAAAATTATTCCATTACTAATTTTTGACGAATTTTCGATGGAAATTCTATCGCTAAATTTAGCAATGGACTAGCAATATAATTTTTTTGTTACTAATATTAGCAGCAGATTAGCAATTGAATTTTTTCCGTTAGAAATTTCTATCACAAATTTTAATTATAAAATTTTTAGTGATGAAAAATTTTAGTCGCTAAATTGTTTGTTACAGAAGTTTTCGTCACTAATTATGTTGCTAATTCTATTCCATCACTAATTTTAAATTTTATTATTTCATATTATAATCTTACAACAATTTATATAATAACATAATTAATAATATAATGATTTAAATATATTTTTAATTGTAAAATAAATTAATATATTTGTGGAGTTGGTGTTAATGAAGATATCGTCATTATTCATATCATCATTAAGTACATACTCAGAATAGGAAGACAACTTCTTAAAAAACTTGTTTATATTTTGTTAAAATCAATTCCTCTTAATTATTAATAATAATTAAAAAATATAATAAGAATATTAATAACTTTCTTATACAAACTGATATAAGAAGGAAATAATTTAATCATATGTAAAATATATTGAAAGATGTAATATCTAATAGAAATTTAAAACCGAAAAATGAATTTATATGAACACCTAAATTTATGATTATAAATCAAACTAATATTGAAGTAAATTTTGAATTTCAATAATTAAACAATAAAATTTAATCATCATATAATTAATACTCATGATATAGATTGATTTTGGTTTTCAATACAAAAACAAATGGTATATACAAGGAATTTTAAGAAAATAAATTACATAGAATACATATACAAAAAGAACAATATTGTTTATCATAATCTGTTCAAATCATTTAATTTTTTATAATAGTAGCTATTTTTTGAATAACAAGATTTTTTAATAATTATAAATGGTTTTCATCAAATATATAAAACGCATATAGATAATATAATATAATGTAATATAATGCATATGTAATTAAATTACATATCTTATCAATGTTAATTAAAAAATAAATTTATGAAAAAATTATTTATGATTTAAAATTCAAAATCAGTGTCATTGGAAACTAAAATTATATTAAAAATATTTTTAAAAAATTAAAGCATTATAAAATAAATAGTAAAACAAGTATTTAAAAATTATTTTTTCATTAAAATAGTTATGATTAAAATTATCATATAGTTTATTTTTAGTTTTTAATAATATATATGTATATATAATTGTTTGTATAAAAGAATATTATTTATATATACATATTTAATTTTGCATAATAAGTCAACATGTTCATCGTAGCTTAACTGGTAAAGCCACACGCATGCGCAAAGGAGGTCTCAAGTTCTAGCCAAGGCGAAGTCATTTTGAGGAGGAATTATGTGGTGGCGACACGTAGCGTCACAAGATGACATGTGAGGTGGCAATAACACGTGGCAAGCAGATGTAAGGTGGCTGCGACACATGGTGGTCGCCGCCGAGGTAGGAGTGACACGTGGAGGTGGCCGACGGTTGTCGTTGGTGATGATGTGGTGACTGGCAGAGGTGCCATGTGGTATTTTAATTTCTTTTTCAAAAATTAGGTTAGCAACGGATTAGCAGTAAAATTTTTTCTCACTAATTTGTGATGGAAATTTTGTCAGTAATTAGCGATGAAAATTTTTTGTTGGTAGATAGCGACAAAAAATTCTGTCGCTAATCGCTAATCTGTTGCTAATTAGTGCCAAATTATCAAGTCCATCACTACTCTAATTAGTGACAGAGGAATTAGTAACGGAACAAATTCTATCACTAATTCAATTCCGTGGCTAATGTATAGCTAATGCGTCCCTAAATAAAAATTCTGTTCCTAAATTTCGTTGCTAATCGCATGTTTTTTTTTATAATGCTAGTAGCGTTTCTGTCTTAAACTACTTTCTGCAGTTCAGAGCCCAAAATTTTGGGATGTTACGACTAGGGTGTTTATTAAATTCACTCTTTAGATACAACCCAAGTGGTTGCTACATTGCAATCCTTGGTTTTATAAATTATATTGATTTCAACCTCCTAAGGCCTAAGGAAAATGGTTAGATCAATTGACACTGTTGCCAACGAGCCATTAATGACTCTCTTGGTCAACTTGGGTCAACCTGAGCATTGATTGGAGCATTAAGTCTATTGGAGTTTTTAGGACTTATTTTGTTTTGTTACATTGCATTTAGGTTAGTTCATTTGCACCTGCATCAAAATTTTGGAGAAATACAAGCAAAGATTCCTTTTCTTTTATTTTGGCATTTTGTACTTTGAATACATTGCCTTTCATTGCTCAAATTGGTGATTGTTGGTTTAACGAGTCAATTTTGGATTTATACACTTGATTGAGTATTGAATTTTCATCTTAAACTTGATTTGCAAAACTTAGTTGTTATAAAGCACTAGTTAGAGCTTTTAAACTATCAATTTGGTTTCCTCTTCTAACTAAGTTGAGAAAAGCTAAAAGACTTGGGGAAGTAGGTGAAGGAAGTGTTAGGTTAGAAGAGGGTAATTCATTAAGTGAAACTAACTTTTTCGACTCTGAAATTGAAGTAGTCCCCTATATGTGCAAACTTAGATATGGCAAGGAGCAGTGAGAACAACTCGAATCTTGGTAACACTTTCGACCGCCTTAATCCCCCTCACCCTCTAAAGCCCTTTAACCTTCCAAATCCTATCAACAATGAACATGAGAGGTCTAATGAAAATAATGGACATAGTAGAGGAGGCCACCCTAGGGCTAGAAGAATAAGAGAATGCAAATTTTAATCTTTTTAATGTTGCTTTCCTTACTTTTGATGTCAATCTTGAATTGAAAGGTTCTTTTATAAATAGCTTACCAAAGTTTCATTGCCTTTTAGGTGAAGATCCTTTGAAGCATCTCTAAACACTCCAAATAGTTTATGCAAGTATAAAACTAGTTAGGGCTAATTTAGAAGAAGTACAGTAAAAGGTGTTCTATTTAATGTTAGAGAAAAAGGTAAAGGATTAGTACTTGACACTGCCATGTCGTCCAGTTCCTGCTTACAACTCTTGGAATGACTTAAGAAAGGCATTCCTCAAGAAATATTTTCATGTTTCTAGAACTGCCAATTTATAAAAAAAGATATATTTGGTGAAGCAGGAGAATTAAGAGACCTTCTATGAATTTTAGTGTCAATTCCAAGAGCTACTTATAAGTGTCCACACTGTCAACTTGCTAGTGAGCATCTTATTCAATATTTTTATGAAGGATTTCCACCACTGAAAGGGTAACTATAGATGCTACATTTGGTAGTTCTCTCTTAAGTCGGACTGTGACTGATGCATAGGCACTGATTCAAAAGAGTTGTTAATAGCCAACAATATGGTCCAAGCGACACAAGATCAGTGAATTAATTGATTTCCTCTTCTAAGTATTCCCAAGACAACAGTGAGGTTTCTTTACAATTAGCCGCATTGGCTGCTAAAATTACTAAGTTGACTACATATTTGGGTTCCTAGTTATCAAGAGCTACCTCACCCAACACTTTAAAGGAGATAGTGGCTCCTGGTTGTGATCATTGCTCCTCAATTTTACATATCTCTACTACTTGCCCATATCAATATAAAGATGTTTCTGCTATCTAACAAGGGAAGCCTAATGAGACTAAGAGATGGGATCCTAACTCTAACACTTGTAATGAAGGCTAAAGATCTAACTCAAAGTTTAGTTGTAGGGATGGAAAAGGGTCCTCAAGACGAGTGTAACATCTTAGATTTTAGGCATAGAAGTACTAGAATTAGCCTGAAATTAGCAAGCTATTGGACACCAATTAGCAAGAATTTCAAAAGTTCCTTGGAGAGATGATAGGATTTCCATGGACTAAATCACGAAGCAAGAGTTTTCTAGAATCATGAGACAGGCAAGTTAGAAACTTCAATGAAGTCTCGAGGGCTCGAGTATGGGAATTAGAGATGTTAAGGGTCAAAGGTTATATTGAGAATGTCATATCTTGTTAACATTGACCCTGAAAATGAGGAATGTAAATTAGTAATGGGTTGAGCAGGGTAGCCAATAGAGAGATGGTACAACTTTTGAATTGAGATCAGACGGGGACCAGACTGTTATTTCTATAATATTGGTCAATAGGAATGTGGATTGAACAGTATAAGCATCTTTCCATTACCCTTGACCTGATATGCATGCCGTTCTGTGATGTCAATGCTATTATTAGCCTGAATTAGTTGTCTTCCCATAATATACTACTTAATTGTGGAAATAGAACTCTTATCCTTCCTCTAAAAGAAATGGTCTTATGTACAAAAGTAAAGTTGAACTTTGTGATGAAAGCTCAAGCTAATAGATATTTGAGAAAGGGTTATCAAGGATACAAAATATTCTTTTTGATGTAGGAAAAAGTGAAAGAGGGAATAGAAGAGACTCTAGTATTGAAAGATTTTTTGAAAGTTTTACCAAAAGAGATTGAAGGACTACCACTGGAGCAAGAAGTATAATTTGTAATTGACACTGCACCAGGAGCAAGAATGATATCCAAAGCCCCATATCAGATGGCTCCTACCAAAATGGCATAAATAAATAAGCAAATTAAGGAGCTGTAGGAAAAAGGATTTATTCGACCCAGTGTATCTTCATGGGATGCTCTGTACTATTTGTCAAGATAAAAGACAGTAGTCTTAGGCTATGCATTGACTACCAAGGGCTAAACAATATGACAATTAAGAATAAGTATCTGCTTTCTCAAATTGATGATATGTCATAACAGTTAGTGGGCGTAATTGTGTTTTCCAAGATCGATCTCATCAGCTCAGAATTAAGGTAAGAGATGTTCTAAAGGCTAACTTTAGGACCCAATATAGACATTATGAGTTCCTAGTGATATTATTTGGTTTGACCAATGCACCTGTTATTTTCATGGACTACGTGGACTGGATTTTCTGACCATATCTAGATCAGTTTGTTGTAGTCTTTATAGACAACATTCTAGTGTACTCTATAACTCCAGAGGAGCATGAATGACATCTGAGGATTGTTCTAAGTACCTTAAAGGAGAAATAGTTGTTTCTTAAACTTAGTAAATGTGATTTTTGGTTGAATAAAGTGAAATTCTTAGGACACGTGATTTCACATAATGGAGTGGCTATTGATTCTAGCAAAGTAGAGGCACTGTTCTAATGGGAATAGCCTAAGACAGTTACAGAGAATAGAAGTTTTATGGGATTAGCAAGCTAGTACCGGAGGTTTATTCAAGATTTTTTTTCCATATTGTCCAACCGCTGACCAAGCTTACCAGAAAGAACTAACCATTCACATGGGATAAGAAATATGAGGCTAGCTTCTAGGAGTTGAAAAAGAGGCTGACTTAAACTCCTATATTAATTATCCCTGATCTTACACAGACTTATATGTGTATACTAATGCCAGTAAATAAAGGTTAGGATGTTTGTTAATGCAACAAGGTAGAGTAATCGGTTATGCCTCATAATAGCTTAAGCCACATGAAAAGAAGCATCTCACACATGATCTAGAACTAGCGGTGATAGTACATGCCTTAAAGTTATGGAGGCATTACTTATACGAGGCATCTATCAAATTGAATTGTGATCATGAAAGTCTCAAATACCTCCAAGATCAGAAAGAGTTAGATATGAGATAGAGAAGATAGATTGAGCTACAGAAAGATTATGATTACCAAATCAAGTACCACTCGGGTAAAGCAAATGTTATGGCCGATGCATAAAGCAAAAAGTAGTACAGGTGGCATCACTAATGATTAAAGAACATAAGCTGCTAAAAGACGTAAGAGACTGGGGTCTTCTCTACTAAATGGAGTTGACAATGGAAGAAACCAGAACACTGTAGATAGACACTCTAATAATAGAGTAGACAGAGAAAGCATAAAGACAAGATTGGGTAACAGAAGAGCTATGAGAAAAGATGTTAAAAGGAGAAATGAGAGACCTTGAGACATCACTGAAAGGAGTGTTAAAGTTTAGGAAAAGAATGTATGTCCCTTCCATTAATGATCTCAGAGAGATAGTTCTGGATTAAGCACATAAAAGCAAGTACATGATTTATTTAGGAATGACCAAAATGCATCATGATCTGAAGACAATGCTTTAGTGGCCCAGGATGAACATAGATATTACACAGTATGTGTCAAAATGCCTCACGTGCTAAAAAACTAACATTGAGCACTAGAAACCTTTAGGATCTCTACAACCCCTAGATATCCTTGAATGGAAATGGGACAGCATTTTCATAGACTTCATGATAGGGTTACCTCGCACTTCATCAGGATACAATGCTATTTGGGTAATAATGGATCTATTAACAAAGTTGGTCATTTCCTTGCAATGAAAATCAAGCATCCTCTAGAAAAGCTAGTAAGGTTATATATGAAAGAGATTGTTACATTACATGGTGTAGAAGAGAACATTGTGTTAGATAGCGATCCTCATTTTATGTCTTGATTTTGGAAAGCCATGCAAAAGGTAATGGGTACTACCTTAAGATTTAGTACCGCATATCACCCACGGATGGACAGATGAAGCAAACAATCCAAACACTAGAAGATATATTGTGAGCATGTGTTTTAGATTTTAAAGAAAATTGGGATGAATACCTACCATTAGTAAAGTTTGCATATAACAACAATTACCATTCTAGTATCCAGGTAGCTCCATATAAAGCTTTGTATTGGAGAAAGTGCATGTCTCTATTGTGTTGGATGGAACTTAGTAAAAGGAAAGTTTATAGTTTAGAGATAGTAGATCAAACCTCAAAACAGATCAAAATAATCAAACATAAGTTACTTACGGCATAAAATAGATAAAAAAAACCTACGCAGATATGAGAAAGAAGCTGTTAGAGTTTGAAGTTGGAGATCATGTATTCCTTAAAGTATCTACAACTACTAGGGTAGGTTGATCCTTAAAGGCACAAAATTGACTCCTAAGTATATCGGACCATTTTAGATCCTTTTGTGAGTTAGACCTGTGGCTTATCAACTGGCCCTACCCCTAATCTCAGTCAGATACAAAATATCTTCCATGTTACCTAGTTAAAGAAGTACCCACCAAATCCCACAGATGTTATTGAATATGATAACACTAAATTGAAAGATAATCTATCGTTCAAAGTACGACTAGAGTAGATTATATAAGAAAGGTTAAACAGTTACAGAACAAAATAATTATGCTAGTCATGGTAATCTAGACGGATCTAACCCATGGAGAGGCAACGTGACATCTCGAATTGGGCCTAGAAATACCAAAATTAGCTTGAAATGGGCAAGTTACCAGATCCTTTTCATAGAAGTTTCAAAAGTTCTTTGGAAGGATGAGAAGATACAAAATTGCAAAATATGAGTTTTCTGTAACTATGAGATAGGCAAGTTAGAGACTCCAATGAAGTCCCAAGGACTTGAGTATGGGAGTTATAGATGATTAAGAGCCAAAGGTATGCTTGGAACCTCAGTGAGACGATTCCTTAGGCTAAACCCGAGCAGAGACCTAATTGTAAATTCGAAAAATTTTGGACCAAAAAAGGCAATGATGGAAAGTATGCCTAAAAATTATAGAAAAATTCTAGAAAAATGGAAAATCAGATTTTGAGGCCAATATGGTGTTAAAAATGTCGAAATACCCTTATAGCAAATTGATAAAATTTCTAGGGTTTCGGCTAATTATGAAAATTAGCTGAAATTGAATGATTTCAAATATGAGGATGCCTCAGATAATTAAAAAAAATAAGAAATAATATTGAGAAATTATCACAAGTTTTAAAAATAATTTTGTTCCCAAAAAGGGAAGAGGTTGGTATTAACAAAATGTAAAGCTTATTTATACACTATCCAGAGAAAGTCAAAATAAATTATCTGAAGGTTGACTTTTAACTTATGAAAAATTAGAGAAATTCTCCATGATGAAAAAATAATATTGGTACCCAGAGACAGATTCTCGACGTCATGGACTGGTAGAGAGAATTTGATCAAGTTTACTCTGAAATAAATATTATTAAATATTATAATGGAAGAATAAGGGAAGAGTATCATTCCCTCTTTAGACATGTTATATAATACCATGTAGATTTAATTATGATGAAAAAAGGATTTCAAAACATGTCCCAGGGTTACCGAATAAGTTAGGACATGAAAAAGTACTTGATACGATATAAAATAATAAAATCGATGGAGGAATAGTCAAGGATATAAGGGAGCAAGAATTTCCCCTATTTTCCTTCCTATTTTAAAACAAATTTGATAAGGAGACATGAATAGAATAATACATTTTGTTAAGGGTTAAGTTTGAAAAAATGGAACTAAGTAATAAAATATCATACTTTATTCACATGTGTGATAAGTGGCATGTGATGTGTCCCATGAGATGGCACTTCTACTAAATGAAGGGAATATCTAAGAGGGTTAGGTGACAAGAATCAAGAAGGCAAGGGACATATGGACAAAGAGATCAAATGAATGGTCAAGATCAAGCCCCGTACACACAAGATCAATAGCTAGGATTTGAGCAAATTTTTATAAATACCCCTCCTCCCCTATTTGGTGAGAATTTTATCCAAAACTAAAAGGGAGTGGAGCATCACAAAATTAAAGAGAAAAAGGAGAAGAGAAAGAGCAAGAGAAACCATGTAAGATTAAGCTCTAAGACAAGGTATATTTATGGTTTTTGATGTAGTTTATCTTGTTATTTGTCTTGTTGAGCTTAGCCATGGTTTTGATGGATTTTGGAAGCTTGAAACCCTAGGTTGAGATTCTGTTTAATTGTGTTTAAACCATGGAAAAGATTTATTGATGCTAGAATCATGTGAAAAGGTTTAACATAGAATTTTGATCCCTAAACCCTATGTTTTGGCCAGATTAGTTTGGGTAGGGAGGAGTTGGGTTTTTTTTTTTGTAATTTGAGCTTGTAAATAGATTCTACATGCAAATTTATGTGGGAACAGCATGTGAAATTAATTTTAAAAAGATTAAAAATCAAGCTCAGAAGTTAGAAGTCAAGATGGTTTAAAGAGAACAAAGTATTGGTGTTGTTTATTACCATGGCTCTAATGAATAAATAACAATTATGTGTTGATATATTTAGGGTCATGGGATATCAATGAAGATGAATGGGAAGGTTAATCAAGCAACCTTGGTGGTTAGGAGTAAAGGGAGTAAGAGAAAGCTTAACCTTTCTTATGTGCATGATGTGTACGCTTGTGCGTTGATGTGCATAATGTTATTTGATGATGATATGAGACGCAAATGCAAGTATAATACTTTGTTTCTTTTATGTTTTCCATGGCCATGCATGTTAATGTGAAACATTGAGCATCAGAACATGTTATAAGTAAGCATGTGTGAGATCAAGTAAGTAAGCATGTGCGAGATCAAGTAAGCATATCTTACACTTATATCCATCTTGTATGCATTAATGGTAATGTTTATACATGTTACTTTTATACCTCATTTTATCTTAATTGGAACCATTTAGAATCATTTCTTATGGTCTTAGTTTGGAAAATTTGAACTTCAAAATTTCTTAAATTTGGATTACTATTCATTGTAACCTTTATAAAGGTCAAACTTTGAAAATTCATACATTAATCCCAAATTTCATTCAAAATAATGTTGTTCATTTGATCATTTTTTAATTTTTCAGAATTTATGCCCAACTTTGGAAGAGCATAACTTTCTATACAAAACCCCAAATTTAATGAATTATCACTTGTTTTAAAGATAAAAATATGATCTATAATCCTATCAAATTTCAGCTCAAGACTCATCTAATTGTATAAAATTTTGTTAGTCAAATTTGACCCTTAAAAAGTTAAATTTTATTCCCTTTTTGCAATTCTTGCCTTTCTCTTTTCTTTTCCTTTCACATAACCTTTCCAATAACATCACACATACTTAAACATGATTCCTTAATCAATTGCTCATACGTAAAGCATCCTTAATCATTGATGCAATATTCAAACATAGTTCACAAATATACATAATAATACATAATACATTACAACACAACTTTAATAACATTAAGCTCAATCATCCTCTGTCACACCTCCTTTATTATCTTATTATATGATAATTGGAACCCTTTAGGATCATTATATCAGTTTTATGTATGAGAAAATTTCCAAAAATTTGAAACTTTTCTAAATTTCAGTCTAGATTGGGACTTGGTACCTCCATGTCGTGACTTCAGGTCACAGAGGCAACCTATGCTCCTAGGTCACGACTTGAGATTCCCAGGTTGCAACTTCGGATCACAAAAATCCCTTGGATACTATTCACTTAGCATTTTCCATAACATAATCCGATCAACACAAAGCAAGCAACATAAATACATTAAGCAAGCAAGAAAAACAATCAAATTATAGATTCCATGCTACCTTTTTTACTTGATATAATTTAGCCTTCTCAAAAGATTAGTGTTGTCCTTGATCTTTCTCTACAAAACCTATCAATTCATATATAAACACACCTCAAATTATCAATAATTCGGGCATAAACACAATTGCTTGACATTAAGTTCAATTAACCCTCTTTTTCCTTGATTTTTGACATAATTAATTTCTCTTTGTTTCCATCAATTCTTGGTCTATTCCTACGCATTTTTTGTGTAGAATCTAAAGATCGAATTAGATTTTACAAAATCACATTCCTTCCCTTTCATGTTATATTGGCCGAGTAGGGGTAGTACATGTTCTAAAAATTCTATTTTTTGATTCCAATGATTTTAAACACTTTTTCTTCGTGTTTTTCTACACAAAAACATCTTTCGAACTCATTGGAACCATCAAAACACATGAAAACAAACTCCTACTCCAAGAACATGTGTTGGTTGAATTGATTCCTTAATAACCCTAATTTGGTTTTCTTCCAAAAATCAATCCAAACATCACTTAAACATAATGATTCCAACTCATTTTTAAGGCTTCTATCCTTCCCTAACACAAACTCATATAGACAAAAAATGGGCAGCAATTTCCTCTTAGAAAGCAACTCAAACTTTCAACTAAAAAAATTTTAATCTTAATTATAATAAAGCTTAAACATACCTTGATGAATCTTGACTAAAACTTGGTGATTCCTCCTTCAAATACACTCACTAAGGTTAGTTTCAAAGCACAAGAGAACACTTGGATAGCACCTCCCCTCTTTTGTCAATTTTTCACCTATTTTAATGTAGTTTTGGGGTATTTATAGAAAAATTTGCTGCCCTCTTCCCCTTCACTTGTGGCACAAAATGTCATTAACAAAATGGTCATGTGGTTGCCATCTACTGCCCCAAAATTTCAGATCATGTCACATGTCTAGTCTCTAAAATATTTTACTGATATTTTTACTGAAATTGGGCCTAAATCCAATTAATTATTGGGCCACTATTTTGCACGAAAATTTGGGCTTTTCTTGGCCCAAAATGAATACAAATTCTGCCCTAAAAACAAAAAAAAAAGTGGAGCCCACTCATAATTATTAATTCCAAATAAAAACAAAATTTATTAGTTACTATTCACTAGTAACTTTTCATAATTTTTATAGACTTCCAAAATTATATTTTTCTCTATGAAAAATCCTCTTTTAATATAAGAATATGATCTGAAAAATTTCAGAATTTTTTTCTACCTCTAGCTATTTATTTTGAATTTTCCCCAATAGACCCTTAATTGGTAAAAATTTTGGAAATAAATTTCCTAAAATAATTTCTCATACTTTCAGGGCCTGAAATCAATTTTCTAAATTTCAAAAAATATTTAGATAATTATTTCATATTTGTTCCAGAATTATTAAGGCCCCTAACTATTAAAATAATTATTTTTACTTGATTTTCACTATTTTTTTTTCAAAAAACCTCTGTTTTTAGGAAATTTTGTAAATAACTATTTTTATCTTCCAGGCCTCAATTGACATTTCGAAACCTCTAATTTACCTTTTTATTATTTTTTAGGAATTTTTTGGAATTTGTTTCTAAATTTTCCTATTTTGCCCTTCCTGGACTGATAATTTCAAAGATATCAGTCCGGACCCTATCAGGGTCTCACATTAAAAGTTGTTTCACTGATCTATCTACTTTCTAACTTGGCCCTCATTCTTATTTTTAACTTCCTATGTCAGGGTAAACTTTTTAAGATGTGACATCCTCAAAAGTGTGTCCCTTTCCTTTCTCTTTACTTGATCCAAGTTGGTGGATATTAGAATATAAAGGAATGAGATTTCATATAAATCTAAATAGCAACGAGTCATAATCATCATATTAATCAAGCTTTGCATAATGCATTATGTTATAACACTTCAAGACATCCTTAAGTCATTATGTCATGCATTATGCCATGAAAGAAAACAAGCGTATAATTTTATTGGCATATCATTATGCATTTGGCCAAAACATATCAAGCATCATAAAATCAACCATTTCCAATAACTTAGTTTAACTAACACAATGCAAGCAACATAAATACATTAAGCAAGCAAGAAAAGTAATCAAATTATAGATTCAATGCTACCTCTTATACTTGAACCAATTTGGCCTTCTCAAGGGTTTAAGGTTCTTTTTGATTATTCTCCACGAAACCTATCAATTCAAGTATAATTACAAGCCACAGTAACAACCATTCAAGTTTGAATACAAACAATTAGCCTTAAACCCTACTAAATTTCCCTCTTCTTTGATTTTTGACATAATTATTCCTCCTTTGATTCCATTTTATCAAAATCATCACACTCCTTCCCTTCCATCTTACATTGGCTGAATAGGGGTAATATATTTTTTAAAAATTTTCTTTTTGATTCTAATGATTTTAAATACTTTTTCTTGGTGTTTTCCTGCACAAAATACTTTTTAAACTCATTAGAATCATCAAATCACAACAAAACAAACTGCTACTCCAAGAACATACCTTGGCCAAATTGAACCCCTTAAGACCCTAACTTGGTTTTCTTCCAAAAATCAATCCAAACACTACTTAAACATGATAATTCCAACTAATTTTTAAGGTTTCTATCCTTCCCTAATGCTTGACTCTTGTGACTTTGGAGTGTTACTAAGATGGTTTGGCCCTTTGGAATTAGGTAGAGATTGGGTTAAGGTTATGAATTTTGAGTTCCTAAGTATTGTTTTGACCACTTTATTAGTTTGAAAGCTAATACATATTGGTTGTATGTTTGTGTGCTTGTGTAGACTGGTTGTAAGTCTTGCTGGTGCACGGGGCATCATTGGTGGTTTGCAAATCTTTTCTCAGGCGAGAAGTAATCACTTTTCAATTCTCTGCACACGCTACTATGGTATTGTGAGTAGATTTGTTGTTTCCTCACTCTGAGTAACAATTTGTGATCTAAATGCATTTTGTATATTGAAAAGGAAGATTTTGTCTTATGGGGTTTGTATTATACTGAATGTTTTTGGAAAATTTGGAAGACATGCCACCTATTGAAGTTATTTTTGAAATATGGACTTACCTTTCGGTAAATTACGTAAGCATGATTCATGTTTGGGACTTGGTAAGAGACATCATTGATACCACCATGTGGTAAGGCCTCTATTAATACATGATAATTGGCTCTTTATATCCTCCATAGTGAGGGATAGGCTGTTTGCTTCTTTACATCTCCCATAATGAGGGATAGGCCGAGTTTAGCTCTAGAAGATCCCCCAAAGTGAGGGATATGGCTGTTGGGTTGCATCATTGCACTTGCATGAATATGGTGGCTAATGTTTATGGAATTACTTGTTTTTGCCCCACTTGACACCTCACGAGCACCTTTTAGTCTATATCTTGAATTGGAGCTCTGGTTATTGAGACTATAGTCTCACCCTGTGGTTTAAATGTTTAAGGTTAAGGTTCTAGGTGTGTGTTACCAGGAAGGGACACAAAGGCTTGAGCTACATTAGCAGTAATGTCTCTGGCCAGTGCACTATATATTGTTGGATTGTATATTGTCACTTATAAGGCTATTTTGAGAATATTTTGTTTGATAAAGTAGTAGTGTAAACCGGAGATACTTTTGACTCCTTATTTGGTTGGCTGGAGGCCATTTCTAATGTTTTATGAAACTTTGGTCTATGTTATTGGAAAAGAGGACGTGCTCATGTTTGATATCTTTCGTTACCTAGCTCGGAGGCTCGGAGGCCCAATAGAATAAAATGAATGATTTTTTTTGGGTTGCATGCAACTAATGAGATTTCGGCCCATAGATTTGAAGATCAGTTTTAAAATTAATGCTAATTTTTTTCTATTATGGTAATTTGTTGTAACGGTTTTCTTTTCCTACCATAGTAGTGGTTGATTAACGAGTTTTATTTTCTTAAATAAGAAGGAGTTTTACAAATCTCAAGTAGATGACTTGGATAATAAACCTGGAAAGCACAAAATACTTAACTTTCATAGCATATCATGGATATGAAATATAGGACTTGTGTAACATTCTGATTTTTTGATTATCTCTACTAGAGAAAGAGACTTTTAAACTAGTTGAAATTAGCTTTTTATACTGGAGTTGGGATTAGTGAAGAAAAAGACGGTTTAAAAAGTTGGGTACTTTTTACAGTGATAGTAGACCCAATCTAGGAAAAAAAAAGATATGCAGTTTTATCATATCTGACAAAATCCTAAAAGAAGTTGTGATTTAATATCTTAGGTTCTTTTTGGAATTTTATCAAATCTCATGAAATCTAGATTTCATGAGATTTGATAAAATTCCAAAAAGAACCTAAGATATTTCATAAAATATTCATAAAATATAATAAGCTAAATTTGAAAATCTAAGAAATAATTTAGATCTCACAATATCACAATAAACAATCTAGTAAATAAGAAATAACATAGGAGTATAAACAATCAAATCATATGAAATGATAATAAACTAGTCAAGCCAAAAATGATATTAATTCATATTGGTTCATGCAATAAAAATGTATTTGCTAAACAAAATTCAAATTTATTCATTAAATAGACAAATAAAGAAAGAAAATTAATGTATAAACTTAGAACAAATATGGTGGCAATGAAGATGAATATAGATTTAGGCAAATATGAGCATTTGGATGACAACAATGAGAGCTTGAGATATCACGAGTTTGGATGCAATAAGCACAAATCTTTAGATTTTAAATCACCTTCAAAAAGCTTATAAGTATTATTTTTTTCAAAAATTTATTTTAGAATGTACGTGTTATTTCTTGTTATGTATAAAAAAAAGTTGCTTTGTTAATGTCAAGTTTAAACTTGTTATTTTCTTGTAAAGACGAGTCATTTTCAAATAAATTATGGTCATTTTTTACTAATGTACATGCTATTTCTTGTTATGTATCAAGAAAAGACACATTGTTAATCTCAAGTTTAGACTTGTCATTTTTCAGTAAAGACGTGTCGTTTTCAAATAAATTATGGTTATTTTTAATTAATGTACATGCTACTTCTTGTTATGTATCAGGAAAAGTTGTTTTGTTAAAATCAAATTTAGACTTGTTATTTCTCAATTAAGACTTGTCATCTTCAAGTAAATTGTTGTCACGAGTTGGAGTCATAGTAAAGAGTCAACTTATATTTTTGTTTGTATATGAGGTTAAGAAGTCTTTGATGACTCAAATGACTAAAGGGTTGTGGGATCAAATCCGACGCCCACCACTTCTTATAACATTCTCCCATGCAAAAAAAAAAAAAACTGTCACAAAAAAACTCCATCGGCCACCACCACATCGGTGGCCAGCAACAGCTGCCCGACACTGGCAGCTAGTTGCTAGTAGGGGCTGACGGCCACCGGTGAGTGGTTGAGTTTTTTTTTTTAAAAAAAAGAAAATACAAATGGTATTTTTGTTATTTTATTGAATTTCAAAATTCTAATTTGAGAAAGACTTCCCTCGCTGTCATTACATTTTTTAATTTTTCAAATCGGAATATCATATATTCCACCTTCTTGATTTGTCATTTTCTCTTTTTTTAATTATTGTTGTTGATATTAGTGTTATTATTACTGTTGTTATTAGAGCCCGAAAACAATTAGACGAGTACACTTCTCGTTCTACTTCTAGCTTTTGGCCTTGCGGACTTTGCTCATTCCCAAGTCACGGCGATTTTGCAATTCCGTATTGTGATTCTGTGATTCTCATTTTCAGGTCTTCACGTTTGGCCTTTCTATCCACTGCTAGTCTTCTGTAGTTCTGTTGCCATGTTTGTCTGTAGGGTTTTGTCCCGAGTCTCCAGGAATGTTTGCCGGAGCTACAGGCTTCTCCCTGCATCTCAGTCGCCGCAACATCTTCCTTCCCAGGGTCTTTTATCTACCGACAATGTACGTTCCCAGATCAGTGGAAATGCTGATCATTGTACCTTTTGTTTTTGAAGGTTTTCTTAGGGTTTAGGATTACTGTAAAATCTGTCTTGCTGCTCTTTAATCGAGTCAGAGCGCTTGTTGGCGATCTTTATTCTCTTCTTCTTTAATCTCCCAGTGAAGTATGCTGCTAGAATTCAGTGAAAAAATGTAATTGCTCGCAGTTTTTTCCAGAAGGGTTTTACTGGGGTTTTGACATTTACACAAAATATGATCGTCTATTTTCAATTCAAATTCAGATTTCAGTGCATGCTAAGCTATTTTGGTGCCAATTTTGGATTACGTTTAGCCGGTACAGTAACGACTGATTGCTCATTTTTACATCTCATTCATTTCTGTTCGCATTGAATTTAAATTCACAAATGATCAGAAGCAGACTTGCAAGTGTTAGTGCATGGCAAAATAGATGTTGATAGGCATCTTCATTTTTCTGCTTCCAGTTTTGTCTGCCCCTTCTTGTCAGGACATTATTAAAATGTAACAGTATACAAATAGTTCATATTTTACATTTTAATTTATATCTCTTCTTTACATTTCGACATGACTATATTTCACTTTTGACTTAGTCAGATTGTTATAAAAATCTATTATTTATCTTGTTGAGAAAGAAGCAGTATTGCTGAAGACAATTTGACACATCGATATCACTTCTCATAGTTGAATGCAACAAATTGTTGCTGAACAAATTGTTACTTATTTACTTTCTCTGCCGTTAGTGATTGTATACAAATGCAGTATATAATTATTGGAGTCCTATTCTTCCAGATCCAAATCTTCCTGAAACATTATTTATGTAGTAAATAACTTTCAATTACCGAATTCTCATTAAGTGCCGCACATGCTTTCTGATATTCCAGCTGATTCCAGTTCCAGTCAACTTGTTGCATCTGACAATAAATGCATCCTCAACTCCAAGAGCTTTATTTTTTTCAACCTCACCTAAACCCGATGGAAAGGAACATGGAGATATTGGCTCGTTCACAAGCGCTGACTCAACAAAAGCAAGTGAAGAAGAAAAGGCTAGTGTTGGGACTGAAAGTTCTGGGCAGGCTGAAGCTGCAGAACAGACCAGATCTGGTTATATTTTGGACTCTGTCTCAATCTCTTAAATAAAAGAGGCGAGGTACTAAATGGACTACTTTTTCTGATTCAGGCTTAGGAAGCGAAATGGATTTCTCCAGGGACGGAAGAGAGTTTGTTGTGAAGGTCCATACTCTTAACTTCTTGTTACCTTCCTCTAAAATATTGCTTCTTCAACTCTGTGCTTAGTGGTTCCAAATATGCTACAGAATTTTGCAGAGGGTTTGCTAGATGTGGCGGATAATTTGAGAAGGACATCATTTGTTGGAAATGACAAGTTTTCAAGTATTGATGCTTCTAAAGGATTAGATGGAGCTGTTCAACTCCTGAAAACACTTCATGGATGTCTTGTAGAGGCTGAGAAGCAAATTGCTGAGGTAGAATATTTTGGATTTCTTGTTTTTTTAGATGCGTGCTACATCTTCATAAGCTCTATCAATATTATGCACTACGTGCTGTAGTATTTTGAATCCCCTTGCTCTGTGAGCGCTCTACATGCCATTTATAACTATGATCTAGCATTCAAACATTGATATTTGTCATACGTAAGGTAGGACTAATTTATCCAATTCTCTTGTAGAATTACACTTCAAGAAATTGCTAGATCCTCTAAATGAGTATCAAGTTTAAGTTGATAGCAACTAATAAAGAAATTTAGGTCAGTAGCCTTTGAAGAAATTGTTGCAACCTAGTGTCCTGTTTGGTCACTTGCAAGGAAATTGATGTGAATGAATTTAGTGAAATATTTTGACCAAAAAAAAAAAAAAAGAATTTAATGAAATATGATGACTATCACCTACCTTGGTTTGGTAGACATGTGAACCAATTATTTTTTCTTTTTAAATTAAACAAAAAGGTGAAATGCCCCTCAATGGGTGGCGGTAGTAGATATGGTGGCTAGCAATGGTGGGTAATGGCCAGTAGTAGCAGATGGTGGCCAACAGCACCAAACAGCGGCTGGTGGCTGTAGATGGTGGCTGATGATGGCAAAGGTGGTGATTGTGGGTGGATGGTGTGGAGGATGAAGGAGAATAGGGATGGACACTTCAGTTCTTTTTAACAAGAATTACATTGATGTCGTAATTTTTATCCCAAAGTTGGATTTAAATGGGGGGTTACTCAATTAGAGGTGATCAGGCTTTTATAATGTAAAGCTGATGACCACATAAAAACACAATCAACTGCTCTTAGTGTGGTAATGTAAAAGCTTTTGCATTACATTATCTCTTGATGCATGTGACCAAATGGGCCTTTTGTTTTACTTTATCTAATGATTGAGAGTAATATGCTTCCTTTATTGAGAGGTACAATCATAAGCCTATAATGTTTTGCTTACAGGTGATTAAAAAATGTGATGAATTTGATCCTGAACGTGAGCCTTGTGGTCCAGATAGAGATGGTGCCATACTTGAACTTCAAGTTAGTTCCCAACTTCTAGGCATTTGACGAAGAAAAGCTATTCTGTTTGCTCATATTGAAAGTTTTCTTTGATTCAGTTATTTGGTTCTGAATGCGAATTCACCTGACCGTTGTCTGCAGAATTTTGCAAAAGTCTTGGTAGATGTGGCAGATGATTTGGGAAGGGCTTCTTTGGTTGCAAAGGACAAGTTTTCAAATATTGATGCATTTAAGAAGTCCAATGACGCTCTACCCATCCTGAAAAAACTTCTAGAAGCTGTTGAAATGACTGAGAAACAACTTGATGAGGTGAAATACTCTACCACTTGTTGCGTCTGTGTGGTTCTGAGTACAAGGATGATATAGTCTATACTTATTAATTAATGATAGCTTGATGTAGTTTATGAATGCTGCTGTTCCTAACACTGTCAGATGTTTAGGCTTGCGACTTTCATATGGCTTTACTGTGGCTGTGCTATATGTAGCTGTAGCTCATGCCCTGGCATTACTTATAAATAAGGCAACAATTGCTTTAATTGGTTTTGCAAAGGCCTTCGCTGAAGATCACCTGACCCATCTTTAGACAATTAATGTAGAATGATTTAGTATTCACTAACCATACGAGGAACATGAAAAGAGAGCAACCCAATCCTATCTTCTCATGCTCTTTGGATATGGCTGATGAGAAAATGTTAACATCAGAAAGGAAGAGTTATTGATGAATCGCTATATGATGTTTGCTTTTGGTGGAATAAAGGATTTGATTTACATATTTTAGGGTAAAGCTTAGACTCAAAAACATTGTCAGACATTAATGAATTTTGTGATTCAAGACCTTGATGTTTTGATCTATTGATCGTTATTATGTTGTTTTGATTTTTCTTTCCAAGTTTGATTATTCGCGGACAAATGCACTACATGCTCTCAATAATCATGATATTGTACATAAACTTTTGTTCGTGTCATATGGAAGATTAGATAACCTTTGTGTTATAGCATTACAATTCCTAGATCCATAAAGTGCTTGTTGAAATCAAATTATTGGCCCATGAAGAGATTTTTGCAACTACCGTTCTCCACCATTGTGTGATAAATTTTGTGCTTCCGGTTATAGTGAAAGTGCTCAAGCCTAAACTGCTTTTGCTTCCAGGCATTTGAACAAATTGGTTTGGAGAAGTTTAACTCTAAGAAGGAGCCCTATAATCCAGATAGGCATAATGCCATCATCCAATTTCCAGTTAGTTCCCAGCCTCCAGGCACAATTATTGCGGTTCTGAAGGTAAGTTTAAGTAGCATCTTGGTGAAGCACCTTATCATTTAGTTTCCCGATACTTCAAAATTTTCTTGATTCATTTGTTCTGCTAAGATAAATTTACATAATTATTCACTTCCATTTCACATTGATGATTTGTTTCAATGACGTCGTGATTGTATTGTAATGTTGTTGCACATAGCCTAAAATTTCCATAGGTGTTTGCCATCCTGGGCATTTTTGTTGTTGTTGTTTTTTTTTTTTTCGGGGGTAGGAACACTACATGGAAGGACACATTTGACAGATCCATTCATTTAATTATGACTTGTAAAGATCCATTCGTCATTATTTGATGGGAAAATTTGGTAAAAATCGCCTCCTCTATTATCATATCATGTCTTGCTCATTGATTCATTTAGTAGATTTTCGACAGGGCCTAAAAAGCTCTACAATGTTTTCGTATGTAGGCCGGATATCTTCTTCATGGTCATATGTATCGCCGAGCTGAAGTCGCCACAACCAGGGAAGTGACTGATCGGGATAGGGCTGAAGATGACCTAACCCCAGGATTGAATGATGAGGAGTGTGAATCTCAAGCACAAAGAACTGGATGAGTGGGATCTCATTGTCTTATTTTGAACAAAGACAAACTATTTCCTATGACTTCTTCTCCTGGGGCACTAGTTTTCTCTTGTTTAGGCACTACGCACCACTCTAATGAGTAAATAAATACGTGAATATGTGAAGTAGTAAAAGTTTTTAGGGAAGTTCACTAGGAGTATGGCGACATATTTTTATTACGAAGAGTAAGCACTTTTTCTGGAACGGATTTATTTTAGAATCTTACAAGTTTTATTCCTAAAAGGTGTCCTCGCAGCTTGAGGATTGCATGCATCGCTGTGTGCAAAATTTTATACTCAAAGATGAGGCTTACAAACGTGTAAATTAACTTTGATTTTTGCTTTTCTTTTTGCCCCCTGTACTTGAGTCCTTGATTTCTTCAGTACTGAAAGAAAAAGGAAACGTTAGAGAGAAAAGCTTACAAGAACTAATATTTATTGAAAAGGATATTAAAAAGTCTGATTGCTTAGAAGGATAAATAATGGACATATAAACAGACAAATACTAAATTGCTCTGGACAAAGTAAATTCTCTGCATGCCTGATAAACCTTGTTGTTAGGTGATCAAAATTTTACGAGGGAAATGCGGCAAGTGAGGCAATACCTAGGTCATTCTTCCTAAGGAGCCTTAAGTTGTAATTCAATTCTTAACAATTTACTTTAATTATCAAATTATCAAGGTGAAAGCTTGAGTTTTAAAAAAGAGAAGTTGAAACAAGAAACAAATCCAATGAAAGGTAAAATGCAAAAGAGATTCAGATAAGAGATAGTAGTTCTCCTAGCAATTTATCCAACCTTCCTTGTTCAATCTTATAATTTGGAGTCTCTCAAAGCCAATTAAATGGATAGATTCAGCTATTGTTCAAATCTCTCTAAACACATATAAAAAACAACTATCTTACTAGATTCATTGTCTTGCTTTGTAGAGAAGGAAAATCAATTGACAAAAACACTTGAGAAGCAAGTTGCAATTCTCTAAGGATGATCACAACTGTGAATCATCAATTCATTCAATCAAAATTCAGAATTACAGAACAACAGTCCAAGTAAAAACGAATTAGATCTACAAATCAACAGAGAATCCTCTATTCAACTGAATTAAGGACACAACTCGCATCTGAATGTTCAATCAGATCTAACTTCCAAGAAACATAAATCTAATCACTCAACCTTCATTCTAATCACAAATGTTCAACTGAAACAAATGAATCTTAGAATAGAAAGTAGAAACTAGATCTGAAACGACTCCCTGTTCAGCTCTATGAACTCAGGTCAGCTTCATTGCTAGGAGAACTTGGAAATTCAGCTACTCATACTCTGAATTGGAGCAGAAACAGCAAGAATCAATGAAAGATTCATAGATGATCGGTGGAAAATGATGGATTTGGACGAAAATGGAAGAGAGAATTGAGAGAAGGCGGAGAGAACAAGAAAATCGACGACTGGAGAGAATAAAGAACTGAATCTCCTCCGTTCTCGTTTTAGCGCGCGACTCTGTATTTAAATCTGAAGTTTTCCGTCATTCGCCGGGCGCCTCTGTCCATCCGCCGCGGCGCCTAGCCTGTATGGTGTCGTTTCAATTAGTGATCTTGAGCTCCATGTAAACTTTGATCCGCCGTGGCGCCTCTTATCATTCGCTGCGGCGCCTGTGACCGAGAGTGCCTTTAGAAATTCGCCGCGGCTCTTTCCCATATCCACCATGGCGCCTCAGACAGAATGGCGAAAAATGCAAGTTAGACTCCCTGAAATTCACACCAAAATAGGGATCAAAAGTACACACATAAAAAATCATATAAAAACATGCAAAAACACCTATAAAACCTCACAATTCCTTTCACCAACTCTTATGCACAATGAAAGCTAATTATACCCAAAGTATGCAAATATAAATGGCAAAAGCATGAGTTTAGGGCTAGAAATATGTGCAAATAATGAGACTTATCAATGCCCACTGACGATCCCTTTAATTTAAGCATTGAAATATTTATATCAATATGCAAAAATGTTTTTTTGGAAGCGTAAACATACTCATGAACATTGAAAATGAGAGCGGAAATGACATTGCCTTTAGTTTTTCTTACGTTGACTGTTAGCAATGTTTAAAGAGCCGAACCAAACCAGACGGTCAAACCGGTTCAACCGTTACTCGGAGAAATCAGAGGCTCATTCTAGGTAATTGGACCGTCTGAGCATTTGGACCGTTTTGAACTGCCCTAAGCTGGCAGTTAAGCCAGAAGCCGGATTAAAACCAGAAACCGGAGCGATTTTATGAAAAATGAACGGCCTGATGAACCTCAAAGAAACTTCTTCCCCTACCCGAGAGACTCCCATTTTGATTCATTCTCTCCATTATTCCATCTTTTCTTCCATTTGCAGTCCTTACCATTGACCTCATATCCATCCTCCTTCATGAGCCTATAGTGTGATCACAGCAGCAAAAATAAAGATGCAGAAGAAGAAAGAAGAAATTGTCAGAGATAATGAAGAAGACGAGGAAGGAAAATGAAGAACAAAAACAAATACAAGAATAAAGCCTATTGATCACTTTTCCCCCTTCTTCTATTGTGTTCTGAATGTTGCAACCCTGTTAAACAAAAAAGGTTGCAGTCTTGCCGAGTCGAGTGCACCAGTAGAAAGAGAAAATAGAGTCGCAAGGGAGGGTGAGATAAGGCTCAAGGCTCAACTCTCAAGGTAGCTTTCTGATGGTCATGGAGAGAGGAGCTTTCTTATGGTCATGGAGAGAGGAGCGGGGTACTGCCTTCTAGTAAAATGTGGGACAACTGACAAGTCTTTTCACCATTGCAAATATGTGATTATAAATATATATATATATATTAAATTATTATCTTTTATTATAAGTTCTGAAATTTAAAGGTATCAACTTTTTCGTTATTTTACTTTTAAAATAAGGACAACAATACAAAAAAAGATTGAAAGAGAGCGAGAACTAAAGGGAAGACTAGTTTTTTTTCCTCAATTAATTATGCTTGCCAATATCCTATGTTTATTTTATTTGTTTGGATTTATTTTTAGAAATTTATGTAGCATTTTATTTTTTATACATGTATTATTTATATATAATATTATTTTTATTTAATTATTAGGTTGCTGGTCCGACCACCGATTTGACTGATCCAACCGGTTGAACCATGACCCGTTGATCTTTCCGGCTCAATGTCCGATCCGGCTTTTAAAACATTGACTGTTAGAGAAGAATTTCTAACTGAAAATGTTGATATGGCAACCTGTGTGGCCATCAAGGTTTTAAAAACCAGATGGTCGGACCGGTCTAAGCACTACTCGTTCAACATTGCAGCTCAGTTTATAGGTTTAAACCGTCTGAATGGTTTGCTCGGATTGAACCGTTCGGTACTTGGAACGGTTTTGCAAAAATCAGGCGGGTGAAATTTTCTTCTTTTGTTTAGGATCAGAACAAGGAGGAAGAGAAAGGATGCAAATGAGAAAAATAAAAGCGGGGAGTATAAGAGAATGACAACAGCTAACCAGGAAAAGATAATAAATCAAGTTGAAAACTAACAAATCTGAAAAAATAGTCGATTTACCTTTCTTCTCCAATAACAATAAGACAAGAACACAAATGTAAAAGAGGTAGAAGAGGACAAAGAGAATGAGATGAATTGAAGATGATGATAGAGAGATGGCTGTGCAAATCGAGTGCAGTGGCCGATTTAAGATCTTGGAGCAATTTGAATCTGGAATGGCAATAGAGGAAGCTTCTGGAATGCGTTTGAAAATGACGATGGCGAGAGATAAAAGAAGCATCTGGAGACTAGAGAGCATCGAAAATGTGCAAAGAAAAGCAAACCTTTTGCTCTAAATACCGTACACATTAATAAAGAATGTTTTATTTTTCATTTTTAGTTTTTAAGAATATCCATAAGTATTTTCTACTTTGACTCTAAAAGGATTTTTAGCCAAAAAAAAATCTATAAGAATTATTTCCTATTATAAGTATTTATTTTTTATATTTATATTATTTTACATGTATATAATATTGTTTTTATTTAATTATTATGTTACCGGTCTGACCACCGGTCTAACCGATCCAACATTTGAACCATGACCCGTTGTTTTTTCCAGTTCAACGTCCGGTCTGATTTTCAAAACATTGGTGGCCATAATAATGTCTTAGGTGGCAATGAAGGGGAAAAAATAAAAATAAAAGATAATCCACGTATGCCTACTAATATTAATTTAATATTTTCTAAAAATGAAAATTCCTAACCTACCCTATCTGCAGCTTGTGACCCATTCTTGCCTCCCTACCCTCATGCCACACCCCACGCCACAACCTCCCTCTTCTCCTCTTAGATCTCATTGCTGGCCACCGTCTTGGCATCGCATCCCCCATACTTCATCTCCTTACTCTCTTCTTCCCTCAGCCTGTGAAGTTGTGTATTACTATCATTGAGGTCTTAAAATGAAAAGCAGAGGTAGGTAGTATATAGTTATATGAAGGATAACTCTAATTTTGAATGTCAATATGGAATATTACATTATTTGATGGATAGGGATAGTTGGGGTTCAGTTAAGGTGTAAGGATTTAAAATGCTGTGATGAACATGGCATTGTGGTAATGGCAATAAGACTACACTGCAGAAAGCAAAATATTTGATTATTGTTTCTAACTTTGATTTTAGTAAGATTAATATTTTTTCTGGTAGTGTAATTTCTAGTTGATAGATTGCTTTTTTGTGGTTGATAAATATTTGGTTGATAGATTGTTGTTTCATTATTGATGGATTGTAGCTGAATTTCTGGAGCAAAGGATGAATCTAGAGTGAGAGGGATTTTTTTTTTAAAGGAGAATTACAATCAGATCCAAAAAAGGATTTTATCTAGAGTGATTGTTTCATTGACAAGTGAAGAATAAGTAATGACAAGTTTTAGAGTAAGAAATGATAGCAAATTCAAGCCGATCATTTGTTATTAGGACTTTTTGATAATTAAATTTTTTTTCCTTGAGTCCTCTTGGTAATTCTCCCCTAGTTTGCCCCTTGAGTTGGATATTTTGGTACTTTCACATTGTAACACAATACACATGGTAGTTGTGTAGGCTAACTAATGGTGGTTAGACTAACTCACATGGCAGTATTATTTTTTCCCTCATTTTCAACAGTCATGGGTATTTTTTGGACCTCTAAAAAATATATGATGTTAGGTGCTCATTGGAAAAAAAAATTGATGTATTTTTGGACATTAACCCTATATTTTAATAACTTTAGTATCATTCGTAATAATTAACAAATGGACTTTGTTCTAGTTATTTAATTCATTTTGTTTGTCATGTTTCTATTTTTATGAATTTCAAAATTAACATGATCAATTAAAGAGTAAGATTGTATTTTAGTTCAAAACCATATTTTAAAAGTTGGACCAAACATTTGAATCAAATAAGCTAATAGATCACAATTCAAACGTTAGATCGATTTTACTGGAGGGTTAAAATTATAACATAATAATCAATTAAACAATACTAATAATATATATAATATACTTATGTCACAGATAATTAAAAGTAATTTGAATATGAATGATTTTTTATTTATTTTTTCAAAATAATATGAATATGAAATAGCATTTTGTTTAGAAAAGTGTTGGGAGGGCAAATAGTATGAATATGAAATAGTATTAAATAATATAAATATGAATTTTTTCCCTTTATTTTTGAAATTCTTTTCATAATTTTTAAAAGAGAAAATACTAGATAAAATCAAAAAGGTGAAAGCAAATATACCCATTATTATTGTGAAAAAGAGCACCAGATACCATAACAAATTATAAGTGTAAAAATACCTATGATGATGCAAAATGGCTCTAAAATGTTACTACAGTTAAATTCATCAAACGGCTATTTATTTTAGGGAAAATTACACACAGGTCCCACAGAACAGAATTAATTCAGATAAGGTCCCTAGAAATCCCTAAATTCTTCCTAAATCCTTAGGGACCTTAGAGCAAATAATTGAATTTGTGAAATGACCGAGTTACCCCCCTCCCAATTAATTAGAGTCTAAATTTTTGTCAGCGTCAAACCCTTGGCCCATGCTCTGTTTCTCATTTGGATAACTGTCAACTGTTTGTTGGTTCTCTCTGGGTGAGTCCTCGTTCAACTCTCAATTTCTTCTCTGTCGTCTGAATAATTGCATGGAAATCTGTTTTAATCATTCTCATTTTTTCATCTCCCGTAGTGATTACATCAACCTGTCGACAAAGGGAAGTACTGCAGGCGAGCACAACCAGGTGCGTCTCCATTATCTTCACTGCGATAACATTGCCTAAACCCACCGGCATAGGTGACCAACCTTCTTGAAAAGCCCGCTTCGGCGATGTAAGAATGCCACAAGGTGAGAATGTTAGATCTAGCAACCACGATTTTTTGCCTATGCTTTCTAATTTTTGCTTCTGTATCTGGCTGTCAGTATTCAAGTGTTGATGGATGGCAATTTTTGGCTTTATTGTAGAAATTATTCTTTTTGGGTTCCTTGTAATGAAGTTTCAACGCCTTATATATATATATATATATATATTTTGGATAACATTCAGTTTATATATTAAGAAAGTGAAGGGTGAACTTCTCTACTCTAATATGAACATCGTAATTGGCTAAGATAGTGACAAGCGGTTAGAAACTTATAATGTCATGACAGTATTTATTTTCCTTTTTGTAGTTGAACAAAATGGCTAAAAAGAGTAAGAGCAAAGATGGACAAAGGCATAGGAACTTCTTGGGATGCATACTATTTACTGAGGAATTTTATGAGAAGAACAAGAAGAAGTTTAAGTGTTTTGAAGAGGGCAGTAACTCTGTGAAAAAGGCTTAGAGGAAGTTAACAGAAGAGGAGAGAGAACAATATAGTTAAAGGGCTAAAGAAATGAGAGTCCCACCAAAAGGGAAGAATTATATTGTTCCTTTCCACATACAATGTGCTCTAGGACAATTTATGGAAGTTTGCAAGCACTTAAAGAAAAGTGAAGATAAGATGGAAAGGCTGAAAGAATTGGTTTTGATAAATTGGTTGAAATATGCTGCTCATAAATTTATAGAGATTTTTATGGTGAATTGATCCATGTGTTTGACCCTGTAAGTAAGAGAATTTCAATTCGAGGGAAGACGCATCAACTGGGGCCTGGAGATGTTGATCAATTGATGAGCCTACCATTTAAGGGGGAAGAAATTAAAATGAATGTGGAGAATGAAGATGAAACATTTAAGGAATTAAGGAGTGACTACGAGAAAGTGCCATATAAAATAATAGGAAGATGGTTGATTGAAGGCAAAGAGGATGAAAAGTTTGAATTCTTTTTTGTTATGTATGCATTAGGAGTCCTCTTGTGTCCTAGCTCTAGTGTATTGGTCAGTGATAAAGTATTAAAGGTCATGACGGCGACCGATGATAGTTTAGGACAGCATGATTGGAGCAGCTTCATTTTCAAAGAATTTTGCAACTCAATTACAGAGTTCAAGAAAGGAAAAAAAAAGGAAAAGCTAATGGGACAAAAAATGTGAGAGGTTGCCTGTACTTTTTAATGGTAAGTGTGGGTATAATTCACTTACTTTGAAGTTAGTTGTATTGTCATTGTGCGATGTGCTGTTATCAATGGGTGCCATGTATGTTGTAATTGGTGGCTCTGTATGTTGTTATTGACTACTCTATATGTTGTTATTCGATGGTATGGACGTTGTCAAATGCTTATGTGTATGTTGTGATTGGATCGTGTGAAGGTTGTTATTGGCCTTTGTGGGTTTGTCACTTGCTGATGCATATGCTGTAATTGCCTGCTGTGCATGTTGTTAGTGGCCTCTGTTGGTCTATTACTTGCTTATGTATATGTTGTAATTAGCTGCTGTGCATGTCATTGGCCTCTATTGTTTTGTCAGTCACTTATGTATAGGTTGTAATTGGCTGCTGTTAGTGGCACAAATGTAGGTTGTGATTGGCTACTGTGTAGGTTGTGTATGCCGTGCATGCTGTCATTTGGTTGAGTGTAGATTGTGATTGGGTTATGTGTATGTTGTGATTGGTTGGTGTGAAGGTTGTTATTGAACAGTGTATGGGTTGTTGTTGGCCTCTGTGGATTTGTCACTTGCTGATGTATATGTTGTAACTGCCTGCTATGCATGTTATCAATGGCCTTTATTGGTCTCTCACTTGCTTATGTATATGTTGTAATTAGTTGTTGTGCATGTCATTGGCCTCTGTTGGTTTGCCAATCACCTATGTATAGGTTGTAATTGGCTGATGTGATTGGATGCTAGGTAGGTTGTGAGTGCATGCTATCATTCGGTTAAGTGTGGGTTGTGATTGGCTTTTGTGCATGTTGTTAATGCGCCAAATGTAGGTTGTGATTGGATGCTAGGTAGGTTGTGAGTGTATGTTGTGCATGCTGTCATTCGATTGAGTGTGGGTTGTGATTGGGTTATGTGTATGTTGTGATTAGTTGGTGTGGAGGTTGTTATTGAACAGTGTATGGGTTGTCATTGGCCTTTGTTGGTTTGTCACTTGCTGATGTATATATTGTAATTGCCTGCTATGTATGTTGTCAGTAGCCTCTGTTGGTCTGTCACTTGCTTATGTATATGTTGTAATTAGCTGTTGTGCATGTCATTGGCCTCTGTCGATTTGCCAGTCACTTATGTATAGGTTGTAATTGGCTAGTGTGATTGGATGCTGGGTAGGTTGTGAGTATATACTGTGCATATTGTCATTCGGTTAAGTGTGGGTTGTGATTGGCTTCTATGCATGCTGTGAATGCCATAAATGTAGGTCGTGATTGGATGTTATACAGGTTGTGACTGTATGCTGTACATGCTGTCATTTGGTTAGGTGTGGGTTATGATTGGGTTCTGTGCATGTTGTGAATGCCACAAATGTAGGTCGTGATTGGATCCTGTGTAGGTTGTGAGAGTTTGGTGTGTATGTTGTCAGTGGCCTCTCTATATGTTGTGATTGTCAGCACATAGCTAAGTTATCATTTACTTGATATGCAGATTTATTGCTTACAATACTTTCCTTTGGGAAAAGAAAAGGCTTCAAAAAATAAGAATGCTATTATCTATTAGGATGAGCAAAAAGTGAAGGTAAGAGTGAAATCAGAAAAGAGTAGTGACAGAGGCTTACTACATGGTGTTACCAGCATTGTGAAGGGAATTGAAAAATGCGCAACGGAAAATAAATTTAAAAATTTCAATCCCTTGCCCGGATCTACCGATCGTGTTTAAGTCAAGTAGTAAGAAGCATTACCTTCGATGTTCGATTTCTTGGTGGCTCGGTGATTCCGCCGTTCAGGATGCCTCTGCTCGCCTCCTTTGTCGCTCGAAGTTGACAACTCCGGTCGGCTTCCTCTACCAGTATCCACACGAACAGCTCTCTCGTCACGAACGACGTGCTAGCGCCTCTTTGTCCGTCTAGGGTTTTTCAAAGAATCCGTCCTCCTCTCTCTATTTTTGGCCGTCTCTTATCTGCAAGCTTTCGCCCTCTCACACCCAAAACCCTAGCTCCTAATCTCAAATATATAGGATGCTATAGATATTATGAATGATATTTAATTTCAAAATTAATCCTAAATTAATTTCGAAATTAATGCAATATCAAATATTGCCTAATCAGATAAGAGAACAATTAAATAAATATGGTTTATATTAAATCCGTCTCACAGATTTAATTCACCTATTTATTTAATTCAAAATAAAGATATGACGGAATTAATTTATATAGATCTAATTTATCCGTATAAATTAAATCTAACAATTAATATCTCTTATATTTATATAATGTGTATATATATATACGAATTTATATATATACACATGTCCACCCTATATTATTCATTGAATCTGGACATATCTTTAGATTCAATGAATCTGGACATCATAACTCGTGTTGGGCTATTTTGTGTGCGACCCTGTAGGCCCATATGAAGTTGGCAGTGGGCCATTAACTATAATGACTCACAAGTTGTAAGCAGTCTCTAGCAAGACATCATGACTACCCAAATCATATGAGGATCGTTGAATGATGTAACCTTTCATACAACCATATCATGTCCTTTTTGTCACATGACATTTTGGTCATGGATGAGGCATGGATAACGTCATCCTCCTATTCATGACCGTTACTTTCTCGATCCCTGAGTAGTCTGAGTATAGAAATGGAACTACCTTTCCATTATAGTATGGCCATACATTTCTCAGACTCACTCATCGAAGGGCCCAGTAATATCTCTCTATCAATGTGAGGGACAAATTCCTTCTTGACCATTCACATTCCTCCGCATGAAAAACCACTAAGCCTGAACACAGTCTTTATAATCACTCGGTCAAAAGTGACTTTTGACTAGGTCAAAGCTGAACGTTTCTTATGTAGGAATCCATGATGATCTCAGGTCAAAGGGCACAGTGACATGGTTTGTATATGAGAGAAGCTTATGACTTAACCCATGCAGCTCTCTCATGGCGGGTCGGTCCAACACCTTGTACTCTTACGTGTGCCTATGACTTTGATTTATATCTCTATATATCTTCAAAGTCATACTGGTCTTATTTCATCTCTGCTCCCACATAGATGACCGACCAGGACATTTAGGATAAACCATGAGTTATCAATGATAGTCATCACAGTAAACATGCAAATAATATGATAACACAATTAATAAATTCATAAATCAACAATGTTCATAACACAATGATTGGCCCCTAGGGCACAATTTCCAACACATTGGTGGGGCTTCATTTAGTGCATTCAATACAGAAATAAAGCTAACCCACCCAGTAAGTAAATAATGTCTAGGTGATTTTGGTGCTGTGTACAATTTAGGGTAAAGATTACTTTAATTACTATTATTTTATAGGAAATAAAGACAACTTATAAAAGGTTGGCCACCATGGTTGAAAGGTTGGTGTCGACAATTGGAGAAGAGTTGGCTTCCCTGCAGTTGAGGTTAATGGATGAGGGTGAAAAGAAAGATGTGGTAGAAGCAGTAAGCAGCGAAGATGATGAAGAGAACTCAAGTAAAGATGAAGAAACTAGTAGAGATGGTAAAGGAAGCTCAAGGGATTCAATACATGAGGAAGAACAAAGTAAACCTGAAAAACATGATAAGGAAGAGGAAAAAAGTAGTCCGCTTGAAGAAGAAAGTAAATCTCAAAATGAAGAGAAAGGAGAAGGGAGTGAACCAAAAAAAGATGACAAAGAAGAGGAGAAAAATGCTCCCCCTGAAGAAGAGAGTCGATCTCAACATAAAGAGAAAGGAGAAGGGAGTAACCCTGGATTAGAGGATGATGGAGAATAACAAACTAAAGACAAGTCTAGTGATACAACAGCAGAAGAGGATAAGAGGAAGGCAATGATGAGGAGGGAAAGGATGAAATGAACAAGAAAGCATAGTAGGAAATGGAAGTAAGAAGGTCAACACAAGTGAGAAGTCGTGCAATCAAATCTCCCTGGTTAGAGGAGGTAAAAAAAACCCGCGGCAAGAGACAACTTGATGAGAAAGAGGGATTATTCCGGATGTTGACAATAAGATGTGATGAACATAAAGGTGGCAAGTAATTGTTGGGACTGATTCTAATTGGGAAAACTGACCGACAATAATTTTACACATTGTAGAGATTCTAATTGGGACTGATTCTAATTAGGAATTATTCCGGATAAATTGCTAATTGATTCTTTTGGTGCAAGTACATTGTTGAGATGTATGGGTACTACCTGACACGTGCTGAGCTTTGTTGCCTACAAGATAGGAAATTGATGAACAACAGGGTAAGATAGTTGTTTACATAGACAGAGAAGTAGCAGTGTCATTATGATTATGACTAATAGTTTGTGTTTGTGATATAGTTCATGTCTATAGTGGCGAGAACTTTGGTAGGAGATGAGAAAGAGAACTACGGTCATGTCACTAGGCACATATTTTCACCTGAGTTCATGCAAACAATGGCCGGTAATCCTCTTAGGTTGAGCATGGAGAACCATGAACGTGAAATCTTGCTAGAGCACTTAGTATATAACATTGGAGACTGTGACTTCATATTTGGCTCCACCCTTTTCAATTACCATTGGTTCTGTTATGTGTTGGATGTAAGAACCATGAGTTTCTATGCCCTTGATTCATTGGTCGATAATTTGACCATGTTGAGAATACAAAGAGAGGAAGAAGATGCAAATCAAAATGGGGAAGAAACCAAAGAGGAAGCAAAGGGTTAAGAAAGGACAGATAGATCCTAAGCAATTCATGGCAAGAGGGATTGTATGCACAACTTTTCATTCGTTCTATTACTTGTTAATGTGTTTTGGTTACTTATCTGCGCAAATGTCCTGGTTGTTAATGCCTACTAATTACTTGTCATCGGTAACTATCAAGGTTGTTAATGCTTCCTCATAACTTGTCATTCATTACTGTCAAACCTGTTCCTTTTTTTCTTTCTGTTTTGTAGAAAGATTGTTTCTATTGAGTGCTCCTTGTAGTCAAGCCAGCACTATTTGAGGAAGAGGACAAAATTGACAAGGATGATATATGGGCAAAAGTTCATGTCCAATTTGATACGTGAGTTGTGGGTTATGAACTACAAGTTTGCATGTTTGAGCTGTTGGGAGCTAATGTTTATTGACTAAAATATTGGTCTTTCCTTTACAAGGGCTCTTATGGGGTTCATGTTTTGAGCTGGTTACAAATGTGGGATGGCATGGAGCATGGTGATGATGGTTACACACTGCCTAAGTACTCCCCTCAAGAAATCCATGAATTGAAGGTTGGGCGCTTGTGGTGGCTCGTTACTCATCAGAACAACCTATATGGTGATCAAGTACTGTCTTTGCTACGAGGAAACCCCAAAGTTTAACATCCCAACTTTTGGGCCTAAAAGTACCAAAAATAGCTTGAATTGGATAAGCTACCAGACCCCTGTTAGTAGAGGTCCCAAAGACGAGAAAGGAAGTTAAAGTAGTTTTAGGGACTAAAATGCAAAGTAAGAGTTTGCAGGGGCTAAAGTGTAATCAAAGTTAGAAGCTCCAGTAAAGTCTCAAAGGTCCTAAAAGAGAAAAGAGGCTAGATACAGGCCAAAGGTTAAGTTAGAAACCTCAAAGAGAGGATTATATGGAGCTAAGTCCAAGCAGGGACTAAACCGTAAATTCAGAAAGTTATGATCAACAGGGGTAAAAATAGAAGAGTATACAGAGAATTCCAAGAAAATCCCAAAAAATGGGAAATAATATTCTAAGGCTCTTCTGTGAAGAGAAAAGACGAAAATACCCCTGAGACAGCTTAAATGGAATTTATAGATTATGGCTGGTAAAAAGTACATGGTTCGAGGTAATTATTTAAAATAGCAAGAGACTTAAAAAATGTACACAAAAATGAGGTCAAATGGTTGAAAGGTTGTACTAATTTATAAAATTAGTCTCGCAACCAAAAGGCCAGTGGAATGGCTTTACTAAATTAAAAAGCCGGTTATGCTGATAAAAGGGCATTTTAGTACATGAATTTTTATGCAAGGCTTAAAGGAAGTGTTGTGGCCTAAAAAAATTTATAGATACTCTCTAGAATTAAAGGGAATTTATGAAGCAAAAAGAAGAATTTTCTGAGCTCCAGAAGGTCGTCAAGAAAGCCGGAGAAACGTGGGCCAAGTAAATTAAGAGGAAACTTAGGGAACAAGTTTGATCCAACGGCCAGGATCTAATCTCCCTTCTCCTCCACCATATTTGTGACACCTAGCACCTTCTAGAAGAATGAGATAAGGATGATGCAAGAAGATGATGCAATGATGATGTAAAAGTCAACTTAGAGTTCCAAAATTACCCTTACCCTTTCTATTAGCCACCAATGGCATTTTGGTCCATTCAAGCCAAAGTTTTGGCTATAACTACCCCACCTCGGAAGATTATTTTGGCAGCCAATTATAGAGGGAAAAATCTGCCAAAATTTAGAGAGAAAAACGTAGGGGTGAAGGCCAAGAAGAAGAACAAGATTCAAGCTTCAAGATCAAGGTATGTGATGGTTATAGTATCTGCCTTGATGCCTATTTTGAATAAGTTACTCTTTGTATCTGATTTTGAAATTTGGCATGATTAAATTAAACTCTATAAGCTTTAAATTCATGGGTAGAACACTTCATTTGGATATGTGTACGATTTATGGTGATTTTTCAAATTTAGGGTTTGAAATCTGGAAACAGTGTTTAACCTCTGGAAGAGTGTTGAATTCTATACAATTCTAGTACTGTTTAGAATAGAATTGGTTCCTAAAACTATTTTTTATTTAAATATAACTTAAGAAGCTTTCAGTGAGACTTTGAACCACTTAGTTTTGATTTTTCTAGAATTAATTATGAATTTTCAAAGTTGAGTAAAAATTCTGAAATTTCTGCGTGAACAATATCTGTGAAGCAAAATTTTCAGATTTGATCTTCTTGAATCTAATATGATCTAAAGTGGTCCTAATTGACAAGAAACGGATCTTAAGGATGGGAAATGATGAGATTTATGTTAGAAAAGTTAGAAAGAAAGCCCTAAAGCCAAGAGAAAGGGGTTAAGGTTCAACAAAGCTAGTCTTGAACTTTATGTAATCTAGTGGTCCTAATAGATTGTATGATCATTGTGATAATGTTTAGGACCTTTGAAACATCCAAGAGGATGTTTGGTGATGTTAATCGAATGCCCACATAGTTGGAAAGTCAAGGGAGTCAAAGGAAAAATAAGAGGAAAGCCTGAGGTGCAAGGTAGTGAACTTACTTATTGTCATTGCTTGATGTTGTATGCTTGTGTGTTGCCGTGTACATGTTATTGAATGTTATTGTGATATGTTTTAGCTGCTGTAATTGCTATTCATGATGAGCAGATTATATTTCCATAGCCATGCATCAAGAAGTTAGCTTTGAGCATGCTAATATGTTACTAATTAACAAGAGAATAAACAAGTTGTATGTAGTGCATTAGCATCCATCTATCATGATTAATATGGTATTGTTTGCTACTGAGATTCTTCCAAATCTCACCCCTCCCTAACCAACCATTTAGGTCAATCATCAATGGACAATAATGGCATGAGAAGCAAGGAGAAGAAAGTGGAGAATTGTTCATGTTAATGAATGATATTATGATTCAATGTGTAATTCTCCTATTATGTAATTTATGTTGTGGATGCCAATGATGCCATGTAATTAATTATAATAGTTATGGCACAAATGAAAGTGTATGAGCATGAATGGGAAAGAGTAAGCCCATAGTATGTATGCCAAAGAAATAAAAAGAATTAAAGTAAAGAGATGTTAAACGATAAAACGTAGGTCCTATAGCAGTGAGTTTGTAGCTCCAGTTTGACCAATCAAATGAATGGGTTACATCACAAAATTTGGCAAACTCATAGTACATATCCCAAGATTTAAAATGAGAGGTAGATCACTTCAATTGGATGTGTACACAAGGAGATACGAATTTCCAAAGTTGAGCAATAGAATTTGGAAGTTTCCCGATTTTATGAAATAAACAGTAGTATTTATTGATTAAACTATACAAATTGGGAAAGGATAAGTCCAATTAATATTTTTCCTTAAAGAGAATCAAATATATTTTGTAAAATTTTAGAACACCTCAATACAATTTTTATGGAATTAGTTATGAATTTTTGAAGTTAGACCTGTAATCTAGAAGTTAAATAGTGAATAGTAACCCGAGTAATTATGTTGAAATTTTAAATCCATGGGCTTGTGTTGTGATCTGCTTGAACCATAATACTTTCGAATGCGTACTCTAAGGGGTTAAAGGCAGGACGTTTCATGAAGCAAGAGGAAGAAATAAAAGACGAGCATAGATTGTCTTTAGTGCTTTTTTAGTTGACAACATAATGGCTGCTGAATGTAAAGTTCAGATTTCATTTCGTTATTTCACCATATAATGATAGCTTGATGTTTAGATATATTAATGTGTATTGACATCCGATACTAGTTATGAAATTTTTTTTATAATAGCATTTATGTGTTTTGACAAGACAAGAAATTCCTCTCTACCACATCTATTTACAACTTCAACGGGGGTTGCTAACAACCCCAACGGGGGTTGCTGACAACCCCAACATAAGGGGTTAACAACCTGGGCAGAACCCCTGACAACCCACTCTGTGGGGTGCCATAGCTTGTAAATAGATTGTATTATTAGCACATATAATGATCTTAACAATAAAAACTGGGAGCATTTTGAAGTCATTAATAGTTTTAAGTATCTGCAATAGGATGTCACCAGATTTTTACTGTATAAGTTCATTTACAACTTCGAGCGGGGATTTTCACAACCCGAACACAACTGGTTAACAACCCGGGCAGTGCCCCTGACAACTTTATATTAGTAACATAATTCAGACTGCCAATGACAACCTTCATGGAGTCTGATGGCAAGTCTATTACAACATATTCACAACTACATCAAAATAGAGATATGATCTTATATCAGATTACAACTAGATGTCATTTACCACTTGATATATATGTACAATGTAACCACACCAAATTGACAACCCATTCAAAAAAGCATACGGGTTGCATGTGTGGATAATGACAAACAACTTGAGGTGTGGGTTATGACAGTTACAAAACAATTCTATCACAAGCATTCACAAAAAGGAATATGAACAAGCCACCAACAAAGCTCAACTTGGATCGAGGTTTTGGCAAGTCTTCACAATACGGCTTGGCTCATGGCATCTTCCATAGTGGTAAAGTTTTTTGTTTTGAAATTGAGATTCAATCCTTCTTTTCTTTAGCCTCCCTGAGGGTCTTTTAGTGATTGGTGGCTATAAAAATGTTCCTGTCATCATCTGCATAATGGTGAGAGCTTCAAGATGTGGACAATCATGTGTCGCAACTGGACTCATAGTACTTGAATATATCTTCTATTGGGTTGACAACATATAGCAATCATCTATAAATTCATAGACACTACCATGAAGTAGCTTTATCACTGCACATGCATGAACACAAGGTACCCTACTCATTTGCCATGCTAAGCAAGTGTATTTGTGTGTCGTGAGATCAACAGTGACACAAATTATTCCAGTAGGAGATGTAGTATGACCTTGAACTTGGTTATCTCCATAATATACACAGTGCATATTCTTTGCTTCTTGCAACTTCGACTCAATATTTGGCCTAATGCCATTTGTCCAATTTCCAATTGCCATTTTACTTGCAACCATCTTCTTCATTAATTTCTCCATATGCTCATGTATGAGAACCAACACATTATGCTTCCTCTCCTTCAAAATCCAGGCATTAAACGACTTCGTAACATTAGTGGTGATGTTATCCCATCATTTAAACGGAAATTTACTTAAAGCCTATTGATCTACATCTCCTTGAGTCTTAACCCAATCAGCTAATTGTGGACAAAATGATCTTAGTTTTCCCATTGCAGCAACATATTCATCCTCAATCCTTGTGTAGGAGATTTCATCCAGCATTTTCAATGTGACCTCCTTTGAAGTACCAAAAACTTGTGCCCTACCTCGGTTAATTTTTTAAATAATGTGCACTAAAATTTTCTTTCACATGCCTGTAGCAAAAAGCATGTCTCTCACCACCAAATACTGTCCACACAACATCTATAATGGCATTATTTCGATATGAAACTATCATTGTCTTTACTGATCTTGTGATGTCTTTCACATTCTGGAGAAACCAAGCCCAATAATTATATGTCTCCCCACTAACTATAGCATATGCTAATAGAAACAGTTTATTGTCTGCATCATATTCATTTGCTGAAATTAGTGTCCCCTTATAAGGACCACTTAGATGACATCCATCTATATAGAGTATATTTCGATACCCTTCTAATAATCCCATAATTGAGCATCCATAAGCAATGAATACCCTCTCAAATCTGTTACTATCCAGCCCTTCCCATTGAGCAACTGTGTTTAGATCAGTTTCAATAAGCCTTTCACAAATCCAGGGAATCACCATGTATGAATCCTATGCACGACCATGTATTTCCATCAATGCTCTTTCTGTACCCCTATATGCTTGAGTATAATTCAATCTTACCCCATATTCTCTATACAAATCTCTTCTAATTTCATTAGCATTCTTGTCTATATTACACCTCAAAGAATCTATCATGATTGATGATGTTAAGTCTGACCTTCTATAGTGAGATACAATCAAGCTGTCCTGTGTATAATGCACATGCTCACTTCTTAATGTTTTTATTATTAAGACATTAGAATCTTGTCTTTGTCCCATTGAGTATGCACCCATCTATCATGGGCATCCCTCTGCCATATACTTCACAATGATCTTTTATTGATTGTTCTTCACAAATTTGTATGAAAAGCTCTCAGCAATTCTGTGCCTATATAGTGCTTGCCTAAGGGCCACTGTATTAGAAAAAATTTGTCCTTCTCCAATAACCAAACCCTTCCACTTTGTTGAATTCATTTTTGGAATTGGGGTTGGCATCATTTCTAAACTACATGGCAATGATAGTAGGTCTTCACTAACCACATTGGGTGGAAACATGGAGAATGTATCTGAACCTCCGAACAAGTCTTCCATCCTACATAACAGGATAGGTCATGGGGTCGTTAATGACAACCTTCAATTACTGTAATAACAACTTATGCACAACAATTGACAATAGCTAATATTACTTCGAAATTTAAATAATACAACTTACACATGTTGCTCTTTTATTGGAACATCCCTTGTTAGTTGTGAATTTTGATCTCTATTTTTTCCTATATATACATGACCATTGTCACCATTGAAGTTAATCAAACGTTCCACTCCTTCGTCATCTACAAGGTCCACAAATGTATACTCATCAAAAGTTACTGTGAATTTCATAACCATTCCATTACTTTCTTCTCCCACAATTGATGCTTTCATTGTCCTAAATTCTTCATATGATGTCCCTTCTTTTATCATTCTTGTTCTCACACCACCTCCAACATACTACGTTTCACCTTCCAGACCATTAATAAATTGTCCTCCTATATGGAGGTAACAAAACAAATGCTTCCCACTTAAAGTTGTTATCCTTCATATCAACCTGTCACAATCACTCATTAATAACAACTCATACAGTTATATTAATAACTTTCGATGTGCCTATTAACAAGACATTTATCCATCATATTATAGGAGTTACAACAATAAAAATATGTTATTTTCCATTCATTTTCATCACCGATACAACATCAATGATTGAAAAACAAAGCATCATTCACCAAAAAACAAAGCTTTGCTTTATAACCCTAGCCACACATAAAAAAACTGTCACACCTTACTATTATATCCACTTAGGTTTTATTTAAAACCACTTTAGACCACATTGGATGGTCTTGGACTCACTTTTTATCTTAAAAATGCTAAATTCGGATTTTTATTGTTTATCGGGTAAAAAAATCCAGTTTTCTAGCCCAACTTCAAAAATTCATAACTTATTCCACAAAAATCCAAATGGGGTGGTTCAAGATTCTACTTAAAGCTATTTAAGTCCTCTTTCAAGGAAAAATAATCTCATGATCCAATTCCTTATGAAAAAGTGTCAGGATTTTGTGAAATGCAACACTGTTGATTTGCCAAAAACCCTTTTACGCAGATTCTGACCTTTAAATTTGAAAAATCATTAAAATTCGTATACTTGGCCATTGTTAATGTATTAGCCATCAAATTGAAGCTCATGACGTTATCTATAATCATGCCAAATTTCGTGATTAAAAACGTTTAGGACCATAGTCAAAGAGTTGCGTAAATAGGGCAGTGTCAGTGTGCTTACAACACTGTTAGTATAATATGTACATAACCAAAAAGGGTCTACGAATTTTATGGCAAGACACCATACTTTAGTCTCCAATCTACAGTTTTCTCATAGGAGTTTCAGGCCCTAAAATGTTAGATTATATTTGGGGGATGATATTTTAAGAAATCCCAGTAGCAAGATCAATCAACCAAAACATTAACATGCATCATTATAAAGCATTTCAACATTAGCTATCATAGGAGAACTAATCATTTTATAAATAGGCAATCTCAACATGCAAGGCCATGGCAACAAATGCAAGGAGCAACCATATCACAACATCATAGTTCAACCATATAATAGCAAGCATACATGCCATAAATAATAATGCAAAGTTAACATTAATGGCTAATTAGATTCCACTACCTTAATCCAATGCTTTTTGTTTTCTTGTTGTTCCTTCTTGCTTCCACAGTTGCCAAACCCTTGAATCCTTGATTGAATGACCAAAGTTGATGCCTTTCTCTTGGTTTTTCGTTGAAGCTCTTCCTTTTTCCTCTCTAACTCTCCTTGGCCGAAACTTTGATCAGAAAAATGGGGAGGATGAGCTCATTAATGTTCACAAAATATCCCATCTACCCACATTAACGAGAAGCCAAGTGTCAAGTACCTACCTAGTCTTGCATTTTCCCTTTTAATTAACTTAATGACAATTGAAATTAATTTCAAAAGTCAAGATCCTTTTTATTGGTAGCTTGACACTTGGAAAGTTCTAATTATCATCCATTAAAGACTTGACAAGTGCAACTTGTAGGCCAAGTAAAGTGCAAGACTCTGCTTCTTGCTTTATCGGTGAACTTTTACTCTGGGTTTAACTTCTTTTCTATAATTACAGTACTCTGGCCTCTGTAATTATTTTTTTGTCAGATCCATAAATTATTCTCCTCATTTTTATCTTCCCAAATTGCCCTCTTCATCTCAAAATTAATTTCCCAATAATTAAATAAAATAGAAAACTAATTTCTTTCTCTTTAGTGATTTTTCCACTTTTCAGAGGAATTGGGAAAAATCTTGGACACTTGAGGGTCTTATTTTAATTCCATAATCTCTTATAATTCCTTGGAATATCATAGAAATTTTCTTGGGATTTTATTCTTCTTAAAAATATTTATTTGAAATTTTCCAAATAAAGACCTTAAACTAGCTTAAATTGCCCTTAAATTCCTTTGTAATTTCTCTAAGGGCAAAATGGTCATAAAACTAATTTTATAATCCCATATAATTCTCAAGGAACATTGTCCTTATTTTTTCCTTAATCTTCTGAGACTCGGAATTATTTTTCCATAATTATTCTTGACTAATTTTCCTTAATTAGTCAAACTTTTCATAATTGGCTTGGAAAATTATAATAATTATTTTTCACCAAAACTCTTCTATTTCTCCTCGTCATTTTTCGCCTTTAAATATTTAGGAATACCCTTATTTCCAATTGTCATATTACTGGATGTGACAAAAACCACACCTAAGATGATTAAAACCACATATGACAAAATTGAGCCTCTCCCTTGATAGCTGTAGTGAGTTGAATCACATCCTTAATATCTACACACCCACAGCCAATCAACTTTTTAAACCAACATTGAACTTAAGACTGGTTGTGTATGAAAGAAGAGAAATGCTGTTAATGATGAGACTGACAGAGAAGATGAAGAAAAATATAGCTTGCCTGTAATAATGGAGCACCGGCGCAAACCTCCATTTCTTCTTTCAAAAGCTTCTCTTCCTCGTGCATGCTAATAACAACCCAGCACACTAACTGAAGCCAATTAACTTCTCTTTGTCTGTTTTTTCCTTTTTCAATAAGTGAGGGCAACTCGTTCATTTCACAAATTCAATTATTTGCTCTGAGGTCCCTAGGGACTTAGGAAGAATTTGGAGATTTCCAGGGACCTTATTTGAATTAATTCTGTTCTGTGGGACCTGTGTGTAATTTTCCCTTTATTTTATGTCGTGGACCGCATTGTTTTGTCCACATGTTCACCATCCTGATTATTTTGCTCAGTAACAACTTACCAATCAGTGAGTCCTTTGTATTCCCTAAACCTTATTTCCCCTCTCTCACCTCAATCGACCTTCGCTTCTTATCTTCAGCTCATAAGTTAGTGCCTTAAAAGGCCTCCTATTTTGATTCCTAACTCTCACTACTCCGAGCTACAAAGGCATCATTCCAAGGATACCATCGCCGTCTAGGCTCCAACATGGTTCGTTGTCTCTGAATCTAATGCTTCGCTTTCACCGGGCCACGTGAGTAGCAACGACGATGGTCAAAGACCCAAGGTGGGGGTTTAGGAGACCTATGAAAACTGTTTGGTGTTGGCATTAAAGAAGCTTCTTTCAGAGAGAATGTTAACCTTCTAGAGTTTGAAGGTAGAGAGAGGTGGCTTTTTCTTTTTCCTTTCAAAGGGAGAAAACCAGTTTGGTTAGTTTAGGCAGGGAGTTGTTTTGTATTATGACATCCCTTTGGGTCTCTATGTAATGAGAAGAAAATTCTTTCTAAAATTGAGGTTGAGAGATATATGAAATTTATAGGCAGAGGAATCTTCATTGCCATACTCGATCTTTTAGGGAGATTCTTGGTGGTTTTTATGGAGGAGGAGTTGGTTAATACCCTCCTTTGGCAACATCAATTTCAGGAGCCTTTTATTTGTTTTGGCTTGTTGCTCCAGTAGCTTAGTTCGCTTTTGTTTTTCCTCCTATTGAACTTGTATTAGCTTTTTGTTTTTGATATTCATGGTATTTATGACTTGTTTGGTTTCTTCACAGTAATGAGCAAATATAATAAGTATATGTTAGGAAAATGGCATTAAAAGACTCTTGAAATAACAAAATCACGAAATGGGTACCTGGATAAAGAAAATTGTATAGAGGAACCGGGTCTTAAATTGCAATTATCAAATCAAGTGTAAAATACCAAAAAGCCCTTCTTTCTTTCTTCTCTTTTGATTTCCTCTCTCTCTATCTCTCTCTTCTTCTTCCTTCTCTTTCCTTCTTTTACTCTCCTTCGACTTCCTTCTGCTTCTCCATTGATGAACCTATTAAGACACCATTAATGCAATCCTAAAGATTGCTTGTCTACTTGTTTCAGAATCGTAACTTTTTTTTTTCATGTTTTTTCTAACCCATTGATTTGTAAGGGGATAAATGGAAACATGTTAGCCATGGGGCTTCCATATTTAATTTTCTACAGAAACATGTAATGCTAATATAGTATTTTTCATATAAAAGCTCTCATTCTCCACAATATTTCTTTTTCCTTTCAAAGGGGAAAAAACAGTTTGGTTTGTTTAGGAAAGGAGTTGTTTTGTATTATGACATCCCTTTGGGTCTCTATGTAATGGGAAGAAAATTCTTTCTAAAATTGAGGTTGAGATATATATAAAATTTATAGGCAAAGGAATCTTCATTGGCATACTCGATCTTTTGGGGAGATTCTTGGTGGTTTTTATAGAGGAGGAGTTGGTTAATACCCTCCGTTTGCAGCAGCAATTTCAGGAGCCTTTTATTCGTTTTGGCTTGTTGCTCCAGTAGCTTAGTTCGCTTTTGTTTTTCCTCCTATTGAACTTGTATTAGCTTCTTGTTTTTGATATTCATGGTATGTATTAGCTTCTTTACAATAATGAGCAAATATAATAAGTATATGTTAGGAAAATGGCATTAAAAGACTCTTGAAATAACAAAATCATGAAAGGGGTACCTGAATAAAGAAAATTGCATAGAGGAACCGGGTCTTAAATTGCAATTATCAAATCAAGTCTAAAATACCAAAGAGCCCTTCTTTCTTTCTTCTCTTCTGATTTCCTTTCTCTCTCTATCTCTCTCTTCTTCTTCCTTCTCTTTCCTTCTTTTACTCTCCTTCGACTTCCTTCTTCTCCATTGATAAACCTATTAAGCCACCATTAATGCAATCCAAAAGATTGCTTGCCTAATTGTTTTAGAATCGTAACTCTTTTTTCATGTTTTTTCTAACCCATTGATTTGTAAGGGGATAAATGAAAACATGTTAACCATGGAGCTTCCATATTTAATTTTCTACAGAAACATGTAATACTAATATAGTATTCTTCATATAAAAGCTCTCATTCTCCACAATCTTTCTTTATTCTACAATCTTATCTCATGCTGATATAATATATCTATGACTTATAGAACAAAAGGTCCACTCAAGTTTGAAAGACCAACTTCATTCTTGTCAAAAACTACAATTCATGACAAGTTCAGTAAGGCGAATAACAAATTTAGTATGGCGAATGACAACTTCTGAAGCAATTCATAGAAATTTAAGTTTTGTGTTAAAATGACAAAATTTTCAGATTTCTTTAGCAAATGACAAGTTCTGATAAACAATTCATGACAAGTTTAGTAATACGAATGTCAAGTTTAATAAGGCGAATGGCAACTTCTAATAAGCAATTCATAGAAACTTAAATTTATGTGTTAGAATGATAGAATTTTCACAATTCCTTAGTGAATGACAAGTTTAGTAAGGCGAATGACAACTTCTTATAAACAATTCATACAAATTTAATTTTCTCTGTTCAAATGACAATTTCCATATTTATTTAGCAGATGACAAGTTTTGATAAGCAATTCATGACAAGTTCAGTAAGGCGAATGGAAAATTTAGTAAGGTGAATGACAACTTCTAATAAGCAATTCATAGGAATTTAAGTTTCTATATTAAAATGACAGAACTTTTAGATTTCTTTAGCAAATGACAAGTTCTGATAAGCAATTCATAACAAGTTCAGTAAGGCGAACGACAAGTTGAATAAAGTGAATGATAACTTCTGATAAGCAATTCATAAAAATTTAAGTTTTTGTGTTAAAATGATAAAATTTCCATAATTCCTTGGCAAATGACAAGTTTAGTGAGGCGACTGACAACTTTTGATAAGTAATTCATAGAAATTTAAGTTTCTGTGTTAAAATGACAGAATTTTTAGATTTTTTTAGTAGATAACAAGTTCTGATAAGCAATTCATGACAAGTTCAATAAGATGAATGACAAGTTTAGTAAGGTGAATGGCAACTTCTGATAAGAAATTTATAGGAATTTAAGTTTTTGTGTTAAAATGATAGAATTTTTAGATTTCTTTAGTAGATGAATTGATGGTAACTAGTTTTTGCAATTAGCCATTTGAATTCGAAAGATTGGTAAAAAATCATGTTTGAAAAATATTATGAAGCTACCAGCAAAAGATAGGAAAATCATGTTTGTATTTAATATAATTTTATTCCATCAGTTCAATCATTTACATATGAAAATTAAAATTAATAGCTTCTTTGGTTACCAAGTTGACACTAGAATTTTATAACTTCAGCATTCAAAATGGTTACATCTTCAACCCTACCAAATCCCTAGCGAATTAAGAAATGCAAAGCACTCATCACCATTCACCATCGGATGCTATCTTAGAGGGAGAGAATTACCATGGCTGTCTCCTTTGTAGCTTTTCTTGAATTGACCTCCTCTACTTCTCTCACTTGCTTATGGCATTATGAACATTGAACGGACCACTATGAAGTCTTCGCACTACCCTTATGGATCAGTAAGCAATAGTGAAGAGCACACCATCTTTTACTAGTAGCTTCATAGTAGTTTTCAAACCTAATTTTCTACCAGCCTTTTGAATTCAAATGGCTAATTATAGAAACTGCTTGCTGTCAAAGCACCTCTGATTTTTTGTTATTTGACTTACTATTGTTGTAATTTTACTTATTAGTGTTGTAACTGTAAACTTGTTACTATGATGGCAATAATATGATATGATGATATAGAAATGGTCTTTTATTTATGGGCAGAACAATGTTAACATTTTGTATTTATCAGTTCTAAATGGTAATAATGTATATCTATTTAATGTTTTGAAATTAACGAGAAACCCAATCATAGATTTGTAATTTTGCTTACCAAACTTGTCATTTAGCTTATCACTTTTGTCATTTGGCTTACTACTCTTGTCATTTGACAGTGAAATGTGAAAATAATGTCAACTTTTCATGAAACTTAATTTCATGAAAAACCTAATCACATAATTGTTATTTTGCTTATCACTCTTATCATTTGGTTTACTATTCTTATCATTTAGCAGTTAAATATAAAAATAATGACAACTTTTCATGAAACTTAATTTCATCAAAAACTCAGTTTCATTTACTAAACTTGTTATTTGGCTTACCATTCTTATTATTTAGCTTGCCGCTCTTGTCATGTAGCAATAAAATGTAAAAATAATGACGATTCAAATTAAAACATTTAATCATATCAAATTCAAATATCACTTCAGCAATATATAACTATCATGAATAATTCATAACAGTGGCTACTAATGAACAAAGTAAAAAATATTAAACCTATCTTAAATGCAGTAACAGTATGTACAATTTATCCTCATTTGCCTATTAAAACTATCTATAGAGACTTCCTCTCTTTTTTAGTCTTCCATCCCTTGTCAGCTCCTACAAGTTAAGCATAGCAAATAATAAGTTAAGTATATCAAATAACAACTTAACTATTTCAAATAAAAAGTTGAGTTTTACAAATGACAACTAAATATTATATATAACAAGTATATCAAATAACAACTTAACTATTACAAATGAGAAGTTGAGTTTAGAAAATCACAACTTAGGTCTAATATATGACATGTTAAGCATATCAAATTACAACTTCATTATTCTAAATAACAAGTTTAGTTTAGCAAATCAAAATTTAAGTATTATATATGACAAGTTAAGTATATTAAATAATAACTTCACTATTGCATTTAGTTGGGCAAATCACATACCGGGTCTTGCATTTATGATAGGTTTGGTATGTAGTTGACAATAAAAATATGTGCTACATGTTGATTTCAATATTTAACTATAGCAAAAAGAAGACATGTATTCAGCAGAAAACCAAATGTCATGACCAGTGTAGGAAGCAAAACGAAGACAAAAATGTGTTCAATCATTATCATTGCTAATATTATCTCACAAAAGTAGAATCAAGTAAACTAATCAGAAAGATATTCCACTCATTTGCAAGTATTCATTGCAAAGGGAACATTTCATATGGTGGTTGCATTTAAAACTCACCTAATGGAGTATTTGCAACAAAGCCACTATTTGTGATTACATTGCCTTTAATCAAGCTGAGAGTATAAGCTCATAATGTCTCTGTCAACCAAAAAAAAAAATATACAAGGAAGTAGTTAAACGTAAACGTGGTACATTATTATTTCTCTCAGTTTCTTGACTTAACTAGCACTAGCTAAACAATGCCAATTTAATAAGAAAGTCAATTTAATTACTCCACAACTAGATTGAAATGGTTCTCTATGTATGGTTCATGTGACAACTTAGCTATTACTAACTTGATATGAACTTAAGTTATTACTGAAAATGATGTGAAAATAGAAAGACACCCAATGAATTCGAATATCAAGAGACTTATTTAAACTTTTGAAATTCATTAGCTTAACTTCCTATTTTTTACTTGAGATGTTAGAGGGAAGAATTTCACATAGTTAGGCTATGAACAATGAGTGAAAAATGTACAATCTTGATTACAAGCAGAAAGTTACTCACTTTGAAGTAAAGGGTGAAGAGAGCAATTTATTACTTGACGTCCTCTAACAAGCAAGTAGGGAAGCAAAGCAACCTCCAAAGCCATCACACAAGCAACCATGTCATCCCTCGAAGGAGGCAAAGATGGCAATAGAGGATAAAGTGAGTGTTGTGCCTCCAATGTTCCACTACTTGTTGATCACCTATATATCTCTGTCACCCTGAATTTTCAACAAGCAATATGAAAAATATGATAAATGATGAAGAAAATTAGTGAAATGTTTTACAAATTCACCCAAGAACCCAAGCCCCCAATAAAAAAAAAACAACAAAAGCCAATGAAAAGATAAAGCTTTATGTTATGCAAAAATTTCTAGTAGAAAATCTTAAAATGCCAACAAAAAGAATAACTAGATATCAATAGAAGTTAAAAAGAAAGAGACGAGAGATTTAACTGTGTGTGAAATCATTGGCATTTGAGGCAAAAGCATATTGATGCAGAGACTTCTTCACTGCTCTCATTGGCGTTTGAGGAAGAGGGAAAACAAAAAGCCGTATTTGCTTGCAGTCGAGGCTAAGATAGAGTGAGGACTGAGACTAAGGGAGACAACATTCAACTTTGAACAAGGAGTTGACAGCAGTGTTGAGGGAGGATGAGGATTCACAGAATAGAGGAAGGATTGGAAGAGGATTGGTCTCTCATCTTTCATCTGCTTTGAGGAACAGATAAAGGATTAGGGAAAAGCATATGGGCAATTTTATCTTTTAACCAACATTTCATAATTTATATTTAGGATCATGTCTCTGATAGGAATTATATAAATTCAAGAACCTAAATCACAATTTTATATATTTGAGAGTCTTTACTTGCCATTTTCCCTATATTTTATGGTGAAAAAAAGGGAAGGCCAATCATTAGACGATCAAAATAAAGAGGCAGATGACAAGTGCATGAAAAAGTGGGGCCTAAAGCTACAAAATAAATGGCAGATGAATGGATTTAACGGCAATAGCATTTTAGGGCTGTTTTTGAATTATCATTGGTATTTTTACACCTAATATTTGTTTATGGTGTTTTTTTTTTGCAATAACAACAAGTATATTTTCCTCTTTACCCAGATCAAAATTCATTTGAGACGAGATGACTTTTAACATGTTAAGGGAGAAGATAAGTGACCTATTACTCTTTTTAATTTTGGGCTAAGATGTGTCTACATTCCAGGTATTTTCTCAGCATGTAGTACACCAATGCCCTAAAGTTTTGGTGGGAGGGTCAGATGACTTGGAGGTAGACTCCAATAACTTGTTGGGGGAGTCACTAGAGTCAGAGTTTGATGAAGATGATGAGATGGTGGCAATAAAGAACTTGGGTCAAAAAATGAGCAAGTACAATTCTTTGTCAATTATGATTAAGATCATGTTATTTGGGCATCTTAAATCTCATATTTATAAGCTATAATTGTCCCATGCACACTTCTAAATGTTATATCTATAATAGCTATCTCTCTTTGTCACTTCTTATATATTTGCTATTTGAACATGAGGTTATATCTTAGTATGATATGTTTGCAATATTGAGTCCTTGTGTTGATGTTGGGTGATGTGATTTATGTTTTTCAATTTATGAGTTGCTTGTCAAATAGGAATTCATTCCTCTTCCTGAAAAGTGTGAACTTGCTTTGAAATATTGGGGATGGAGGAAAAACGTGGCCTTTATAATAAATTCTGATTTTTTTGCTTAGCATGGACTTAATATGTTCTAAAAGGAATTCAATCTAATAACTATGTTTTTTAAAGATGAAGGAGAAGTCTGGACTTAATATGTTCACCCCTTATGTTTACAAGGAAGTTGGCATTTCTTGAATCTATGACAATCATTACTTTTTCATGTTTCCTAGTCATAAGTCTCTATCTTTGTATGAAGTGTTTACAATTTGTCACAAATGTTTCAATTGACCGTGGTATTGAGGAGGAATAGTTGGGTTATGAAGAATGTGAAGAGGAAGATGAATTATAACATGAAGAATATGAATATAAAGGTGAGGAGAAGGAAGAAACAATAACTGAAGAATTTGATAATTATGGATACAAAAAGGCCACTCTTCACATTGGACATGACATTTGCCAATGTTAAAGAAATTATAAGGGTCGTTGACAGTATGTAATAGTTCAAGGGATTGATTTAAGACTCATATGGAGTAACTCATCAACAATGAAATCTACATGTTAGAAGGGTCATCTTTTTGTGTTGCATGCTTCAAAAGAGTAGGCTAAGCCTGGATTGTTATTAGAACTCTTCATTATGAGCATAGATACCTTAAGCTTCTTAAGAACCAAAAAGCTAGTACAAAGTGGTTAGTTAGTCACTTTAAAAACAAGATTCAAGAAATGCCTCAATATAAAGCTAGTGATATGGAGAAGGATGTAGAAACTAACTTTAAGCTACACATGAGCATCCATAAATGTAGGCGAGCAAAAAGATAGACAATGGATGAAATGGAAGGAAGCTATAAGGATGAGTTTGGAAATTTAGAAGCTTATTGCAATGAGCTAAGAACTTTAAGCCCGAGTTGGGATGTTGATGTTGAGGTGAGCAAAAAAGCTTTGGAAAGTGGTAGAAGATAACTCAATAGGATGTATGCTAATGCTTGTGAGGCAAGAAAAATGACTTTTTTTGGCTTCTTTAATTTATTCTATTAACTAATTTGCTTGGGTTATAATATTTGCATTTTATTTATTCTGAGGGTGGCAATGGATGTAAAGTTGTATTTAATAGGGATGATAGGTATGAAGTGAGAGTTCATATAGATTTGTTGTGTTTTTATGTAGGAAATTATGTACTTACAGAACATGAGACAAAATGGAATCTAGTAGTCACATATCGCACTATTGTCACAAGAACTCATTCTTGGCTTATCTACGAGACAAAGTTTCAACATGTTGAGGAGAAAAAATTTTGGAACTTGGATATTTTCTAGCCTATGCACACCCCACTAGTGTGTAAGTTATATGAAAAACCAAGGCTAAAAAAAAAAAAAGAACAAAAGAAGCAACTAGGAAGAGAAAAAAAGGGATTGCTCAACAAAATGTTACACAAGAGTGTATTGTAATACCTGCCCTAACAATTGAAAGTTTGCCAAAGATAGGTTCAAATGGTAGGTGCAATGTATGTAGGCAAGGGGCCACAACAAGTGTACACGTAAGGATGTGAATTTTTCATCCACTTTTGTTTTCTACATATCTAGTTATAAATATTTGTAACATATGATGTTTGACTTATATTTCATGTAGTTTTCTCCATCAACAAGCACAAATATAGAAACAAAGAAAAGAGGAAGACCTAAAAAAGATAGTTTTAATACTAATTAGCGGAGTCAGATCACTTAAGAAGCACTGTCTCAAGCAATTAGACAAAAACTTCCAATAAGGAGTTTTATAAGAAGAGAGCTGAGTATGGCATGGGGATTACATTTGACTTAGACATTGGACAGGCTGTGTTAAATGTAACCTTGTTTTTGTTATTTGACACTCACTTCATCTATTATTATGTTTGACTACTTACTCTACTATTTTCATTTGTGTAGCTTGAAATGCGAGGTAAGTGTGTAATTCAAGGGGGAGTGTTGAAGATGACATGGAGCATACTGTTGATTCTATAATACGGTTTCCTATTCTAAATGATAGGGACATGGGGAAGAGGAACCTCTAAACTTTGAATGGTAAAGAAAGAAGAATTGAATTTATTGGTGACGGGCCATAATCTCAAATGTGACTAACCTATCATATTCAATCCACCGGGTCTAAGATAGATGGGCCAACCATGCCTCATTGCTTCCCAACTATAAGCACACAAAAAACAAGAAGGATTGAGGTGAAGGCTAAATGAAAAGATGATGGCATATATTTGGTGACTCGACTTTATAGAGTAGTGTGAATTGATTATGGAGGGACTTTTGAAATGGGCTTGATTGTCCAATTTCATTTTTATGTGAAATTTTAGATTTTTTTCATGTGCTCTACAATTGGCTTAATTCATATGTCAAGATTGGATTCGCCTGGCGTTTTAGCTGTAAAGTATGTGACTTTGAAGTTGGTTTTGCATTTAATTTTGTGGTTAGAGTTTTAGAAATGAACGGCCAAAAGAAAAGCTCTTGCAAATATTTGGTATTTACTATTAATTTCACATCATATATAAAAATTGATTAAGTGATTGACGATTATTTTTCACTGCTCCTAATCAAGTTGATCTTTATTTTTTTGCATCATTTAAGGCTTAATATTTTTTCCCAATTGCATTGTAGCCTAATAATGTAAGAGTTTCCATATAAACAAAAGGTTGCAGGTCTAATTTTATTTGTAACCTCGTACTATTGGTGTATGTTCAATTCAAAATGACCTAACATTTTCAACATTATCTTCCTTTAATTCTCTTTTTCCATATGGCAAGGTCTTCCTTAGTTATCCCATTAGTAGAAATGTTTGCTTTGATTTTAAAGAGAAAACATTAATCTACTTTGGCTTTAAAATTTATGGTTTGTTTTTAAAATTATCAGTATTTATTGTACTTACTAGAGGGTTTTTTTATCGGTTGTAGTTTTTCAATTCCAAATGGTTAAAATATTTTAGAAAACTAACACATATTTCTTATGAGTAATTAACTTAACTAATTTCTTTAAGTTTTACAAATTAGTTATTTTGCTTTTACATTTAGGACAAAAAAAATATCATGTGCAAAGACTAGCTCATATGGAGCAAGACACACTACACACTCATATATATCGTAATAAACCAAGCAAAATATAAAATTATACAGTAGGCTACAAAGAATTGATATAGCATGACAAAAGAAACATGAAAACAAGTTCATCTCTTTTTTTTTTTTTCAATTCTGAAAAATGGTTGAGGAAATTTATCTAAAAAATATAAAAGGACAATCCAGAAAGAGCTACTGAAAAGATAAAGTCTCAAACTTAATTTCTTGAATTGTTTGATTCAAAGTTTTGAAATTTAGACATTTCCATAGCTTTGGTTCAAGGATAAGTGTGCAACTCTCCAATTATAATGCCAGAAGGAGCCATTCTCCTCTTGAATAAAAGAACATTTTAGGGTAAGTTAAAAAGGAGAGTAAGCAAAGAATGAAGGATATAAAGAAGATAAAAATACAAGGACATTTTTCTCATCAAAAACATCATGAAATGATAATTAAGGACAAAGAATCCCTTTTGACGTTTCTCAAATTTGTGGAATTGAACGTCAACAAGTATGTTTGCAAAGACCAATGTGTTGTTTTGTCCTTTTACTTTTATTAAAAGGCAATTTTATTAAAAGATAAGAAGATACAGGTAAAAAGGTCTGTCCATTACACAAAATTACTTGAGCAAAGTCCACACAATTAGTAAAACAAAAATAAAGTAGCCTAGATTGAGGCTTAACAAACTTAATATACACAACAAACTAAATAAAAGTCAACTTATACAAGCCCTAACCAAAGTCAGCTTTGCAAAATAGAATTCACGCCAAACATCTGTCATGCACGAGCATACTGCCTGCCCTGCAAACTTAAAATGAAAGTTCCATTAATGAGACACGCTATCACAAAACCTTAGAGCAAGTCAAGGCCTCGCTATGCACGTAGGTGTATTTCTTACAGGCCAATCATCATTTTATTCTTCATGTTTATCTCTACTCTATTTATTCTCTCTCTTTTCTATTGGATTGTTTCGGAACTCAGGCACTCACTTTAGCCGTCCCACCAGAGTCGGTTAATTACTCGCTCGGTTCAGACAAGATACTAAGTTGTGCAACGAATATGTTACTATTACCCCTCCGTTCTTATATATAAATTTCAAATAACCAAATGAGCGTTGCCGAGGTTGTCAACCACTTCTTATCGGGTTGTCAACAGCCACTGTTGAGGTTGTATATGAATTGCTGCATTAAAATTAATGGGGATAAATAAGTAATTTCATAATTACAATTTATTACACATAGGTCCCTGGGGACTTCAGAATCATTTCGGGATTTCTAGAGACTTTTTTGAAATTAATTGTCTTCTGTAGGACTTGAGTGTAATTTTCCCAATCAACATCTTCATTTTGGTATATAATTTGCTAAATTTTGAGACAATTAAGGATTTGTTTGTGAGTATTTTCTGATATTTTCACGTGAAAAAAATTCAAGAATATTCAAAATAATTTTTTATTATTTTGTTTTAGGTAAAAATGAAGCAAGAGGCTTCTGGTAGTACTAAAAATATCGAACATGGTTCATTGGAATACTCATACATGGATAATGGAGTTCCAGAATATGAACCAGAGGATGAGGATCTTGAGGAGGACCTAGAAGAGGTTCCTCAAAAAGACCCAGAGGAGTTAACGGATTCTGGACCAGAGTCGGAATCTTTATTCCCTATTGAACCCCTCCGTGCCGAACCTCACTTTGTCTTTAACGATTCACTAGATCTTCCCATTGAAACCAAAGTTGAGGAAGGAGAAGAGGTGAATCAACCTTGTACCCCTACTTTAGCTATGAGTATAGCTGAAAGAGATGTAGCCAAACTGACAAACATAAAAGGCATCAATGGCGTGCTCGCCAATTATGTCCATTACATGACTGATAAGAAGAATACCGAATTCTACCTTAAAGTCATAATGGAGTACATAAGATCAATAAGGGTTAGAGGCGGACCTAAAGGCAAACCCATAAGGAAATTTTACTGGATTTGGGCTATAGATTTAGAATCATCTTTATGACAAAAACTTGCAAACTTAAGAAACTGAGAAAAGCAATGCTTGATTACCTTTATGTTCATATCAAATGATATAATATTTGTATTCATTTTATTAATGTTTGTTATATTAAGTTCTTAGTTTCATGCATTGTAAACAGACTAAGTGTGTTACTTTATTTAATGAAATTACTGAAATTATTGTTATATGATTATTTGTAAATAATGTTTATGTACTTTTTATAAGTGGGAGCTTTTAGGAGATAAGACTTCTAAGAGTCACGGAAGTACTTATACAAAATTCTTGATAGAGGATAATGATTATTGCTTGTATTTGTATGATGGGAGATACAAACATATGCTCTTGATCATGGATTTTGCAGTGTTATTATTTTTTGATCAAGAACAATATAAGTACATGACACTGTATACTTCGTTGTGCAATAACTGAAATGTTCTATGGTACATCTCTCTTTTAGAGAGAATGTAGAATAATGTGGGATAAGTTTGTCGCAGAACTGAAAATGGCAACCAAGAACATAATTATTGAGCTTAATAAAGGGGAAAAGCTTAACAGGGATAACTGGGACATATGGCATCGAAAGGTCCAATACATCTTGGAGGAACAAGATGCTGTTGAACCTTTAACCACTGTAATGGTCAAACCTGAAGCTGGTAATACGGCCTAACATAGGAGAGACCAAGAGGCTTACCAAGTTTGGAAGAAGAAAAACAGCATAGCAAGAATCACACTTCTGAGTGCAATGGCTGATGACATAATGTGAGAATTTGAGAGGCACAAAACTGCACAAGCTTGGTGGATAGCATTGAAGGACAAGTTTGGTGGTACTTCTACTACTAAACTTAGGAGGTTAATAACTAAGTTCGATACCTACAAACTTAAGCCAAACAATCCTATAAAGCAACATCTGAGAGAGATGAACATGATCAGGGAACTAAAGGAAGCTGGATATGTGTTGTCTGATGAGTAGCAAGTGCATGTTGTTATCAGATCGCTTCCTGCTAGTTAGGAGCATATGAAGGTTAATCTGACCCATAATGAAAACATCGTTACTTTTAATGATGTAGCCAAGCACTTGGAGCTAGAAGATGAAAGCTTAGAGGCTTACTAGACCTCTGAACAAGCTTATTACACTAAGGACGTTGGCACTTCCCAATCAAGGCCTGATTCCAAGAAGGGCAAGAAGTTCCAAAAGAAAGGGAAGAAGGGTGGTCCTCAACCCAAAAAGGGAAAGAAGCAATTCAAGAAGAAGGGAAAGAAAGGTGGGAAGAAGAAGCTAGACCTGAAGAAGGTCAAATGCTTTGCCTGCCAGAGAATGGGCCATTTCGCACATAACTGTTCAAAACAGGCTGAGATCAAAAAGGTATTAGTGGATTATGTGAATTCACATGTTTCATATGTTTCTAGTACTATTTTTCTAACAGAACCTATTTCTTCTTCTTGGATTATAGACTCAGACTCCACACCTTATGAGTTAAAAAGAAAATGCAAACAAGATTTAAGCATCCTAAGACCCTGGGGCTCAGCAGCGTATATCCATGACAATTCGCACAAGTATGGGAAATTGGGTCTTAGAGGAAAGAAATGTATCTTTATAAGGTACTCTGAACAATTAAAGGGATACGTTTTCATAGGTGAAAATGAAGATAGAATGGTAACTGAAATAGAATCACATTCATTGAGACCGAATTTCCTAATAGAGGAGATGTTGACTGCACTGTTTCTCTTTATGAGACACAGGAACAAGACAGTGTAGAACAAATTGACAAACCAGAATCATCTAGGTGTGTCAATCTGAGTGGGAGCCAAGAAAGGTCAACACTGATACCTGAATAAAGAAAGAAAGATAAACAAACAGCTCTCATCAAAAGGAGTAACAGGAAAAGTGTTCCCAAAAGACGCTTTCAAATTGAAGGCAAATCTTTCTTAGTTACTCCAGGAGGGGATGATGAGCCCCATTCTGTACGAGAAGCCTTGTCAAGTCCTGCCAAGGAGGAATGGATGAAAGCGATGGAAGAAGAAATGAACTTAATAAAAAGAATAAAGTTTGGATATTAGTTGATCTTCCCATTAGGAGCAAGTGGGTTCTCAAGATTAAAAGAAAAGTGGATGGATCAATTGACAAATATAAGGCTCGATTAGTGGCAAAGGGATACACATAACAGGAAGGCATAGATTATGAAGACACATTCTCACCTGTTGTGCATTTCAACTTTATTAGACTTATCCTGGTAATAGTAAACAGTTTAGACGAATTACATCAAATGGATGTAAAAACCGCATTCCTGAATGGTGATCTGGATGAAGAAATCTATATGGAACAACCATTAGCTTTCATTGAAAAAGGAAAGAAGAATAAAGTTTGTAAACTTAAAAGGTCTATTTATCGATTAACAATCATCAAGACAGTGGTATTTGATGTTTCATAAAGCAATAACCTCATATGACTTCCAGATGATAGATGAAGACCACTGCATCTACATTAAGCGATTTGAGGGTAATTTTGTTATATTATCCTTATATGTAGATGATATACTATTGGCCGAAAATAATCTAGATTCAGTGATGGCTATTAAAGAATGGCTTTCATCGAATTTTGAGATGAAAGATATGGGTGAAGCAGAGTATATACTTGGAGTTAAGATCTAAAGAAATCGCTCAAAACAAATCCTCTCTCTTTCACAAAAGAATTACATCAACAAGATTCTTGAGTAATTTAACATGAAAGACTGCAATCCCATGAGTACCCCGGTTGCTACTGGAGTGGTCTTGAGTCCTGACATATGTCCCAAAACTGAGTCTGACAAAAAAAAGATAGAAAGAGTTCCATATGCCAGTGTTGTTGGCAGTCTGATATATGTAATGATGTGTACAAGACTAGACATCTGTTATGCAGGGGGACTGGTAAGAAGATTCCAGTCTAACCCCAGTGAAAAGCATTAGAAAGCAGTGAAGAGGATCTTGAGATACTTAAAGGGCACTTCCAATTATGCAGTATGGTACGAAGGAGGTGATCTGTGCCTTGTTGGGTACTTCGATGCCGATATAGGTGGAGATGAAGAAGAATAAAGGTCAACTTCAAGTTATACCTTGTTGCTCAACAATGGTGCCATATGTTGGAGTAGCAAGAAGCAAACGTGCATAGCCTTACATTCAATGGAAGCTAAGTTTGTGGCATGCCCCGCAGCAGTGCAAGAGGCTTTATGGTTGAAGAGATTTATAGAACACCTTGGATTTAGAAATAAGAGTACCAATCCGATGATAGTATACTGTGACAATATTGCAGCCATAGCCTATACTAAAGATCCTAACTATCACAGCAAAACCAAGCACATTGACATCAAATATAATTTTCTTAGAGATTATATAGCACAAAAGATTGTTACTATATAATACATTTCAACCAAATGTATGGTAGCAGATCCTCTAACAAAGCCAATAGGCAAAAAGGTTGTTAAAGAACATGTGCAAGCCCTTGGCATGCGTAAAGTGTAATATGTAAACCTCATTAATGAAATTATATTTTTCTATTATCATTTTATGCATCTGTCTAAAAGTATACAATGTCTAGTATGTCATACAGGTTAAAAAGGGTTGGCTTTCTCACACGGGCAATCGCCTTTGACACTCAGGTGGAGTGAGCAAAGATGAGACATTTGTGTTCACCAGTAAAGCAGTAAAGAATGCTGATATGGTAGGGAAGAAACACAAATTTTATGTTGCCTTGACTAAAGTGTAGTAAGTCAAGATGAGATCCATGCTGATAAAGTTGGATCGAAGTTTAGAATCCCACTTCCATAATACCTGTAGCAAGATAACAAACTCTTCAACGTTGACGTCATAGATATGAGTAGAGTTGAAGAATTTGGGTTTAGATACTAAGTGTGTCCAGACTTGAGTTTGTACGGTGTTAATGATAAATCCAAAACGACATATGCTCTTATAGTAAAAGAGTAACACTGTAGCATGTGTTTCATACTACATGTGCTGGAAGAACCGCAAAAGGAAAGCAAGTAAAAGATCCCTGCTTCATTACAGTGTGAGTCCCAGGGAGGAATTATCATCCCATTGGTGTCCTTTGACTTTGACAATATCACAACGATATGTTTCAGTGACTACTACTTTGGCATGTGTCCTATGGTCATGATAGATGCAATCTAAGGTATTATGCTCAGAAAGCGACTAATTCATATCAAAGTGATATTTGGGCGAAAGGAAGATTAATTGTAATATATGTATGCTAGTGTCTATGACATGTCCCTTATGACATTTCGTTGTCATAAGTATGGACACTAGACATACGATGAAGGTAATCTGAGTCAAACATTGACTCGAGAGGGATTAGATTTTCCATAAAAATGTGTATACAGGTAAATCTAGGACATCTGAGGCATAATATTAAAATTCAAGCTACACGAAGGAGTGGTTGACTTGTGCTGGTCCTATAAACAGGATTTCTAGTATAGGCACCCTACTGGAGACATCATGTCTATGCGGTCACGACAAAGCACTATGTATGAAATTGAGGTGAGAAAAAGAGACTAGACCCATGACATCTAATCCACCAAGTGTGAGTGGGAGATATAAGAAAATGGTCTAGTCCACCCTTGGTGGATTGGACTCAAACCCATTAAGCTTTGGGGTTTTGATGTAAATAACAAAACATCCAGGTCGAGAACTGCAATTTACCCTTTTTTGTTTTAAAATGGTTAAGTAATCGTGGTTCAACAATTTTTCCGATCCTTGTGTCTCCTCTCTCAAGTCCTCTCTTTTTCTCTCCCTCTAGTGCATTTGCTATGTAACACTGATCCGAGTTCGTCGTCGTAATCGGACCTCCGCGTGGCAATCTAAAGGCATGGAACACTCCAGGTATGCCCAAAAACCTTCAATTAGTATAAGCAATGGGTTCCACCTCCTCCTAATACTGTAAAATTAAATGTTGATGGGGCTAGATATGAAATTTCCAAATTTGCTGCTTGTGGTGGTGTTTTTAGAGATTATCAAGGTAACTAGATTACTGGCTTCTCAAATTATCTTGGGAATTACAGTGCCTATGAAGCAGAAGAATGGGCAATGCTTAAGGGTCTCTACTTAGCTTGGGAGATGGGATTCAAAAACAGAATTGTTGAATATGACTGCAAGACTCTCATTGATGCACTGCTAGAGAAGCAAAGGTTCAATGCTACTCAAAAGCAGTACAGTTGCCAATAAAATGTGAAAATCCGACAATCCATATTCCAGTACGATCTCTAAGAACTCCTCCACGCCTGGCTTTTCTATGAGAGAATGTTATTGCTCCATCAACATTAACTTTTATCTATCCAATAGCAAATGGCTGCCAAAATGAGCTATTGGGTGTATGAATTGTCATATTACTTTTTTTGCATAAAAGAGAAGCTTTTCCTGTGCTCAATAATTAGCTTTGGGTCTGGGGGATTTTGGAAATTAGAATTGAAAATTGCATTATTTCTCCATCCCTACAACTTCCATATGGCCACTTCCCAAAACGGATCCCAATTTTTATCAATGTTTTCCCCAAATTCTCTTTTAAGGTTCATAGCAAACCAATCTTTCAAGGAGGTAGCAAAGAATTAAGAATGGTAAGCAGGCTATATAAGTTGCAACCGTAAGTTCCCTGACATAAAAACAATCTTTAAGGGCTCGCTTGGTTCAAAGAATCGATTAAAATGGAAATGAATGGAAAATAATTGAAAGGAAGAGAATGGAAAATTTCCTAACGAATAAGTGTTTGGTTCGATTCAATAAAAAATTTATGTTTTGTTGGATAAAAAGAGATGAGAAAATTGAGCTATTTTACCATATTATCCTTAATGAAAGGATATAATATTACTAAATAAAAAAATACTTTTTAAACTTACACAATAATAATATTATTAAAAAATTCAATAAATTATAATTTAAATAAATACATATGAATATTTAATATAAATATGAAAATCACTGTACATATTAGATGATTAAAAAATTAACTAATAAAGTGTAAATAAAATATATTAAAGAAAAAAAACTCAATTCAAATATGAAAAAGAATAAATATTATACAAAAATTATAGCTGATTTTGTTTTGTGAGAATTGAGTATTTTTGTTGCAGACAAAATTTATATAACATATTTTAATATGGTCTCATTTTGTTTTCAAATCAAAAAACAACATTGGAAGATGAAGATTTACTAAACCAAACTTTCAAGAATAGCTAGCCGACATTCTAATTCTTTTATTAACAAAAAAATATGTTTTCAATATTACAAAGATACATAAAATCACAAAATCACAACCCTATCTCCAAGACACTATAGTTGGCCCCGTTTTCTGAGTGTTGAGCAGAACATAAACAAACCACTTAAGCAAAATCAATTTAAAGTTAAATTCTTAGTGGACATATTTTTTTAATTTAAATACAAATTAGACAAATAACATACCACTGATACCCAAGCCTAGTTTCTAATGCAATAAAACCCATTCAAAAAAAATCGTTTTATTTTTAAAGTGACCAAGCAAATTCGAATATGATGTAGCAAATTTGAATTTGATCCATCAATTTCAAATTTGCTCCACCAAATTCATTGCCTAGACTATATTTCCAACTCTCGCACAAAATTCTAGTTCTACTACACTCTCTCATACTCCGTTTTATATGCATGAAACAGAGTAAAATTTTAAACAAAGACCAGCGACAGAGTGTAAACATTCACAACAACTGATGAACATATAATTTATCTTTGATATACTTATACATGTATATAGTCATTGCAGCCCCAATCATGACTAAACAAGCAAAACCAAATTAAGCAAGAGTTAAATACGTGAGGAACAAACCAAGGACCGTGATGGACTGGGTTCAAATTTTTTGCACAGATCTAATCATTTCTCTTACCAAGAGGAGATTAATTTGCTACGCGAATTTATAATTAAAAAAAAGGAGCAAAATTTATATAAACAACGTTGTACACTTTCTTTTGTTCTTTACTTTTGGGTTGTAACGCAATATATGCTCAGGTTGAAATTCCAATTTGTTAGATTTTTGGGCTTGGATCCGCCCTTGATGGGCCGGATTATTTGACCGGGTATAAAGAGAATATATCAGTCAAATATTCAAGCGATATTGTGATATGTTTGACTTGGTCAAACACCCTGAATCATATCCAATCGGTTACGATATAAATCTAATTAATTTATATTAAATTAATTAATTTATATTGTGTAGATTAAATATATATTAAGTATATATATTTAGAATTAATTGTGATTGATTCTGGATTTAAATTCAAATATCATGATATTATGAGATAAGAATATATTATATCTTATCTCGGATTTTATCTGATGGGCTCAGTGGATATTTTTATGCTACCCAAAATATCCCTGACAAAAGCTATAAATAGAGGCTTCCCCCCATCAGTTCAAATCACTCTAGTAGTAGAGCTTTCCTACTATCTCTCTCTCTCTCTCTTATTTTCTTTCTTGCAAAAGTGGTGCTCTGCTGTGCACTTAAAAACTTAGACTTTTATAGTCTAGCTTAAGCGTGAGCTAAGAAGATCCGACCGACCCGAGATTTGACCCCGGTATGTTTTCGATCTATTGTGTTATTTATCTTACATTGGCATCAGAGCCGAGATGTTCTTGAGGCTCTCAATATATGTGTGCATATATATAATACACGCTCATTTTTCCGCTGCATCATGAATATGCCGTATGCAATTCGAACTCTACATGCTTGTGTTTTAAACTCAGATACACACTCCGTTTATATAAGTGAAGTTCGAAAACATTACCTATTATTCCGTAAGGTTCAAAAACGTGACTGAAGTCTTCTTTCTAAAGCTTCCAACGTCGGCCGTTCGAACCATTTTTTTGGGTCTTTAAAAATGATGTTTTTTAAAGAAAATGAACCCATAGAGTTGTAGAGCATGAAAATACGAGTTCATAGACACCTAAAATGCATAAAACGGAGCTCGGAGGAGGAAGATATCACTGTTTGAAAATGGCGGGTCACGACGGACCCGCCAGAGCTCCAGCCGGATCTGGAGCGACCCGGCTGGAGGTCAGGGACGACCTGACCAGCCCAAAACGGCGTCGTTTTGGGCTGGCCAGGACGCAGTGTTTCACTTCAAGTGAAACGCTGCGTTTCGGGTCTGTGGACTCGGATCCTCCCTGCAAGTCGGGTCGGTAGGCCGACCCGACCCAAAATATTTTTTAAAAAAATTTTTTTTTAAAAAAAAAGGATTTTTTTCGGATTTTTTTTTGGACGCGCCATGTGGGCGCGTGAGGTCCACCTAGGGACCCTTTGGTCATAAAAAGCACATATATAGACTCCTTAAGACGTGAGGAATCAGATGGAATAGGTCAGGTAACGGCGAGAGGCCGGATAGGCAGCGCGTGTGTGACACGTGCCGGTCCCGAGAGTGGGCGAGCCTACCCTTTATTAAAAAAAAAATTTAATGTTTATTGGGGCGCGTGAGGGCGCGTGAGGGGCTATTTTTTAGCCCTGTTTGACCTGAAATATTTCTAAAATCATGAGCAATAAATTGATATATTATGTGCCTATTTTTTATGACCTTTTGGGTACGAAAAATAGCAAATAAATGTTTTTGAATATTTATTTTTATTTTTCTTAACTTGTTCTTTTTGGGTTTAGGAAATGGCCAACTCAAACTCAAATTCTAACTCCTCTTTTGGAAAATATCCAACTTATTCTCCTCTTTCTGATGCTCCAAAATCTTCAAATTATTATGCTGCCGAAAGTACAAATAAAAGAAAAGCGCCTCAATCACAAGTAAACTCTAATATACCTGAGGGGAGCAGTGGTGAAAGGAAATGTGTTCCTGACCAACAAGAGGAAGAAGTCTGCAGACCCAAGGACATAAACTTAATAGAACAGATAGCAGAAAAGCATGCTGATGAATACAAGCATCAAGAGTGCCTCTTTTCAAAATTGACTTATTATGCTAAACAAATTGTCAATGAGCAAGACGCACTCTTTTTCTCAAATATTGCAATCCAATACCGAGAGGAACTAGCGAGGAGGGGACACATATTTACTGAAGCATTTTTTAAACAAAGTCTCTGTAGATGCTGGAAAGATGTTAAAGAGGGTTTGAGAGAACCAATGATAAAATATATCATGAACGAATGAGTTTCTGTTCACATTTATTTTTTTTCTTTTCATTTAATGTTTACTCTTGAGACTTTATTTTTGGGATTATCCAATTTTTTTTGTGTAAACATTTATGCTTCGATAAATAAAGTTCTTTTTGTTTCAAATGCTTTATTTGAGTGGGAGTTTCAGGAGGAAAACTCCAATTAGGGATATGTTCAAGGAAAGTCAAAGGTAAGAAAGGTAAGAGACTAACCAGGAGTAATGGGATGGGAGCCAACCTAGTTGTCTCCTGATCATGAAAATGGTGAGACTCTTATCCGGACGACCTATGACCTACTTGAATAAAGTGTGTGTATTGCATACCGTACTAAAATGCATTGTTGTCTATGTGATAGCACGATGTCTCAAAGAGGAATCAAGTCCATTATAGCTGACCTCGTAGGAGGTGACAAGCTGAATGGAGACAATTACAGCATGTGGCGTTGTAAGATATCGTATGTTGTAACACCTTACGTTTACGACCTTATATTGTGCCAAGTTAAGACATTCGAAAGCGCAGTTTAAGGTTACCGGGTCTAAAAACCTGAATTTGAAAATTTCTTTTCCCGCATTACTATTCACCGTAACCTTAAACTTGGCATAACTTTGGAAAACTATAACTAATTCTAGAAAAATCGAAACGAGGTTGTTCCAAGTCTCACTCGAAGCTCTTAACATCATCTATCAAGGAAAAATGACCTCAGGTTCCGTTTTAACCAGAAACGCATTCGTTTTCAATTTCAAAAAGTACTGTTCATTTGGTCATTTTTCTATTTTCCAGGATTTTTGCCTAACTTCGGAAAAACATAACTTCTTACACAGAGCTCCGATTGTGACGCTTTACCACTCATTTTAAAGGGAAAAATAAGATCTATTTGCATGCCAAATTTCAGGGAAAAAGTCAACCATTTGACCAGGGTCTTCGTTGGTCAAAGTTTGGTCAAATCTAGACCATTTTTATCCCCCTTTTTCACTAATTCTAACAGCATTTCGTTTTTCACTATAATCATACCATAATCACATGTAAAGCTATTCTATCATTAATATACATTCCAAAAAGGGTATCATATCATGTATTTATGAACATAGTATGCTTACATGGCTTGAAAGAGAAAGGTTCAAAACCGTATAATACATTACATAATTCATAACTTCTTCAAGCCATGACTATTTCCTTTCCTTTCTCCTTGGCAGTAGTGGCACCTAGGATATCATGTTATAGGAGGAATGAGATTTCATAGAAATCCCAGTAGCATTGAACATACAACCATCAAGTCAACATGCATAAGATGTCATGCTACATGCAGTATAATAACATTTCTAGTCTTTATGCCATGTCATAATCATTCTGTATCCATGTCATCATATCATGGAGCATATAATCATTCTGGTCAAAACTCAATCATGCAAGAGCCAAGGCATACATTGCAAGGAGTTCACATCATCTGTACATAAACATTCTCATGGCACATAAACACACATAGCAGATACACCAGATGCAGATCAACAAAATAATTGCAGTTCACGCTACCTCAATTCCACGCTTATCGTTTCCTCCTTGTTCCCTTGCTTGAGATCCTCCTAGGTATCCAGAGAATTGCCTATCAACCATACAGTAAGGGTATGGTAAATTCCATATCCAGTATACCATTCTTTCTCAATATAATGCTACCCTTGTGCCTTTCAATTATAATTTCTGTATACCTTTCCTAATCCTTTGACCTTGGTTTGACCAAGCCTTAATCCTCAATTAAGGTCTTGGAATTCTTCCTTAATCCATGATTAATCATGCTTTCTTGGTTAATCATTAACCCTTAATCCTTAATCCAATATTTAATTAAGGTCCTCAAGTCACATAGTCTTAATCCTCTAAGATTAAGTCACTAATCCCTTATGGATTAACCATTAATCATTCTCTAATCAACATGATTAACCATTAATCATTCTCTAATCAATATGATTAACCATTATTCATTCCTTAATCAACATGATTAATCATTTTCTAATCAATATGATTAAGCTTTAATAAATCCTTAATCAACATGATTAACCATAATTAATCATCCTTCAATTACCATAACTAATCACTAATTAATTAGGGTAGCTAATCTTAACCACTTACTAATCCTTAATCAAATAACATGATTAATCTTAGCTATCACTAAACCATAATTAATCAAGGTAATTAATCCTAATCTTCCTCAAATAAATAATCAACTAAAAATAATTAACACTTAGGGAGATAAACATACCTTAATTAGCTCTTAATCGGCGATTAGAGGTGTCTAAGCTTGCTTTCTCTCTTTCTCTCTCTTCTTTCTTCCTTTCTCTCTCCTAGAACTCAAGAACACAAAATTCTCTCCCAAAAAAACCACCTTGGCCGAATTCTTCATGGAAGGGGGGGTATTTATAGGCTTTGATATTTCAAAATGCCAAAAATGCCCTTCGGGAAAAAGATGCGATCTCGGCCGTCCATTTTTTCTACTTTACACATGGACAAATCTTAGGGCACACACCATAAGAAAATGACACATGGAGGGACACCTAATCACCATGTGATTTTCATGTGGAAAATAAATATTATTTTATTATTTTGTCTCTTATTTCCCTTTATGCCCTTGAACAATGTGGAAAATTCCAACTTTGTCCTCCCCTTCTAATTTTGGCCGAATTATTGCTCTTAATATTGGAAAAAATATGACTCATCCAATAACCAGTGCAATCCACTGATTATTTGTGTATTTCCGGTCCGATTTTCCAATAATTCTGTCCAATTTACTGTCACAAAATTTTGATTTCAACACCTCATTAAATTCCCCTCATTCCAAGGGTAATCCATGATTTTTCTCAAGTTTTATCTCCCTCTATAATTTTCTAAATTTTATTCTGTCAAAAATCATTATTCTACCGATAATAATTCGGTAATAAATATCCTTTAAGCTAACCTCTGCACATCCAAAGGTGGGAAATAATTTTATAAATTAGGATAATATGTCACATAATTTATCCATATTTTTCCTTGAATTTTTGAGGCCTCTATATATTTTAAATAATGGAAATTGGCTAATTTTCCTTAATTAGCCAAAAATTCCAATAATTACAAATAACTCCCTGGTAAATTATTTTTAATCTCATATTCATCTTCTAAGCCTCAAACATTATTCTGTACCCTCCTTTCTATTTTTCATGATTTTCTGGGAATTTTCAGGAATTTTGGACATTATTTCCAATACTGCCCTTTCTTGACTGATCTTTTCAAGAATGACGGTTATGTCCCTATCCTGATTTTTCCTCATAGCCTGGATCCTCTACCAGTCTACTATACTATTTGGCCTTAGTTAGTCACAAATCATTCATCAACTAGAATAAAATTATCAGGGTGTGACATATGTCCTCGAAGAACAAGAAGTCACTGATGTGTTGACTACTTTTCTTCCAGAGCCTGAGGCGAATGCATCGCGAAGGGACCAGGACGGATGCGCGGCCTGGAAAAGAAGGGACACTATCGCCAGAATTACCATGCTGAGTGCCATGACTGACGATGTGTTAGTGCAATTCGAAAAACACCCTTTAGCCTCTGCCATGTGGGCAGCACTGAAATCCGAATTTGACGGTACCTCTGCTGCGAGGCTTAGGAGACTCACCGTCAAACTTGATAATTTCAAGCTGGGTCCTAACACTCCCATAAGGCATCACCTAAGGGCAATGCAAAACTTAATCAGGGAGCTTAAGGAAGCCGGAGGCGCCTTATCTGATGAGCAACAGATTCAAGCTGTCATGAGATCTCTCCCAGCAAGTTGGGATACCATGAAGCACACCATTACTCATAATGAGAGTATAAAAACCTTTGCTGATGTAGCTCGCCACCTCCAACTGGAGGATGATCGGATGGAAACTGTGAAGCCTGTTAGTAAGGCATATTTAACTGAAGGAAAGGGAGGGGCAACCTCCTAAAACCAGTCCAAGAGAAGCAAAGGCTCTCAAAATAAGAAAGGTGGCCCTAAAGTAAAGAAGGGAAAGAGTTCCTTCAAGAAAGGCAAGAAACCTGCAAAGAAGCGGAACATAGCAACCATCAAATGCTATGCTTGCCAACAAAAGGGGCATTATGCCAAGGACTTCCCTGAGCAGAAAAAGACTCAGGGGCCACAGACCACGTGAGCAAAGATCATGGGAACTTCACAGAATTTCGTCGGTTACTAGCAAGAAGCAGATGGCTTTATGTTGGGAACAACGTGAGAGTAGAAGTCAAAGGGATCGGTACTTGTGAGCTGACCCTGCATGGAGGAAAGACCCTAGTCCTGCAAAATGTCCTCTACGCTCCGGAAATCCGAGGAAATCTTGTGTCTGTTATTTCCTTAGTTAGATTTCATTTCAATGTCTTTTTTCATGATTTCACAGTAGACATTTCGTATGGGACCAATTTTTCAGTTTCTGGTTATGTTTCGGATGGTTTCTTTGTTTTAGAAAATTTCAATGATAATTTTTCTAGTTCTTGCTATGCACTTTCTTCCGATGTCAATTACGATATATGGCACGCTAGATTAGGACATATTGGTCAAGAACGCATGACCAAACTGGCAAAAGAGGGTTTGCTAGGAAACCTGTCCAAAAAGGAAATGTCTCTGTGTAAACATTGCCTTGCTGGCAAAAGCACAAGGAAGCCTTTCGGAAAGGCAACCAGGGCTAACCATCCTCTTGAATTGGTACACTCTGATATTTGCGAACCAATGAGTGTTAGGGCACGTCACGGAGCATGGTATTTTATTACCTTCATCGATGATTCTTTCCGGTATGGCTATACTTACCTGATTTCCCACAAATCTGAGGCATTAGAGTGCTTTAGAAAATATCTCAATCTAGTGGAAAGCAGCTAGGTTCAAGAATCAAAGCCTTAAGAACTGACCGAGGCTGAGAATACCTCTCTGATTAGTTCAAGGAGCTCTGTGAAGAAAGGGGTATTGTTAGGCAACTAACAATCCCTGGCACTCCTCAACAGAATGGAGTTGCTGAAAGGAGAAATAGAACTCTCCTCGATATGGTTAGATCAATGATGGCACAAGCTGAGCTTCCAACCTCATATTGGGGAGATGCTCTTTTAACTGCCACATTCATACTTAACCGAGTGCCTTCTAAATCAGTCACTACAACCCCTTATGAATCATGGACAAACCACAAACCGGATCTAAGCATCCTAAGACAATAGGGGTCAGCAGCCTATATTCGTGATTCTTCCCATAGATATGACAAGCTAGAACCAAGGGGCAAAAAGTGTATTTCATCAGATACTCTGAGAACTCTATGTAACACCTCATGTTTAAATCAATTAACTTTCCTTGAGGAAGCATTTGGAATCACTTTTGAAGGCTACAATTGATGAAAAATCAAGTTTGAAAATTTTCATTTACAGGTTACTATTCATTGTCACCTTAAATGTGACAAACTTCAAAATTCATAACTAATTGTAAAAAAATTGAAATTGAGTGATTCCAAGTTCTACAGAAAGCTCTTTGGATAAAATTTTGAGGAAAAATAGTTTCTGAACTGATTGCCTTGAAATTCAAGCTCAATTTCCTTTAAAAAAGTTACTGTTCATTTGGTCATTTTCGGATTTTACTGTATTTTTCCCTAACTTTGCAAAGGCATAACTTTCTGCTCAGTTATCAGAATCGGGCAAACTACCCCTCATTTTAAAGAGAAACATCAGATCTCTTTGCTTGACAAATCTTATAACCTAACTCACTCGTTTGATAGGTCAAAATGGAGCTACAAACTCACTGCTCCAGGACTTACGTTTTATCCCTTAACATCTCTTTACTATAATTCTTTTTATTTCTTTGACATACATAACTTGGGATTACTCTTTCCCATTCATTCTCATACATTTTCATTCATGCCGTAAACGTTACAATTAAATACATGGCATCAGAGGCATCCATAACATAAATTATATAATAGGAGAATTATACATTCATCAACAGTCTCATCCATTAACAAGAATAATTCTCCGCTTACTTCTCCTTGCTTCTCATGCCATTATTGCCCATCATTGATTGACCTAAATGGTTGGTTAGGGAGGGGTGAGATTCGGGAGAATCTCAGTAGCAAACACTACCCATAAGCATGCAAGACATAATGCACATGCATGACATGTTATAACATTAACATATGAATGCCATGGAAAGTAAGCTAAAGCATTTCATGCTTCCATAACATATTGCCAAGGCAAAACATAACATAGACTTGCAAACATAACTTTGCAAACATTTCATCATAGCTTAGTCACATCATGGCAACACCATCACATCATGCAAGCATACATATCAAGCACACAGTATAGGTAAGTTCACTACCTTGTAACATGGCTTTCCCCTTGCTTTTCCTTTGATTCCCTTGTCTTTCCAACCATGTGGACATTCGGTCAACATCACCAAACATCCTCTTGGATGTTCCAAAGGTCCTAAACATAGTCACATTGATCATACAATCCATTAGGACCACTAGATTACATAAAGTTCAAGACTATCTCTCTTGAACCTCAACCCTTTCTCTTAGTCTTAGGGTTTTCTTCCCAACTTTTCTAACATAAATCTTATCATTTCCCATCCTTAAGATCCATTTCTTGTCAATTAGGACCACTTTAGATGGCCTTAGATTCAAGAATACCAAATCTGGAAATTTTGCTTCGCGGGTACTGTTCACGCAGAATTTTCAGAATATTTGCTCAACTTTGAAAATTCATAATTAATTCTATAAAAATCCAAATTGAGTGCTTCCAAGTCTCACTGAAAGCTCATTAAGTTAAATTTAAAGGAAAAATAGTTTTAGGAACCAATTCTATGCCGAACAGCACCGGAATTGTACGGAACTCGAAACTCTTTCAAAAGTTCAACACTGTTTCCAGATTTCAAACCCTAACTTTGAAAAATCACCATAAATCGTACACATATCCAAATGAAGTGTTCTACCTATGGATTTAAAGCTCACAGAGTGTACTTTAAGCATGAAAAATTTCAGAATCAGATACGCACAGTAACTAATCCGAAATAGGCATAAAACCAGGTGCTATAACCATCACATACCTTGTTTTAGAGTTTGATCTGGCTTGGAACCACTTGGCCTTTCTTTCTCCCTCTTCTTTCTTTCTCTAGAAACCATTTTTCAAGAGCTTCCCCATGGATTCCTTATGCTTGGACGAAATGGTAGGGAGGGGAGGGGGTATTTATAGAAAAACAGACTGAATCTGGACCGTTGATCTTAAAAATACGTGGCTCGATCTGGACCGTCCATTTTCTCTTTTGATCTTACGGTGACAAGTGTCCTATGACATCATGCTTACCTCATCATGATGACATCATGCTTACATCATCAAGGCACATGTCTTTAATCCGACCGCACACGTGTCTTGCATCCGACCGTACACGTGTCTTCCATCTAGCCGTACACATAATATTTTCTTTTTCTCATCTAACCGTACACTTGTCACTTTCATGTCCTTTCATCATTTATGGCATTAAAATAGGGAGAAAATAAATGGAAAATTCGTGCAAAAATATCTCCTTAATTATTTCTCCACTTATCAAGCCAATCTTGCACCGTAACGGATATTTTTCGGGTCCTGACTTACCCTGTACCACCGGGACAACTTCTTCTTAAAATTCTGGCCAATAAAAGGTACATATATGGCACCATCTCAGAGGAGCATAAATGAAAATAATTAGTTCTACTGACAGGCTACTTAACCTTACTGAGTCATGCAGTAGAGATTTCACTATAACGGGTAGACAAAAGACTGTCTAAAATATTCCCATACTGCGTTTTGATTTTTATGCTGTCCATAATTATCTTCTGGTGACTCAGCATGATGACTCGTCAGTGTCATGATTACGCTTGATGACTCAGCATGATGACTCGTCGGCGTCATGATTACGCTTGATGACTCAGCATGCTGACTCAGCATCGTCATGATGGCTCTTAGATATTTTCTTTGGTTTTGTCTCCTATTTAGGGGACAAAATTATTTAATATTTGACTGGAGCATTTTATTCAATCCAGAGCTCCAAAAATTCATCCAAAAATATCATAAAATTCTTCATATTCTAGAGAAAATCTGTAAATTTTCTCAGGTCATAACTCAACCTGTAGCCCCACTTAAAAATCATTCTTTAAAATGCCCTTTTTCGGCACAACTGGCTTTTAAGTATTCTTAAAGCCATTTTGCTGGTCTTCTGGGGATGAGACTAATTTTATAATTTTCTATAGTCTCTTAGATCATACATTCCCATTTTATCATAATTTTCTGAGGTTTCCTTATGACTCAAACAATTAAATCTACCTCTACATCTCAAACTGAGCCATAAACTTATAAATTCTTTTTAAGTTATCTCAGGGGTATTTTCGTCATCTCTCTTCACAAAAGAGCCTTAGAATATTATTTCCCATTTTCTGGGATTTTCTTAGAATTTTCTAAGTACCTTCCATTTTTACCCCTGATGGCCGTAACTTTCTGAATTTACGGTTTTACCCCTGCTTAGGCTCAACCTCATAAAACCATCTCTTTGAGGCTTCTAACTTAACCTTTGGTCTGTATCTAGCCTCTTTTCTCTTTCTAGGCCTTTGAGACTTTACTAGAGCCTCTAACTTTGATTACGCTTTAGCCCCTTAAAACTTTCACTTTGCAGTTTAGTCCCTGAAACTGCTTTAACTTCCTTTCTCATCTTTAAGACCTCTACTAAAAAGTGGTCTGGTAGCCTATCTCATTCAAGCTATTTCTGATACTTCTAGGCCCAAAAATCGGGATGTTACACTCTAAGGGGTATGTCTTCATTGGTGAAAATGATGACGGCTCAGTGACTGAGATAGAGTCAAGGGACGCAACATTCATAGAAACCAAATATCCTAGCAGAGGGAGTATTGATCGAACAAGCCGTCTTTATGAGGATGATGGCAATGAGGTACAACAAAGTGTTCCTCAGTCTACTGATCCGAGTGGGAGGGTTGAGCCATTTTCACAACAAGGTTTAACCCAGTCACAGGAAGTAAGTCCTACAACAACCCCACTTAGGAGAAGTAACAGAGACAAAACTCCTAAGAGACGCTTCTCAATTAAGGAGCAACCTTCATCGTTAGTCCAGAAAACGATGAAGGAGACCCCGTAAGTGTTAAAGAAGCACTAACAGGACCTGCTAAGGAAAAATGGCAGAAGGCCTTACAAGAGGAAATGGATTCCATGGAATCCAACCAAGTATGGAAATTAGTTGATCTACCACCTGGCCGAAAGGCAATTGGGAGCAAGTGGGTTCTCAAGTACAAACGTAAGGCTGATGGATCAATTGATAAACCCAAAGCAAAGTTAGTTGCCAAAGGGTATACACAACGGGAAGGAGTGGATTACGCAGACACCTTCTCACCTGTTGTACGTTTCAACTCGATACGACTGATATTGGCTTTAGTAGCAAGTTTAGACTTAGAGTTACATCAGATGGATGTAAAAACCGCTTTCTTGAATGGAGAACTAGATGAGGAAATCTATATGGAACAGCCTAAGGGCTTCATACAGAAAGGGAACGAACAAAAGGTTTGTAAACTCTTGAGATCCATTTATGGACTCAAGCAATCATCTAGGCAGTGGTACTTAAGGTTCCACAAAGCCATAAGCTCCTATAACTTTGAAATGATCGAGGAAGATCACTGCGTTTATATCAAGCGTTTTGGAGACAACTTTGTCATTCTATCCCTTTATGTCGATGACATACTACTAGCTGGTACCAATCTGAAACTAATAAAGATGATCAAAGAGTGGTTATCCTTGAACTTCGAGATGAAAGACATGGGCGAAGTATAATATATCTTAGGTGTTAAGATAAGAAGAGATCGTTCTAGAAAATTGCTGTCATTGTCACAAAAGGCATACATAGCAAAGATTCTTGAGCATTTCAATATGAGAGACTGCAAGCCTATGGTTAAGGGACATAACCTAAGTGAGGAAATGCACCCTACAAAACAATGTGATATAGAGCGCATGAAGAGAGTCCCATACTCAAGTGCCGTAGGCAGCCTAATGTACGCCATGTTGTGTACCAGGCCAGACATATGCTTCGCAGTCGGACTTGTGAGTCGATTCCAATCCAATCCAGGAGTCAAACACTGGGAAGCTGTAAAGAGGATTATGAGATATCTAAAAGGAACCATGGACTATGAGCTATGCTATCAAGGAAATGGCCTTCGTGCGGAGGGTTATTCCGATGCTGATTGGGCAGGAGACCTGGACGAGCGACACTCGACGTCAGGCTATGCTTTCCTACTAATAACGGAGCAATCTCCTGGAGCAGCAAGAAACAAACGTGTGTGTCTCTTTCATCCATGGAAGCAGAATATGTAGCTTGTTCTGCAGCTGTCCAAGAAGCTGTGTGGCTAAAAAGATTCTTAGTACGATTGGGAATCCATGGTGGGAGTGAGGGACCAACTCTGATTCATTGCGATAGTCAAGCAGCAATAGCCTATGCAAAGGACCCTAAGTACCACAATCGTACTAAGCATATAGACATAAAATATCACTTTGTAAGGGATATGATCGCTAAGAAACAAGTAACAGTTCAATACTTGTCCACTCATAAGATGTTGGCAGACCCCTAACCAAGCCTATAGCTAGAGATCCTTTCGTCAAGCATGTAAAGGCCTTGGGCATGCGTAGAGCATGATGTATTGAACCCCTTTTTCTTTTTGATCCTTTTTGTTCAAATACGCAGGCACAAGGCATGTTATACTGAACCTTTTTCCTCTTACTTAGTAATTCAATGCATTTTATCCAGTTAAAAGAAATTTTTCTTGTATATTTGTGTATTTATACATGCATAGGCACAAGGTATGCAATACAAATATGTCGTACAAGTCACAAGGTTGGCTCACTCACACGAGCAACCACCTCGCTATGTTCTCATGGGATATAGAAGGTTTGACAGCAAATGATCACCATGAGATGGTAGAGAAGAATCACTGCGCAAATGTCACCTCAGCTAGACTGAGATGAGACCCATAAAAGTTTGGGCCGAATCATGGATAATGTGTCGTCCATGAGACCTGTAGCCAGACAAGGAACTCTTCACTAGTAAGACGTCATATATAGTTGTGATGAAAGAGCTCTTGGTTCAAATGTTGGAGTGCATTTGGAACTTAAGTCTGTACAGTGCTATTAAAACCAAAAGCGACATACTCCACTTGGTGGATTGAGCACCGTAGCATGCAATTCATACTGCATGAGCTCATTCAAATCCGCAACAAGGGACGTAGATGGAAGATCCCTGATCCATTACGGTGTGAGTCCCAAAAAGGAAATAAAACCTTTCATAATGCCCTTAAGACTTAGACAACATCACAAGGTTTTGGTTTAGTGGCAGCTACTCTAGCCTAAACCCCATGGTCAAGAATGATGCGATCTAACGGGTCAAAACTGAGAAAGCGACTATGCCAAATCTAAATGGTGAATAGTTAGAAGGAAGATTTATCCTGAAATACACATCTACGTTGGTGTCTGTGACATGTCCCTTGCAAGTTGAACAGAACAACTAAGCAAGTGTGGATACCATATGTATGAGAAGGCAATCTGAGTAACCAAAATAACTCGAGAGGGATTAGATATGCCACAAGTAAAGTGTATGGATAAAACTAGGGCATTCGAGGCAACAAGCATATAATTTGCAGGTACACCAAGGGTGTTCTTGTGTGCTAGTCCTATATAAAAGATTCCTAGTGCACAGGCACCCGAATCAATGACATCATGCCCACGCGGTCACGGCAGACACCTAGTATGAAGCAATGAAAGATTTAGCTATCGCACGATAGGCAGCCCATCAAGTGCGAGTGGGAGATGTTAGATTTTTGGGCTTGGATCCGCCCTTGATGGGCCGGATTATTTGACCGGGTATAAAGAGAATATATCAGTCAAATATCCAAGCGATATTGTGATATGTTTGACTTGGTCAAACACCCTAAATCATATCCAATCGGTTACGATATAAATCTAATTAATTTATATTAAATTAATTAATTTATATTGTGTAGATTAAATATATATTAAGTATATATATTTAGAATTAATTGTGATTGATTCTGGATTTAAATTCAAATATCATGATATTATGAGATAAGAATATATTATATCTTATCTCGGATTTTATCTGATGGGCTCAGTGGATATTTTTATGCTACCCAAAATATCCCTGACAAAAGCTATAAATAGAGGCTTCCCCCATCAGTTCAAATCACTCTAGTAGTAGAGCTTTCCTACTATCTCTCTCTCTCTCTCTTATTTTCTTTCTTGCAAAAGTGGTGCTCTGCTGTGCACTTAAAAGCTTAGACTTTTATAGTCTAGCTTAAGCGTGAGCTAAGAAGATTCGACCGACCCGAGATCCGACCCGGTATATTTTCGATCTATTGTGTTATTTATCTTACACAATTTGACGTAGTCAATTGTTATCGAAGGAACCCAATATGTGTGTGTATGAATATAGTCATTACATCTGTGTATATATATATATAGTCATTGCTCATTGTCTCGAAAACCCACACCTGTAGAAGAGTTGATGTGGTGCTCAAGCTTCACCTTATGCTTGAGAAAGTTGCAGGTAAGTATGCCACAGTCCTCTTCGGCCAGCCACCAGACATATTTGATAATCGAGTTTTCACGGGCAAATGAGTCAATTTGCTTTTAACGTGGGCGATTGAAAATTTGTTCCCACCACTTTTGGTGGACATAGAGTTTCAACTCTTTAAAGGAAAATTAGGCCTTGCGTTTCATTCTTTTCCTACCTCTTCTTTGAACTGAACACCCACCACTAATGGAAAATCCTGATTTTTCATTTCCAGATTTTCCTTGAACCAAGCGGGTCCTAAGTATGTGAAACACATCTTCAGCACCAGCATCACAATGTGGGCAGATAGCAGAATTTGAGGACCAATTGCTCCTCCAATAGTCAGTAGGGAGTCTATTATTAGAAGCTAACTACAGAAAAACTCTAATTCTCTCTGCACCCTTCCATTTGCAAATAACTTTGTAAACAGAGTTGTGAGGGTTTGCTAGATTTTTTCCCATAAGCCCTCTTTAAAGAAAAGCTACCATCAGCTGTAGCATTCCGAGAAAGTATATCATTACCTACAGCATCCATAGGAGGCATCAAAGTAACAAGACGCTGGAAAATATCACTGGGAACAAGAGCAGCAAGACTTTCAAAATTTCATGTGCCATTAGAAACCCACTCAACAATTTTGCTATCTTCTTCTGTAAGACTTAAGGGTCTAATACATTGATCTTTAATCGATCGAGCAGGGCATAACCAATGATCACTGAAGAAGCTAACCATTTGACCATTTCTAGTATTCCATTCGGTACCCATATCAACGATCTCTTGCTGTTGGGAAATAAATTTCCAGAGAGGAGAAGTACAGGGCTTCAAGTAAATTATTTTCACTTCTCAACATATATTTGTGTAGAAGAACTTCTACCCATAAGCCTTTAGCTCTGGAGATAAGATGCCAAGCAATTTTGGCTCCACAAGCACGGTTGACAGATGTTAGTCTCTTGAAAGCGAGACCTCCATTGTTTTTTGGTAGAATGAGTTGTTCCCATCCAATAGGATGAAAGCCGTGCAGTTTTTGGCTACTTCCTCATATGAAATTACGTTGTAATTTTTATATCTCAATGCAAATGGTCATGCCTCATGTGGAGGACTAATTGGTGAAAAATGAAAATGGGCCTACAGTACTTTTTTTTTTATAAAAATTTCTAAGATCAAGCCGAAAGGATTTTTTATGTTAAAAACCTCTCAATTTTCAAAAAACTGTTTCAACGGGTCGTTTGATGAACTCAGCTCATCAACGATTTTATAGGATTCTAGGAGTAAGCAAGTTGCCCATAGCCTAGTAAAACCAGGCTCATTTGAGCCCACCCAAAAAGGATATAAAACTCAGCGGGTTTTTATAATATACAGGACAGGCTAGGAGCACTTAGGCTGCTCATCCCCACCTTTACATATCCATTATATTATCTCATAATGTTGCCAGTTGGCATAATTGAAGTTTCTAATTCAGTGGTCACAATTTTCTTTTGAAAACATAAGGTCCTTGCTTCGAAACCGACAAATGCAAAGATTCTTAATATTTTTCTTATTTGAGTTAATACAATGATTAGTGATTACACTTTGCATTCATTTGGGCTTTGGTCTTTAGAATTTGAAATCTTTGATTTTAGTCATTTAAGTTTACTCCGTTTAAAACATTCATTTTTGTATTGTCAGAAGGACTTGAGCTTAGATTTAACACTATTAAATAGGCCTATATGTCACAATATTAAAAATGCTAAGGTCGATGATGACTAGACTCTATGACAGGGCTTTTAGAAAATTAAAAAAAAAAAACAATTTTGCTTAGTCAAAAACAAAGTGCTAAAGCCATATCCTATCTCCTCCTCATACAGTTAGTGTTAATAGTCATGGCCTTAAAAATGCATCTTCACCTCCTCCAAACTAGTCGAGTAAGTCGCTACTCCCCCGTACCAAGAAGATAGCCTAGCTCTAGCCCTAGATGGTGAAGAACAATGACTCTCCCCTCTCCTCTCACCATTGGTATCGCATCTCAGATTTTAAACTTAGATAAAGTAGCCTAAAGAAGTTAGGCTACTAAGTCCTTTTTGAGTAGAAGTCCCAAAGATGAGAAAAGAAGTTAAAGCAGTTTCAGGGATTAAACTGCAAGGTAAAAGTTTTCAAGGGTTGAAGTATAATCAAAGTTAGAGGCTTCAGTAAAGTCTCAAAGGCCCAAAAAGAGAAAAGAAACTAGAAACAGGCCAAGGGTGAAGTTAGAAACCTCAAAAAGATGGTTGTATGAGGTTGAGCCCAAGCAGGGGCAAAACCATAAATTCAGAAAGTTATGACCATTTGGGGTAAAAATAAAAAGTATACAGAAAATTCCAAGAAAATACCAAAAAATAGAAAATAATATTCTAAGGCTCTTCTGTGAAGAAAAATGATGAAAACACCCGAGGCAACTTAAATGAAATTTATAAGGTTATGGCTGGTAAAAAGTACACTGTTTGAGGTAATTATCTAAAATATCAAGAGACCTAATTGTACACAAAAATAACGTTAAATGGTTGAAAGATTGTACTAATTTATAAAATTAGTCTTGCAATCAAAAGGCTAGTGGAATGGCTTTAATAAAATATAAAGCCGATTATGTCGTTAAAGGACATTTTAGTAAATGATTTTTATACAAGGCTTAAAGAAAGTGTTATGGCCTGAGAAAATTCATAGATATTTTATAGAATTAAAGGAAATTTATGGAGTAGACAGAAGAATTTTTTGAGCTCCAAAAAACCATCAAGAAAGCTGGAGAAACGTGAGCCAAGTAAATTAAGAGGAAACTTAAGGACAAAGTTTTAATCTAATGGCTAGGATTTAATTTCCCTTCTCCTCCATCAAATTGTTGACACCTAGCACCTTCTAAAAGAATGAGGTAAGAATGATATAAGAAGGTGATGCAATGATGATGTAAAAGTCCACTTAAACTTCCAAGTTTGCCCCTACCCTTTCTATTAGCTACCAAGGGTATTTTGGTCCATTTAAGCCAAAGTTTTGACTATAAATAGACCCTCCCTCCTTCACATTTTCAGCCAAGATGAGGTTTAGAGGGGAAAATCTTGTAATTTTGTCTCTTGAATTCCAACAAAGAGGAAGACACCTACCTTTGATCAACTTAGCTTGGATCTAAGGTTAGTAGGTTGTTCTATTTTGTTTCTTGCTTAGTTTTCTTGGTTTGGGTGGTTGGAAAATGTTGTCTCCCCTAAGATGAGGTGATGGCCAAAATGTATAGGATTAGGGGAAGGAAGTTTTGGTGTTAAATCTAGCTAAAAGGCTTCAGTTATAGCTTGATTCAAATGGTTTTGTGATGATGATTGAAAGATTGTATATTTTGGTAGCCATTGATGCTGTTCGGTCAGATTTGAATCTTCTTCTTAGGATGTGTTTTTGATAATTCTAAGGCTTCCAATAGATTTAGAATGGAAAATTGTGTGGAAACAAGTTAGGAAAGTGAAGTTAGATGCATTAGAATCAAAGTTGGGATTTTTGGTTTTCAACTTCCCCTATTCAACCAAAATAGATTGGAAAGAAAGAGTTGGATTTTCATAAATCTAAGTAGATATTTGGATTCTTCGGGTAAAATTGTATGGGATTAGTCTAAGAGAACAATTTTTACAAAGCTAAACATTAATCCAAAAATTAAGAGAAAAGGATTAGGTTCAAGAAAGTTAGTCTTGAACTTTATGTAATCTCTTGGTCCTAATGGATTGTGTGATCAATATGGTTATGTTTAGGAACTTGAAACATCCAAGGGCATGTTTATTGATGTTGATGAAAAGCTATTATGATTGGAAAGTCAAGGGAATCAAAGGAAAAGCAAGAGGAAAGCTTGAAGTACAAGGTAGTGAACTTATCCCTTTATGTGCTTGATGTGGTATGCTTATGTGTTGATTTGTATTTGTTGATATTTGAATGATGTTGTGACATGATGATTGTTGCTGAAAATACTGTTTTTAATATGTTTCTATAGCCATGCATTTTTATACCAAGCATAGAGCATGATGGCATGTCACTAGTTAAATTAAGTTTATGAAAAACTACACACCATACATTAGCATCCATCTTGTGAATGTATATAGTAATGTTTGCTACTGAGATTTTGTCAAATCTTACCCCCTCCCTAACCAACCATTTAGGTCAATCAACAATGGGCAATAATGGCATGAGAGGCAAGGAGAAGAAAGTGGAGAATTATTGATGTTAATGAATGAGGTTAATGTTCAGTGTATAATTTTCCTATGTTGTAAATTATGTTTATGAATGCCTTAATGCAATTTATGTGTGTAGAATGCTTATGGCATGAATGGTCATGTATGAGAATGATTGGAAAATAGTAAACACAAGTTATGTATGTCAAAGAAATAAAAAGAATTAAAGTAAAGAGTGGTTAAGGAATAAAACATAGGCTCTGAAGTAGTTAGTTTTGAGCTCTAGTTTGACCTATCAGATGAACAATTTAAGCTACAATATTTGGTAGGCTTATAGTACACATCTCAAGCTTTAAAATGAGAGGTAGATCACCTTAATTGGATGTGTATACAAGGAGATACAAATTTTCAAAGTTGAAGCATAGAATCTGAAAGTTCCAGATTGCACCAAAGGAACAGTAATTTTTATTGATTAAACTATATGAATTGGCCAAAGATAAAGTCTAATTGGATATTTTTTTCCTTAAAGAGAATTGGAAGAGCTTTCCATGGAATTTTAGAACACCTCCATACAATTTTTTTAAAATTAGTTATGATTTTTCAAAGTTAGACCTGTAATCTGAAAATTGTACAGTGAACATTAATTTCGTAAAGCAATATCCAAATTACGTTTTTATGAGCTTAAGGCTATCCAAAGTGGTCAGAAATGGTTTTAAATGGACTCTAAGGTATGATATAAGTAAGGTGTGACGGTTGGCGTAACTATTCCCCAATGAAAATGATAGGAAATAGTGTTTCCTCTCCCTCTTCCTCTAGACACTAACAATAGCCTTAAGTACTTGAAGAAGATGATAATCTTCCTTTTCTTAAGACCAACTAATAGTATGAGTTATATGAGTGAGGAGGATAGCAAGTTGAGATGCTTATCCGGATATGGATTGTTTCCTAGTAGAGGAGGTAAGAAATTTAATGCCCTTGCTTTAAGAAAGCATGAAGAACAAAGATATGGTGATTACCATTTACTATGCAAGTGCACCCAGAGATAAGAATTTTGTTTCAAGCCATAACCATTGACACCGACGGTGAGCAGAAGAGAGCGGATAGGGCTTCAGCACTTTGTTTTTGGCTAAGCAATTTTTTTTTAATTTTCTAAAAGCCATGTCATATTGTCCATTCAGCATCTATCTCAGTATTTTTAGCAGTGTTAGTGACACATAAGCCTATTTAATGGTGTAAAATCTAAGTGCAAATCCTTTTAAAAACATAAGGATTAACATTTTAAACGGAATAAACTTGAAGAACCAAAACCAATTGTTTCAAAATGAATAAAAAGTGCAAGGACTAATCATTGTATTAACCTTTTATCATTTTTAATGCTCCAAAAACACATAAACTTGAATGGCTAAATCTACTCATGAGTTCATAAATATCACATTAACATACAAATGTGTCATACATGCAAGCAAATACCAAGAACATAAGAGTAAAGTAAAATTTGCTACCTTTAGTCTTTTACATTCAATCTTTCCTCTTGCTCTTTTTGATTCCAACCATCAAGGTTGCTAATGTCTCATGGCCCTGAACACTTCACCAAATCACTGTCATTCATTCATTAGAGCCACGGAATAAATAGCATTCATACTTTGTTCTTTAACACACTTTAACCTCTAACTTTTTGAGCTTTGATTCTAATCCTTCTGAAATTAATTTCACATGCTATTCCCATATAATTTTGCATCTGGAATCTATTTTCAAGTTCAAATTAAACAATGTCCAACTCCTTTACCTTCAACCCAACTTGGCCGAGACATAGGGTTTAAGGAAAAAAATTTCATTTTTCAATTCCGATACTTCTAAACTTACTTTCTCACTTTTACCCCACACAATTTTTTCATTTTAAATATGTTAAAAGCATCAAAATCATCAAATTTCACCCCTAACATACACCTTAGGTTTGGCCAAAACTATATAAGTTTAAGGGAAAGTTGGATTCTTTCTAATTTGATCACAAAACCAATTGATTTTTGTTTCTTTCTAGCCTTTAAACATGATTCCATCATCAATCAATATTTTCTATGGCTTAATCAATACTGGTAGAATGAACGCTTAGGGTTTTATGCTTATAAATCTCAACAAAAACTATAACCAAGCTTTGTAAGACATAGAGCACCATAAACCACATTAAAAGCCATGATCTTACCTTGCCTTAAAGCTTGGATTTCTTTAAGACTTGAAACTCTTCTTATTCTTTTATTTCTCTCCACAATTTTGGGCTCTCCTTGTTCTTTCTCTCTTAACCATCCCAACACACAAATGGGAATAACTGAATAAGAAATGGGTATTTATAAGGCTCTAGTTACCATTCACTTTGGGTTAATCCAAGTTACCTTTACCATGTTATCATAACACATGTCTCTTGATTAAACTATGTATTCCATGATCTTGCCAAATGTCTAACTACCATGCTATGTGTCCCTCTTCTAATTTTTCCCATGTGCTCTTAATCAAATTGAAGAGTAGTTTGAAATCTAAGGTAATTGCTTTCCAATTTGCCCTTAACAAATTATATATTTTCTTTCATGTCCACTAATCAAATTAACACTAAAATAAGGAGGAAAATAGAGAGAAATGTGTGCTCCCTCTTACCCTTGATATTCCCTACCTATTTTACAATTTTACTCCACATTGGGTACTTTTTTGGGACCTGACTTACCGAGTAACATTAAGACATGTTGTGGCACTTTTTTTCATCACAAATAACTTCACATGGCATTATATATGGATGTACATAGAGAGAGATGCTTTCCCTTGCCTCACTATTAAATATTTAATAATATTTATTTCAAAGTAAATTTGACTGAATTTTTTCTATCAGTTTATAATTTTGAAAATCTATCTCTAGGTGCCATTAGCTCCTTTTTGTCATGAGAATTTTCTCCAATTTTCTGTGAGCAAAACTTTTATTTGTAAATAGTCTATTTTGATTTTCATTGGATAGGTTATAAATAGGCTTTAAATTCTATTAAAGCCAACCTCTAAGCATTACAGGGACAAAATCATTTTTAAAACCTACAGTAATTCATCAATTATTTATTTCTTATTTTTTTTCCCAATCCTCTGAAGCTTCCTAATGTTTTAAATAATTTAATTTTGGCTAATAACCCATTATTAGCCAAAACCTTGGGAATTTCATAATTTACTCTAGGGTATTTTTGTCATTTTTAACCTCATATAGGCCTTAGAACCTTATTTTGGTTATTTTTTTTTGCAATTTTTCTAGAATTTTTAGGTATACTTTCCATTAGTATTCTTTGCAGCCCAAAGCTTTTCACAATTACAATTAGGTCCCTACTACACTTTGACGTTTCTAGCATGACCTTTAGCCCATATTCTTCCTTATTCATCTTACTCGGCCCTCGAGACTTCATTACAACCTCTAACTTCCTTATCCCTTGGTCCTAAAATACTTTTTCTTTGAAATTTGGTCCCTGAGAATCCTTCTTATCCTTTTAGAGAATATCTGGGACTTCTGCCAAAAAAGTCTAGTAGCCTATTGATTTCAGATCATTTCTTATATTCTTAGGCCAAAAATTAGGATGTTACTGAAGGGGATTGATAAACGCACAACGGAAATAAATTAAAAAAAAAAATCAATCCCTTGCCCGGATCTACCGATCATGTTTAAGTCAAGTAGTAAGAAGCATTACCTTTGGTGTTCGATTTCTTGGTGGCTCGGTGATTCCGCCGTTTAGGATGCCTCTGCTCGCCTCCTTTGTTGTTCGAAGTCAACAACTCCGGTCGGCTTCCTCTACCGGTATCCACACGAATAGCCCTCAATCTCGAACGACGTGCTAGCGTCTTTGTCCATCTAGGGTTTTCAAAGAATCCATCCTCCCTTCTCTCCTTTTGGCCGTCTCTTATCTGCTTAGTGCTTTCACTCTCACACTTAAAACCCTAGCTCCTCATATCAAATATATAGGATGCTATAGGTTTAATGAATGATATTTAATTTCGAAATTAATCCTAAATTAATTCCGAAATTAATACAATATCAAATATTGCCTAATCAGATAAGAGAACAATTAAATAAATATGGTTTATGTTAAATCCGTCTCACAGATTTAATTTACCTATTTATTTAATTCAAAATAAAGATATGACGGAATTAATTTATATAGATTTAATTTATCCTTATAAATTAAATCTAACAATTAATATCTCTTATATTTATATAATATATATATACGAATTTATATATATATATACATGTCCACCCTATATTATTCATTGAATCTGGACATATCTTAGATTCAATGAATCTGGACATCATAACTTGTGTTGGGCTATTTTGTGTACGACCCTGTAGGCTCATATGAAGTTGGCAGTGGGCCATTAACTATAATGACTCACAAGTCGTAAGCGGTCTCTAGCAAGACATCACAACTACCCAAATCATATAAGGATCGTTGAACGATGTAACCTTTCATACAACCATATTGCGTCCCTTTTGTCACACGACATTTTGGTCATGGATGAGGCATGGAGAACGTCATCCTCCTATTCATGGCCGTTACTTTCTCGATCCCTGAGTAGTCTGAGTATAGAAACGGAACTACCTTTCCATTATAGTATGGCCATACATTTCTCAGACTCACTCATCGAGGGGCCCAGTAATATCTCTCTACGAATGTGAGGGACAAATTCCATCTTGACCATTCACATTTCTCTGCATGAAAAACCACTAAGCCTGAACATAGTCTTTATGATCACTCGGTCAAAAGTGACTTTTGACTAGGTCAAAGCTAAGCGTTTCTCATGTAGGAATCCATGATGATCTCAGGTCAAAGGGCATAGTGACATGGTTTATATATGAGAGAAGCTATGACTTAACCCATGCAGCTCTCTCATAGCGGGTCGATCCAACACCTTGTACTCTTACATGTGCCTATGACTTTAATTTATATCTCTATATATCTTTAAAGTCATACTGGTCTTATTTCATCTCTGCTCCCACATAGATGACCGACCAGGGACACTTAGGATAAACCATGAGTTATCCAAGGATAGTCATCACAGTAAACATGCAAATAATATGATAACGTAATTAATAAATTCATAAATTAACAATGTTCATAGCAATATGATTGGCCCCTAGGGCACAATTTCCAACAGTTACATCTTGAGGATTTTTGGTGCTCTATCTTAGTCTTTTGGCATGTGAGGCATTTTGACAAATACTGTGTGATATGCTTTTTCATCCCCAGCCACCAAAATAATATCTTAAAGACATGATTCATTCTAGTTATTCCTAGATGGATTGGGTATCTACTTTTATGTGCCTCACCCAATGGACATATATTATTCCTCTAAATTTTAATAGCCCTTTTGATGACATCTAAAAGTCTTTAGTCTTTCTTTTCAACATCTTTTCTTGAAAGACTTTTGCTAACCAATCTTGTCTATGTGCTTCCTCTATCTAGTCCATTATTAAAGTATCTATTTGTAGTGTCCTAGCTTTTCTCGTTGTCAATTGTATTTGGTAGATAGGACCACAGTTCCTCATATCTTTTACTAGCTTATGTTCTTTGATCACTAGTGATGCTGCCTGTACTATCTTTCTGCTTAACACATCAGCCATAACATTTACTTTGCCTAGATGGTACTTGATTTGATGGTCATAGTTCCATCTTCTCTTTGTTATATTTAACTCTTTCTGATCCTAAAGGTACTTGAGGCTTTTATAATCACAGTACAATTCAATAGATGCCCTGTATAAATAATGCCTCCATATCTTTAAGGCGTGTACTATCACTGCCAACTCCAAATTGTGTGCGAGATAGTTCTCCTCATGTGGTTTAAGCTATCATAAGGCATAGGTGATTACTCAACCTTACTGTATAAGCACACATCTTAATCCTTGTTTACTAAAATTAGTATGCACAATGTAAGTTTCTGTAGGATTAGAGATAATTAGGATGGGAGTTGAGGTCAGCCTCCTTTTCAGCTCTTGAAAGTTTACCTCACCTTTTTCATCCCATGTGAAGGGTTGGTTTTTTCTAGAAAGTCTAGTCGGTGGTTAGGCAATATGAGAAAAGCCTTGAATAAACCTTTGGTAATAGCCTATTAATCCTAGAAAGCTTCTAATTTTTGAAATTGTCTTAGGTTGTTCCTATTGCAAGATTGCTTCTATCTTCCTGGGAGCAACAGCTACTCCATCTCATGAAATTATATGGCCTAGAAATTTTACTTCATTCAATCAGAACTCATATTTGCTGAGTTGAGTTAATAACTATTTCTTCTTTAGGGTACTTAGAATAATTCTTAAGTGTTGTTTATGCTCTTTAGGAGTTCTAGAGTACACCAACATATTGTCAATAAAGAGTACGACAAACTAGTTCAAATATGGTCAGAAAATTCGATTCATGTAGTCGATAAAGATAGTGAGTACATTGGTCAAAGTAAATGGCATCACTAGGAATTCTTAATGTCCATATAGAGTTTTAAAGGCAGTCTTCAGAACATCTCCTACATTAATTTTGAGCTAATGGTGTCCTAATCTCATATCAATTTTAGAAAATACAGTTACACCAGCTAACTGATTTAGCAAATCATCAATCCGGGAAAGAGGATACTTATTCTTGATGGTTACTTTATTAAAATCCTAGTAATCTATGCACAATCTAAGGCTACTGTCCATCTTTTTAGCGAATAATACTGAAGTACCCCATAGAGAGACAACAGGTCATATTAATCCCTTCTCTAATAGCTCCTTAATCTATTTCTTTAATTCTACCATTTCATTAGGAGCCATCTGATATGGGCCTTTGAATGTCAGTTGTTACATCCTATAAATTTTAACCCTTGAAGTAAGGAGTCTAAAATAGACTAAGGGTCAAGCAGTATAGTAGACAGATAGACATAACAACTTTTGAACTGAAACCTGATCAGAAACCAGATTATCATTTTCAAAATATCCGGTCATGATAGAACAAACTAGGAATGAAACATCCTTCCTTAAACCCCTTTTAGTATGCATTCAGAAGCATTACAATTCAAGCAGTTCATGAAACAAGCCCCATATATTGAAAATTTGCAATTGGTTACTCGGGTTACTATTCACTAATTAATTCCAGATTTTTGGTCTAACTTTGAAAATTCATAACTAATTATAGAAAAATCGTGTTGAGGTGATTAAAAATCATATTTGAAGATATTTCAATTCTTTATAGGGAAAAAATGGAAATATGGACTTAACCTTTGCTAATTCATACAATTTATTGTGTGAACTTTACTGTTCATTTAGTCAAAACAGTGTCTTTCAGATTCTTTGCCCTAAATTTGATCAATCATAACTTTTGGCACGCACATCCAATTAAAGTAATCTACTACTTGTTTTAAACCTTAGGATGTATTCTAGATGCTCAATAAATTTCACTGGCAGTATCAATCATTTGCCTCACTTTAAATCTGTCACCATTTTATGGCTTATTTAGGAATAAACTATTCCCTTTACTTGCATTAGTAATTTATAATTAATTCTTTAAAAGCGTAATCTTATTCCATCATCGCATTAACTACTTCTATACATCGCCTTAGACAATTATACATGCCACCATCATTATTTATCATCACATAATATCAATGGCAAATTTATATCATATATTGGCATGGACATTATACAATGTAATATAATACATTTCCTTAATTTTTTCCTATTTTCCTTGCCTCTACTTCATGCATTCTCTTGCTTGCTCAATATTACCTATTAGGGTTGGTTAAGGGAGGGTGAGATTCCAATACATACAAATCACAATACACAATAATAATGGATTCCTCTTCCTTAGTATTTCATGGCCCTAAATTCACAATACACAATAAGAGCCAATCCATTAAGACCATGCAAACCACTAACAATTCAAACTTTCAAGTTTGATTCCTCTTTATTCCTAACTTTTCACTTTCTTAATCTTGATTCCTAAATTCATTTTATTGGCCATTTCCCACTTAATTTTTTCATGAGGAATCCAAATATGAGCTTGGATTTAACAAATTCCAACTCCTTCCCTTAGAAACCCTTGAAGCTGAAACATAGGGTTTTAGAAACCAAATTTTCCATTTTTCAGTTCTAATGCTTCCAAGAACATGTTCTCAACTTAATCCTACACATTTTCACCTCTTAAACTCATTGGAAGCATTAAATTAACTTGAATCAAATCCTAGCATTAAACCTTATTTTGGTCGAACAATATATATCCCTTTAACAATCATGAAATTTCTTCACAAACCTTAATCTATTCCTTAATCATGTTTATCAAACCATATAACAATTAAAAAAATAATTCTCCAGTGTTTAAGCTTCTAAATCTCATGAGATTAAGTCATAATCAACGACTAATCAATCACTAATCAGCTATTAATTAATCACTAGTCAAGGTAACTAAGACTTAATGAGAGATTAAACATACCTTGACTAATCTTCTAAGCTTGCTTAGTCTTTTGCACTCTTCCTCCTCTTCTTCTTCTCTCTTTCTCTCTCCTTAATTTAAGGACACAACATTCCCTTCCCAAGTTCCTCTCCTTGGCTGAATGCTCTTGAATGGAGGGGTATTTATAGCCTTTTGCTTAATGCTTTGCCCTTAAAGTTTCTTGGAATTACAATGGGTGTGTAGCTTGATCTTTCACCATCCATTTCATCCGTTTGCCAAATGTACAAATCCTAGACCATGTAGTTCCATCAAGTTCTAAGTGTTTCATGACATCATCTCTTCTTATATCATGATGCTTACATCAAGTTTGCCACCTATTAACATGTGATTCTTATGCCTTACCATATGTCTCTTAATCAAGCCATCAAGTTCTATGATCTTGCCACATGTTCCTTGCTTACATCATTAAACTAATTCCACTACTAGAATCCTCACATGTGGCACCTAAAGTGAGCAGGAAGAGGGAATTGGAAGGCTTTTGATTTACCGGTCTCATTCAACTCTTACCGGTCCCTTTTCTTTTCCCATATTTCTAACTAACAACTTGGATAATTCATTTCATTTCCCTTTCATCATTAAAATAGAGAGGAAAAATGAAGGAAATTTGTGCATAATTACTCCCTTAAATATTTTCTCACCTATCTTGCCAATTTGTATCATATCAAGTACTTTTTAAGGTCTTGACTTACCTAGTACCACTGGGACATGTTCTAGCACCTTTTTTTTTTTTTTATCATAAATAAGTTCACATGGTATTATATATGTGTGCCATGGAGGGAGAAACATTTTTGCCTTTGCTTTCCATTAAAACTTTTAATAATATTCATTTTAGAGTATACTTTACCAGATTTTTTCTACCAATCCATAACTCTGTGATTCTGTCTCCAGGTACTATTACTACCTGTTTATCATGGGGAATTTCTCTAATTTTTCTTAATTCAAAAGTCAACATCTAAATGGTTTATTTTGTCTTTCTCCGGATAGTGCATAAATAGGCTTTAAATTCTATTAAAGCTAACCTCTTCACTTTCTGGGGATAAAATTATTTTTGAAACCTGTGATAATTCCTCAAGTATTATTCCCTATTTTTTCCAATTATCTGAGGTCTCCACATATTTTAAATAATTTAATTTATACTAATATTGATAATTAGCCAAAACCTGGGAATTCCACAATCTTCTTCCAAGGGTATTTTCATTATTTTTAGCCTCATATGGGCCTGTGGACCTCATTCCTATTTTTCTAAGATTTTTTTATGTATTGAGGCCTACTTTTTATCACTGTCCTTTTTGGCCTAAAAATTTACAAAATTATGATTTTGCCCTTGGTTTTGTCTTAACCCTATAATTCGCCTCATTAAGGCCTCTAACATAACATTTGGCCTACATTCATCTCTATTTCTCATTCCTAGGTCTCGAGACTTCACTAGAGTCTCAAACTTAATTTATGTTTTAGTCCTTAAAAACCCTTTAACTTTTCTTTTATATTTTTGAAACTTTAGTTCATAGGGACTCAGTAGTTTGCCCATTTTAGACTATTCTTTGCACTTCTAAGCCCAAAATTCATGATGTTACACAGGGAAAGTGTATTAGAAATTTCAAAAATTCTCAAAAAATCATGAAAAATAAAATAAAGGATCTAAGATAGTATTTATGACCTGAAAAGTGAAAATAGTATGAAAATAATTTATTTTAGAATTTTTTGTAATTTTATGGAATTTTAGTTAATTAAGGGAAAATTGGTCAAATTAAATTATTTAAAATATATAGGGCCTCAATAATTCATAGAAAAATTAGGAAAATTATTTGAGACATTATTATGAATTTTAAAGTTAGAAAAATCACATGAAAAGTCATGTAGGAAAAGTATATGGGAATTATGTTAAGGAAGATGATACTAACACCCTAAAATAAATGTTAAAGGGTTAGGGTTTTAAGGTTAAGTATTTGATGGAATTATGCAATTGATTTGGAGTGCCATTGTTGTTGTTGTTTGATAGGTATTATTGCTTATCAAGAAAAGGCCCAAGACTAAAGACAAGAAACCAAAGGTACAAGTGTATCAAGAGGTATCGTAGAACTTATGATTTAATTTTAACTTGCATGGTTTGTTGATATGTATTACTCTATGTTTATATGTCATGATGTGGTAAAGCTAGATAGGTGAGGATGTGCTTAACTTATTGCATTTTATGCTTTAGCTATATACCTTGTTGGGTTGATTATTGGTATGGTGTATTGCTCTATTTTCATGGCATGAATGTTAATTGTTATATTAAGAATAACATGTGAGATGCTTTACTTGTTTAACGATGCAATTGTGGTTCTTTGCTATTGAGATTTTCATGAAATCTTACCCTTCTTTATGCTCAAATTAACACCATTTAGGGGTTGGAAGTATTCAAGGGAAAGGAAAGGAAGTGGCCCTAGCATGAGGGATGGTCTTGATGTGTTTATATGAACAGATGATCAATGTGTTACAATGTTGCAATAACTATATCTTTTGATGACTTGATGACTACTTGATGATATTTAACATAAGTAAAGAGTAGTTTTAGTAGTGTGAATTACGGTCGAAGCATGCATTAGGTTGCTATGGTGTAATTATCCAAAGTTGACCCTTAAAAAGGGATGATTTTGACCTAAAATGAGCCAATAATGGAATTCATGTGATTTTAGGCAAATGAAGGGTTTGATTATAAAGCTTCACAAATCAATAGATCTCATTTTTTTACTTTAAAATAAGTGGTAATTAATTAAAATTGGAGTTTTGGACAAATAATTATGCCTACACAAAGTTAGGCATAAATTTTGAAAATTGAGAAATTGACCATAGGAATAGTGAATATTGGCGTGAAAACTAGGTGCACATGAGATGGATTCATAACCTGAAAATATTTTTCCCTTAAAAATCTTTCAGAAAGCTTCAAATAGAACTTAAAACCACTTCATTTTGATCTTTTAGATTTAGTTATGATTTTTTAAAGTTGTGTAAATTTTTGGGGTTATAATGATAGTAACCTAAGAAGAATTATTTTGAAATTTAAAATTTTCCGATTTAAAGACTTAACGAGTGGTTCTAGTTACTTCTTTTTTATGTGAATAAGGGCTACAAGTTAAGATGTTATATTAGTTCCTGTAACATCCTAAATTTTAGACCTAAAAGTCTAAAAAATAGCCTAAAATGGCTAAGCCACTAGACCCCTTTTAGCAAAAGTCCTAGAAGTTTCCTGAAAGGATAAGAAAGATTCTCAGGGACCAAGTTACAAAGAAAAAGTTTTCTAGAGCTAAGGGACAAGAAAGTTAGAGAATGTAGTGACGCCTCAGGGCCAGAGTAAGAGGAATAAGGATGTGCCACATAGCTTAATAATGTAAGGGAGATGATATAATGCCAAGATGATGTAAGAAAGATGATGCAAGCAAAGACATTTGGCTAGATCATGAAAAAACAAAGCCTAATCAAGAGCCAGGTGTCATGGTGAGTAAGCACTTGATTTTTACCATAGGCTAAATCTTAAGGGAAGTATTATAAACACCCATTTTTCCTCCTATTTGTGTGTTTGGATGGCCAAGAGAGAAAGAGTAAGGGAAGCACAAAATTTTAGAGAGAAAAAGGAGAAGAAGAAGAGCTTCAAGTCTTAGGGAAATCCAAGCTTCAACATAAGGTAAGATAATGGTCTTTAATGTGGTTTTAGTTGCTCTATGTCTTGCAAAGCTTGATTATGGTTTTTGTTGAGATTTATAAGCATAAAAACATAAGTGTTTATGCTGTCCAATATTGATTAAGCCATGAAAAAGATTGATTAATAATGGAATCATGTTCAAAGGTAGAAAGGAACAAGAATCAAATGGTTTTATAATGAAATTGGAAAGATCCAACTTCCCTTATGTTGTGTATAATTTTGGCCAAACCTAAGGTGTATGTTATGGTTGGAATTTGATATTTTAATGCTTCTAGTATGTGTAGAATGAAAAATTATGTCGGGTACAAGTGAGAAAGCAAGATTAAATTTGATATTTTAATGCTTCTAGTGTGTGTAGAATGAAAAATTGTGTGGGGGTACAAGTGAGAAAGCAAGCTTAGAAGCATTAGAATTAAAAATAGAATTTTGAGCCCTAAAGCCCTATGTGTTTGGCCAAGGCTTATTCATGGGGAAAGAGTTAGATTTGTTTAATTTGTCCTTGGAAATATATTGTACATGCAAAATTATGTCAGAATAACATATGGGATCAATTTTAGAAAGATTGGAATTAAAACTCAAAAGTTAGAGGTTAAAGCATGTTAAAGAGAAAAGTATGAATGTCACTTGTTCCATGGCTCTATAAATGAATGGCAATAATGTGTTAATATGATTAGGGCCATGTGACATTTAGGAAGATGAATGGGAAAGGTTGATCAAGCAACCTTGATGGTTGGAAGAAAGAGAGCAAGGGGAAAGATTGAATGCATTGAATTTAAAAGGCTAAAGGTAGCAAACTTTACCTTACTCTTATGTGCTTGGTACTTGCTTACATGTATAACATGTTTGTATGTTTATGTGATTTTATGGACTTATGCATTGTGAATGTGAATATATTTAAAGCATGCTGTAGGCCTATGTGTTTTACGATAAATGTATGATGATTTCCAAATATGTCATTATGTTATAAATATGTAAAGTTTACAAGCATGTTATGAATGCCAGGCTATACCTTATATGTTTGGGTAGTTATTGTTTGAATGGAGGAAGAATGCAAGATGAGAATCAAGAGAATAAAGGAGAGAATTGAAGAAATATTATTATGTTATGTTACGTAATGACTTCCCTTTATGTTGATAAATAATTAGACATGCCAATTAATATCATATAATATTGATGAATGATGAAAATGACATGTAATACTGTGTATGATGATGTATAAGAATGATTTATGAAATGTTAGAATGGTTCCATGTCATATCCTGTTAATTTTAATATGGAAAACAAGAAATCTAGGATTTTCTGAAGGACGAGTAGTATAGTAGAAATGTAGACGGAATAACTTTTGAAGTCAAACCTAGGGAAGGACTTGACCGTTATTTTTTAAAAGTTTCAGTTAAGGAAGAGAAAAATTAGAAATTATGCCTGAAATTCTTGAAAGTTCCTAAGAATTTATGAAAAATAGAATAAAGGGTCTAGTATAGTGGTTGAGACTTGGAAGATAAAAATAACATGAAAATAATTTTTTTTTGAAATTTTCTGTAATTTCATGAAATTTTAGCTAAATAAGGGAAAATTGGACAAAATAAATTATTTAAAATATGCAGAGGCCTTAATAATTCATGAAAAAATGAGAAAAATCATTTGAGAAGTTATTATGAATTTTTAAATTATTCCCGACCTCTAAAGATGTGGAGGTTAGCTTTAAATATTTAAAGCCAAATTATATTGGTAAAGGGCTAATTTCTAGAAAAATTTAATTAAAGGAGTTATAGGTCAAAAGAAAATCTAAGAAAATTAAGAAAACTTGTCCTTATTAAAAGGAAGCTATTGGCATAAAGAAATAAATTTTTGAAAATATTGGATTTAATAGGATCCAAGAAAAATTCAACTGATATTGGAAGATTATACAGTGTAATAATCATAAGCTTAGTTGGACAATTTTTTCCCATTTTTCTAGTTGGAATGGTATCGAAAATAAAAAGAAAGGACCTTAGTGGAATTAGGGGTGTTCATGAAGCCCAGTTGCCCGCCATGCCCGTCCAAGCCAGTAAAAAAATGCCCAGCCCCCCCTTAAAAAAATAGCCCAAAAGAACTATTAGGCATATTCGGGCTGGGCAAATTGTTGGGTAGGGTTGGGCATCAGGCATGGTATGCTGCCTTGCCCATTTGGCCCTGCCCGCAAAAATATATATTATTTTATTTATATATATTTTATTTGCCTCATATTTATTTCCTGAATCAAACATACTGTTGCATCAATATTCAATGTTCATTATACTTATTTATTTTTGAATGATTTTAAAAGCTAGAAACTATAAAAAAAAAATTAAGTTTAATAAAATATACAAACAACATTTTTTTGTCCTAGTCCACTTCTCCTAGCTACTATAAAAATTAGTTTTATAGTATATTAATTAGTAATAACAAAATTAAAGCCAAGTTGCCATTTTAATATAAAGTTACATTAGATTATTTAGAGGGACATAAAGAATTAGTTAATTAATATAATATATTAACTTGTTGGGCATGGAAGCTCACCTTGCCCAGCCCGAACTTAATAGGGCTTTTCATGGGCAGGGCTGGGCAACGGGTTGCATTTTTTAACTCATTCATTTTTTGGGCTGGGCATCAGACAAGGGCCCAGCCCTGCCCATGTGCAGCCCTAAGTGGAATAATACACGTTGTTGAAGGTTAAGATTCAAAGAATAGAATTATTGAATAAAAAATTGCTATTTTTCCACCTGTGTGATCTTGAGGGAAGAAGAAGCTAATGTGGCGTGATATTGAGGGAAGAAGAAGCAAGATGTGCACAAGTCTTTTGACGTAAAAGTTAATGGTGAATTTGAAAGATTATCATAAGATAAATTGGCTTGCATTATAAATACCCCCTCCCCTCTTTCATGGCACAACTTTCAGCTAGTTCAAGAACAAAAGGAAGGGAGAAAATTTTGGTCAATGTAGAAGGAAGGAGGAGGAGGAGGAGAAGTTGAAGCAAAACCTTAGTTAAATCAAGTGCTAAACCAAGGTAAGAGCTTGGATTTTCTTCTATTTTATGATGCTTTATGGTTTGATGGTTTTAGATATCGTTTTGATGGAAGTTAAACTTTGTTCTTGAAAGAATTTTAACTTGTAAAATCTAGGGTTTCAATTTAGCCAGACCTAGTTTGTTGAGTTAGGGTTTGTTTTTTGTTATTTTGATGCTTCCAATGAGTTTAGGAGATGAAATTGTGTAGGGATATGTGAAGAACATTTATTTGGAAGCATTAAAATTAAAAATAGAATTTTTGAATTTCAAAGGCATACCTCTCGGCTAAGCTTGGTTATGGGAGAAGGAATTAAATTTCGATAAACCTAAGTTTATACACAGATTCTATATGAGAATCATGTATGAAAAGCATGTGAAAGTTAAGTTAAAGAAGATGATACTAAAACCCTAAAATAAAGGATAAAGGGTTAGGGTTTAAGGTTAAAGTGTTTAATGGAATAGTTTAAATTGATTTGGAATGCCATTGTTGTTTTCTTGACAGGCATCGACATTGAACAAGAGAGGGCTTAAAAACAAGAGAAAGGAATCAAGGAATCCAGTTTGTAAAGAGGCAGCAAGAACTTAAAATTTTGGTATTGAGTTGCATTGGTTGTTTATGTTATGTGTATATGCAATGATGTGGTAGAGTTATGAATGTTGAAATGTGTTTAACTCTTTGCATTGATGCCTTGGTAAATATGTATAGCATGAGCTGTTATTTAAATTAACTGCTTACATATGACATGAACTAACTAATGTTTTGCATTGAAATTACTTGTTATAGGCTTCTAAAAATGTTTTGTAATACTTCTAAATAATGTTTTGTAAACATGTATTAATTATATTTGGGTGGCTTAATGACTTTTACATGTTGTATAGTATAGTTGAAGTATAAGTATGTGCTGTTTAGCATGATAAGTGATTCTAATGAAATAACGTGGCATAATGGTGCACGAATGGAGATTTAAAAAGGATGAAAATAACCTAATTTGAAATTATTTTAGGGTCCATGTGATTCTAAGCAAATGAGGAAGTTTGATGATCAACTTGGCAATCTAATATATCTCATTTTAAGCTTTAAAATAAGTAGTAATTCACTGAAATTGGAGCTTTTGCGTAAAATGTTATGCCTATCCCAAGTTAGGCATAATTCTAAGAAATTAAAAATTTACTATATGAACAGTGTATGCTTGTGTTCAAACCGGGTAGTAGTATAACAGATTTTAGGTCAAAAAGTATTTTTTCTTTGAAGACCACTTATAAAGCTTCAAATGGAACCTAGAACCACTTCATTTCTTTTTTTTTTTTTTAGAATTAGTTATAAATTTTCAAATTTGATAATATTTTTAGGATTACCAAGTGAATAGAAACTTGAGAATGAATTTTTTAAGTAAAGTTTTCCCAAGCTTAATGCCATAAAATTGTTAGAATGATTGATCACCTAAGAGGAGGGGTAAATTGGATGTTGATTAAAAACAAAAACCTTTTTGCAGTACAGTGAAAACCATAAGAAACTTGAAGTATAAAAATAATGAATAAGAGCAGCTTAATCAGAGAAGTACAATAGTTTAGCTGGAAATATAAAGAGGTAAGAGAAGAGAAGATGCAAACTATGATTTATCCTGGTTTGGTCTCTCCATAGACCTACGTCCAGTCCCCAGGCTCCACCTAAGACTTTCAATCCACTATCTCTCTCAAGTTTTCCAAGGGTACTTGAGGACCACTCCAATACATAACCTCATACTGAGGTAAGCACTCCTCCTTACACCTTATAAGGATTTACTCCCTTTTACACACTACAAGGTTATAATCTGAAGATAAAAATGAAATTCAAATATTTTTTCTCTTAAAGAAGTGATAACTCACTTTTAAGTACATATGTGACTCTCGTTTCTATCTTGCAATCATATATGCATAACTTTGAAGCACAAGGAGAGAGAGTATTCTCTTGGAGCTCTAAATAAATATATGTTGATTTAGCATTTTAGTATTTTGATATTATAAGCTCGGGCTCTCTTTACTCTTCCATCTTTAAATGCTCTTTCTATTTTGTAGATGATATTGAGTATTTGACCATTGAGCTTCTTCTTCTCATTCGGCTTGAAGAATCTGACAGTTAAAACTAGACATTGGAAGCTTATGATAAAATGTTGATTAGTAATGTCATCAATTTGTTGTGGCTTAATCCCTATTTAATCAATTGCTCAACATGTTATTGGATGATTTGACATATTTCCATAAGTATTAAACATGTTTAGATGGAGTAATAAAAGATTCAGGCTTGATTTCAAATCCATTAGAAAAATAGAGTATAAAGAAATTATCTCTAACTCAAATACTTATTCAAGTAAGCACACTTGTTTTTCTTACTTTGACTTGATAACTAACTCAAATATGTCTTAACTCGATAACTTGTTTGAGTATGAAGTAGAAAATAGAACTTCTAGTCTTTGACATTTAAACTCTGATGCAAACAGAATGAAGGTAAAATTTGAGCGATTGTAAATCTTTCTATTCAACCCCAAATGTTACAAATGACCTATCACTAGAAATCTATTTGAGTTTACTTTCCAACGCACTAAGTCCCACTCTAAAATTCTTGTAGTTTCAAAGATATCTTTATCAAAGCAACCGAAGGTTAGGGACAAGGTGTGAAATCTTAGTACCATATTTCAAGTAGCATATCTCCTTCATATAAAACTTATTATAGTTGATCTTGGTGTCTATGAACCGTGTTTTGAGTCTAGTTTCATATGAATTAAGTTTAACTCAAATCGATTTACAATTTAGGAGATATTATAGATATTCAACATATATCAGAGTTGGATGAAGAGCATAGCATAATATAGTATGTGATTTCTCAATAACATGTTGAAGAAACATAAAACTCAAAAATGTACTCGAGAAACACATGTGAAAGTCATCTCTAAAGATTATATTTGAGCTTAGATGAGAGGTAACTCAAGGTATGTTGATATAACTTCCAATTGAGTTACTCCAACTTCTTGTTAAGCATAGTAACTTTCAATATCAAATTTAAGAACTTATATCTTAATATTCCCATTTGATCTTACAAGTTCTTATTTCTTTTATCTTTGTTCTTATTCTTTTGATTCAATCTCATGATAAATCCTTTCTTTTCTTGGCCAAACTACATAAGATAATCACATTAAGTATAGTAGTTAGTTAAAGCATAAGATAAACATGTGATATAAATCTTTTGTTCTAATATTTGACATCATCAAAACTAACTATATCTAATAAAAATATAGTTCCAACTAACTTGTTTTGTCTCCATATATGGTTTAAAGTTACGGTGTTACATTGTATGGATGTGAAGAAATGATTATGAATTATTAATTTCAAATGAGGGGATAAATATTCAACAGAAAGCCATGAATTTGAGAAAGAGTAAAAGTGGTGCAAACAAATGAACCTGTTGTAAAATTTGGTATGCTTAAAGTACATATCTTGATCTTTATAACAAGTAGTAGATGAGCTAAGATAGATATGTGTGCTAAAAGATATGATTTTCCAAAAATGTACTATTTGAACAAATAAATAGTACTATTTTATGTGCAATTCTGGAATGAATGAGTAAGGAAATGAATCAATCATTTTTTTTTCCTTATAGAAAATTGAAAGAGCTTTAAATGAAAGCTTAAATTACATCAATATGATTTTTTCATAATTAGTAATGAATTATCAAAGTTGGACCAAAAATTCATAATTTAATTCTTAGGTTACTATTTACTGATAAATGTTAGATTTTTGATCCAATTTTAAAAATTCATAGCTAATTATATAAAAATCACATTAAGGAGATTTAAGTATTCATTTAAATCTCTTTTGATTCTCTATAGGGGACAAATAAAATCTAGACTTGTATCTTCTCAATTTATACGGTTAATTCATATAAGTTTACTATTTATTTGGTAAAAACCGTGCCTTTTAATTCCTCTACTCTAACTTTGGACAATCATATTTCTTAGCATACATATCCATTTTAAGTAATTTGTTACTTGTTTTAAAGCTTAGGATGTGTATTTTATGCATACAAAATTTCATGGGCAGATTTAATCATTTGCCTCACTTTCACTCTATATTCATGGCTCATTTAGGAATAATTTATCCCCTTTACTTGTATTAATGTTGCATAAATATTTATTTATTTGCATACAATCCTTCTAATATTACATAATTCATTCTCATGCATTGACATGCTCCATCACTACCCTTTCTAACTTGAATCTTTTTGAATTTACAATTAGGTCCTTACTCGTGTTTAGTCTCAAAGATCATCTCACTGAAGTTCCAAGAACAACCTTTGGCCCTTAATTGAGACATCCTTTCTTTAACCCCTTAGAGTATGTATTTACAAGTGTTATAGTTTAAGCAAATCATGAAACAAGCTTGTGGATTGAAAATTTACAATTTGTTTTCGGGTTACTATTTACTGTTTAAATTCTAGATTATAGGTGCAACTTCAAAAGTTCATAACTAATTCTATAAAAATCATATTGAAGTGCTCCAAATTTCTGGTCAAAGCTCTCTTAATTCGCTATGGGAAAAAAATATGATACTAGACTTATTCTTGACCAATTCATACAGTTTATTTGTTAAACTTTATTGTTCATTTGGTCAAAACTGTACTTATCAGTTTCTATGCTTTAACTTTGATCAAGCATAACTCTTAGCACACATATCCGTGCCAAATTTCATGGGCAGAATCAATCATTTACTTTATTTCCACGTAGTCACCATTTCGTGCCTCCTTTAGGGATGTTTTATCCCCCTAACTTGCATTAACAATTCATGATTAATTCTTTCTTTGCACAATCTCATTCTATTAATCCGTAAACTATTTCCATACATTACCTCCTTCAATCATACATTCCAATAATGTCATACATTAATGCATAACATCCACAACATATTTATGAAGATATTATCATAGCATATTACATAACATAATGTAATATTTATCTCTATCTTCTTCTCTTCATTCTTGCACTTCCATTTCTTAGTTCCTTCACCCATGCTCTTGCACCTATTAGGGTTGGTTAAGGAAGGGGTGAGATTCAGGAGATCTCAGTAGCAAATATTACCAGTTAATTATGCAAAATGGATGCTAATGCATGATATGTAAACTTAAACATCTTCTTGCTAACTAGTGACATGTAAGTATGCTTAATGTTTCATACCTCATGCATGGCCATAAAAGCATTACATAAACAGCATCTTTAGCAACTTAAAACATGTCACAACATCATTCAAATATCATATACACATCAACACATAAGCATATCACATTAAGCAATATTAAAGGGTAAGTTCACTACCTTGTACCATAAGCTTTCCTTTTGCTTTTCCTTTGACTCTCTTGACCTCCCAACCATAAGGGCTTTCAGTCAATATCATCCAAACATCCTCTTGGATGGTCCAAGATCCTACACATAGCCATATTGATCATACTATCTATTAGGACCAAGAGATTACATAATGTTCAAGACTAGCTCTCTTGAACTTGACATTTCCTCTTAACTTTTAGATTAGTATTCTAGCTTTGTAAAAATTATTCTCTTAAGCCAATCCTACACAGTTTTACCCAAGGAATTCAGATATGAGTTTGGATTCATAAAAATAAAATTTCTTCCCTTCCAAACAGATTTGGTTGAGAGGTAGGATTAAAAATCCTAACTTTCCAACTTTGATTCCTATGCTTCCAAAGCTTGTACTTTATGTTTACCCTACACAATTTTTCATTTTAAACCCAATGGAAGCATCAAAACTCACAAAATCACATCTTAGGGTATAGTTACAGGTTTGGCCAAACAGTACCCTTGGATTCATAACATGCAATCTTTGAAATTCCAACACAATACTAATCAAATCCTACTCTTTTCAAGTGTTTAATCAAGGTTTCAAACCCTTAGCTAAATTCTTCCAATTTTTAAAAATTTTGGCAGTATTTCCCTTTAGAAAATGGCCATCCAAATTAACATAAAATCACATAAAAGCAGCCCATAATAAATCACAAGAAGCTTAGGAGCTTACCTTAGTGATTCCTTGAACTTAGGTAGACTTTCTCTTTCTAGACAAATACCCTTTTCTCTCTCTAAACTCAAGAGCAACATAATCTTCCCTTATATTCCTTGCTTGGCTGAAATGTAAAGGGTGGAAGGGGGTATTTATAGAGATTTGCCTTATCTCTTAGCCCTGAAGTTGAAAGAAATTATTAGGCATAGGTGGTAAGATCTTAGCCCTGGATTTCTACTACTTTACACATGGATAAATCTTAAGGTAGGAAGCTTGTGATCTTGCCACTTGTCTATGTGATGTCATTAGATGATGTCATCTTGCTTGTGTCATGCTAAGATTACCACACATTAACCTTGGTTAATTTTCTTAATCTAAGATTAGCTTTTCCTTAATTACCTTCTAGAAACTATTTTCTTTTCATTTTTCATTAATTATTTTTTTCCCTTTTTGGGCCATTTTAGGCGTGATTCTTGGGCCTAATGGGCTGGAAATTTTTGCCAAATTTTTCACATCCCTAGTTATCCTTAAATTACACTGAGTACCAGTGTAGTGTCAGAAGAATTTTCTCTGTAGCTTGTCAATTTTACCATCTCAGAAAATTCATCTCAGTGTACTTTTAGCCTCCTCTTAGTGTAGGGAAGTTTCATGACTTTTCTTGGAATTTAATTCCCTCAAGAATTCTAAATTCCATTTTTTCTGAAGTTGGTACTTTACCGACGATAATTTTATTTTAAATATTATTATAGCTAACCTCCTCATCAAAATAAGTCCGTCATAATTTTATAAATTATTCTAATCCTCCAAGATATTTTTCCATATTTTTCTCAAAATTATTGATGCCTCTAAATAGTTTTCATAACTAACTTTTGGTTACTCTTACTCGGTGTAACCAAAAATTCCTGTAAATATAGAAAATTCTATATTTATTTATTTCCCTTCTAGTAATTCTTCTGCGACCTTAAATACCATTCCTTGACCCTTAATAGTCTTTTACATGATTTTGGGAATAATTTCTATTTTTGCCCTTTTGGCTTGAAACTTTGCAAAATTATGATTTTACCCCTGGTTGGCTTAACCTCATAATTTACCTCATTGAGACCTGTAGTATGACCTTTGGCCTGTATTCAACTCCATTTCTCATTCCAAGGCCTTGAGACTTTGTTAGTGTCTCTATTTTTCTTTTTTTCTCAATCCTTAAAAATTTTTCCTATCACTACTAAAAAAAGGTCATTTTCGTCTGTTCTGGAGGTTTTTTTTGTGTGTTTTGAGGGGGATGTAGATGAAACAGACGTAGATAAAATCTGTATATTCATTTGTTCTAAATAGATGAATATGATGTGTCATATTCGTCTATTCACAAGAAGAGACGAAGATGACACATCCATATTTGTCTGTTAAAGAACATACGAATACGACTATCCATATTCCTCTGTTCCTGATGAACAGATGAATATCTTGCAAGATATTTCTCTGTTTTATATCAAATAGATGAATATGTTCTTTAAAAAAGATAATTTCCTCACAATTATGAATTGCCTGAATTTTTTACAGAAAACCCTGAAAGATTTGTAAAAAATAAAGTACAGCCAATTCAACAAATTCATATCCATTCCATAATCCACAATCCTAATAACATCATTGCATAGTAATTCAACAAATTCAGATCCATTCCATAATCCACAATCCTAATAACATCAATACACAAGAATATATATACACAATCCTAATAACATTCTAATATGTTTTAACAATCAAAATAATCTTAGACACTTAAGTACCATCCAAGCCAACCTCATGTATCATTTTGAGAGTAAAACTCTTGAAGAAATTGTCCCGCCAAATAATCTCAGATAACGTCAATCTCTTCATCATTGTAACAGTTGTCATCATCAAAGATCTGTAAGTTATAAATAAGAAGATTGAATTCATCAAAATAAGAGAATTAAAGAAAAACAATTTAATAGAAAAAAGCAAATAATCATAGTTGAATGAATTATTACCATCTCAAAATTTTGAATACATTTAACCTCAATAATTTCATATATGAAACGGATAATATAATATCCGTACTCTGTACTTCCTAGTTGTCGATGACACTGTAAAATCAAAACAAACATGAATATGTATATATATAGTTGATGACATTAAAGAATTGAAAATGTTCTTACTTTTGGTTTATGCCAAACAATCTTGCCATTTTTTCCCTCATGTTTGCCTCCTCGTATATAATATGTTTTGAAAGACCTACGACCAAATAGAAATGACTAGAGATTAGAACAACTTAATGAAGTAGGAAAACTAAATATATGATGACGAAACTTATGTGTCAAAGATATGTTTCATTTCCTTACTTGGGGGAGGACCCAATGAATCAAACCAGTAAATGACATTATCTATGGAGCAAGGAATGCACAACAACCAATGTCGACTAAAATATAAAAAGAAGGAAAACCAATAAAGATTCTTTGAAAATTATATATATATAAATATCCAAATATATATACAAGCTACTTACTTTTCGACAATTGGAGCAAAATACCAAGGTAAGTGAGTGTCTACTATGGTATTATCCACGTATCTCATCCACTTATCAATGCTATTCTTACAAAGCAGCTAGACACATGAATCCATGCAAATGTCCCTTTCCCGTAGAAGCACACAAGTTATGAAAGTAGCTATCATAAATTTGATACAAAACAAAAGTTAATTCATACATATAAGTAAAAATGAGAGATTAGAAAATATAAACCATAAAATAAAATCACATTATTGCTACTTGAATCCATGCAATGTCTAGCTGATCCAGGGATAGAAAGTCCTTGAGATCCTTTTGGTCCAATCCAAAATGATATGTGGTCTGCTCTCCCACAATCCTACTAGACATTTGTATATTGACTTTGTTAACTGATTCATAAATGTCATATAGTTGTGCCAAACAGGGAAATTTAGTAGCATCTGCAACGTCCTAAATAGAAAAATAGAATAAAAATAAGTAACACAAATAGTATATGAAAGAGAAATTAGAAAATGCTTGTGTTTTGTACCATTGGAGATATGACATCAATGAGTCTTTTAGGCCATAAAATAAAATGCCCTGTTGCTTCGCCTAGCTTGCCAACCTCGTCACTGGGAAATGGCAAGTATACTTCTACCCCCTCCTCTCGAACAGCTGTAACCGTCACTTTGACTAAGTCTATTGGAATTTTTTGATTATGAATTTTAGACCCTTTTGTGTATTTAATGGAATTGGCAACAACACGCATATTTAGGTCATCTAAATAGAGAACACAAGGTTCTTCATCATTTGGTGTGGGACTAGGGTCAAATGGAGCTGACGGCACTTGTGGATTGAAACTCCCTTTTGTACTGCCATAGGCTGAAGAATTTTGAGTCCATTATACAAATGAAAAAATGGAATTAAACGGAAACAATGTTGACAAAATTCAAAACAAATTAATTATGTTGTGATTAATTATATACCTGAGGTGTACGTTCTTCTAGTTGAAATTACCCAATTTGCATGCTTGAGACTAAAGACCACATCTCCTTCCAAATGTCAGACATAAACTCATTTTTGAAGAATTGACGAATCTCATCACTTGTCATAATCTCTTAATGAACTTCTGTTCGAATTTTGTCCATCAGGTCAGCACTTGGGACACTTCTGCTTGTAGAGCTTTGTGAATCGGAACCAAAAAATTAGGTTAAACCAACTGTCTTTGATAACCCGCTTACTCGACCAGGATGGTCTAACTTCCTAATTGCAGCTGTCAAGATATCCATCTTTCCACTTGGAGTAAAAGAACCTTGACTACTTTGCTCCTTAAGTGCATCCTATAACATACAAGTGATAAGTGATAAGTTAATAGAATGTGAACGCTATTTTAATTTAGATTGTTTTAATTCAAGTAGTTACAATTTCTTAAGCAATGTCAGCAACAATCTGATTGATATATTCACCTTTCTTCATCCTTGCACGCTCCCACATTTTATGTCGAGAAGGAGGAGAGGGGGCTTGAACAACAATGTTGGGATCTAACTTTGCAGCTTGCATTTTTTGCAAATCAGTTTCTATAATCTCTTGTTGTGCCTTTCTATAACTGCCACGAGACATGTAATGCTGGTACTGATTTTTAGATTGTTTTTCTTTATTTTGAGCACTTAATTTCTACAGAAAACAAACAAAAATGAAGTTAGTTCAATGAAATAAAACTAGTTTATATGGTCATATTCACTAAGTAGAAGTTTACCTGAAATTCAAGATCTAGACGTGACGCCTTTTCTCCAGGTGTCTTCGTCAAGAAATGAGTAAAAATCACAAGGGTTTTCATCCTTTTTAGGCCCTCGAATGTAAGTAGGAGTGAGAATTATCTTAAAATCTTTCCATCACTCGGTGCTTGGTTTAGCCATCGTTTTCTCATCTCCTCTGTGGGAGGGATATCATAGGTTTTCTGTGAAGTTCATATGTAATAAATGAAGTTAGAATATTTAACAGTAAGAAATATTATTAAAAAGTATAAGAAATTTATGAAGTTACATACCAACATATCTTGCCAAATCGCATTCTTCCCTTTATCTGGTACTTCTTTCCAGTTAGAAAATAGAATGCTCACTTTGTTTCGACCCATAAGGCCTACGTAACTTGTGAACCTATCTGCTTCTAGACCAACTAGATTTATATTATCATTAAAATCCACATGCTTCCTCAGAGTTTTCCCATGACATACTGCTAGCTTTGGCATTCTTGTGGTGCCTCTACCCTTTTTTCTAATAGGTTCATCGTTTACTTGATCTTCACTAAAATCGTCCATATTTCTATCATCATCCTCCATGTGTTGTTAGTAAACCAGAGTAAAATGGGTGAGTCAACTACAATGAAATCAATAAAAAATTAACAAGTAAGAAAAACAAAATTCTATTATAGTGCATAATTTTTCCATTAGGGTCTTACATTATGCATTTTCCCATATTCCTTCACAGTGATCATTCCTAATAGCATATTCATCATCATCTACCAATTCTACTTCATTTGATGGAGGTGGATTTGTAGTGAAAGGTGATGTCTCATCAATGTTAAAGGTTGGATCACCGTCTTTTTGTTTTTTTTACCTTGAAGCATAATTGACAATTTGGTATTTGTAGGATCGGTGACATAAAATACTTTTTTTACTTGACTTGCTAAAATAAATGGTTCATCTGTATAACCAACCCTATGAAGATCAATTAACATAAATCCAAATTTTTGATCTACTTGAACACCATTATTGTTGACCCACTTACACTTGAAGATAGGAACTTTGAAATTAGTGTAACTTACACCCCATATCTCCTCAAGAACACCATAATAGGCCATGGATGCCAATTTAGGGTTTTTATCTTTAGCACTAGAGAAATGCATTGCTTCAACAACTACCATTACCCTATTATTCTACACAGTACTTTTCTCATCTTGAGCTTTTGTATAGAAGGAACATCCATTTATATCATGTCCACTCCAAGTGGTGACATCAAATCGAGGCTGCAAGCTAACCATTTTATTATGTCAGAAACATTTGTCTCCCTCTAAACCTGTTCCTTGAACCACATAATAAATGTCTTGTTATTCTCGTTAGCTATTTGTCTATCATTTTTCTTTAGATACTTGTCCTTTAAAATCTGCTTATGGTTATCTACGTACGGTTTAACTTCTTTCATATTATTTAAAATGTATAAGTGCACTTGGAACAGTTCTTCACAGAAAATGCTCTTCACTTTAAGCCCTTGAGTTCCCTTATGTATCCCATCATCATGTCGAGCTTGTGCTTCCACTCCAGATAGATATCCTTTATAAAAGTTTATGACCTCCTCAGCTACATATCTTTCAATAATTGATGCCTCAGGTCTATAAAGATTCTTAGAATAACCCTTCAAGACTTTCATAAATCTCTCAAATGGATACATCCATCTTAGATATACAGGGCCACAGAGCCTAACCTCTCTTACTAAATACACTATCAAATGTACCATGATATCAAAAAATACTGGAGGAAAATACATTTCTAGTTAACACAAAATAACATACCCCTTTTTTTTCCAATTCATCTAACTTTTCATTGTCAATAACTTTACTGTAGATAGCATTGAAAAAAATACACAGTTTAGTTATCATGTTTCTCACATCGTCTTTCATAATACCTCGAATAGCCACTGGTAATATTTGCTGCATCAATACATGGTAATCATGCGATTTCATCCCAACTAACTTAAATCTTCCATCGAGACAAGCTTTTTCATATTAGAAGAATAACCCCGTGGCACCTTAATGTTATGCAAACATTGGCACAAGCTAGTTTTCTCTACTTTCGACAATGTGTGTGCCGCTGGCTCCAAATAAACCCTCTTACCACCCTTTTTTAGTTGCGGATATAACCATTCTCTTATTCCCATTTTAGCTAAGTCTAGTCTCGCATTGATTCCATCCTTAGTTTTTCCTAGTATGTGCAAAAGAGTACCAATAAGGCTATCACAAACATTTTTCTCCATATGCATCATATCAAGACTGTGTCTAACATCAAGATTACACCAATATGGAAGATCAAAGAATATGGACTTTTTTTTCCAAATGTTCTTCTCACCTACACTCTTTTTACTCTTACCAAACACAACATCAATTCTTTCCACTTTACGATAAACTTCCTCTCCAATTAATGGCTTGGGAGCCAATCCATGTTCTAGTGCACCATTACAAACCTTTTTCAATCTACGGTATGGGTGGAATCGATCAAGAAACCTCCTATGACCAAGATAAACCATTTTCCTTCTATGCTTAAATTGGTAGTAGTGTGTGTCTGTAACATCCCAAATTTTGGCTCATAGATACAAGTCATAGCACAAGGAAAGGATGATTACTAAGTCCAATGCAATGAAAGTCTCGGAGATCCCTCGAAAGGAAAAAGAGATTTTCCAAGGGCAAATGTGTAAAACAGTAGTGTTCGGAGACTAAAGAACAACGAACTGGAAACAACTAAGGGCCAGAGGTTATGCCAGAAACTTACAAGAGATGGTTCCGAAGGTTAGGCCTAAAGAGGGACTAAATTGCAAAGAAAAGATTCCTAGGCCAAGTAGGGACCTAATTGTAAATAATAAAAGTTCTGGTTGGCCAATGCTCAGAGTTAGCAAAAAGGGCCCAAATGACTTAGAAAAATTCCAAAAATGAGAATAGGATCCCAGAACCGATATAAGGCTAGAAATGACAGAAATGTCCTGAAGTCATTCCAGGGTTTTGGACAATTTGAGATAATAACTTAAATTAAATTATTTAAGCTATGAGACGGCCCCAAATAATAAGGAAAAACCAGGGAATAGTAGTTGAGGAATTTACACAGATTGTAAAATTAATTCTGTCCCCAGAAATTGACAAGGTTAGCTTTAATTAAATTTATACCCTATCTGGGGAAAGTCAAAATAGCTTTCTAGAGTTTGACTTTTGACTCGAGAAAAATTAGAGGAATTTTCGTGATGAAAGGGAAAGAATGAAACCCAGAGACAGATCAATGGAGTTACGAGCCGGTAGAAAGAATTCGAAGAAGGTAACCCTGATTAAGTATTATTTAATAATATTTCCGGGAAAAGGAGAAAGAAAATATCTACAGACCATTATGACGGTGCTGAGTCAGCATACTAAGTCACTAAATGCAATTATGACACCGCTGAGTCAGCATGCTGAGTCACCAAATGCAATCATGACACCTACGAGTCATCATGCTGAGTCAGTAAAAGATATTTATGGACAACATAAAATTCAGAATGCAGTACGGGAATATTTGAGACAGTCCTTTGTCTACCCGTTATAGTGAAATCTCTACTGCCTGACTTAGTAAGGTTAAATAGCCTGTTAGTAGAGCTAATTATTTTTATCTATACTCCTCTAAGATGGCGTCATATATGTACTTAATTAAAATAAGAAAATAGTGCCAGAGCATGTCCCAGTGGTACAGGGTCAGTCAAGACTTAGAAAAGTACCCGATATGGTGTAGAATGGCAAAATAGGTGGAGGAATGCCTAAGAGCTATATTTTGCACGAATTTTATATTAATTTCTTCCCTATTTTAATGCCAAAATGATGAAGGAATATGGAAGAGACAAGTGTACGGTGTCACACCTTACTATTATATTGTCTTAGGTTCCGTTCAAAATCATTTTTAACCACATTGGATGGTCTTGGGCTCTCTTTTTTTCCACAAAAAACGCTAGTTTTCGGATTTTTACTGTTCATCAGGTAAAAATCTAGTTTTTCTGGCCAACTTCAAAAATTCATAACTTATTCTACAAAAATCCAATCGGGATGATTCAAAATTCTACTTAAATCTCTTTAAGTCCTCTTTTAAGGAAAAATAATCTCATTGCCCAATTCCTTATAAGAAGGTGTCAGCTTTTTGAGAAAAGCAACACTGTCCATTTGCCAAAAACCCTGATTCCCAGATTCTGACCATTAACTTTGAAAAATCATTATAAATCGTATACTAGGCCATTTTTAACGTGTTAGATATCAAATTGAAGCTCAGGATGTTATCTTTCATAATGCCGAATTTCAAGATTAAAAAGTTCATGAGCATAGTCAAAAAGTCACGTGAACCAGTCAGTATCAGTGTGCTTTCAGCACTGTTAGTTTAATATTTACATAACCAAAATAAGCTCACGAATTTTTGTGGCTAAACCCCACAAATTATCCTTCAATCTGCAGATTCCCCTTGGAGGATTCAGGTTCTAAAATGTTACATTATTTTTGGGGGATGAGATTTTTGAAAATCCCAGTAGCAAATTAACCAACTATAACACCAAGCAAGCATCATTATTATGCATGATCATATTAGCTAATATTGGTGAACTAACATGTTTATCATTTGGCAAACTCAAACATGCAAAGGCCAAAGCAAGATACTATAAAGAGCAGCCACATAGCAATCAAGAAAGCTCAACCACAATAATAGTAATTAACCATACAATAATCAACAATGCTAGTTAGTGGTAGTAGCAAGGTTTAACTTACTACTTTGTTCCAAAAGTCTTAGCCTTTCTTTCTTCTCCTCTTTCCCTTGGGAAATATCAAACCCTAACCATATGATCCAACAAAAAGGGCAGCCATAATCATTATTCAACCATGAAAAAGTAAGAGCACAAATCAAAATGATTTTTGAACCATAAAGCTCCCTCCTTTGTTCACTATTTTTGTACTTGGTTCTTTTAACCCTAAAAATCACTCCTTGACTTGTTCCTATATGAATTTTTATGTAGATTCCAAAAATGGGCTTAGATTTATGAAAATAAAATTGCTTCTTCCAGCCATACCTTGACCGAACCACTAGAGGTTTTGACCCAAAATTTTCAGCTTTGCTTTAAAGCTTCCAACACTTGTTTCTTTTAGTCTACCCCACACCATTCCTCATTTTAAGCATCATGGAAGCCTTAAAACAATGAAAAGCTCATCCTAGGGTCCATTTCTTCACTTGGCTGAAAAGAACTCTCACAACAACAACCATGAAAAATACTTTAAAACCACTTAAACTCACTTGCAAACACTAGAATCTAGCTTGTATAGTTGTGTCTTAACAAGTGTAAAAACCAAAACTCCTTTCCCCTTTTTTAACAACCAGTTCGGTCCATATTAAGAGAGGGAAGAGACAGATTTTAAACCATAAAAATGAAAGAAAACAAAGTAAGAGCACCCCTAGAACCAAGATCTAACCTTGAAACCTTGCTTGGATGATCAAAGGTGCTTGCTTTCTTCTTGTTTCCTCTCAAACTCTCTCTTTTTCTCTATTTTTCTCCCTTGGACGAAATGTGGGTCTGAAAATGGGGAGAGAAGGGCTGATTAATGGCTCAAAATATCTCAACCACCCTCTTTAATGATAATCCAAGTGTCATTACCCTACTAAGTCTTGATTCCTCTTTCCTAATTAACATAATTCCAAATGAAATTATTTACTAAAGTCAAAATCCTCTCCATTTATGGAATGACACTTGGCTAGTTCAAATCTTCTCCTTCAAGAGCTTAACACATGGCTCAATAGGATCCCTTGGATTTGCAAGACACCAATCTTGCTTTATCGGTGTACTTTAGGCTCTGAGTTTTACTTCTTTTCTATAATTACAGTAACTTAGTCTCTGTAATTATTTTTTATCAGATCCTTAATTTAATCTCCTCATCATTTTATCTTCCCAAATTGCCCTTTTTGTCTCAAAATTAAGTTCCTAATAATTAAATATAAAGGAAAATTAATTTCTTTCCTTTAGGGATTTTTTCACTTTTCACATTTATTTGGAAAAATCTTGGGCACTTGAGGGTCTTCATTTAATTCTATAATTCCTTATAATTCCTTGGGATCTCATAGAAATTTTCTTGGAATTTTATTCCCCTTAAAAATATTTATTTGGAATTTTCCAAATAAAATCCCTTAATTAGCCTAAATCACCCTTTAATTCTCTCATAATTTCTCTAAGGGTAATTTGGTCATAAAACTAATTTTATAATTTCATATAACTCTCAAAAGATATTATCCTCATTTTTTCTTAATTTTCCAAGGCTCGAGAATATTTTTCCTTATTTACATTTGACCAATTTTCCTTAATTAGTCAATTTCCTATTATTGGCTTGGAAAATTGCTATAATTATTTTCCACCAAAATCCTTTGACTTTTCCTTATCATTTTTAATCCTCAATAATTTGTGAATATTTCTTATCTATAATTACCATAATGCTGGATGTGACATACTGTTAGATCGGAAAAGAAGGTATTACGTGTACGGTTGGATGCATGACACGTGTGCGGTTAGATTAAAGACATCTGGCTTGATGATGTAAGCATGATGTCATAGGACACGTGTCATCACAGGATAAAAAGAGAAAATAGATGGTCCAGATCAAGCCACATATTTTTAAGATCAACGACCGAGATTTGATTTTGTTTTCTATAAATACCCCTCCCCTCCCTCTCATTTCGTCCTAAGCCATGGAAACCTTGTGGAAGCTCTTCCAAAATGGTTTCTAGAGAGAGAAAGAAGAGGGAGAAAGAAAGTCCAAGTGATCTCAAGCTAGATCAAGCTCTAAAACAAGGTATGTGTGTCGTTTTTGATGTAATTTCTATCTCCCTTGTTGTTTTTGAGCTAGTGGTTGGTTTGATTAGATTTTTGATGATTGAAATCCTATGGGGAGGTGCTACACGAAATTTATTGGAATAGGAGGAGATGATATGGATGTTAGAAGCATGTTTAAAGGCTTGGAAACAACAAGAATCAAGTGGTTCTGTGTTGATTTTGCAAAAAGTCCAACTTTCCCTTAGTTTGTGATTCTGTTCGGCCTTGACTGTTCTGAATGGTTATGCTTGGATTTTGATTATTTTGAGCTTGGAAATAGATTCTACATAAAAAATTATATGGGGATAGTATGTGGAAATAATTTTAGGAAAGTTGGAATTGAAACTCAAAAGTTAGAGTTCAAGTATGTTCAAGAAAGAATCAAGTAGAGATAAGTTGATGACTTGATTCTAATAATTGTTTTGCATAATTTATTGATGTGTTTAGGACCTTGGAACATCCAAAAGATATTTAATGGTGTTGACTGAAAATCCATAGGGTTGGAAAGACAAGGGAATCAAAGGAAAAGCAAGAGGAAAGCTATGTTGCAAGGTAGTAAACTTACCTGTATTTTGTGCTTGATATGTATGCTTGCATGATGTGATTGTGTTGCCATGATGTGACTAAGCTATGATGAAATGCTTGCACGTTTATGTTATGTTTTGCCTTGGCAATATTTTATGAAAGCATGAAATGCTTTAGCTTACTTTCTATGGCATTCATATGTTAATGTTATAACATGTCATGCATGTGCATTATGTCTTGCATGCTTATAGGTAGTGTTTGCTATTGAGATTCTCCCGAATCTCACCCCTTCCTAACCAACCATTTAGGTCAATCAATGGTGGGCAATAATGGCACGAGAGGCAAGGAGAAGAAAGTGGAGAATTATTGACGTTAATGAATGATGTTATTATTCAATATGTAATTCTCCTATTATGTAATTTATGTTATGGATGCCAATGATGCCATGTATTTAATTACAATGTTTATGGGATGAATAGAAATATATGAGGATGATTGGAAAAGTGTAAACCCAATTTATATATGTCAAAGAAATAGAAAGAATTAAAGTAAAAAGGAGGTTAAGGGATAGAACGTAGGTCCTGAAGTAGTGAGTTTATAGCTCCAGTTTGACCTATCAAATAAATGAGATAAGCCATGAAATTTGACAAAGTTATAGTATACATCCCAGGCTTTAAAATGAGTGCTAGATCACCTTAATTGAATGTGTACACAAGGAATATGATTTTTATGGAACTAGTTATGAGTTTTCAAAATTGGACATGAAATCTGAATTTAAATAGTAAATAGTAACTCGAGTAGTTATGTTGAAAATTTTTAATCCATGGGCTTGTGTCATAACCTGCTTGAACCATAACACTTACGAATGCGTACTCTGAGGGGTTAAAGGTAGGATGTTTCAGTGTCCGCTTCACATATAAGACATGCTTTATGTCCCTTTACACTGTATCCTGACAAGTTTCCATAGGCAGGAAAATCATTTATCATCATGAAGATAATTGCATGCAGCTTAAAGGACTCTTGTTTATGTGCATCAAACACATCTATGCCTTCCTCCCACAATTTCTTCAAGTCTTTAATCAAAGGTTCCAAGTAGACATCAATATTGTTCCTCGGCTATTTTGGTCCCGATATCATCATAAACAACATCATATACTTGTGCTTCATACATAACCAGGGAGGTAAGTTATAAATCGCAAGCAAAACAGGCCATGCACTATGTGTGCTATTAAGAGTACTGTAATGATTAATTCTATCTCCACAAAGCCCAAGACGAAGATTTCTTCGCTCACTACCAAATTGTAGATACATTTCATCTATTGTCTTCTATTGGGGAGAATCAGCAGGGTGCTGAAGATATTTTCCATATGATATTTTCTCATTGACATGTCATGTCATCTTTTTTGCCTCTGTTGCATTAGCAAACAACCTTTTGAATCATGGTACTATTGGAAGATACCATAGTACCTTCAAAGGTTGCCCTTTAGTTGACTTATTAGCATCACCATCATCACTACCTTTGTGCTTTTTCACTTTATATCATGAAGATCCGTATTCTGGACACTCACTAAGATCAACATACTCTTCCTTGTATAATATGTAATCATTAGGACAAGCATGTATCTTTTTCATAGCCCATTCCCATCTGAGACAAGATTTTCTTTGCCTCATAAACACTATTTGGAAGAACATTATTAGCCGGAAGCATATCACCCAACAATTAAAGTAATTCTGTAAAACTTTTATCTGTCCATCCATTAGTTGCCTTCAAATTGAATAACTTTAATACAGTTGTCAACCGTGTATACATAGAACACCCAGGGTATAAAGCTATTTCTGCGTCACTTTGCAAGCTATCATTTATATGCAATTGTGCGGAGAATCCCAGCCCAACATCATGAATCATATCATGCATTCTATCATTGAATCCACCCACCACTTCCTCTTCTTCAACTAATGGCATTGTTCCTCTTTCGCCATGCCATATCCATCTTGTATATCGAAGATTTATCCCCTCACAAAATAAGTGATCCCTTAAACCGTCAATAATCAATCGTCTCCCATTTAAACAATTAACACAGGGGCAAAAATACTTTCCACTTTTGTCATAAGCATTCTTTTTAGTAAATTCAATAAATTCTTCCACCTTGTCCTCATACTCCCTAGATGTTCTCAAAGCACTCATCCAACTATGATCCATTCTGTTAATATATAAGTAATTGTAAAAGAATTTAAATTTAATTTAAGATCAAAATCAACAATATTTTAATTTCATTCAGCTCAATTCCAAGAAAATTTAAGCAACTCAACTAATTTCAACAATTTAATCATTCTAAATTAAGCATTTTAAAAAATTTACAATAAGAAACATAAATTAAAACCTTTTTATACGAAATAATATTAATAAAATATTATCTAAAATTTAACATAAGAAAATTTTATTCATTTTCACAAATAAAATATATCATCCAAAAATATTTTTTTCAATAGATAAAAGATGTATTTTTCTATTTAAACTCACTAATTTATTTAATCTAATATCATTATTAATTGTTTCTAGCGCAAATTCATATAGTTCATACAGATAGCCATTTCATCAAACACCACAACTACTACAACAAAATTTTTAAAACCACTCATTCTTCATTATTCATAGATATAATAAAAACAAAAATCTAAATAATATAAAACCAAAAACTCATCAATTCCATTCTATTAATTATACATGCATCTGCATTACCCATAGGTTACTCAAAAATCTAAATTACAATACAATCACAAGCTAGACTCCTAATTCCAACAGTTCATCAAACAACAATAAGCAATATATAGGATCAATTAATCTTCAAAAAGATATCATACTTACTTATGAAGTGAAGAATGCAAAGTGAAGAGAGCTGTAGACGACCCACAGGTGAGCTGGAAACACAAAAAAAAGTGAGTGAAACAAAAAAAAACATTGAGGGTAAGGAGCTGTACGTTCAGGATTGGGGGAGTGGGGTTACGAGGAGTTGCGGGGGGTGGGATTTGGGGGGTCGGGGAGTAGAGGTTGGGGGTTACAAGTAGTGGGGGTGGGATCAAGTGGGTTTGGTTGGGGGGCCGGGAAGTAGGGGTGGGGTGGGGGGTTTACGGGAGTAGGGTGGGGTCGTGGGGACGAGAGGGGGTTTTCATGGAGTGGGGGATAGGGGAGTGGGGACCGGGGCGTAGGGGTTTTCATAGTGGGGGGGACCACGCTGGAGTTGGGGATAGGGGGGCCAAGGATGGGGACGGGGAGGTAAGGGGTGTAGGGTTTTTCAACCCGGTAACCTGTAATTGCACTTTCAAATATCTTAACGTGGCATAATATAAAAGTTCCTTTTCCCGCATTACTATTCACAGTAACCTTAAACCTGTCATAACTTTGAAAAATCATAACTAATTCTAAAAAAATCGAAACAAGGTCGTTCCAAATCTCACTCGAAGCTCTTAACATCACCTATTAAGGAAAAATGACCTCAGGTTCCACTTTAATCAGAAAAGCATCCGATTTTAACTTCAAAAAGTACTATTCATTTGGTCATTTTTCTATTTTCTAGGATTTTTTCCTAACTTCAGAAAGGCATAACTTCTTGCACAGAGCTCCGATTGTGATGATTTACCACTCATTTTAAAGGGAAAAATAAGATCTATTTTCATGCCAAATTTCAGGGGAAAATTCAACCATTTGACCAGGGTCTTAATTGGTCAAAGTTTGGTCAAATTCGCTTTTCACCATAAGCAGACCATACTCGCATATAAAGCTACTCTACCATTAATATACATCCAAAAAGGTTATCATGTCATGTGTTCATACTCAGAATACACTTACATGGCTTGGAAAAGAAAGGTTTAAAACCATATAATACAATACATAGATCATAATTTCCTCAAGCCATGATTACTTCTTTTCCCTTCTTCTTGGAAGTAGTGGCACCTAGGATATAATGTTATAGGAGGAATGAGATTTCATAGAAATCCCAATAGCATTGAACATACAAGCGTCAAGTTAACATGCATAAGATGTCATGCTACATGCAGTAAAATAACATTGCTAGTTATTATGCCATGCCATAACCATTCCGTATCCATGTCATCATCATGGAGCATATAATCATTCCAGTCAAAACTCAATCATGCAAGAGCCAAGGCATACATTGCAAGGAGTCCACATCATCTGTGCATAAACATTCTCATGGCATATAAACACACATAGCAGAAACACCAAATGCAAGTCAACAAAATAATTGTAAGTTCACGCTACCTCGGTTCCACGCTCAATGTTTCCTCCTTGTTTTTCTTACTTGAGGTCCTCCTAGGTTTCCAGAAAATTGCCTATCAACCATATAGTAAGGGTATGGTAAATTTCATATCCAGTATACAATTCCGTCTCAATATAATACTATCCTTGTGCCTTTCAATTTATAACTTCTGTATACCTTTCCTAATCCTTTGACTTTGGTTTGACCAAGCCTTAATCCTCAATTAAGGTCTTGGAATTCTTCCTTAATCCATGATTAATCATGCTTTCTTGGTTAATCACTAACCCTTAATCCTTAATTCAATATTTAATTAAGGTCCTCAAGTCACATAGTCATTAATACAACATAATCCTCTAAGATTAAGTCATTAATCCCTTATGGATTAACCATTAATCATTCTCTAATCAACATGATTAACCCTTAATCATTCCTTAATCAACATGATTAATCATCCTTCAATTAGCATAACTAATCACTAGTCATTAATTAATCAAGGTAGCTAACCTTAATTACTTACTAATCTTTAATCAAATAACATGATTAATCTTAGCTATCACTAAACCATAATTAATCAAGGTAATTAATCCTAATCTTCCTCAAATAAATCATTAACCAAAAATAATTAACACTTAGGGAGGTAAACATACCTTAATTAGCTCTTAATCGGTGATTAGAGGCGTTTAACCTTTCTTTCTCCCTTTCTCTCTCTTCTTTCTTTCCTTCTCTCTCCTAGAACTTAAGAGCAAAACATTCCCTCTCTAGGAAACCATCTTGACCGAATTATGAAGGGTGAGGGGGGTATTTATAGGCTTGAATTTTTTAAAATACCAAGAATGCCCTTGGAGAAAAAGATGCGATCTCGGCCGTCCAGTTTTTTCACTTTACACATGGACAAATCTTAGAGCACAAACCTTGAGATCATGACACATGGAAGGACACCTATTCACCATGTGATTTTCATGTGGTAAAAAAATATTATTTTAATGTTTTGTCTCTTATTTCCCTTTATGCCCTTGAACAATTTGGAAAATTCCAACCTTTTCCTTCCCCCCTTATTTTGGCCGAATTATTACTCTAAAAATTGGGAGAAAAATGACTCATCCAATATTCAGTGCAATCCACTGATTATTTGTGTATTTTCGGTCCGATTTTCCAACAATTCTGTCCAATTTACTGTCACAAAATTTTGATTTCAACACCTCCTTAAATTCCTCTCATTCCAAGGATATTCCATGATTTTTCTCAAGTTTTACCTCCCTCTATAATTTTTCTAAATTTTATTCCGTCAAAAATCAATATTCTACCGATAATAATTCGGTAATAAATATTCTTTAAACTAACCTCAGTACTTTCAAAGGTGGGAAGTAATTTTATAAATTAGGATAATATGTCACATAATTTATCCCTAATTTTCCTTGAATTTTTGAGGCCTCCATATATTTTAAATAATGGAAATTGGCTAATTTTCTTTAATTAACCAAAAATTCCAATAATTACAAATAATTCCCTGATAAATTATTTTTTGTCCTATATTCACCTTCTAAGCCTCAAACATTATTCTGTACCCTCCTTTCTATTTTTCATGATTTTCTGGTAAATTTTCAGGAATTTTAGACATTATTTCCAATACTGCCCTTTCTTGATCGATCTTTTCAAAAAATGACCATTATGTCCCTATCTTGATTTTTCCTCATAGCCTGGATCCTCTACTAGTCTACTATACTACTTGACCTTAGTCAGTCTCAAATCATTCATTAATTAGGATAAAATTATAAGGGTGTGACATTTCTCCCCCCTAAAATAAATTTTGTCCTCGAAATTTTAACACATACCTTAAGTGAAGAGCTCTGGATACTTGCTCCTCATCTTGTCCTCCTTTTCCCACGTGGCCTCTTCCTAATTTAGATCTTTCCAAATCACTTTGACCAAAGGAATTCCCTTGTTCCTCAACTGCTTGACTTTCCGGTCCACTATGCGTTCTGGTCTTGCTTCAAATGTCAGATTGTTTTTTAGCTCAATCTGATCATATTCCAGCACATGTTTTGGATCCGGATTGTATTTCTTCAACTGGGAAACATAGAGGACATTGTACAACTGACTTAAATTTGGGGGTAAGGCCAGTCGATAGGCTACAGGTCCTACTTTTGAGAGTATTTGGAATGGTCCCACATATTTAGGCATCAACTTTCTCGCCTTAATGGATCGTCCTACTCCAGTAGTTAGAGATACTTTCAAGAATACATGGTCCCCAACCTCAAACTCTAACAGCTTTCTCCTACTATCTGCATAACTCTTTTGTTTACTTTGAGCTGTGAGTAACCTCTGTTTGATCTATTTAATCTGTTTAGAGGTACGATCCACTATATCTGGACCCCAAACTTTTCTCTCTCCGAGTTCTGTCCAACAAAGCGAGGATCTATACTTTCTTCTGTATAATGCATTGTATGGTGCCATTTTGATACTAGAATGGTAACTGTTGTTGTACGCGAATTCTGCCAAAGGCAAATATTCATCCCAACTCCCTTTGAAATCCAAAATGCACGCTCTCAGCATATCTTCTAGTGTCTGTATCGTTCATTCTGTTTGTCTGTCCGTTTGCGGATGGTAAGCTATACTGAAACTCAGTACCGTGCCCATGGCTTCTTGCAATGCTTTCTAGAATCTTGACATGAATCCCTATCTAATACAATGTACTCTGGAACCCCATGAAGCCTTACGATCTCTTTAATGTACAACCTTGCTAAATTCTCTGGCGAATATTTAACTTTAATAGCCAGGAAATGAGCCGACTTCGTTAGTCTGTCAACTATGACCCATATTGCATCGTATCTTGACAACGTATGAGGTAGTTCTACTATGAAGTCCATAGAGATACTATCCCATTTCCATTTAGGAATATTAAGGGATTGTAAAGATCCTGACAGCTTCTGGTGTTCCGTCTTCACTTTCTGGCACGTAAGGCACTTTGTCACATACTCAGTGACATCTCGTTTCATACCAGGCCACCAAAACAATGACTTGATGTCTTGATACATCTTGGTCATTCCTGGATGAATCGTATATTTGCTTTTATGTGCCTCATCTAGAATCCGCTTCTTGAGATCATCTACGGGAGGGACATATGATCTTCCTCTAAATTCTATTACTCCCTCTGTTGAGATCTCAAAATCTCTTGTCTCGTTGCTCAAGACTTTAGCTCGAAGGGTGTTTGCTAAAGGATCCCCTCTTTGAGCTTCTCTAATTTGTTTTATCATATCAACAATTGTACTCTGCACTAATGGCTTATTAGCCACATCATTTGCTGTTAATTGCATATGATAAATAGGACCCCAATCCCTTATATCTTCTAACAGATCACCCTCTCTGATCATGAGGGTGGCTACCTGCACCACTTTTCTGCTCAAGGCATTAGCCACTACATTGGCCTTTCCTGGATGATACTTGATCTGATAGTCATAATCTTTCAGTAACTCCATCCATCTCCTTTGTCTCATGTTAAGTTCTTTCTGATTTTGTAGGTACTTGAGACTCTTGTGATCACAAAACATTTCTATAGTTGCCCCATACAAATAATGCCTTCATATTTTCAAGGCATACACTATTGCTGCAAGCTCCAGGTCATGAGTGGGGTAATTTTCCTCATGAGGCTTTAATTGGCACGAGGCATAGGCAACAACTCTTCCTTGCTACATCAGTATACATCCTAATCCCTGTTTGCTAGAATCTATGTACACTACATATGGTAGTGTTGGATCGGGGATAACTAGTACTGGGGTAGAGGTTAGCCTTCGCTTCAACTCCTGAAAACTTGCCTCACATTTCTCGTCCCACAAGAACTGCTGGTTCTTCCTGGTTAGCTTTGTCAGCGCTTGGGCAATTCTAGAGAAGTCCTGGATAAATCTCCTATAGTCACCTACCAGCCCTAAGAAACTTCATATCTCTGTCACTGTCTTAGGCTACTCCCAATTCAGTACTGATTCAACTTTACTGGGATCTACAACCACACCTTCATGGTTAATCACATGGCCTAGAAATTTAACTTCCTTTAACCAAAACTCACATTTATTGAGCTTGGCGTAGAGTTGCTTCTCTTTCAGTGTGCTTAGCACAATTCTCAAGCGCTGCTCATGCTCTTCTTGAGTTTTGGAGTACACTAGTATGTCATCCATAAAAACTACTACAAACATATCTAAGTATGGTCTAAAAATTCGGTTCATGTAGTCCATGAAAATAGCAGGTGCATTTGTCAATCCAAATGGCATCACTAGGAACTCATAGTGTCCGTATCGGGTCCTAAATGCAGTCTTCGAAACATCTCCCGCCTTTATCCGTAGTTGATGATATCCCGATCGTAGATCGATCTTGGAAAATACTGTTGCTCCTGCTAGTTGGTCTAACAGATCATCAATTCACGGCAGAGGGTATTTGTTCTTTATCGTCACCTTGTTTAGCTCTCGATAGTCAATGCATAGCCTCAGACTACCGTCTTTCTTTTTCACAAAGAGTACTGGAGCACCCCAGGGAGATACACTTGGTCTTATAAAACCCTTCTCCAACAACTCCTCAATTTGTCCCTTTAGCTCAATCATTTCGTTGGGAGCCATTAGATATGGAGCTTTGGATATCAGTTCTGTCCCTGGTACAAGGTCAATCGTGAACTCCACTTCTCGCTCTAGAGGAATTCCACTAATCTCTATTGGAAATACCTCCGGAAAGTCTTTCACTACTGGTATTTCTTCGATTCCTTCTTCTACCTCTACTCAAATCGAGAAGAATACGAAATATCCTTGACATCTATGCCGTAAACATCTACTCGCTTCGGCTTCAGTCATGTAATTTAAACTTACTTCTTTACTAGGGATTTCTTCTTAGAGGGTAATACTAATGTTTTCTTACCACAATCTAGAAGTATGTTATTGGCAGACAACCAATTCAAACCAATTATCACCTCAATATCAGGAAAAGGCATGCATATCAAGTCAATGGCAGTGTAGTAATGCTTGTAACAGACCACACAATTCAGGCATGCTTTAGAAGTCACAACTTTAGGACTAGTGGGAGTAGAAACAACAATATCATATGGCAAGGTATCAACAATCAAACCCAATCGCCCAACACAGTCATGCGATATAAAGGAATGGCTAGCACCTGAGTCAAACATGGCATACACAAGGCAATCATTAACAGTGATGATACCTTGGATCATGTCAGGTGACTTACGAGCCTCTTCCTGTGTAAGGGCAAACACTCTGCCTTGGGTCTGCTGTCTCGTCCTTCTGCCCCTTGTGGGCATTCCTTTGAAAAGTGTCACACCTTACTATTATATTGACTTAGGTTCCTTTCAAAACCATTTTAGACCACATTGGATGGTGTTGGACTCACTTTTTACCACAAAAACGCTAAATTTCAGATTTTTACTGTTCATCGGGTAAATATCCAGTTTTTCTGGCCTAACTTCAAAAATTCATAACTTATTCCACAAAAATCCAATTGGGGTAGTTAATTTAAAGCTCTTTAAGTCCTCTTTCACAAAAAAAATAATCTCAAGATCCAATTATTTATGAAAACGCATCAGGTGTTTGTGAAATACGGCACTGTCTATTGCCAAAATTTCTTTTTCCCAGATTCTGACCTTTAACTTTGAAAAATCATTAAAAACCATATACTTGGCCATTTTTAATGTACTAGCTATCCATTTGAAGCTCAGGACGTTATCTTTTATCGTGCCAAATTTCATGATTAAACACATTCAGGAGCATAATCAAAAAGTCACGTGAACCAGACAGGGTCAGTGTGCTTACAGCACTATTAGTATAATATGTACATAACCAAAATGAGTTCATGAATTTTTGTTGCTCAACCCCACAAATTAGCCTTCAATCTGCAGCTTTTTCTTGGAGGATTCAGGCCCTAAAATGTTATATTTCATTTGTGGAATGAGATTTCATAGAAATCCTAATAGCAAATTAACCAACTATAACACCAACAAGCATCATCAATATGCACAATTATATTAACTACTATTGGTGAACTAGCATGCTTATAATTTGGCAAACTCAAACATGCAAAGGCCAAAGCAAGTACAAAGAGCAGCCACATTATAATCAAGAAAGTCCAACCACATAATAGCAATTAATCATGTAATAATCAATAATGCTAAGTTAGTATTAGTAGCTAGGTTTAACTTGCTACCTCGCTCCAAAAGCTTTAGCTTTCTTTCCTTCTCCTCTTTTCCTTCACAAGTATTGAACCCTAACAAAGCAATCCATCAAAAAGGGCAGCAAGAATCATCAACCAACCAAGAGAAAGCAAGAACATAAATAAAAAATGATTCTTGATCCATAAAGTTCCCTCCTTTGTTCACCATTTTTGGACTTATTTCTCTTTAACCTTAAAAATCACTTCTTGACTCATTCCTACATGGTTTTTCATGTAAATTCCAAATATGTTCTTAGATCTAAGAAAATAAAATTGCTTCTTTCAGCTACCCTTTGACAGAACCAAAGAGGGTTTTGACCCAAAATTTTCAACTTTGTTTTAAAGCTTCCAACATTTGTTCCTTTTGGTTTACCCTACTCCATTTCTTATTTTAAGCATCATGGAAGCCTTAAAACATTGAAAAACTCATCCTAGGGTTCAATCATTAGCTTGGCCGAAAATAATACTCAAAGAAACAACCATGAAAAATGCTTTAAAACAACTTATAATCACTTGCAAACACTAGGAACTAGCTTGTGTTGTTGTGTCTTAACAAGTGTGATGAACAAAACTTCCTTCCCCTCAAGATACCAATTCAGCCAGCCTTTAAAGGAGGGAAGAACATATTTTTCAACCACAAAAAGGGAAGAAAAGAAAGTAAGAACACATCTAGAACCATGAACTCACCTTAGATCTTTGATTGTATGACCAAAGGTGCTTGCTTTCCCTTGCTTTTCTCTCAAAACTCTCTCTTTTCTCTCCCAATTCCCTTGCACGAAATGGATTTGAATTAGGGGGAGGAATGGCTTTCTCTTCAAGCCAAAATATCCCAACTACCATCCTTTAATGCTATGACACACCCTTTAATGCTATGCCATGTGTCAAGTGCTTACTTAATCTTTCATAATTAACAAAATCCAAAAGAAATTAATTACCAAAGTCAAAATCCTCTCCATTTGAGGAGTGACACTTGGCAAGTCCAAATCCTCTCCATCAAGAGCTTAACACATGGCTCAATATGATCCATTTGATTTGCAAGACACTAGTCTTGCTTTATCAATACTTTGGCTCTGAGTTTAACTTCTTTTCTACAATTACAGTAGTTTGGCCTTTGTAATTATTTTCTGTCAGATCCTTAATTTATTCTCCTCATTTTTATCTTCCCAAATTGCCCTTTTTGACTCAAAATTAATTTCCTAATAATTAAATAAAAAGGAAAATTAATTTCCTCTCTTCAGGGATTTTTCCACTTTTCACAAGTATTTGGAAAAATCTTGGATACTTGAGGGTCTTCAGAGATAATTCCTTGGGGTCTCATAGGAATTTTCTTGGAATTTTATTCCTCTTAAAAATATTTATTTGGAATTTTCCAAATAAAATCCCTTAATTTGCCTAAATCACCCCTTTAAATTCTCTTATAATTTCTCTAAGGGTAATTTGGTCATAAAACCAACTTTATAATTCCATATAACTCTTAAGGGATATTATCCTTATTTTTCCTTAATTTTCCAAGGCTTGGAAATATTTTTCCATAATTACATTTGACCAATTTTCCTTAATTAGTCAAATTCCTATAATTGGCTTGGAAAATTACTGTAATTATTTTCCACCAAAATTCTTCTACTTCTCCTTATCATTTTAATCCTCAATAATTTGAGAATATTTCTTATTTCTAATTATCATAATGCTGGATGTGACAAAAAGTGTCCAGGTCTCCCACATCTATAGCACACATTTTGTCCAAATAAACATGGCCTGTCGCCATGATTCTTGCCACACTTCCCACATTCCTTGGCCTTCCGTGTGATATCAAACCCCTCAGATCGTCTGTCCCCTTTTCTCATCTTTCTGCCAAAGCTAGGCCTCTTCCTTTCTTATTAACATAAGAGGTTCCTTCTTGACTCGGCTTCGATGGGGATCTCTCAGTTCTTAAAGCTACTAGCATCACTCCTCAATAATTCTGGCTTGATTCAGTAATATGGCAAACTTCCACTGCCTTATTGAAACTCTCTATCTGTTGAGGCACCATGACCTCCCTTAGTATCGGCTTTAATCCTCTAACCAACTTCTCTGTATTCCACTATTCATCATTAAGACATTTTAGATAAGCAGAATAACGAGACAACTGAATGTGCTTTTCTAGGTAGTCATCAAAGGTTTCATTATTCCCCTGCTACAACACTAGGAACTCAGCTTCACTTTTATCTTACGCTGATCAGGGAAAGTACTTCTGTAGAACCTTTCTTTGAACACCTCCCATGTTATTGGAGTGTTGTTAGCTTACAGTACCAACTCAGTGTTGTTCCACCACTGATTCGCTTCTTTCTCTAGCTTATAAATTGCCATCTAAGCTTTGATCTCAGATGAATACCCCATTACACGAAAAATCTTCTCCAGTCGGGTGATCCAATCTTCAGCTATTTGTGGTTCTAATGAACCCTTGATCTCTGATGGATTATGCTTGCAAAATTTCGTAATCCACTGCTGAATATCTCCTTGGTTCTCAGCCAATCCTGCTTGCTCTTAAGGTACTTGCTATTGGACTTGTGGAGTTGCTTCAGCTTGTACTTGATCAGGTTGTCGTAACTAAGCAATCGCTGCTGCTATGACAGCGTCTCTCTCTTCTTGCTGCCGTAACTGCGCCTCTTGTATTTGCTGTATGACTCGTTGCTGTTCAGCCAGCGTATTCATTACGTGCTAGATAGGATCTCTATGTGGTTCCTTAGGAGTGTTTCTTGCTCCTCTCCGTGTTCTTACCATTTTGTTTGTTCTTTAGTTAACTATGGGAGAATAAAGGAACTCCTTAATCATTTATCATAAAAACATACCTCTCATATTTATATAACTAACATTTGTATAGCAACAAAAGGATTATGCAGAGTTTTTAGCAATTAGCCTAACTTATATATAGCCCAAAACTATTTACACTATGTACATCATAAGTCTAATATTAGCCATGACCAGCTCACGGAAAAGTAGCCCATACAAAGGTCTCTATGACTTCGACCATCTCCAGGAAAGTACATCTGGATAGGCGATCGCATATCTCATTGACTCCTTCATCCCATTTCCATGTCCTGGGGATTACGTGATACAGGGCTAGGATCCAATCATCATCATCTAAGGTACGATCCTCCCTAGTCACCCAATAATAGAGGCTCTTAATGTCCTCTAAGAACCTTAAGTATACATCAACTTCCTGGTGCTCATACGGCTTAATAAAATAGCTTCTAAACTGGAACTCTTGAACTAGTTGAGCAAGACACTGGAACTCTTTCTTAATTTTAGGTATAGGGATCTGACTCAGACCTGCTCCATCATAACTAGGTATCCTAATAATTGCTGGTATATTATTAGAGACAACTGTGGTTGTGTCTCTCTTTGGAGCCTTCCCCTTAAAACCGAAGTAATCTACATGGATAGTTGGGGATTTGGTGCTAAGCTCTCCGTACCTCTCAATATCCTCATACCACCGTGTCTCGTCGTACCACCATGGATATGGCTCACTGGGCATGACCTTGCTAATGGTCTCTCCTGATTTTCCACTTCCACTATCATAGATAGCCATTACCTGAGCTTTCTGTAATCCTAATGACCAAATAAACTTATTAATGAACACTATAACATGTTTTCCTCAAAATTCAGAGCATACAAATTTTAAAAATTTGTTCTGAGTGCCAGAACCATTTGCTCTGATACCATAAATGTAACACCTTACATTTGCATCCTTATATTATACCAAGTTAAGATATTCAGAAGCGCAATTACAGGTTACCGGGTTGAAAAATTTGAGTTTAAAAGTTTCTTTTCCCACATTACTATTCACTGTAACCTTAAACCTGTCATAACTTTGAAAAATCATAACTAATTCTAAAAAAATCAAAACAAGGTTGTTCTAAGTCTCACTCGAAGCTCTTAACATCATCTATCAAGAAAAAATGACCTCAGGTTCCACTTTAATCAGAAAAGGATCCGATTTTAATTTCAAAAAGTACTGTTCATTTGGTCATTTTTCTATTTTCCAGGATTTTTGCCTAACTTCAGAAAGGCATAACTTCTTGCACAGAGCTCCGATTGTGATGGTTTACCACTCATTTTAAAGGGAAAAATAAGATCTATTTTCATGCCAAATTTCAGGGGGAAATTCAACCATTTGACCAGGGTCTTATTGGTCAAAGTTTGGTCAAATTTAGACCATTTTTATCCCCCTTTTTCACTAATTCTAGCACCATTTCGTTTTTCACCATAAGCAGACCATACTCGCATATAAAGCTATGTTAGGATTATGGTTTTGATGATAACAAAGTTAGATTAATTGGGTTAAGTATATTGATCGATCAACTGATCGATCAAATGATTATCGATAGCATCAGATAACTGTTCAGTAGAAATCAGTTTTATATTAAGCTTTTTAATCGAAGAGCTATTCGATAATTGGTTGATCGATAAAATGATCGATTATCACTAACATGGAAGTTACATAAGGTAACAGTTAATTATCGATCACTTGATCGATAACATCAAATAAACAATCAAGTAATAGATAAAGAGAACCAAATCTAAAGTGCATTTATCGATCACATGATCGATAAATCAGTTATCAATAACGACTTCGATAAGAGGTAACACAATCTACTCGTTCTGCACATTAATTCTGTCATCATTTATCCATCATATTATCGATCACTTGTTTATCGATCATATGATCGAACATTATGCTCTAACTCTCTGAATGCAGGTACTCATCATAGCTGCTGAATCGATAACCTTATCGATCACTAAGTTATCGATCACATGATCGATAATCAATGTTTTATCTGCTCATACTTAGTTTCTCTACAACCAAATTATCGATAACATTATCGATAATTTAACTTGTCTGTATAGTATCTTTTCACATAACATGATCGATAAAGAGTCTCAGGATTATTATCTTCACTGCATTAACTTATGTTGAATCATTTTTTTCGATCACCTAATCGATCATTGATTTATCGATAATATGATCGATTATCCGATTTTCTGAAACTCATGTTTTCACATAACGTGATCGATAATCAGTTTCTTTATTAAATCTCTGTTTTTCATTTTATCGATCACTTGATCGAATATTCATTGATCGATCACCTGTTCGATTAATCCACATAATCTGTGTTTTTCACTGAATATATTCTTACTCATTGTTTATCGATAACCTTATCCATCATCCATTTATCGATAATCTGTTCGATCATCAATGACTGAAGTTTCATTTCTGTAACACTTGGATTATCGATAATCTGTTCGATCAACAAGTATTCGATCACTTGTTCGATCATGGAACGATTTCCATTTCAACATCAGTCGACTATGATGATTCTTAAAATCAATGATCCAACACTTGATCGATAATCATGTTGAACTGATTCAAAAGCTTTCCCTCTGTTTATCGATAACCTGATCGATCAACAAGTAATCGATCACCACTTCGATTAAGCATGTCCAGGATCTCTTTCTGCTCTTTTTACAGATAAATCATTTCATCTAGAATCATTGTATAATCGATTCATTTTTCTTCTTAGTTCATGACTAAAGCATACACCGCAAGACTCTTACTTGTTCAAAGTTTAAAATATGCAGATTACTAAGAAAGACTGCAACGGCTCTTAAACTTACGTTGCAAACAGAAAGCTCAGATGCATTAATGGCGGAACCGTTGAAACCAGCGAAACACGCAAACGGAGTCACAACGGCTAGAAGCTCTTCCGTCTAACGGCTACTTAACGATCTCAACTATAAAAGGCGCGAAGAAGCATTAATGAAGGGAATTGAATACCGGAACTACCATCTGTGATTATTAAGTCTAGCATTCAATACTCTGTTTCTTCAATACTACTGAACGTCAGTGTTCATCATTAATTTCACTTTGTAAGAGAGTCGATAACTATCCTTCATTAATTACTATTGAGTGATACTCAAGAGTGTGGACTCTTGAGAGGGCTTGTATCCTTACGGGAGTAAGGGGGAGTGATTGAGTTATTCAATTACTGTACCGAGGCACCAAGAGCCCTATCGATCTTGGAAGATAGTGAAATACTCAGAGGTGTTCTGAGGACTGGACGTAGGTCAAGTGGTTAAGACCGAACCAGTATAAATCTTGTGTCTTCCTTCTGCGGTGAAATCGCTCTTGACTCTAACTCTCTGTTTTCTATACTGTCTCATTTTAATTTCGTAATTTTTTTAACTCACCCAATTCACCCCCCTCTTGGGTGAGATTGATTCTAACATTTGGTATCATAGCAGGTCTCTTCATTAAGGATTTAACAGTCTGAAGAGAGATCTAATGGCAGGATTCGAAGACAGCGTGCTACCAGAAGGATGCTCAACATCCAAACCGCCAGGCTTCAGTGGAGAAATTACACCTTCTGGAAAATGAGGATGAAGATCTTCATCAAAGCCACAGAGTATGGTTTGTAGGACGTGATAGAGCACGGCAACTATGTCCCAATGAAAACAATAGATGGACAGCAAGTACGCAAGAGTCCCAGGGAGTTCGATGAGGAAGACAAGAAGCTAGTGACCCTAAATGACAAAGCTATCAATATACTCACGTGTGCACTTAGCCAGAGGGAATATTTCAGAGTTTCAAGTCTGGAAACTGCAAAGGAAATGTGGGAAGCTCTGGAGATAGCTCATGAAGGAACCACCAGCGTAAAACAGAGCAGAATCAACACTCTCACCACCGAATTCGAGTTATTCAGAATGAAGGAAGGAGAGAGTATCCGAGACATGGAGGTCAGATTTTCACATCTCATAAACCACCTCACTGCACTCGGAAAGAAATATAGTCAAGAAGATCAAGTGAGAAAAATACTGAGTGGTCTCACAAAAGAATGGGAACCGAAAGTAACAGCAATTGAAGAAACCAAAGGAGAATCCATTGGTTCTGTTGCAGCACTGTTCGGGAGCCTCGCCGAATACGAGAGCAAACAAAAATACAAAAAGGAGATGAATGAGAAGAACCAGAAAAGCATTGCTCTTAAAACTCAAGAGAGCGAAGATGACAATGAAGATGATGAAATGGGCCTTATAGTCAGAAGGTTCAAGAAATTCTACAAGAACAGAACCGAAAGAAGTTCCAACCTAAACGCAGAGTTTCATCATATCAGAACGAATCAAAGGATCCAATCATTTGCTTCGAATGTAAGAAGCCTGGACATATTAAGGTGGAATGTCCCCAACTTTCCAGAATGAAGGACAAAGAAAAGAAGAAAGAAAGATTTAGAAAGAAGAAAGCCTTCGTCACATCAATCTGGGGAGATAGTTCTTCGAGGAAGAAGAAGAAAGTGATGATGAAGAAACCGCTAACATCTGTCTAGTGGCCCAGGAAAACAAGGAATCAGAGACAGACGAGGTAATAATTTCTGAACCATCCTATGATGAATTACAGTCTGAATACAATGCATTACATTTAGAATTGGTTAGAATTGCAAAAGAGTTGGTAAGTTCCAAGAAAAAGATAAAGCTTTTAGAAGAACAACAATCGAAGGTTGAAGTCAATGTAGATTCGGTCTCAGCTTGCAAAGATTGTGAAATGAACAAAAAGAAGATTAAAGATCTTACCAGAACTTTAGAAAAATTCACTAAAGGTAGTGAAATGCTTAAAGTGATCCTAGGAGCTCAACGATGTTCGATGGACAAAACTGGTATAGGATACGATCCAACTCAGGATAAGTCGAAAGGAAAGAAAAAGAGTAGTGGTAGATCATATCTTACATATTTTAGAAATTCTGTGCATTCTTCAAATCCATTTGCACTTTGCTCTCACTGCAATCATAAAGGGCATTCAACCTCTTCTTGTTACTACAAGAAGAAAGGAGCCTACGGAACATTAAAATGGGTGCCCAAAGGTACTTATGTACCAAAGACAACTCATACTAACCAAAAAGGACCCAAAAAGGTATGGGTACCTAAAACATGATTGTGATTTTGCAGGTATGTCTCAAGGCATCCAAAACAAATAAATGGTATATAGACAGCGGATGCTCCAGACACATGACAGGTGACACTGAGAAGTTTACATCACTCAAACCAAAAGAAGGAGGAAAAGTAAGTTTTGGAGGAAACCAACGGGGAAAAATTACCGGAATTGGAGAAATTGGAAGTAGCATGGGCATGAAGGTCGAAGACGTGTACTACGTGGAAGGTCTATGTCATAATCTCCTCAGTGTCAGTCAAAGTGCAGACAAAAACAACTGGGTGATCTTTGATTCTGAAGAATGCTTAATCATAAGCAAAGATGACCTACCTTTGAAGAAAGAAGAACTGAATACAAAGCTGAGAGCTCCAAGGGACGGTAACTGTTATACACTTCAAATTGATTCTAAAACCTCTGAAAACTGTTTTATTAGTAAAAAGGAGGAAAGTTGGATTTGACACAAACGACTTGCACATGTTAACATGAATCAACTTTCAAAATTAATAAAAGGGGATTTAGTTGTTGGTTTACCAAAAATTCAGTATGAACGTAATATTATCTGTGATGCATGTCAAAAGGGTAAACAAACAAAGTCTTCGTTTAAATCAAAGAAGACAGTCTCAACTGAAAGGCCACTCCAAATGATTCACATGGACTTGGTCGGTCCATCAAGAGTAAAAAGCTTTGGTGGAAATCTATATACTCTTGTAATAGTTGATGACTATTCACGTTTTACCTGGACTTTGTTTCTTTCCTCTAAAGATGAAACATTTAATGCATTCATTGTTTTTGCCAAAAAGGTTCAAAATGAGAAAGGTATATCTATTGTGTCAATCAGGTCTGATCACGGAGGGGAATTTGAAAACAACGAATTTGCAGACTACTGTGAGGAGCATGGAATTGACCACAACTTCTCTGCACCAAGGACTCCTCAACAGAACGAAGTAGTTGAACGAAAGAATAGAGTACTCACGGAAATGGCTAGAGCAATGCTAAACGAGAAAGGAGTCTCACAAGTATTCTGGGCAGAAGCGATGAGCACAGCTTGCTATATATCTAATAGAGCCTACATCAGAACACTGCTCGAAAGACGCCATATGAATTGTACAAGGGGAGAAAACCCAATCTAACACATCTAAGGATCTTTGGGAGCAGATGCTATATTCACAACAACAACAAAGAAAACTTGGGTAAATTCGATCCTAAAGCTGATGAGGGTTTGTTTCTTGGCTATTCTAATCGAAGTAAAGCTTACAGAATTTTCAATAAACGAACTTTTACAATAGAAGAATCAATTCATGTAGTATTTGCTGAAACTGAAGCAATCTCAAAACCTGTAGATGATGATGCTGAAATCGTTCAAAATTTTCAAAAGCTGGATTTGAACAAAAATTCAAACAAATTATTTTCAGAAACGATTTCAGAAAATAGGGATGATTTAAACGATCCCTCTTTACAAGAAAATCTAGAACAGCCAAAGGCATGGAGACATAACCGAGATCATCCACTGGAACAAGTCATTGGTAAAGTCAATGAAGGGGTCAAAACCCAGACAAGTAGTCAATGAAGTTCTTTTTTCTGCATTCATATCTCACATTGAACCCTCCAGTATTGACGAAGCACTATCCGATGAATTCTGGATAGTTGCAATGCAGGAAGAGCTTAACCAATTTGAAAGAAATCAAGTTTGGGAATTGGTACCCAGACCAGATGATCATCCGGTCATTGGCATCAAATGGGTATTCAAAAACAAGCTCGATGAATCTGCACAAATCGTCAGGAATAAAGCCAGATTGGTAGCTAAAGGCTATAATCAAGAAGAAGGAATCGATTATGAAGAAACGTATGCTCCTGTAGCCAGATTGGAAGCCATACGAGTTCTTTTGGCATTTGCTTGCATCAAAGATTTCAAACTATTTCAAATGGATGTTAAAAGTGCATTTCTGAACGATTACATATCAGAAGAAGTTTTTATCAACAACCTCCCGGCTTTGAAAATTCAAATTTTCCTAATCATGTTTACAAACTTAAAAAGGCTTTATACGGTTTGAAGCAAGCTCCTAGAGCCTGGTATGAACGTCTTAGCAACTTCTTGATAGAAAAAGGATTTGAAAGAGGTAAAGTGGATGCCACACTTTTCATTAAAAGAGATAAGAAAGATCTTTTGATTGTTCAGATATATGTGGATGATATTATTTTCGGTGCTACTAACGAAGATCTCTGTCAAGAATTTGCTAAGCTTATGCAAGGAGAATTCGAGATGTCCATGATGGGAGAACTAAATTTCTTTCTGGGATTGCAAATCAAACAAAAGAAAAACGGCATATTTATATCCCAGACGAAATATGTGAAGGAGTTACTGAAGAAATTTGGAATGGAGAATGCCAAAAGTGTAAAGACTCCTATGAGCTCAACCTATTCGCTTGATATGGACGAAGATGGCAAAAACATAAATCTCACAAGATATAGAGGGATGATCGGCTCTTTACTATACCTCACTGCTAGTAGACCAGATATTCAATTCAGTGTGGGAATGTGCGCAAGATATCAGTCAGCTCCAAAAGAGTCACATGAAGAAGCTGTCAAGAGGATACTCAGATATCTTGTAGGAACTCAAAATTTAGGAATCTGGTATCCAAAAAGAGGAACTGAATATCTAATGGGATACTCAGACGCAGATCATGGTGGATATAAAATGGACAGAAAAAGCACCAGTGGACAATGTCAATTCTTCGGAGGATGTCTTGTCTCATGGTCAAGTAAAAAGCAGAACACCGTGGCAATCTCCTCAACGAAATCAGAATATGTAGCCACTGCCTGCTGTTGTGCTCAGATCTCATGGTTAAAGCAACAAATATAGGATTTAGGAATCAACTTACGTGAGATTCCAATCTTATGTGATAATACGAGCACGATAAGTCTGTCCAAGAATCCAGTCCATCATGCTCGAACCAAACACATTGATGTCCGACATCATTTCATTCGGGACCATGTTCAAAAGAAAGATGTAAAGGTTGAGTTCATCCCCACTGAATATCAGATAGCCGACATCTTCACGAAACCTCTAGATCAACAAAAGTTTAACTTCTTCAGAAGAGAATTGGGAATGGTAAATCCCAATGAACTATAAGAAATCTCACGTTATCTTTCAAGATTAATTGTTTAAATTTATTGTTTTGATGATAAAATAACTAACTTAAGCATCGGAGTATGTAGAAATTTGTTTTGCAGGAAGCTCTGTTTTGATGAAGAAAAACAAAGGTAAACAGAGTATAAGATTATCGATCAAATGATCGATAATCCTGAAGGCAAGAAGGAAGTAATTTATCGATCACCTGATCGATAAATCCACTTTGTAAGTACTCCAACACAACATTTATCGATAATGTGATCGATAAATGCCTTATCGATCAGAACATCGATCAGGAGCCTCAAGGTTTCGAGACCCCTCCTTCAGAATTGGTAAGCATTAATCGATAAGCTGACCGATAAGTAAATTATCAAACACTTGATCGATAAACTGGACCAGGCACGCATCTCTTTTATTGACTTTATCGATAATATGTTCGATAAATGCATGATCGATAACGTGATCGATAATTCTGTTCTGTGTTCATGTGTGTTCTTCATATTTATCGAACACGTGATCGATCAAGAGTTGATCGATAACTTGATTGATAATTCTGAAGATTATAACGGTATTTTTTTTGAAGCTCCTCTGTCAGTTATCGAACCCTAACTCGAAAAATACCGGTCCCCTGTTTCACGCAACGGTCAAAATCACTATTCCATTGAATTTTCAACCTCTCTTCCACTCGAATCCATATCTGTTACATTTCTAACCTTCACCGAGCTCAAAATACACCGTTTCAGCCGAACAATTTCTCAAAAATCGTTTAGTACCACCGAAATGGCTCGAGTAAAACAACTGAGTGTGGAAAGGGAAGAAGAGCCGAAGAAGCAACCCCAGTCAAGCGACACCATCCCTTCGGGTACTCGGAAACGATATCGACCGAAGGTATAGGAAGAACCATCAAAGAAGAAGGGCGTTCTGAAAATCCGTGAGAGTCGGGCCGAAGAGCAAGCGATCCCTCCGAGAAAATCCCCCCGGTCCAAGTCAAAATTACCAATAGTCACTGAAGAAACTGAAACCGAGTCGGATGATGAAGCCTCAGTTCAGAAAGCTGTGGAGACCGCGTTGAACGTATTCATTCCCAAGCAACCAAGGAAGAAAAAGCAAAGGGCCAGTGAAGGAATTGCGCGGCAAATTCCTCCTGAAGATATTTCGACTGAATTCTCTGAGTTGCTGACTGGCAATCTTGATAGTGATGTTAATATAACCAAGTATAAAGCTGATTTTGGCAATAGAAAATTTTGCCCTGTGGTATCTGTGGACATAGAGGGTCTGAAGAAAAATACACACATTAATCTTGATCTAAGTGACCCCTTGCAGCATTATTCAAGTTGGTTAGCCATTGGAGGTGAATACTGTCCTGAGGTAGTTAAAAGAGTCTACTGTAATATGGAATCCGTAGAAGAGTATGATGATCAAGATAATCTCATAGAGAACTACTTAAAGATCACACTGAGAGGCAGATCTTTCAAACTCACAAGTGTCAAGTTAAATGAATTACTCGAGACTCAAGAATTTGTGAGAAGTAGCACTATGAATGAGGTAAAAGCCTACAAAATCTTAATGCAGAGTGATGACTACCCTAGTGAGCTGAATTTCCCTCCTAAGCAGATATGTGATTTCTATAGGATCATCCATTACATCTATTCTAGGAGCATGGTAAACAAATCCGGCAGTTTCTCACATCTCACTCAGGATGACTACCTTCTTCTAGCCCGGATTATTAGTGGGGAAAAGATCAATATTGGGGATCTTATCTATTCTGAGATGAAGGACTTTGTCCTTAACAAGTCCAAATCAACCCCAATTCCCTATCCTCAACTGGCCACCTACCTTCTTCAGGCACATAATATTGCCCCATTTGAGCCTGGGGAACTCAAGACCAAGGTTCCTGCTTTTGGCCTTACTCAACTCCACAAGATGAGGATCTCTGTTCCCTTTACACCATCACAGAAGGTATCTCAAAAGGATAAGGGAAAGCAACCTGCTACTAGTACATCTCGGACCCAGGATGAAGCTGAATCCACTGCCGCCCCATCTCATGCCCCTGGTCCATCTTTTATGGAGAGATCCCTCAGGGAAATGTTTCAGGCTGAGCTTCACGCGTTTGAGACCAGAGTATACACCACTGCCAGAGACTATGGGGAAATCTCTGATCAAAAGTTTGATGGCATTTCCAAAATTCTGGATCTTCACCGACAAGCTATGGTGGTTTTGGAAAAAGGAGTTACAGAGAGATTTGATTCAGTGGACAAGGAACTTCAAGAGCTTAAAGGGTTGGTTACTTCTCTCTGCCACAATTTCACTACCCCTAGCACAAGCTTCAGCTATGAGGATCTCCTATTTCATCCACCCTCTCCTCCTCACCCTGAGCCTGCACCTCCTTCCTCTCCCTTACCTACTTCTCCTATTTCCAGTTCTCCTTCTGTCCCATCTACCTCTGTCACAGTCCCTACCACTCTTGCTCTTATCACAGTACCTCAACCTGTTCCCTCCTTCCATTTTTCATCCTTTTCTCCACTTTCTCACCTTCCTCCTCTTCCTATTCCCCTGACCATTCCCTCTGTTCATACCTCTTCCCCTTCATCTGATGCTGACAAAAAGGGGGAGAAGAAAACTGATGATGTTTCTTAGCTGCTTTATATTTTTTTGATATTTCTTAGTTGTTTTACTTTTCTGTCACTTTTGTGTACCTTGATATATCTTGTGGCTACTAATATTTTTTCTCCTGATATATAGTTGCATTCTCGCTTATTATCTATGGCTGTGAATCTGTTTGTTATTTCTTTGTTAGTAGATTTATATCTCTTACTTATGTTTTGTCATCATCAAAAAGGGAGAGAACGTTAGGATTATGGTTTTGATGATAACAAAGTTAGATTAATTGGGTTAAGTATGTTGATCGATCAACTGATCGATCAAATGATTATCGATAAGCTATCAGATAACTGTTCAGTAGAAATCAGTTTTATATTAAGCTTTTTAATCAAAGAGCTATTCGATAGTTGGTTGATCGATAAAATGATCGATTATCACTAACATGGAAGTTACATAAGGTAACAGTTAATTATCGATCACTTGATCGATAACATCAGATAAACAATCAAGTAACAGATAAAGAGAACCAAATCTGAAGTGCATTTATCGATCACATGATCGATAAATCAGTTATCAATAACGACTTCGATAAGAGGTAACACAATCTACTCGTTCTGCACATTAATTCTGTCATCATTTATCCATCATATTATCGATCACTTGTTTATCGATCATATGATCGAACATTATGCTCTAACTCTCTGAATACAGGTACTCATCATAGCTGCTGAATCGATAACCTTATCGATCACTAAGTTATCGATCACATGATCGATAATCAATGTTTTATCTGCTCACCTTAGTTTCTCTACAACCAAATTATCGATAACATTATCGATAATTTAACTTGTCTGCATAGTATCTTTTCACATAACATGATCGATAAAGAGTCTCAGGATTATTATCTTCACTGCATTAACTTATGTTGAATCATTTTTTTCGATCACCTAATCGATCATTGATTTATCGATAATATGATCGATCATCCGATTTCCTGAAACTCATGTTTTCACATAACGTGATCGATAATCAGTTTCTTTATTAAATCTCTGTTTTTCATTTTATCGATCACTTGATCGAATATTCATTGATCGATCACCTGTTCGATTAATCCACATAGTCTGTGTTTTTCGCTGAATATATTCTTACTCATTGTTTATCGATAACCTTATCCATCATCTATTTATCGATAGTCTGTTCGATCATCAATGACTGAAGTTTCATTTCTGTAACACTTGGATTATCGATAATCTGTTCGATTAACAAGTGTTCGATCACTTGTTCAATCATGGAACGATTTCCATTTCAACATCAGTCGACTATGATGATTCTTAAAATCAATGATCCAACACTTGATCGATAATCATGTTGAACTGATTCAAAAGCTTTCCCTCTGTTTATCGATAACCTGATCGATCAACAAGTAATCAATCACCACTTCGATTAAGCATGTCCAGGATCTCTTTCTGCTCTTTTTACAGATAAATCATTTCATCTAGAGTCATTGTATAATCGATTCATTTTTCTTCTTAGTTCATGACTAAAGCATACACCGCAAGACTCTTACTTGTTCAAAGTTTAAAATATGCAGATTACTAAGAAAGACTGCAATGGCTCTTAAACGGGATTACGTAAACTGCAACCTACAGTGTCAGAAGCTCAGACGCATTAATGGTGGAACCGTTGAAATCGGCGAAGCACGCAAACAGAGTCACAACGGCTAGAAGCTCTTCCGTCTAATGGCTACTTAACGATCTCAACTATAAAAGGCGCGAAGAAGCATTAATGAAGGGAATTGAATACCGGAACTACCATCTGTGATTATTAAGTCTAGCATTCAATACTCTGTTTCTTCAATACTACTGAGCGTCAGTGTTCATCATTAATTTCACTCTGTAAGAGAGTCGATAACTATCCTTCATTAATTACTATTGAGTGATACTCAAGAGTGTGGACTCTTGAGAGGGCTTGTATCCTTACGGGAGTAAGGGGGAGTGATTAAGTGATTCAATTACTGTACTGAGGCACCAAGAGCCCTATCGATCTTGGAAGATAGTGAAATACTCAGAGGTGTTCTAAGGACTGGACGTAGGTCAAGTGGTTAAGACCGAACCAGTATAAATCTTGTGTCTTCCTTCTGCAGTGAAATTGCTCTTGACTCTAACTCTCTGTTTTCTATACTGTCTCGTTTTAATTTCGCAATTTTTTTAACTCACCCAATTCACCCCCCTCTTGGGTGAGATTGATTCTAACAAGCTACTTTACCATTAATATACATCCAAAAAGGTTATCATGTCATGTGTTCATGCTCAGAATACGCTTACATGGCTTGGAAAAGAAAGGTTTAAAACCATATAATACAATACATAGATCATAATTTCCTCAAGCCATGATTACTTCTTTTCCCTTCTCCTTGGAAGTAGTGGCACCTAGGATATCATGTTATAGGAGGAATGAGATTTCATAGAAATCCCAATAGCATTGAACATACAAGCGTCAAGTTAACATGCATAAGATGTCATGCTACATGCAGTAAAATAACATTGCTAGTCATTATGCCATGCCATAACCATTCCGTATCCATGTCATCATCATGGAGCATATAATCATTCCAGTCAAAACTCAATCATGCAAGAGCCAAGGCATACATTGCAAGGAGTTCGCATCATCTGTGCATAAACATTCTCATGGCATATAAACACACATAGCAGAAACACCAAATGCAAGTCAACAAAATAATTGTAAGTTCACGCTACCTCGGTTCCACGCTCAATGTTTCCTCCTTGTTTTTCTTACTTGAGGTCCTCCTAAGTTTCCAGAAAATTGCCTATCAACCATACAGTAAGGGTATGGTAAATTTCATATCCAGTATACAATTCGTCTCAATATAATACTATCCTTGTGCCTTTCAATTTATAACTTCTGTATACCTTTCCTAATCCTTTGACTTTGGTTTGACCAAGCCTTAATCCTCAATTAAGGTCTTGGAATTCTTCCTTAATCCATGATTAATCATGCTTTCTTGGTTAATCACTAACCCTTAATCCTTAATTCAATATTTAATTAAGGTCCTCAAGTCACATAGTCATTAATACAACATAATCCTCTAAGATTAAGTCATTAATCCCTTATGGATTAACCATTAATCGTTCTCTAATCAACATGATTAACCCTTAATCATTCTTAATCAACATGATTAATCATCCTTCAATTAGCATAACTAATCACTAGTCATTAATTAATCAAGGTGGCTAACCTTAATTACTTACTAATCTTTAATCAAATAACATGATTAATCTTAGCTATCACTAAACCATAATTAATCAAGGTAATTAATGTAACACCTCATGTTTAAATCAATTAACTTTCCTTGCGGAAGCAATTGGAATCACTTTTGAAGGCTACAATTGATGAAAAATCAAGTTTGAAAATTTTCATTTACGGGTTACTATTCATTGTCACCTTAAAATGTGACAAACTTCGAAAATTCATAACTAATTGTAGAAAAATTGAAATTGAGTGATTCCAAGTTCTACAAAAAGCTCTTTGGATAAAATTTTGGGAAAAAATAGTTTCTGAACTGATTGCCTTGAAATTCGAGCTCAATTTCGTTTGAAAAAGTTACTTTTCATTTGGTCATTTTCGGATTTTACTGTATTTTTGCCTAACTTTGGAAAGGCACAACTTTCTGCTCAGTTATCAGAATCGGGCAAACTACCCCTCATTTTAAAGAGAAATATCAGATCTCTTTGCTTGCCAAATCTTATGACCTAACTCACTCGTCTGATAGGTCAAACTGGAGCTACAAACTCACTGCTCCAGGACTTACGTTTTATCCCTTAACATCTCTTTAATTCTTTTTATTTCTTTGGCATACATAACATGGCCTTACTCTTTCCCATTCATGCTCATACACTTCATTCATGCCATAAATATTATAATTAAATACATGGCATCATTGGCATCTATAACATAGTTCACAAAATAGTAGAATTATACATTTATCAACAGTCTCATCCATTAACAAGAATAATCTTTGCTTACTTCTCCTTGCTTCTCATGCCATTATTGCCCATCATTGATTGACCTAAATGGTTGGTTAGGGAGGGGTGAGATTCGGGGGAATCTCAGTAGCAAAACTACCCATAAGCATGCAAGACATAATGCACATGCATGACATGTTATAACATTAACACATGAATGCCATGGAAAGTAAGCTAAAGCATTTCATGCTTCCATAACATATTGCCAAGGCAAAACATAACATAAACTTGCAAACATAACTTTACAAACATTTCATCATAGCTTAGTCACATCATGGCAACACAATCACATCATGCAAGCATACATATCAAGCACACAGTATAGGTAAGTTCACTACCTTGTAACATGGCTTTCCCCTTGCTTTTCCTTTGATTCCCTTGTCTTTCCAACCATGTGGACATTCGGTCAACATCACCAAACATCCTCTTGGATGTTCCAAAGATCCTAAACATAACCATAATGATCACACAATCCATTAGGACCATTAGATGACATAAAGTTCAAGACTAGCTTTCTTGAACCTCAACCCTTTCTCTTAGTCTTAGGATTTTCTTTCTAACTTTTTTAATATAAATCTTATCATTTCCCATCCTTAAGATCCATTTCTTGTCAATTAAGACCACTTTAGATGGCCTTAGATTCAAGAATACCAAATCTGGAAATTTTGGTTAGCGGGTATTATTCACGCAGAATTTCCAGAATTTTTGCTCAACTTTGGAAAATGGTAGGGAGGGGAGGGGGTATTTATAGAAAAACAGACTGAATCTGGACTGTTGATCTTAAAAATACGTGGCTCGATCTGGACCATCCATTTTCTCTTTTGATCTTACGGTGACAAGTGTCCTATGACATCATGCTTACCTCATCATGATGACATCATGCTTACATCATCAAGCCACATGTCTTTAATCCGACCGCACACGTGTCTTGCATCCGACCGTACACGTGTCTTCCATCTAGCCGTACACGTAATATTTTCTTTTTCTCATCTAACCGTACACTTGTCACTTTCATGTCCTTTCATCATTTATGGCATTAAAATAGGGAGAAAATAAATGAAAAATTCGTGCAAAAATATTTTCTTAATTATTTCTCCACCTATCAAGCCAATCTTGCACCGTATCGAATACTTTTCGGGTCTTGACTTACCCTGTACCACCAGGACATATTCTGACACTATTTTCTCATCTTAATAAGTACATATATGGTGCCACCTTAGAGGAGCAGAGGGAAAAATAATTAGCTCTACTGACGGGCTAGTTAACCTTACTGAGTCATGCAGTAGAGATTTCACTATAACGGGTAGACAAAAGACTGTCTAAAATATTCCCATACTACGTTCTGATTTTTATGCTGTCCATAAATATCTTCTGGTGACTCAGCATGATGACTCGTAGGTGTCATGATTACGCTTGGTGACTCAGCATGATGACTCGTCGGTGTCATGATTACGCTTGCTGACTTAGCATGCTGACTCAGCATCGTCATGATGGCTCTTAGATATTTTCTTTGGTTTTGTCTCCTATTTAGGGGACAAAATTATTTAATATTTAACTGGAGCATTTTATTCAATCCAGAGCTCCAAAAATTCATCCAAAAATATCATAAAATTCCTCATATTCTAGAGAAAATCCGTGAATTTTCTCAAGTCATAACTCAATGTGTAGCCCCACTTAAAAATCATTCTTTAAAATGCCCTTTCTCGGCACAACTGGCTTTTAAGTATTCTTAAAGCCATTTTGCTAGTCTTCTGGGGATGAGACTAATTTTATAATTTTCTATAGTCTCTTAGATCATACATCCCCATTTTACCATAATTTTCTGAGGCTTTCTTATGACTCAAACAATTAAATCTACCTCTACATCTCAAATTGAGCCATAAACTTATAAATTCCTTTTAAGTTACCTCAGGGGTATTTTCATCATCTCTCTTCACAAAAGAGTCTTAGAATATTATTTCCCATTTTTGGGATTTTCTTAGAATTTTCTAAGTACTTTCCATTTTTACCCCTGATGGCCGTAACTTTCTGAATTTACGGTTTTACCCCTGCTTAGGCTCAACCTCATAAAACAATCTCTTTGAGGCTTCTAACTTAACCTTTGGTCTGTATCTAGCCTCTTTGCTCTTTCTGGGCCTTTGAGACATTACTGGAGCCTCTAACTTTGATTACCCTTTAGCCCTTTAAAAACTTTCACTTTGCAGTTTAGTCCCTAAAACTGCTTTAACTTTCTTTCTCATCTTTAAGACCTCTACTAAAAAGGGGTCTGGTAGCCTATCCCATTTAGGCTATTTCTAGTACTTCTAGGTCCAAAAATCGGGATGTTACAATTAATCCTAATCTTCCTCAAATAAATCATTAACCAAAAATAATTAACACTTAGGGAGGTAAACATATCTTAATTAGCTCTTAATCGGCGATTAGAGGCATTTAACCTTTCTTTCTCCCTTTCTCTCTCTTCTTTCTTTCCTTCTCTCTCCTAGAACTTAAGAGCAAAACATTCCATCTTTAGGAAACCATCTTGGCCGAATTATAAAGGGTGAGGGGGTATTTATAGGCTTGAATTTTTCAAAATACCAAGAATGCCCTTGGAGAAAAAGATGCGATCTCGGCCGTCCAATTTTTTCACTTTACACATGGACAAATCTTAGAGCACAAGCCTTGAGATCATGACACATGGAAGGACACCTATTCACCATGTGGTTTTCATGTGGTAAAAAAAATATTATTTTAATGTTTTGTCTCTTATTTCCCTTTATGCCCTTGAACAATTTGAAAAATTCCAACCTTGTCCTTCCCCCTTATTTTGGCTGAATTATTACTCTAAAAATTGGGAGAAAAATGACTCATCTAATATTCAGTGCAATCCACTGATTATTTGTGTATTTTCGGTCCGATTTTCCAACAATTCTGTCCAATTTACTGTCACAAAATTTTGATTTCAACACCTCCTTAAATTCCTCTCATTCCAAGGATATTCCATGATTTTTCTCAAGTTTTACCTCCCTCTATAATTTTTCTAAATTTTATTCCGTCAAAAATCAATATTCTACCGATAATAATTCGGTAATAAATATTCTTTAAACTAACCTCAGTACTTTCAAAGGTGGGAAGTAATTTTATAAATTAGGATAATATGTCACATAATTTATCCCTATTTTTTTCTTGAATTTTTGAGGCCTCCATATATTTTAAATAATGGAAATTGGCTAATTTTCCTTAATTAACCAAAAATTACAAAAATTACAAATAATTCCCTGATAAATTATGTTTTATCCTATATTCACCTTCTAAACCTCAAACATTATTTTGTACCCTCCTTTCTTTTTTTCATGATTTTCTGGGAATTTTCAGGAATTTCAGACATTATTTCCAATACTGCCCTTTCTTGACCGATCTTTTCAAAAATGACCGTTATGTCCCTATCCTGATTTTTCCTCATAGCCTGGATCCTCTACCAGTCTACTATACTACTTGACCTTAGTCAGTCTTAAATCATTCATCAATTAGGATAAAATTATCAGGGTGTGACAAGTGGCGCCAAAATGTCGACTTGTGGGGAGGATGTGGACTTGGGAGAAACCAAATGAATAGAACTGATGAAGGTGAGAGTGAAAATGAAGTGTACTTTGGGGGGAGTGGGAGGTAGAAAAGAGAGAAATATGGAGCCAAAATATGGCCTATATTCGTCTGGTCAGTTGGGCCAAACGAATAGTGGAGCCCATATGCGTATGTTTCGTCCTAACAGACAAGTATGGGCTCCCATATGCATCTGTTTTCATTTTCAGATGAAAATAAGAGACAAAAATGAACTTTTTTTATAGTAGTGCTTTTTGATTTAATCCCTCAGAATCCATCTATCCCTTTAAGGAACTTTTGAGACCTCTACCAAAAAGGGTATGGTAGCCTACCCAATTCAGGCTAATTCTAGTACTTCTAGGCCAAAAAGTTGGGATGTTACATTAATCATCTCCAATCCTCATACTCGAGCCTTTGAGATTTCATCAGAATCTCTAGCTTACCTATCTTGTGGTTCTAGAAAACTCTTACTTTGTAATTTAGTCCTTAGAAATCCTCTCGTCCTTCTAGGGAACTTATAAAACTCTTGCCAAAAGAGGCCTAATAGCATGTCTATTTTAGGCTAATTTTGGTACTTCTAGGCTTAAAATTAAGGATGTTACAATTCTCTCCCTCTCAAAAGAAATTTTGTCCTTAAAATTTTAGAGTCAAACCTCTATTCTTACCCTTAATGAGAGGTCAACTAAGGAGAATATCCCCACTTATACTTAACTTTGGGCTTCTCAACTTTTCATTATGCCTCATTACTAGGTTTGGATCCTGGAATCTATACTTATATAGCTTACCATTCCATACTTTTCTATCATTTACACGAGTATGGTTCTTGCCATTAAGTTTTTCATCATTGTTACTTATATTCTTTCTATTATTTGGCACATCCTTTTATGATAATGTGGTAATAGTACATGATTGGGCTGGAATGTCACTTTTTGGATCGTCAAGAAAGTGAATGCACCAAATGAAAAATGCAGTATAGGATGCAACCAGTCGTTCTTCTTGAGGAGCTTGTTATTGGAAATCCTAGTCTAGATTGGTTATGAAGAACATTATAAATTTAGGCGAGTAAAACGGGGTTCGAGTCATAAAACAGTGGTACAAAAGGGATAAAATGTAAAACAGTAAATCTTTTTGTTTTTTTAAACAAATGAAGGAATATTTTAGATTAAAGGGAAGTTATGATGGAATAGTCTCTTAATGATGAAAGCTCAGTTATCACTACTCTTAAATTGATTGGGAGTTTTAGAAGTCTCTAAGTCCGATGAAAAACCCCAAGCAATCACTTGGGTCCAATGTTTTAGTTAATGAAAACTTACTTTACTCAAAGTTAATTAACATGTCTTAAAACATTGTTGAAAACTGCTTAGAGTGTAAATGAATGGATGATGCAAATGCCCTCAGATTGTTAATCAACAACCTAAAATACCAAGTAAACAATTCAATTATCAGTGATCTCTGATAATAAACTGACTACAAGGATTCAAAATTGATATATTATATAGATAAATCAAGATTAATAGCATCCAATCCAATTATATTGCAGTAGTCTAAACACGAGATTTACAAATCATAAATCAAGTCTTACATATGTGTAGAAAATTCCTAAATCTAGAAATGTTCAATACAAACTTAAGCACAGATTTAGACTATAAAAAAACTTCCCGACTAAGTCCTTGAGCTCAAGCTTCGTCCTGCATCACCAACAGGCTAAAGATTTAGCCTCTCATGTCTTCAAATTGGTTACAATCACTCTAGGTATGAACATCCATCAGTAATGCTAAAAAGAGGGTTGGAAAAATAGGAAAGAAGATGGTTAGAGTGGTTTAATCGATTCTGAATCATAGGAAATGGTGAAGAAGTAAGGAAAAATGAAGGTTGTAAGTGTGGGCTCAATGGAGGCTTGAGAGAAAATAGTGGTGGCTTCTATCCTTGCAAATCTATAGAATAGAGGGCTCTCTTTTTATGGTGGCTACTTCCCTAAGTGTAGAGACTAAAAAATTAAACCTACTCTAAAATGCATAGCTTCACTTAACACACTCAGGTCGCAACCTCATAATCTCATGTTGCGACGTGGGAAGTCCAAGTCGCGACCTCATAAGGCCATGTCGTGACCTGGGGATACAGAGGCACAATCAGTCTTGGCCTTGCTCTAAAATGAACAGGTTCGCTTAAGAGCATCTAGGTCGTAACCTCAGCAAGTCATGTCACAATCTGGGGACACAGAACACTCCAATCTTGTGTTTTGATTCTTATGACTTTGTGGCTTTGTCCATGCTCCATCTTGGGTCTTAGATCCTTCTCCAATTACCTAAAAATGACAACAAAGAGCTTTATAAAGACTAACTGATTACAGATCAAGACCATTATAATTAAGGAAATAAAAATGACCCTTTTTACCCCTTAAACAGAAAAATGCAATGCATGAATCAATATAATCAAAAGGATATAAATGCACGCATAATGAGGGTAAAAGTGTTGTAAACACTTGAGAAAACCATATAAACATTGGGTTTTATTAGTATACCTATCTTCATAGTATTTCACTATATCATGGCATTTCAAGTTCCTCTAACACTACCTTTATCATGTCTTTTTGGCATACACTGCCATTTTTATCTTTACCTTCGAGGCTTATCTCTTTTCTTTCACATTCTTATTTCATGCTTAGCTTGCTTAAATGTGTCACATCATAATTTTTAGGCCTAGAAGCCCAAAAAGTAGCCTAAAGAAGGTAGGGTACCAAGCCCCTTTGAGTTGAAGTCCTAAAGATGCGAAAGGAAGCTAGAATGGGAATATAGACTAAACTACAAAGTGAGAAAGTTTCTAAGGACAAAAGTGTAAATAAAGTCAAGGGCTCCAGGAGAGTCTCAAGAGCTTAGAAAGGAAAAATAAGTTAGGCGTAGGCCTACTGTTGAGGTGCAAGGCTCAAAGTGATGATTCATGAGGTTGAGCCCAAGTATAGGAAAACCCTAATTTCAAAAAGCTACGGCCCAATAGGAGTAATTATGAAAAGTATATAGAAAATTTTAGCAAAAACCCAAAAAATGCGAAATGGTGTATAGACGCCTTTTGATAAAGATAAATGATAAAAATACCCCTACAGTAGCTTTAATAGAATTTTCAGTAATTATGGAGGATTGACTAATTAAGAAAAATTGGTCAAAAATTAATTATTGAAAAAACTTCAGAGCCTTAGAAAATTAAGGAAAAATAGGGATAATGTGCCTTGGGAATTATATGACATTGTAAAAGTGGTTTTATTCCCTAATTATGTCACACCTTCCTTTATTACCTTATTATGCATCAATTAGAACCATTATAAAGCATTTCTCAAAGCTTAAGAGAATTTGCAAATTCAAAACTTCTCAATTCCGTACCGTCCGTATACTATTCACAAAATTTAGGGTCAACTTTAAAAATTCATAAGTAATTATAGAAAAATTGAATTTGGATGGTTCCAATTTTCCCTTGAAGCTTCCCAGAAGTACTTTAAGGGAAAAATGATCATTAGCCTAAATTCCATTCAAAACAACACCAGAGAATTCAACAAAGTGCACTGTTCATATTATAGTTTTTAAATTTCCAAGATTTTAGCCCAACTTTGGAAGGGCATAACTATTTGCACAAAACTCCAATTTCAATGTTCTATCATTTGATTTAAAGCTAAAAATATGATTTATAAGTCTACCAAGTTTCAGGCCCAAACTCAAAGAAGTTGTCATTATTTTATGTATCCCAAGTTTGGCTATTTTTAGGGACATTTTATCCCCTAATTAAGTCTAACTTAAACTTTTCCTTACCTTTTACCCATCTTGATCTTTTGGGACTTATAACATGGTTGCACATATGTTCTAACATGCTTGGACATATTCTTGCATAATTATACATATTCAATTCCATATAGGAGCTATTATCCAACAAACGCATAAACGTTCATAATATTACTTGATATTGCATATGTCAATTAGTAATATCACTAACCATTTATATGCCTTCCGTCAGCACTTCTTGGCCCTTGCCATTGCTTGATCCTCCTCCTAGGGTTAGTTTAAACAGAGGGGAATGAGATTTCAAAGAAATCCCAGTAGCAAAAAATCATAATTATCATGCAATCATGCAAACACAATGTGACATGTTTTTGTGCATGTAACTTCATCATACATACATAGTGAAATACCATGGAAAGTAAGCCAATTCATGCACATCCATATAGCATAGTGCCAAGGCATACTTAACATCAACATTGCAATCATAACTTTGCAACATAGCTTAATCACATCATGGAATTCATAGCACATATACACATACATATAAATGTAAGCGAGAAAGCACTTTAATCATAATTCAATGTGAAATGTCCTACCTTTAACGCCTTAGAGTATGCATTCATAAATGTTATGGTTCAAGTAGATCACGACACAAGCCTATGGATTTAAAATTTCAACATAATTACTCAGGTTACTATTTACTGTTAAACTTCCAGATTATAGGTCTAACTTCAAAAATTCATAACTAATTCCATAAAAATCGTGTTGAGGTGTTCTAAAATTCTAAAGAAAGATATTTCAATGATCTTTAAGGGAAAAACATCCAATTATACTTATCATTTCCTGATTCATACAACTTAATCAATAAATATTACTGTTCATTTCATAAAATCTGGAACTTCCAGATTTTGTGGCTCAATTTTGGAAATTCATATCTCCTTGTGTATACATCTAATTGAGGTGATCTACCTCTCATTTCAAATCTTGGGGTGTGTACTATGAGTCTACCAAATTTCGTGACTTAACTCATTCGTTTGATAGGTCAAACTGGAGCTACAAGCTCACTACTCCAGACCTACGTTTTATCCTTTAACATCTCTTTACTTTAATTCTTTTTATTTCTTTGGCATACATACCATAGGCTTACTCTTTCTCATTCATGCTCATACACCTTCATTCATGCCATAACTATTATAATTAATTACATGGCATTATTGGCATCCACAACATAAATTACATAATAAGAGAATTACACATTGAATAATAATATGATTCATTAACATGAACAATTCCATTTTCTTCTCCTTGCTTCTCATACCATATTAATCATGCTAGATGGATGCTAATGCACTACACGTAACTTGTTTATTCTCTTATTAATTAGTGACATATTAGCATGCTCAAAGCTAACTTCTTGATGGATGGCCATGGAGACATAATCTACTTATCATGAATAGAAATTACAGCAGCTAAAACATGTCACAATAACATTCAATAACATGTACACGGCAACACACAAGCATACAACATCAAGCAATGACAATAGGTAAGTTTACTACCTTGCACCTCAAGCTTTTCTCTTACTTTTCCTTTGACTCCCTTGACTTTCCAACCATGTGGGCATTCAGTTAAAATCACCAAACGTCCTCTTGGATGTTCCAAGGTCCTAAACATAATCATAATGATCACACAATCTATTAGGACCACTAGATTACATAATATTTAAGACTAGCCCTCTTGAACCTCAACCCTTTCTCTTGGTTTTAGGGTTTTCTTTCTAGCTTTTCTAACATAAATCTCATCATTTCCCATCCTTAAGATCCATTTCTTGTCAATTAGGACCACTTTAAATGGCGTTAGATTCAAGAAGATCAAATCTGAAAAATTTTGCTTCGCGGGTACTGTTCACGTAGAAATTCCAGAATTTTTGCTCAACTTTGAAAATTCATAATTAATTCTAGAAAAATCAAAACTGAGTGGTTCCAAGTCTTACTGAAAGCTCCTTAAGTTCTCTTTAAAGGCAACATAGTTTCAGGAACCAATTCTAACTGAACAATACCATAATTGTACGGAATTTGACACTCTTCTAAAGGTTAAACACTGTTTTCAGATTTCAAACCCTAACTTTGAAAAATCACCATAAATCGTACACATATCCAAATGAAGTGTTCTACCTGTAAATTTAAAGCTTATAGAGTGTACTTTAATCTTGCCAAATTTCAGAATCAGATACAAAGAATAACTTATTTGAAATAGGCATCAAATTAGATGCTACAACCATCGCATACCTTGATCTTAAAGCTTGAATCTTGTTCCTTCTTCTTGGCCTTCACCCCTACGTTTTTCTCTCTAAATTTTTGCAGGGTTTTTCCTCTTAAAATTATGTTGGCCAAAAATATGAAGGGGGAGAGGCTCTATTTATAGCCAAAAATTTGGCTTGAATGGACTAAAATGCCTTTGGTGGCTATTAGAAAGAGTAAGGACAATCTTGGAACTTCAAGTTAACTTTTACATCATCATTGCATCATCTTCTTGCATCATCCTTACCTCATTCTTCTAGAAGATTCCAAGTGTCACAAATGTGGTGGAGAGGAAGGGAGATTAGATCCTAGCCGTTGGATCAAAACTTAATCCTTAAGTTTTCTTTGAATTTACTTGGCCCACATTTCTCTGACTTTCTTTATGGCCTTTCGGACCTCAGAAAATTCTTTTGTCTACTTCATAAATTCTCTTTAATTCTAGAGAGTATCTATGAATTTTCTTAGGCCATAATACTTCCTTTAAGCATTGCATAAAATTCATTTACTAAAATACCCTTTTATCGACAAAGTCAGCTTTTTAATTTATTAAAACCATTCCACTAGTCTTTTGGTTGCAAGACTAATTTTATAAATTAGTAAAACCTTCCAACCATTTAACCTCATTTTTGTGTACATTTTAAGGTCTCTTGCTATTTTAAATAATTACCTCGAACCATGTACTTTTTACTGGTCATAACCTTATAAATTCCATTTAAGTTGTCTCAGGGGTATTTTTGTCTTTTCTCTTCATAGAAGAGCCTTAGAATATTATTTCCCATATTTTGGATTTTCTTGGAATTCTCTATATACTCTTCCATTATTACCCCTATTGATCATAACTTTCTGAATTTACGGTTTAGTCCCTGCTTGGACTTAGCTTCATATAATCCTCTCTTTGAGGTTTCTAACTTAACCTTTGGCCTGTATCTAGCCTCTTTTCTCTCTCTAGGCCTTCGAGACTTTACTAGAGCCTCTAACTTTGATTACACTTTAGCCCCTTAAAACTTTCACTTTGCAGTTTAGTTCGTAAAACTGCTTTAACTTCATTTCTCATCCTTGGGACCTCTGCTAATAGGGGTCTGGTAGCTTATCCAATTTAGGCTATTTTTAGTACTTTTAGGCCCAAAAGTTGGGATGTTACACAATGCTACCTCGTGTACTTAGTGACTTGTTCTCTTTAGGTTTAAGGTGTCTCCTTGACGATTGGGCAAAGCACCTAGCAAACCAATATCAATGCCAATCATTTACCAACCATTCAAACATATTACACAATACTTGAACATTAAACCCCTTTTTCTTGGATTTTTGACCTAATCATTTTCCTTTTGTTTCAATTAATCTCTTAGGTCATTCCTACATGATTTTTTATATAGAATCCAAATATCCAATTAAATTTTACAAAATCACATTCCTTTCGCATGAACATGATTTGGCCGAAAGGTAGGTAGTTTAGGGATCAAAATTTTATTTTTGATTCTAATGCTTCCAAACTCATTTTCTCAACATAACCCTAACATATAAACTCATTGGAAGCATCAAAATTATCAAAATCTAATCCCTTGTCCAAGAAATCATCATGGCCAAAACACAGGATTTAGGGTTTCAAAATTTTTATCTTTGATTCTAATGATTTTGAACACTTTTTCTTGGTATTTCCCTACCCAAAAACACATTTTAAACCTATTGGAATCATCAAAAGACATTGAAATAATTCCTAACCCTAACAACAAGTATTGGCCAAAATGGGTATCATAAACCCTAACTTGATTTTCTTCCATAAATCAATCTAAACAACATCCAAACATATGAATCCAAGATCATGATCAAAGTTTCTATCCTTTCCTAGTGTTTTCTCATATTGGCCTAAATTCAAGCATAATTTTCCCTTAGGATTAGTTATGATTTTACCATTCCAAATGCATCAAAATCAAACTCACACATACCTTGATAAATCCTTAGTTGAAATTTGATAGCTTGGCCTTTGCTTGAAGTGGTTAGATAGTGATTAAAGGTGAGTAGAAATTTTAGCAGCACTTTCTCAAGATTTTCCTTACTTGGTCGAAATGTGAGAGGGGCGAAGGGGGTATTTATAGACCTTTATGAGCTGCCCAAACCTTGCCCTTGGTTAGCTATTTTTCTACCTAAAAGCCCCTTAAAATTTCGGTCAAAATGGCAGAAAATATGGGCCACAAGATCTTTGCTTACTCTCTAAGAAAAATTGATCTTATGGTAAAAAAATGTGCCACCAAATTGACATGTGACCTTGGGCCTTGGGGATCATGTTTGTCCTGACTAAATTGGGCTAACTAAATGTCCAAATTTAGTTCAGAAGTAATGGAGTTGGTTTGGTTCAAATCCAATTACAATCTTCCCTTCAATTTACTCCTTTTATATTAGGAAAAATAGCTTGGGGCCTCTAAAAATATATTTATTTTCATGAAAAATCCTCATTTATTCTAAAAGTATGATATAGAAGGTTTGGAGATTTTTCAAAACCTTTAACTATTTATTTCATATTTTTTCCGAAATCGGGCTCTTATTAATAGAATTTCGGAAGTAAATTCCCCATTAATTATTCCCTTCATTTCTAATGCTTGGAAATAATTTTAAAAATTCACGTATATTCCCAAGGACTTTATCCATATTTTTTCTTGAATTATTGAGGCTCTTATTTGATTAAAATAATTATATTCTCTTAATTTTTCAATATGTCCGTCCAAAATAATTATTTTTGGGAAAATTTCACCATAATTTATTTTAGGCCATTTTTACTCCCAAAACATCATATATACCTCAAAAACCTCCAATTTGGCCTTTTTTTCATTTTTAGGGAAATTTTTGGAAATTTCTGCAAAATTTCTAGTTTTGCCCCTAGGAGTCTAGCTTCCTTCAGGGTTCAAAGTTTTTTGGGATATGACAAATTACCCCTAGGAAAAGTTTAAAGGAATTTAAGAGCTAATTAAGCTTATTGGGGTTTTTATTTGAAAAATTTCAAATAAATACTTATGAGGATAATTAAATCTCAAGAAAATTAATAAGGTATCTCTAAGAATAATAAGAGATTATGAAGTAGAAAGAAGCCTTTTAAATGTTCAGAAACTCCAAAAATGTCTTCTAGTGTGACGAAATTACTATGGTAATTAAAATTAGTTTTTCTCTTTACCATTGATAGAAAATTATGATAGTAACAAATGAGGGCATTTTGGGAAGAGAAAAATGACAAGAATGAATTATGGATCTTATAGAAAATAATTAAGGCATCTAAGATACTCTAATTGTGAAATATGAATTTAGTTCAGTGCAAAGTGTCACAACTTCATTTTAAACCCCATTATACGTCATTTGGAACCATTCAGAAACATTACACAATGCTCAAAGTAGGTAAAAACCAAGATTTAAAGTTCTGATTTCGGTTACTATTCATGTAACCCCTAAAAATCGAGTCAATTTTGAAAAATCATAACTAAATATAGAAAAATCAAAATAGAGTGGTTCCAAGTCTCACGCAAAGCTTATGAAATGCTCTACATAGGAAAAATATTCATAGGTATCAATTTCTCACAGATCAATACCAGTTTCCACGCAATTATGTACTGTTCATTTGGTAAATTCTGAAATTTCCAGTATTTTTGCCCAACTTTGAAAGCGCATAACTCTTTCCACAAAATTCCAAATTTAATCATCTACCACTTGATTTAAATCTAAAAATATGATCTATTAGTCTACCAAATTTCAAATCCAGATTCAAACATTTGCTATTTATTTCGTATGCACTAAGTTTGGTCCTTTTTAGTCAAAGGTTATCCCCTAACTACCTTTGTTTTGGCTCTTTCATAACTTTTTACCCATCCTTAATCATTTGGGGCTTAACATAGGCTTGAACATACATTCTACTATGCTTTTACATGTTTAAACATAGACATACATGCTTGGCTCCCCCATAGGAGCTATTATCCAACAAACATTTCCAAAGTCATAATATTACATAACAAGTTCCAAAATTTACACTAGGGTACATTAATTGTTCATAGGCCTCCGGGACAATTTCTTTGCCTTTTCCCTTGCTTGCACTTCCTCCTAGATGGTGTTAAACATAAAAGTGAGATTTCAAAGAAATCCCAGTAGCACAGAATCACACTTATCATGCATTCCTGCAAACACTACGTGCAATGCTTTTGTGCATTTATCTTGTTTATGTATTCATGCTTTTATGCCATGGAAAGTAAGCTATCATACACATATTCAATAGACCTAATGCCAAGGCAACATAATTCAAACATTGCAATCAACATTTGCAGTAAAGCTTAGTCACATCATGGCACACATTGCACACATACACATTAACACACCAATGTAAGCAAGAAAGCAATCAAATGTAATTCAATACTACCTTTTGGTACTTGGTCCTTGATTTCCTTTAAGTTCAAGATGTTTTCTTGAGGATTTGGCAAGGTACCTAACAAACCAACACCAATGCCAATCATTCAACAATTATTCAAACACATTCCCTATTACTTAAACATTAAACCCTTTTTCTTGGGTTTTTGGCCTAATTGTTTTCCTTTTGATTCAAGAAACCTCCTTAGTCATTCCTACATGGTTTTTCATGTAGAATTCAAATATCAAATCAAATTTTATAAAATCAAATCCCTTCCTTAAATTCTGATCAAAACAGAAACGAATTTTTTACAAGGAAAGATGTCAAAATTTCCAACTTGATTTTTTAATGCTTCCAAATTCAATTCCTCCATATAACCCTACACAAAAATGCCCAAGGAGTTCAATAGAAGCATCATATCCATCAAAATCCAATCATGAGTCCATGAATTCCAGATGGCCGAACACCTCCCCTTAGGTTCATAAATTTTTACATTTGATTCCAATGAATTTAAACATACTTCCATAGCATAGTCCTACACAAAATCACATTTTAAATCCATTGGAACCATTAAAACTTATTGAAACAATTCCTACCCTTGAGTTCTTGAGTTGGCTGAGTTGAAAAGTCATAGTTCCTAGGGTAATTTCTTCCATAACCCATTCAAAACCGCACCAAACACCAACAACACAAACTCATACTCAATTTGCTATCCTTTCCTAGCACTTCCAGCATAACAGAAATGAAACAACACTTCCCCCTCAATTTAAGTCACGATTTGGCTATGGAAAAAGCATCAAATTAAAGCCTAAACATACCTTAAGGAGTCTTGGACTAAAGCTTGATGATTGACCTTAGATTGGAAGTGGTTTGAAGGGTGCTTGGAATTCAAGAAAAATTTGTGCATAACCACCCCTATATTTCCAGATTTTTGCACGAATTTTGACTAAATTATGGGGGTATTTATAGACCTCATTTGCTGCCCCAAAATCTACCCTTGGGCAGCTATTTCTACTCCCAAATTAAGTGTGTAAGTCCACCAAAATGAGGGAGTAATCTCAGCCACACATCCTTTGACTCAAGTTTCACGAGAGTTGATCCAATGGTTAAAAATTTACCCAGCAAACAAGCCAGCTATTCTGATCATGATGAGCACAAATTTGGGCCTTGTTGGATACTAAATAAATCGTAAAAACTGATTAGGAAGCAATGGAATTGGTTAGGGTAATTTTAAAAATTATTTGGTCACATAATACCCGATTTCTTGTCCTCTATTAGAGAAAAATAGCTAAGGGCTTCCAAAATTCCATTTCTTTTCATGATAAATCCATATTTATTCCAAAAGTGTGATCTGGAAGTTTTGCAAGTTTTTCAAGACCTCTAGGTATTTTTTTTCACATTTTCTCTGAAATCGGGTCTTTACCGATAGGAATTCAGAAGTAAATTCCCCATAAATTATTTCCTGCATTTCCAATGCTTGGAAAGAATTTTATAAATTCATAAATATTCCTAAGGAGTGTATCCATATTTTTCCTTGAATTTTTAGAGTCCCTAGGTAATTAAAATAATTATATCACTTTAATTCTCCTTTATTTTTCCCTATTTTCCCAAAAATAATTAATTTTTTGGGAATTTTCACCAAAATTTGTTATGGGCCATTCTCACTCCCAAAACATCATAGGTTACCCAAAAACCCCTAATTCCATTAACGAGAGCCTTTTGTCGTTCGTCTTGGGGTTCTCAATCAAAAATAAATCCAAGCTATGCAGTATAGTGCAAACCTAGGTCGTTTCACTTTTGGGAGCCTTTATTAATTACCTAAGCTAGACTAAATGCCATGCAATGCAATGAAATGGGGTTTTGGGTTTTTAAGATTTAAATGAATGGTGCCTAAACTAAATGCAATAAAAACAAACCTAAGATACTATATTTTTGGTGTTTTGAGATAATAATGATGGAATGGAAATGAATGTTAGGAAATCTCTTGAAAATGATTTTGATGGCAATCATAGTTCACTTAAGATATTGGAAGTTTCACAAATCCATTAGGTTCTCTTAATAATAACGTCAATAACTCATTGAGTCCAATGTTCAAATCAATGAACTTCATTAATGAAAACATTGTTAAGCTTCCCTAATATGTAATTTGAGAATGATCATGCAATTGGCTCAATGTAACCCACAATCAACTCAGTATCAAAACATAACCATGCAAGATAGGAGAGAATCATGAGAGTTACAAAGAAGCATATATGTGACCACATATATTTAGGCATAAAATTCAACATCAACCAATCCAAACTACAAATGTAAATCATTAACCAATGATTACAGAATCAACCAAAGTGTCTCAATAAGAATTTACAAATCCTAGACCTAGGAAATCAGAACATAGGTAGAAACTAAAGATTGAAACTGAAACTCCCCTTTGAAGCTTGGAAACTCATGCTACTCCACCATCTTCAAGAGTTAATAAACCTTAGCCCTCCATAGCTTCAAGAAAAGCTTCAACTGAAGTGAATCCATTAACCATGGCAGTTGGGAGTGGAAGGAAATGAGATGGAATGAAGAAAAGGTGAAGGAAATGGATGGGGAAGAAGATGGAGGTGGAGAGGCAAGAAGATGAGTGAATAGAGGTGTTAGAGATGATAGAATGGAGTGATTGGTCGAAAATAGGGTTTCTAAGGGTTTTAGGGGTCCATCTGGGTCGGATCATATAAGTAGAAGGTCTATTTTTGCGTTCTGGATCCGAATCTATGTTACTAATACGAGAGTTTGCCGCGGCGAACTCAAAAGTTTGCCGTGGCGAACTATTCTAGAGAGGAAATGTAGTGAGATTTTGAGAGTTTGCCGCGGCAAACTCAAAAGTTTGCCTCGGCAAACTATTCCAGCATAGCACTAATGCACATTTTCAGACTTTTTGCCATAACACAGCATTTTCTTTGAAACTCTCATGTTGTGTAATGCTTTGATCTTCAATCTTGGCTCTAATTCTCAAGTGTCCTACAATAAAAAGCAACAATTTGAAGCATCAATTGTCCTAGAAATCAATTGAATACAATTAATAACCAATTATGACAATTTTACCCTCAAAAAGACACTAACTCAAAGTAAGGACTCTTAATCTAAATTAAGCACAATTATCATCAAAAGGAGCCAAAATCTATGATAAATACCCTTAAAATGATATGAAATAACATAGAATAATTGGGTTCAATCATCCACCTTTTTCTATTTTTAGGGAATTTTTGAAAACTTTTCTCAAAAGTATCGTTTTACCCTTAGGGATCCAATAAAGTCAGTTTCGTCCCATTTTGGGTTTCCATGCTTTACTCATACCTTATGCTTATCAATCATATCTCATTTCTAGGGTTTCAAATTTTGGGATGTTACACAAAGTATATTGCTAAAGCATGAAATGCACTATTGTCCTTTTTTTGGCTAGAAATATGCCACTTATCAAGCTAGGAAGGGAGAGGATTTTGGTGCCACTTGTCAAGCCAAGAATGCAGAGGATTTTAACCTTGGAAATTCAATTTAGATTAGAATTAATTTAATGATGGTAATTAGTGCAAGAAGCCTTGAGAAAGTGACACCTAAGTATGATAATTAGCTTGAACTTGGATGGCAAAGATTTAGAACATGGCTTATAAATAGCCATCTCCCTCCACCCACACACACACACAACACACATTTTCGGCTACCATAAGAAAAACTCTTTTCCAATTGTTTTCTTGAAGATTAAGCTGGGAGAAACTATCTACTTTGGTTACACAAGCTTTGATACAAGGTTACTTTGATTCTACCTTGTATTATTCTATGATTTCTTGAGTTTTATAGTTGAAAAGTGTTGGTTTCTCAAAGGGTAGGTGTTGACCAAATTTAATCATAAATAAAGGAGGATGATTTTGATGTTAAACCCAGATAAAAGTCATTGATTATAGCTTGATTTAAGTTGTATTACATTGAAATTGAAAAAAATGAATGTTATGGAATTTAAGGTTACTGTTCGGGTAGATTTGAAAATAAGCCCTAGGATGTGGTTTTGTAAGTTTTGATGCTTCCATTGGGTTTAAAATGGAAAATTATCAAGGGGTGAACCTAAGGATAGGCTTTGAAAGCATTGGAATCAAAGTTGGAAAGTTATAATTTTTAATCCTACCTTTCGGCCAAAATAGTTTGGAAGGGTAGGAATTTTATTTTCATAAATCCAAGCTCATATGTGCATTTTACATGAAAATTTGTGTAGGATGGATTGAAAGCCCTTATGGTTGGTAAGTCAAGGGAGTCAAAGAAAAAGTAAGAGGAAAGCTTATGGTACAAGATAGTGAACTTACCTATCTTATGTGGTTGATGTTATGCTTGTTGTGTTGATTTGCATGATGCTAATTGTGATGATATGAGCTATGTATGAATGATGTATGTTCTATTTATTGATGCTTTCATGTCCATGCATATAGTAGGAGACATTGAGAATAAGGTTAGATTACTAAATTGGAATAAAGATAATCAAGGAAGCATATCTTACACTTGCGTTCATCTTACATATAAGATGGTATTGTTTACTACTGAGATTTTTCAAATCTCACCCATCCCTTAACCAATCATAGTAGGTTAATGTTGAGAAGAAAGCATGCAGGAAGAAGGTCAAGAAGATGGATCAAAGAATGTGAAGAATTTCTATGCGTTATAATATGATGCTTGAATTCGTTGGTAATATGATTATTTTATAAACATGCCTAACATGAAATATGATGTAATATGATGATGTATGATATTAATAGCATGTAATTTAAAGTACAAGAATAAATGGGAGATCATAAGGCTAGTTTATGTATGCTTGAATTAAGGAAGAATTAAAAGTAAGAAGTTATTGCAAATAAAACGTAGGTCCTGGAGCAGTGAGTTTCTAGCTTTGAATTGACCTAGCAAATAGTTGAATTTGATCATGAGATTTAGTGATTATATAATACGCATCCAAGCTTTAAAAGCATGAGTAGTTTGCCTTAATTGGATGTGTATATTAGGAGATATAAAGTTTAGAAATTGAGACAAAGAATCTGAAAGTTCCAAAATTAAACATATAAAGAGTAACGTTCAATGAATAAACTGTACAAATTGATCAAGGATAGTCCAGTTTCATATTTTTTCCTAGTAGAGCATTCAAAGAGTTTCGATTAGAATTTGGACCACCCCATATGATTTTTATAAAATTAGTTATGAATTTTTGAAGTTGGACTTGTAATCTGAAATTTCTGCGTGATCAGTACCCGAGGACCTTAATGAAAAGTTCTAAAATTTTCATGCTTAAGTAATGATTCTGCTTATTCATTTCGCTTCCGCATACGTGCTATAAGGAGTAAAATTAAGGATGTTTCAAAATGCACACTGTTTAGGACTTACAGCTCTTAATTCTTTTAGCTCTTACTTTTCTTACCCTCTTTCGCTAATTAGAATATAATTGAGCTTGATCCAATCAATAACAAAGGTATCTATGAAAAAGTCAAGGGTACTCTCTCTTTGATAGTTGACCATTAGAGGAGGTTTCCATATCTTAAACTCATCCCTAGTCATCATTTTCCCAAATAGGTACTGTACTCTTACTTTTATAGCTTAGCCACTCTACATAGGCTTGGTTTACTATGACCTTGGGAGCTATTGTGCTCTACCATAAGCCTCTTCAGAATCCACTATGACCCTAAAATACTATGATCTATCTAAGCCAAGTTAATATCTATGAGAGACCCTAGATCACAGGACTGAGTAGTAAAATAAGTCACCTCTATTAGTTGGTAACTTGATCGGTAATTCCCCAAGACTGATCATAGATGCCAAAATTTCCTTTTTTGGCCTTACACAGTCCTTTCTGTAAACTCAAAATCATTCATCTTTCTACATTTCTTTTGCTCTTAGCTCTCAATTTTCTTAGGCCATTTTTCCTTTTTTGTTGTGGCTCTTTAATCCTCTAGGCCATTGGTTTATCTCGATGGCCTTTTGGCTCACTATCTTACTTATGTCAGTCTACCCTGTCCTGCTAATTCTCTTTCTCATCTGGCTTTTCCTACTATCTCTTATTAATTTTGAATGGTATAAGGAGATGACTTATAAAATTACTTTTGTTATCTTTTAGGATATTTCATCCTTACAATACTCTTGGCTAGTTTTGCTACCCATTGGGGTAAGGTAGAGTCCAAGTGCCTTGCTCTGGCTACCGTTATTCTTTCTTATGGGAGGACGTATTCCTTGTATCGGAGTAACATCAACTCAAACACTTTTCTTGTCACATTCAGCAATAGAGTAATTAGGAATAAGAAATATTCCTAAATAATTAAGGACCAAAAATGATAAGGAGAAATAGAAGAATTTTGGTGGAAAATAATTATTATGATTTTCCAAGTCAATTATGAAAATTTGACTAATTAAGGAAAATTGGTCAAATATAATTATGGAAAAATGTTTGCAAGCCGTAGAAAATTAAGAAAAAATAAGGATAATATCTATTGAGAATTATATGAGATTATATAATTGGTTTTATGACTAAATTACCCTTAAAAAATTACAAAGGAATTTAAGGATAATTTAGGCCAATTTAAGGAATTTTATTTGGAAAATTCCAAATAAATATTTTAAAGAGAATAAAATTCCAATAAAATTCATATGATACCCCAAGGAATTATAAGAGATCATGGAATTAAAAGAAGACCCTCAAGTATCTAAGATTTTTCCTAATTCCTTTGAAAAGTGAAAAAATCAATAAAGAGAAGGAAATTAGTTTTTCTTTTTATTTAATTATGGGAATTTAATTTTGAGACAAAGAGGGCATTTTGGGAAGACAAAAATAAGGAGAATAAAATATGGATCTAATAAAAAATAATTACAGAGGTCAGAGTATTATAATTATAGAAAAGAAATTAAACCCGGAGTCAAAATGCACCGATAAAGTGAAGACTAGAGTCTTGCAATTCAAATAGCTCACATTTTGCCATGTGTCAAGCCCCTAGTGGAGAGGATTTGAATTTTTCAAGTGTCACATGTCAAATCGAGAGGATCTTGACTTTTGGTAATTAATTTCAATTGGATTTAGATAATTACGAAAGAGAATGTAAGATTAAAGGGGATAATCATACTTGGATTTTCATTTATGATGGTAGTTGAGATATTTTGATCATTAAAGAGCTCTCTCCCCCCCAATATTTAGATGTTATTTTTGCGAAGAGGGAACCAAGAGGGAAAAGAGAGAACTTCAAGTGGAAATCAAGGAAAAGGGAGCTACTTTGATAATAGAAGGAAGATTCAAGATTAGTTTTTGATTCCAAGTGGTTCCTTGTCTTGTTTTCTTGCTTTGTATGGTTGGAATATATGATTTTCCCTTGTTGATGTGCTGGCTGAAATATATATATGGTAGGAGAAGAAGTTTTATTGGTCAAACTTGTTAGAACACTTCAAAACATGATAGTTCCTAGTAGTTACAAGTGGTTGTAGGTTGTTTTTGAAGTACTTTCCTTGTTGTTTCTCTTAAGGTTCACTTTGTCCAAGCAAGTAAATGGACCTTAGGATGAGTTTTTCAATGTTTTGATGCTTTTATTGTGTACAAAATGGAAAATGGTGTAGGATAAACCTGAAGAACAAGTGTTAGAAGCATTAAAATCAAAGTTATAATATTTGGATAATGAACCCTATAGGTTTGGTCAAGAGAAAACTGGAAGAAATCTTAAATCCAAGTATATATCTGGAATATACATGAAAAATCATGTAGGAATAAGTCAAGAGGGAATTTTTAGGGTTAAAGAACACAAACTCTAAAAATTTTTCAAGAACAAGGATAGAAGATTTCAGAGGGTTTAAGAGTTCTTGAGTTATGTTGTTAATTTTATATGAAATGGTTGATAATTCTTGCTGCCCTTTTTATAGTTTATTATGTTAGGATTTGACATTTTTAAAGGGAAGGAAGAAAAGCAAAGAAAGCACAAGTCTTTGGAACAAGGTAGCAAAGTTTAACCTAACTACTAACATTAACTTTGCATTATTGATTATTATATAATTAATTGCTATTATGTGGATGAACTTTCTTGATTGTGATGTGGCTGCTCTTTACACTTTCTTGCTTTGACCTTTGCATGATTGAGTTTGCCAAATGATAAGCATGCTAGTTCACCAATAGTAGTTAATGTGGTTATGCATAATAATGATGCTTGTTGATGATATAGTTGGTTAATTTTGCTATTGGGATTTCAGTGAAATCTCATTCCTTCCATATAAAATCTAACCTTTTAAGAGCTGAATCATAAAAGGGAAAGCCGTAGATCCAAGGTTAATTATGGTTCCAAACTATAAAAATTTTATTGGCTTCTGGTTATGTAAATATTATGTTGTTCAGTGTTGTAACCCTACACAGCTAACTTTGAGTGATGTTTTGACTAGGTTACCAAATGTATTAAATCACGAAATTTGGTATGAATATAGATCACATTCTAAGCTTCAGTTTGATAGGTATTACATTAAAAATGGCTGACTACACGATTTATAATGAGTTTTCAAAATTAAGGTCCAAAATCTGGAAAAAGAGTTTTTACCAAAAGGACAGTAGTGACTTCCAAAAAAAATTGAAACTTTCTCAAATGGAATTGGTTCACAAATTTATTTTTCTTTGAAAGAGAATTCAAATAGCTTTTCACAAAATTTTAAACCACTCCATTTTGATTTTTCTAGATTAAGTTATAATTTTTTGAAATTGGACCATAACTGACAAGTTTTTACAGGAATCAAGATGGAAACCACCATGGATTGGGAACCTAGATGTGAGCCATCAGTTAACGATTAGGATCTTAATGTAATTGATCTCATTGAAGAGGAGGATCTGGTGGAATGGACCATGGGACACGCTAGGCCAGGCCATTCGTCAGTGAGCTCTAATGACTATGCCGAGCACTATACTGAGCTGCTAGGGATCATTGAAGAACAGTTACTGTACCTTCCTAAACTTGGTGATCTGATAGATCCTGTAACTGGCTTGTACTAAGAACCATTAGACCTTAACCTTTATATTCAGTCTATCAGACAGCTTGTTACCCAAATATGCATCCAAGTAACATTCCCGGACCCAATACCGAACTAGTTATACCCCAGCTCCTGTAACACCCATAGCACCTACAGTACTAGTTGTACCTGTCCTAACTCCGCCTAGTCATGAGATCCACAGTGTCGTCAGCTGAGTGACAGACTGAGGTTTCTAGAGCATCACATTAGGAAGAATATGGACGCAAACCCAAGAGTACACCTAGACTACCTCCAGGGCGTGAGAGAGCTCTACCAAGTGTCACATCCAGTAATATGGCATTTAGGAATAAGGACATTCCATAATATTTAAAGGCAAAAATGACAAGGAGAAATAGAAGAATTTTGGTGGAAAATAATTATTATAGTTTTTCAAGCCAATTATGAAAAGTTTGACCAATTAAGAAAAAATTGGTCAAGAATAATTATGGAAAAATATTTCCAAGCCTCAGAAAATTAAGAAAAAATAAGGACAATATTTCTTGAGAATTATATGAGATTATAAACTTGTTATTATGACCAAATTACCCTTAGAGAAATTACAAAGGAATTTAAGGGCGATTTAAGGTAGTTTAAGGCCTTTTATTTGGAAAATTCCAAATAAATATTGGGAAGGAGAACAAAATCCCAAGAAAATTCCTATGATATCCCAAGAAATTATAAGAGATTATGGAATTAAAAGAAGACCCTCAAGTATCCAAGATCTTTCCCAGTTCCTTTGAAAAGTGAAAAAAAAATCACTAAAGAGAAGGAAATTAGTTTTTCTTTTTATTTAATTATTAGGAAATTAAATTTGAAACAAAAAGGCAATTTGGGAAGATAAAAATGAGGAGAATAAATTATGGATCTGATAAAAAATAATTACAGAGGTCAGAATCCTGTAATTATAGAAAATAAGTTAATCCCGGAGTCAAAGTGCACCAATAAAGCAAGATTAGAGTCTTGCAATTCAAATGGTTCACATTTAGCCATGTGTCAAGCCACCAATGGAGAGAATTTAAAGTTGCCAAGTGTCAAGCCACCAATGGAGAGGATCTTGACTTTTGAAATTAATTTCATTTGGCATTAAGTTAATTAAGAGAGAGGATTAATATTAAGTAAGCATTTGACACATGGCATAGCATTAAATGTTAGTGGTTGGGATATTTTGTGCACTTAATGAGCTCCTCCTCCCCCATTTTCTGAATATGTTTCTGCCAAGAGAGAGCTAGAGAGGAAAAGGAAGAACTTCAAAGGGAAACCAAGGAGAAAGGCATCAACTTTAAGCATACAAGTGAGAATCAAGGTTAGTTTATGGTTCCAAATGGTTCCTTGCTTGTTTCCCTTGAGTTGAATGGTTGAAATTTCTAGTTTTCTTCCTTCTTTGGTATTGGCCAAAATGTATAATAAGTAAGGGAGGAAGTTTTATTGTTCAATCTTGCTAGAACATTTCAAAGCATGATAGATCCTAGTTGTTACAAGTGGTTGTAGGTTGATTTTGGAGTTTTTTTTTTGGTTGTATTGCATGAGGTCCATTTCGGCCATAGCAAGAGCTGAAGCCTAAGATTTGTTTTTCAAAGTTTTGAGGCTTCCATTTTATTCAAAATGGAAAATAGTGTAGGATAAACCTAAAGAACAAGTGTTGGAAGCCATAGAATCAAAGTTGCAATTTTTGGATAATAAACCCTTTTGGTTCGGCCAAGCTGAAACTAGAAGAGGAAGTTTTATTTTCTTAAATCTAAGTAGATATTTGGAATCTACATAAAAAATTATGTAGGAATGAGTAAAGAGGGAATTTTTAGGGTTAAGGAAACAAACTCTAAAATTTAAAGAACAAAGGTGGAAGCTTTAAGGGACAAAGGTTGTCCTTGACTTATATTGTTGATTTTTATGTGGAATGGTTGGTGATTCTTGCTACCATTTTTGTGGATTTTCATGTGAGGGTTTGGCATCTATGGAAGCAAGAAAGAAAAACAAGAAAATCAAAGAGCATTGGATCAAAATAGTAAGATTTAATTGACCTTAATGTTGAGTGTTGCATTGATTGTTGTGCAATTTTATGTGCTATTATGTGGTTGAACTAGATGATGATGATGATGATGATTGTGTAGCTATACTCCTTGCTTTATGTTCCTTAGCTATTGCATGTTAGAGTGCTACATGTATGGGGTAAAGTAGTTCTCTATTAATATCAAAAGGTTGGAATGCTTGTAATTTATGCATATTAATGTTTTGGTTGATTGATCTTGCTACTGGGATTTCATTGAAATCTCATCCCCCATATGTAACTTAACATTTTAGGGACTCAATCATCAAAAGGGAGGCTGCAAATCTAAGGATAAATATGGTGATGAGCCATGAGGAAATATTTATATTTGGTTATGTATAAGCATGTATGCTTGGTGCTGTAATCCCTAAGCAGGATGCCAAATTAGAGCGACGTTTTATTAAGTTACTGAACGAATTTTTGCACAAAATTTGATATGCTTAAAGTTGACATCATGAGCTTCAAATTGATCAAAAGTATGTTAAAAATGGCCAACTACATGATTTTTAATGATTTTTCAAACTTAAGGTTCAGAATCTAAAAAAAGAATTTTTGTCAAATGGATAGAGGTGACTTTCACAAGAACCTGACACTTTTTCAAATGGAATTGTTCATAAGATTATTTTTCCTTGAAAGAGCATTCAAAGATATTTTTATATAACTTTGAACTATTCCATTTTGATTTTTTTAGATTAAGTTATGAATTTTTTAAGTTGGGTCAGAAAACTAGATTTTTACCTGATGAATAGTAAAAATCTAAAAATTAGTGTTTTTCTTGGATTTTTGAGCCCAAGACCATCCAAGATGGTCTAAAATAGTTTTAATTAAACCCTAAGTGATCTGATAGTATGGTGTGACATTTTTGGTATCAGAGCAAAGGTTCTAGCATAGGATAAAATGCTCTGCTTGAGTTTATGTGTTAGATATCAGGGTTACTTAAGGAAAAACTGACAAACCTTTGTAGGAATTGAGATGGAAAACACAATGGATTAAGACACTAGATCTGAGAAGTCAGTCAATGATTGGGATGTTAACATGACTGATCTCACCAAAGAGGATCCAGTGGAATAGACTATGGGGACTGCTAGCCCAAGATGCTCAACAAAAGAGTCTAACAATTATCCAAAGCATGGGGCCAACCTTTTAAGGGTTACTATTGAGGATTTAATGCACCTTTCTGTACCCAGTGACTCGGTGGATCCCACAATTGATTTGTATCAGGAATCAGTGGACCCTAGTTTTGACATTCAGTCTCGCAAACAGCTTGTTACACCAAGTATGCACCCAAGCAATATCCCCAGACCTAATACCAAGCCAAGGTACCCCTGACACCCACAGTACCTATCCCTATTTCGATTAAGCCTAAAATCCGTAGTCAGGATCAGCTGAGAGAGAAGTTGGAATTCTTGGGTCAATATATCAGGAAAGATGAGGATCAGTAAGACCTAAACATTTACCTAAAATACTTTCAGGGAGTAAAGGTGTTATATTAGACTTAAGGACTGGGTAACCCTTTTCTAGACACCAAGGACTGGATCTATATGATGACGGACATGCTTCCATATTTACCCTTCTGGGTATAAGAGTTCTGTCGCCTGAATCAAATAGTGGATTTGGGTGTTGAGGATTACATCCAGCATCTTGAAAACTTTGTTAGGATTCACTATTTTTAGATAGTCAGATCCTCGTAAAACTGATGTAGGACTTGTTTTGATACAACTAATCTGAGTAGGTTAGTCTGGCATGTTTGATGTCTATGTATATTAAACTATATTGCTGTGATTGATGCTTGAATGTTGTATTGTGAATGCATATGTTGTTAAATGAAATCCAAGCATGTTGTTTATTTCTTGTTCCCGGATATGCTATCCGTTTAGTTAGCGTATTGGTTAGAACCCGATGAAACACTTTGCCAGAGAGACCCTCAGGTAAGGGTGGAAACAGGCCAGGCCAGGCCAGGCTTTACTCTTAACAGGCCAGGCCTGTTTTGTAGCCTATAGGCCTGAGCCTGGCCTGTGGCCTGTTACAGGCTTATTTTTCAGCCTGAGCCTGGCCTGTATAAAGGCCTGGCCTAGCCTGAAGCCTGTTAAAAAGCCTGTTTTTTTTAAAAAATTCAAATTACAATATTTTTTTTAGAAAAAAGCTAAAATAAAAAAGTATACATAATAATTAATTTTTTTAGTTTTGTCTTTTATTTAAATTTTAGTATCATAGGTGCTGTTTTAAATCTTAATTATAATTTATAAGGATATTATTAAAAACTAATTCGAATTATATGTTAAAATTTGGGACAAAACTATGTTTAAGTACCAAAAAAATTAAGACAAATAAATAAAAAAACTATTAATTTTACAATGAATAAAGAGAGTATCATAATTTAATTAATATAATACATAAGCTAATTAATCTGTCATTCTTGGAACAAAAATTTTCTTTCCTATTTTATTTATATTTTTAAGATTTAAAGATCATATTATTTATTGATATTTTTATTTTAAATTATATTTTTATCTTTACTTGTCAACTAAATTTCAAAATCTAAAGAAGAACTAAGCTATTAACTATATATTAAAATTAAAAAATAAATTAAAAGTACACATTAACAATACCATTAACTAATTTTTTTATATATTATAATTATAAGTTTTTAACAGGTTCAGACTGGCCTAACAGGCTTAACAGGCCTTTTAGAGAGCCTAAGCCTGGCCTATTAACTTTAACAGGCCTTCGAACAGGCCTGAGCCTGTCTCTTTTGGAAAACAGGCCAGGCCAAATACAGGCTAGGCTGTAGGCCCCTGACAGGCCGCCTGGCCTGTTTCCACCCCTACCCTCAGGACACGACGTAAAGGTTCTTCCTGATCTGCTACGATAAATTTTGGATCGCTTGGAATCGCAATAAAAGGCTATTGAAGGGATGAAGACAGCACAAGCTAGCCAGGAACAAGAAAGAGACGCCATAATAATAACAACGGTAGCAACATAAGTGCTTGATCTCGATAAGAGGCCGCCAGAGGAAGAAACCCTAGCAGCACAAGCAACAGAACATTTGCCTAGATCGGTAATGCCAGCAGTAGACCCTGATAGCATCCAGCAGTGGATGACTCACTTTTACAAGCATAGTTTGCCATCCTTCGATGGAGTGGTTGACATCCAAGCAGTAGAGAATTGGATTAACTACTTGGAAAAGATTTTCAAAGTTCTGGGTTGTCCGATTAAGCGGAAAGCCTAAATGGCTATTTACCAGCTAGAAAAGGATGCCGATCATTAGTGGAAGAAATACCAAGATTCTTCTAGATGCTCAGAACACAAGAGTGACATGGGAAGTATTCCTGGAGCAGTTTTACAAAATGTACTCTTGCGATCAATCAGGGACAAAAGGGAAGCAGAATTCTTGACCTTGAAGTAAAAGGATAATAAGCCATTTGATGAGTACTTATCTAAGTTTGTATGTCTTTCTTACTACTTTAGTTACTTGTGTTACCAAGATGATGAGAGGCGGATGACCAAAAAGACGCTCAGAGGACTGAAGTAGTCCTTAAGGGAGATGATTGCTCCCAAGCAGTTCGAGCACTTCAACATTGAGGCTTGCTAAATTATGAAGAACAGCTTAAATCATCATTTGATGATTGAGCCTACTCCCAAGTTAGAGAAGAAAGATCAGGGTGGCACCTCTTATAATGCCAACAGGAAGAGGAAGAGGCTATGGGGCAACCGAAAGAGTAAGAAGGGAGGTAAGCCCCTAAATAGCAAGGAATGCCCAATTACGGCAAGAGTCATGGTGATAGAACATATATGGTTGAGGAAAACATTTACTGCACTTGCGGCAAGTCCAGACACTTCTCAAGAGAATGCCTGCAGATACAGAGAAGCCAAGGTCACGCACCCAAGGATGAGTATTTGTCATCACAGGATAAGAGGCCTGGAAGTCTCTGGAAAGGAACGATCATTCTTAACAACTCCCCAGTGATTGCAATGTTTAATTAGGGTGCTAGTCATTCTTTTATTTTGTATGCCTAAGCTAAAAGACTTAGCTCTATTATGAATACGTTGCCTTATGATATATATGTGTCCACACCAACACATAATAGGATAATTACATCTGATGTGTGCTTAAACTGTATAGTTGGTTATGAGCACTGTTAAGCTACCTTAGACTTGATATATATGCCTTCTATGAAGTTGATGTGGTGATAGGATTGAATTGGTTGTCTTCCCATAATGGCAAGGACAAGACCCTGATCCTACCCCTAAGAGAAATGGAGTAAATCTGGAAGTTAAGTTAAACTTCGTAACAGAAGCCCAAACAGGCAATGGTATGATGAATGAAGCCACATAAGACTAGAAGAGGTTAAGAGAAAAGTGTGTCTCGTCATGATAAACTAAGGGAATTAGTGGTGATGGACGAATATAGAGTGATTACCAAAGGAGGTGGTAACTTCCATCATTGCAAACAAGGATTCTGGTCATGATAAACAAACACAATAACTCTCAGATGTTGAGGTGGTATCTTAACGAGACATAACAACTTTTAGAGGTCACAGAGAGTAAGATAAGTAGAAGTCAAGAAGAGAGTAGTAGCTACTATTTAGAGTTACCAGATTCCCCCTCAAAAAGAAAAGTAATGATAAGAAGTTATACGAGATAGTTAGGGGTTGAGTCTTTACACTATTAAGAAGGTGTAAGTGGCCACCTAAGCTGGACAAACTCTTACAGCCTCGTTAGGGCTAGGGCACCATGATAGAGTAGCTATCTCAAGTCCTGCAATAGATGAATAGGAACTTTGAGATAGTGAAGTTAAGATGGAGAGCCCTAGTGAAATGTCTTAAGGATCAAGAAGAAGAGGACGAGACAGATAAATATACAGGGAACTAGCTTAGAGGTTGGCATGTTCCCCTTAATGTTAAAAGATACTTAGTCGCTTGGGGTTTAGGTTGAGAGGCACCCTAATTGAACCCAATTGTTCTATGTTATTTCATATCATTTTAAGGGTATTTATTATAGATTTTGGCTCCTTTTGAAGATAATTGTGCTTTTTTTATTAAGAGTCCTTACTTTGAGTTAGTGTCTTTCTGAGGATAAAATTGTCATAATTGGTTATTAATTGTATTCAATTGATTTCTAGGACAATTGATGCTTTAAATTGTTGCTTTTTATTGTAGGCCACTTGAGAATTAGAGCCAAGATTGAAGATCAAAGCATTACACAACATGAGAGTTTCCAAGAAAATGCTGTGATGTGGCAAAAAGTCTGAAAATGTGCATCAGTGACTATTCTGGAATAGTTCGCCGAGGCAAACTTTTGAGTTCGCCATGGCAAACTCTCAACATTTCACTAAAATTCTTCTCTGGAATAGTTCGCCGTAGCAAACTTTTGAGTTCGTCGCGGCAAACCCTCTCGTATCAGTAATGTCAGATTCGGATCCAAAACGCAAAAATGGACCCTCTACTCATATAATCCGACCCAAATTGACTCCTTAAACCCTTAGAAACCCTATCTTCGACCTATCACTCCATTCTATCATCAACAACACCTTTATTCTCTCATCTTCTTGCCTCTCCACCTCCATCTTCTTCCCGATCCATTTCCTTCACTTTTTCTTTATTCCATCTCATTTCCTTCCACTCCCAGCTGCCATGGCTGATGGATTCACTTCGGTTGGAGCTTTTCTTGAAGCTATGGATGGCTAAGGTTTATCAACTCTTGAAGAATGGTGGTGTGGCATGAGTTTCCAGACTTCAAAGGGGAGTTTAGTTTCAGTTTTCAATTTTTAGCTATGATTTATGGCTTTCTAGGTCTAGGAGTTGTAAATTGTTAGTTAAGAATTTGGGATTGTTACTGTAATCATTGGTTAATGATTTACATTTGTAGTTTGGATTGGTTAATGTTGAATTCTGTGCTTCAATATATGTAGTTACATATATGTTTCCTTGTAACTCTCTTAATTCTCTCTTATCTTACATGGTCATGTTTTGATATTGAGTTGATTTTGGGTTGCAATGAACCAATTGCATAATCATTCTCAAATTACACATTAGGAGAGCTTAACAATGTTTTCATTAATAAAGTTCATTGATTTAAACATTGGACTCAATGAGTTATTGAGGTTGTTATTCTAGAAAACCTAATGATTTGTGAAACTCCCAATATCTTAAGTGAACTGTGATTGCCATCAAAACCATTCTCAGGAGATTTCCTATTATTCATTTCCATTCCATCATCATTATCTAAAAATACCAAAAATATAGTAGCTTAGGTTTATTTTCATTGCATTTAGTTTAGTCACCATTAATTTAAATCTTAAAAACCAAACCCCCTTTCATTACCTTGCATGGCATTTAGTCTAACTTAGGTAATTAATAAAGGCTCTCAAAAGTGAAACAACCCGAGTTTGCACTATATTGCATAACTTGGATTTAATTTTGATTGAGAACCCCAAGGCGAACGACAAAGGTCCTCATCACACCCTTTTTTTAGGGGATAAGGTCTTGGTTAGGAGTTTCCTAGAGAGGGTGGAAATTGGTCCTTCAGATTAAAATTTACGTTGCTCAAGATGGAGCAAGGTACCCTATCCGAGCAGGAAAAGGAAGTAGCCGAGACAAGGCAAGTGGAGTTGACCTTACCCAATAAAAGTATGACTAGCCAAGAACGAAGCTAGGCTTAGATGTATTTGAGCTTAGCAGAGTACTAGAGCAGGTAGAAAGAAGAAGAATCTCAAAGTCATCTCCCTATGACTTCCAAAAGCAACTATGAACAGAAAGAGAGGCTCCCTTTTTAGGGATGAGATGTCTGGTTGGCACGCTACAGACATAGCAAGCAGTAAGAGCTTGCACTCCTTGCATTTGAAATGCCAGGCATTATGCATGTTAGAGTATGCTCCTACTGAAAAGGAAAGTAGAGGAAAGATAAGTTGCAAAGTCCTCTCTCTGTAACATTCTATAATAGTAAGAGATGATAAGAGCAGCTGGAGGAATAAGAGAACTAAGACAAATTGGCTTAGGCACCTAAAAAGACAAATAGGTAGCATAGGGAATTGATATGAAGTCTAAGAGAACGGTATTGGTTCTTGAAACAGTTTTGGGAAATTATCAGTTAGGTGACCAACTGAGAGGAGGTGACTATACTTAGTTCTATGATCAAAAGTCTTCCAGAGATCTTAAGAGTATGGTACCACTTTGGGAAGATAAGGATCAGGGATGAGTTGAGGATGTGGAAACCTCTTGCGGTTGTAAATCGATACCAAGAGAGTACCCACGACTTCCTTCCAGAAAACCTGATCATTAATTAGGCTGGATTCAATTTCCTTCCGATTAACAAAGGAAAGCCAAAGTTAGAGGAGTTAGAGCCATAAGACCTAAAAAAGAGACATTCAGGCTAGCTCTAAATATAGGAAGAACCCATGCGATACAGAGACAAATCGAGTATTGACAGGCAGATCCTTAAGATAAGGCGAGTGATAAACCTTGTCGCTAGGTGATCAAAATTTTACTAGGGAAATGCAGCAGCAAGTGAGGCAATACCTAGGTCATTCTTCTCAAGGAGCCTTAAGCTGTAATTCAATTCTTAACAATTCACTTTAATTACCAAATTACCAAGATGAAAGCTTGAGTTTCAGAAGAGAAAAATTGAAACAAGGAACAAATCCAATGAAAGGTAAAATGCAAAAGAGATTCAGATAAAAGATGGTAGTTCCCCTAGCAATTTATCCAACCTTCCTTGTTCAATCTTATAATTTAGAGTCTCTTAATGTCAATAAATGGATAGATTCAGCTACTGCTCAAATCTCTCTAAACACAGATCAGAAACAACTATCTTACTAGAGTCATTGTCTTGCTCTGGTGAGAAGGAAAATCAATTTACAAGAACACTTGAGAAGCAAGTTGCAATTCTCTAAGGATGATCACAACTGTGAATCATCAATTCATTCAATCAAAATTCAGAATTACAGAACAACAGTCCGAGTAAAAACGAATTAGATCTACAAATCAACAGAGAATCCTCTATTCAACTGAATCAAGGACACAACTCACATCTGAATGTTCAATCAAATATAAATTCGAAGAAACATAAATCTAATCACTCAACCTTCATTCTAATCACAAATGTTCAACTGAAACAATTGAATCTTAGAATAAAAGGTGGAAAATAGATTTGAAACGACTCCTTGTTCAGCCCTATGAACTCAGGTCAGCTTCATTGCTAGGAGAACTTGGAAATTCAGCTACTCATACTCTGGATTGGAGCAGAAACAGCAAGAATTGATGAATGATTCATAGATGATCGGTGGAAATGATGGATTTGGACGAAAATGGAAGAAGGAATTCAGAGAAGGCGGAGAGAACAAAGAAATCGAGTCTGGAGAGAAATGGAGAACTGAATCTGATGATCTCCGGTTGCAGCACGTGATTCTGTATTTAAATATGAAATTTTTCGTCATCCTCCGCGGCTGCCTTTGTCCATCTACTGCGTGGCACCTGGTCTGTACAGCGTCGTTTTGATTAGTGATCCTGAGCTTCATGAAAACTTCAATCCATCGTGGGGCGTATCTGTCCATCCACCGCGGCGCCTTTTACCGAGAGTACCCTTGGAACCTTTTCACCACCTAAATACATAAGTACTCAAGAATCAAGAGGACTTTTGTGGCTTGTAATGTAAGGTGGGGAAGAAATGCACAAGAATGCATATGAGGATGGAGATAATATGTGAACCAACGTGTAGAATTCAATAGCATTAGTAATGTTCAATTTAAGGTTTGATTTCTTGATCTTGAATTCTTAAGCTGTAAAGGTGCTTTTATTCCCACTTTCTTTTCTTTTCTTGCTTTTTCATTTCTTTTCCCTTTTCTATTCTCTTTCTCTCTCTGTTTTTTTTTACATTCCGCATGTTTCTTCTTTTCTTTTCTTTTCATTTTTTTTCCAAGCTCAAGTATGCATCTCCTCATATCAATCCATAATTGAATCCATCAAATGCTAGTGAATTCTGAAAAGAATGAATGAAATGAAATATGCATCCTTGTAGGAAAGAAGTTTTATAAATGAGAGTGAAATGAATGGAAAAATTCAGTTAAAAGGCTCAAATGGGTAACAAGGGATAAATCATGTAGGGTTTAGCCATTTGGTCTAAGTAGCTATTTTGAATGAATGCCTCAATCATGTTCAAGAATACTAATGTTGCATGTGGTCTTGATTAAGAACTAAGACAAGTTCTAGAGAGCATAAGAAATAAGTGAATGCACACATAGAAATGAATATAAAGGCTCAAAGAATCCTTCCAACTAGGCTTTGTCTTCCATATTAATTCACTTCAGCTAAAGAACACATCATGCTTAATCTCTATGCATTAGAAAATTTCACTTCAGGATATTAATTTCCAATTCAAAGTCAATCACAAATGTAACATTAGAATTCCTGAAACAGCTTAAACCTTCAAAACTTTGCTGAAAACTGAGGTTCTACAAAAGACACACACACACAAAAACAAACATAACATTCACTCCCCCACACTTGATCCTTGCATTGCCCTCAATGCAAATTTGAACAAAAGATAGCAAGGAAGAATGGTAAAGGAAAATGGAAAGAAACAACAGAACACTACAAAACAAACTAAAAACAACCTACACTTGCTACTAGTCATGCCCCCCCCACACTTGTTCAAAAAGGAGTTCAAGAATGATAATCATCAAATAAACACAGACTAAGTATGTAAGGAAGGGGACAACCTGAGATTATGGTGGATCAAAATTCTCCTTGTAAATTTTGAGCAGGTGGCCATTGACCTTGAAAGTCTTATTGCTCTCTCATCTAGCAACTCTATCATGCCAAACTTGTGCACTTTAGTGACCAAGTATGGTCCTTCCCATCTGGTGCTCAACTTCCCAGGTTTAAATGTGAATCGTGCCTTGTACAGCAACACTTTATCTCCAACCTTGAAAGTCTTCCTTAGGATTTGCTTGTCATAATCATCTTCGTCTTCTCCTTGTAAACCTGGAATTCTCATATGCTTCAAGTCTCAACTCTTCAAGTTCCTGCAATTGCAATAATCTTTCCATACCAGCAGAATCAAAATCAAGGTTACATGCTTTTACAGCCCAAAGAGACTTATGTTCAATCTCAACCGGTAGGTGACACATCTTACCATAAACCAACCTATAAGGACATGCCTATGGGGGTTTTAAATGCAGTTCTATATGCCCACAAAGCATCATCTAATCTGGCACTCCAATCCTTCCTAGATGGTTTAACTATTCGTTCCAACACCTTCTTGATTTCTCTATTTGCATTTTCAGCTTGCCCATTACTTTGGTGATAAGGTGTGGATGTCTTATGTGTCACACCATACTTAGTGAATAACCCTTGTAGCAATTTATTACAAAAATGGTGCCATTATCACTAACTACTGCTCTAGGAATGCCAATCTAGAAAAGATGTTATTTTTCAGAAATTTTGAAACAGTGGCAGCATCATTCTTTTTGGTTGCTATGGCCTCTACCCATCGTGAAAGGTAATCAACTGCAAGAAGGATGTATGTAAAACCCATAGAAGGAAGAAGGGGCCCATGAAATCAATACCCCATACTTCAAACACCTCACAGAAAAGCATTGGGTGTTGGGGTAATTCATGTTTTTAGTTAGGCTACCAAATCTTTGGCAAATATCACAATTCTTGCAATACTCATAAGAGTCTTTAAAGAGTGATGGCCAATACAAACCAGCTTCCAATATTTTTCTTGCAGTCTTGTTAGCACTAAAATGACCTCCACAAGTTTGAGAGTGGCAAGCATGCAGGATGTCTTGAAATTCTTCATTTGGCACACATCTTCGAATGATTTGGTCGCTGCATACCTTCCAAAGGATTGGAGGGTCCCAAATATAGTGTTTAGACTCACTCTTAATCTTCTGCATCTGAAAATGAGACAATGAAGAAGGAATTAGACCAGCAACTAAAAAGTTGACAATGTGACAATACCAAGGTTCCATGAGAGACAATGCAGAAACAGAACAATCCTTAACTCGTCACAAACAAAATCTGAATCAATTACTCCCCTTGTAGTTTCTGGTAAGCGACTTAGATGGTAGCCACCACATTTTCTGCTCCAGGCTTGTCTTTGATATCAATATCAAATTCTTGGATCAACAACATCCACCTTAAGAGCCTCGGTTTGGATTGTGGCTTGCTGAAAAGATACTTAACAGCAGAATGATCAGTGAAAACAGTAACTTTAGAGTTAATTAGGTAAGGTCTAAACTTGTCTAATGCAAAAACAATAGAAAAGAGCTCCTTTTCAGTAGTTGTATAATTAGTTTGAGCCTTATCTAGTGTCTTTGAAGCATAAGCAATAACTTTGGAAGCCTTACCATCTTTTTGTCCCAAACTGCACCCACTGCATTGTTAGAGGCATCACAACACAATTCAAATGGTAAATTCCAATTAGGGCAAGTCAAAATAGGTGGAGAAGTCAATCTGGATTTAATCTCATCAAAAGACATTTTACACTCATCAGTGAAATCAAAGGAAGCATCTTTTTGCAGTAATTTGGACATTGGAAAAGTCACTTTACTAAAATCTTTTATGAACCTCTATAATAAAATCCAGCATGGCCTAGGAAAGATCTAAGCTCCTTAAGATTTGTTGGATAGGGTAAAGATGAAATTACTTCAACTTTTGCCTTGTCTACCTCTATTCCCTTTTCAGAAATTAGGTGACCTAGAACTATTCCTTGCTGAACCATAAAGTGACATTTTTCAAAATTCAGGATAAGGTCCTTTTCAACACATTGGATAGAGCTTTTTCCAAGTTCACTAAGCATTCATCAAAATTATTTCCATAGATGGTAAAGTCATCCATAAACACCTCAATCCCATTCTCTAGCAAATCACTAAAGATGGATAGCATACACCTTTGGAATGTGCCCGGTGCATTGCAAAGTCCAAATGGCATTCTTCTATATGCAAATGTGCCAAAGGGACAAGTGAATGTAGTCTTCTCTTGATCTTGAGGTGCAATGGGAACCTGAAAATAGCCACTAAAACCATCAAGGAAACAATAGTGAGATTTACAAGCTAATCTTTCAAGCATTTGATCTATAAAGGGTAGGGAAAAATGATCTTTTCTTGTAGAATCATTAAGCTTCCTATAATCAATGCAAACACGCCAAGAATTCTGGATTCTAGTGGGGATTAATTCATTTTTCTCATTCCTAACCACAGTGATCCCACTTTTCTTAGGAACAACCTGAACTGGACTTACCCATTCACTATCTGAAATAGGGTATATAATACCAGCACTAAGCAGCTTTGTTACTTCCTTTTTAACAACATCAAGTATGAGTGGGTTAAGTCTTCTTTGAGGTTGCCTTATGGGCTTTGCATTTTCATTTAACAAGATTCTATGAGTGCAAATTGAAGCATTAATACCAGGAATATCTGCTAGAGACCACCCAATTGCACTTTTATACCTCTTCAAAACAGCAAGTAACTGAGACTCTTCAAGATCAGTCAAAGAGTTAGAGATTATCACCGGTAGTCTTTCATTTTCAGCTAAAAATGCATATTTCAGTGTTGATGGTAAGGGTTTAAGCTCCAATTCAGGAGGTTGAACTACTGAGGGTATCAGTTTCTTGAGCTCTAAGGTAGTGCATTATTTTCAGATTGCTTCAAAGCTTCAACACCAAAAATTGCAGTTGTACATTCATCCTCATGTGAGTAACGCTCCTTAATGGGTCCCTGCAACAATGCATTTAAAACATTTGTAAATCCATGTGAAAATCAAAATTAGATGCAGAATAATCTTGAGGAATTCCAATTTCACAAGTAAAAATAGATTGCAAAAGTGCACTCCCTATGCTGCATATTTTGGCAAATTTGGTTGGTGTCATGCTTAATTTCCTAGGGTTGGGAGTAGCGCACTTGCATGATTCCCAAGAAGTATTCCAGTTCTGCATAGTTAAAGAAATTAAGATCAAGTGACTTGTAAACAGGATTGGAATACAAAATATGATAAGAATTTAAAGACAAATCCTGTTGTTCAAAAGTTCAGCTTCATGCTCCTTGAATGGGGGTTCGTCCATGAGAGTTGGGCTAGCCTTGCAATCATGATTCTTGTGCCCTTCACCTTCCCCTTCTTGTATAGGAATTGATTCACTCTCTTGTGCTGTTGAGAAATCTACAAGCAATCTTCTTGCAAGTTGTTCATCACTTGACAGTGTGGAATTAACATCAATTGAAGACTTAATGGATGAAACTGAAGACAACTCACTCCAAGTGGAAAGCCAGCCATCAATTTTAGAATCAATGCTAGGCACATCATCGAGGTGTGAAGAAAAAGAAGATGAAGGAGAATATATGGAAGAAAAGAGACAAAGAATCTTCAGTATCATCATTGCTATCATGCTCAAAAATAGATTCACACTCATTTTCAAGTGACAAATCAATCATATTAAGCCCCAACAGAGAATAATCCTCATGTGGATGTTTCATCATCTCATACATATTAAATTGAATTTCTTGACCACCAAATTCCATTTTTATAATCCCATCTTTCATGCAAATCATGGTATTGGCAGTTCTTAGAAATGGTCTACCCAAAATTAATGTGCTTTCACTTATGGCCTCATTAGTCATATCTAGCACATAAAAATCAGCAGGAAATACAAGGTCTTTTACTTGGACCAAAATGTCTTCTAAGATTCCCTTGGGATTCCTAATAGACTTATCAGCTAGTTGCACTAAGACACTTGTAGGTTTCATGATTTCAACTCCCAAAGCATAGTAAACAGAACTTGGCATCACATTAATAGCAGCACCTAAATCTAGCAAAGCTTTAGAGATATGAAACTTACCAATTTGACAAGGAATGGAGAAAGCTCCTGGATCTTGGCATTTCACAGGTAATTGAGCTTTAAAAAGAGCTGAAACATTAGGGCCAACTTGCACCAATTCATTAGTTTTAAACTTCTTTTTTTTTTTAGTGCAAATGTCTTTCAAGAATTTTGCATATTTAGGCACTTTCTTCAACAAATCCAGCAAAGGAATATTAATTTCTATTTTACTAAAGAAATCTAAGACTTCTTTATTCTGTTTTTCTTTTGCAACCTTCTGCCCAAACATAAAAGCTCTAGGGAAAGGTAGATCTTTCAAGCTTACCTCCTTACCTTGACTTTCCGGTTTGTTGTTCATGTGAGAATCTTCAACTTTATCTTGCTCCATCTTTTCTTTGTCCTGGTTAGGCTCTGAAATTCTTGAAGAAGATTGCTCCAAGTTCTCTCCTAATGGTGCTCATCACAGACTCCTTTATCAACCTGAGTTAAAGGGCTTGTTTGAGTTGTGCAACCTTCAGTAGTTACACTTCTAATCCAGCTTCTTTTCTTCCTTGCAGAAGTTGCTTCTCTCTTAAGCTTTCAGATTCCACCCTTGGTGGTTTCTTTTTCTGGATAAGGTTCCCTTAGTGTAATGATCTTCCTCCAAGTCAGATTCTTCATCATTCTCATTGAATGTCACCTTCTTCCACTTCTCAATTTATGGCATTCAATGACTTGGGATTAATCACAGTATTGGAAGGTAAAGCTCCACTTGTTTTTGCTTGAAAACTGCTGAAATTATCTGAAATTTGGGTAACAAAGTTAGCCAAGTTTGAAGTCTTAGTCTCCCATTGTTCAACCCTATTCTCTATAGCAGCCATTCTTGCATCAGATGCAGTGGTATGCTTATCAATTCTGTCCATTTGAGATGCCATAGCACTAAGATTAGCATTCATACTGTTCATGCTTTTTAACAAGAGGGACATGTCATCATTCCTTGAATTACCAATTTCTTGAGTAGTTTGGGAAGGAACCATAGCTTGTTCTGAATGTTGACGTTGCTGGAAACTTATTCTGCATGAATCTTTCCTTGTTGCTCTCTCCTCCTCCCCATCTAAGATTGGGATGATCCTTCCATCCTTCATTATAAGTGTTGGAAAAGGGTTTCTTTGCTGATATTGACTGGATCTTTGTTGATACATGGCTGACACTTCTTCAAATTGAGAAGGGCAAGATTCAGTCCAATGCATCATGGAACCACAGAGTCACAAGAGGGAGCTACCAAGGCTTGTGATGTTCCCATAGCACCACATTGTTTACTTGACAAGAGTTGCTCCATCCTAGTCATTCTCTTGTCCATCCTCTCTCAATGCAGCAATTTGAGAGTCAAAGTTAGTAGGATTTGACCTCAAAATTTCATTGACAGATTGGTTGTCCCTTGTGCTGAATTGTTGGTTGTTGTTAGCCATCTTCTCCAATAATTCCCAAGCATTGTGAGGAGTCAAATCAAATAGTGAACCATGGGCTGCAGCATCTATTATGTGTTCTTGTGATGAGATAGCAAGCCTCATAGAAATACTGAGAGGGACATGTTCATCATTCCTTGAATTACCAATTTCTTGAGTAGTTGGAAGGAACTATAGTTTGTTCTGAACTTATTCTGCATGAATCTTTCCTTTGTTGCTCTCTCCTCCTCCCCATCTAAGATTGGGATATCCTTCCATCCTTCATTATAAGTGTTGGAAAAAGGGTTTCTTTGCTGATATTGACTGGATCTTTGTTGATACATGGCTGACACATCTTCAAATTGAGAAGGGCAAGATTCAGTCCAATGCATCATGGAACCATAGGAGTCACAAGAGGGAGCTACCAAGGCTTGTGATGTTCCCATAGCACCACATTGTTTACTTGACAAGAGTTGCTCCATCCTAGTCATTCTCTTGTCCATCCTCTCTACAATGCAGCAATTTGAGAGTCAAAGTTAGTAGGATTTGACCTCAAAATTTCATTGACAGATTGGTTGTCCTTGTGCTGAATTGTTGGTTGTTGTTAGCCATCTTCTCCAATAATTCCCAAGCATTGTGAGGAGTCAAATCAAATAGTGAACCATGGGGCTGCAGCATCTATTGTGTTCTTGTGATGAGATAGCAAGCCCTCATAGAAATACTGGACTAAATTAGACTTGCTGATTTGATGATTTGGACATTTAGAAAGCATAGCTAGAAATCATGTCTAATACTCATACAAGGTGAACTCCATAGATAGCCTTCCTCAATTTAGAAGTCCTTGATGCAGGAAAGTACTTCTCTAAAAAGGCCTTCTTAAGTTGTTCCCATGTGAGTGTTGTGAAGTGTTGAGGTAGACTTTGCAACCATTCCTTAGCATTTCCTTCTAATGTAAAGTGGAAAGCTCTCCTTAGCACATCTTCTAATTGAGCACCATAGGGCTTCATAGAGGAACAAACAGCATGCATGTTTTGAAGTTGTCTATATGGATCATCCCCTGCAAGACCAAGAAATCTTGGTAAGGTATTAATCAAGGTACCTTTAAGTTCAAAATCAGCTTCAAAGTTATAAAAACCACATGGATCACAGTTCACACTTGAGTTATTAATTTCTCTAATGCTCCTATTCTCCTCATCTCTATTCAATTGAAGATTAGCATTATGAATAACAGTTTCAGCTTACCTTTCATTTTGAGGTCTATTTGCAGCATCACCTCTCTCAATTTGAGCATTGTTATTATTTTGATCCATCACAAATGGATTGTCTATAAACCCTCCTAAAGTAGATTCAGATTCTGAGGAAGAGCAAGATTCAACTTGAGGAAGAGGGTCACTCACTATAGGTTGCGTACTAGATTCAGTTATTTGTTTGGTTTTCTTGATTTGTCTTAGAGTTCTATTGATTTCCCAATCAAAAGGTAAAAGGGTCTTATCCTGGGACATGCAACTAAGGAACAAGAGAAAAGACTAATAAAATAAATGTGAAAAAGCAATTAGACAGAAGAAAAAGATTAGAGAGAAGACAAAAGGTTAAGAGGGGATCCTGTAAAATCCGCCGTGGCACTTTCTCAGATCCGCCATGGCCTCTATTACAGAGGTGACTCCTGAGCCAAAATTGGGTAGGCGCTGCGACGCCTGATGTAATCCGCCGCGGCGCTTGTTACAGAATCACTACTGTGAAAGGCGCTGCAGCGCCTGATGATATCCGCCGCGGCGCCTACTCTTGATAAACTAGATGGATGAATTTACAACAGCTTCTAACACTGTTCACACCTTCACTCCTGCAATTTGAACCCCTTAACACAATGGTATTAATTTTCCAACAAGAAAAAGATCTTAAAAGCATAAAAACAATCAACCATCAGTGGAAGAACAATTAAAAGGAAAAAGGTTGCTACAGCAAGGATTCAAACAATTCATAGCTGACCAAATTGTGTTAACTCCTTGACAACCTATGGAATGAATTCAGAACAAAACAATAAAGTAAACAACTCAACAACAAAGCATAAGAGTGAAAATGCAAACACAACTCAAAAACACTAAGGCCACTCTTTATGTAGTTTTGGGCTTTCAAATATTTTTTTTCTCTTTTTTTTTCTTGACAAACCAGTGAATTGCTTAGTACCTCAACAAGTAAGGTTCCCCGGCAACGGCGCCAATTGATAAACCTTGTCGCTAGGTGATCAAAATTTTACTAGGGAAATGCAACAAGTGAGGCAATACCTAGGTCATTCTTCTCAAGGAGCCTTAAGTTGTAATTCAATTCTTAACAATTCACTTTAATTACCAAATTACCAAGATGAAAGCTTGAGTTTCAGAAGAGAAAAATTGAAACAAGAAACAAATCCAATGAAAGGTAAAATGCAAAAGAGATTCAGATAAAAGATGGTAGTTCCCCTAGCAATTTATCCAACCTTCCTTGTTCAATCTTATAATTTAGAGTCTCTTAATGTCAATAAATGGATAGATTCAGCTACTGCTCAAATCTCTCTAAACACAGATCAGAAACAACTATCTTACTAGAGTCATTGTCTTGCTCTGGTGAGAAGGAAAATCAATTTACAAGAACACTTGAGAAGCAAGTTGCAATTCTCTAAGGATGATCACAACTGTGAATCATCAATTCATTCAATCAAAATTCAGAATTACAGAACAACAGTCCAAGTAAAAACGAATTAGATCTACAAATCAACAGAGAATCCTCTATTCAACTGAATCAAGGACACAACTCACATCTGAATGTTCAATTAGATCTAAATTCCAAGAAACATAAATCTAATCACTCAACCTTCATTCTAATCACAAATGTTCAACTGAAACAATTGAATCTTAGAATAAAAGGTGGAAAATAGATCTGAAACGACTCCCTGTTCAGCCCTATGAACTTAGGTCAGCTTCATTGCTAGGAGAAGTTGGAAATTCAGCTACTCATACTCTGGATTGGAGCAGAAACAGCAAGAATTGATGAAGGATTCATAGATGATTGGTGGAAAATGATGGATTTGGACGAAAATGGAAGAAGGAATTCAGAGAAGGCGGAGAGAACAAAGAAATCGGTGTCTGGAGAGAAATGGAGAACTGAATCTGATGATCTCCGGTTGCAGCGCGTGATTCTGTATTTAAATCTGAAATTTTTCGTCATCCGCCGCGGCGCCTTTGTCCATCTACCGTGGCACCTGGTCTGTACGGCGTCGTTTTGATTAGTGATCCTGAGCTTCATGAAAACTTCAGTCCATCGTGGCGCATCTGTCCATCCACCGCGGTGCCTTTTACCGAGAGTACCCTTGGAAATCCGCCGTGGTGCCTTCCCAAATCTGCCGTGGCGCCTCAAACAGAATGGCAAAAAATGCTAGAAAAACTCCTTGAAATTCACACCAAAACAGGGCTCAAAAGTACACATAAATAAAATCATATAAAAACATGTAAAAACACCTGCAAAACCTCATAATTCCTTTCACCAACTCTTATGCATAATGAAAGCTAATTATACCCAAAGTATGCAAATATAAATGGCAAAAGCATGAGTTTAGGGCTAGAAATGTATGTAAATAATGAGACTTATCAGCGAGAGACAAGAACGTAACCTGAAAAGACCCAATTAAAGATAGATCAGGAAAGATGTCTAAGACAGCAAAGTACCAGTGTGAGCCTATCAGAATTAGTTCCTCAGTTTCCCATCAACACTGTTTAGTTAAGTGTTTCAGGCAAGAGCAGCCCAAGAAAGTGTGACCCTGTGAAGTAATGTGAGAAAGTGCAAAAGCCAGGCATGTTAACCATTTTGACAAGAATGCATTAAGTCCAATAGAAAATGGGAGATGAAAGTTAAGGAAGCTGTTAAGCTATCAAGTGTCTTAAGCAGTATTGTTTCGGACTGAGACCTGAGATTTACTTGAAGTTTTGGATGTCCTTATGAAAGAAATGGATACTACTCTCAGATTCAATACAACCTACCATCCTAAGACAATGGGTAGACAAAGAAAATGGTACAGATGTTAGAAGATATGCTACACGCATATGTACTTGATTTTGGCGGTAACTAGGATATATACTTACCATTAGCCGAATTGGCTTAAGATGACAGTTTCCATGTAAGTATCTGAATGGCACCATATGAAGCACTCTATTGGAGGAAGTGTAGATCTCCCTTGTGCTGGATAGAGCTTAATGAAAGAAGTAACTATGGTCCTGATATAGTGGATTAGACTTTCCAATAGATTAAAATTATTTAGCAAAAACTTCTAACGGCTCAAAGTAGACAGAAGAGCTACTCAGACATTAAAGGAGATTGTTAAAGATTGAGGTTGGTGACTAAAGTGTAACCAACAATGGAAGTCGATCGATCCCTGAAGCTAAAGAAGTTAAGCTCAAAGTATGTTGGACCGTTTTAAATTTTGTCCAAGGCTGGACTAGTAGCTTATAAGTGACCCTTTCCCCAAGTTTAAGCCAAATTCATGATGTCTTCCATGTCTCCTAATGAAAGAAGTACCATCTAGACCTAACACATATCATAAGCTATGATGACATTGTACTCCAAGACAACTCATCTTTCGAGATCAGACTAAAATGAATCATTGATCAGAAAGTCAAACAGTAGAGAAACAGGTAGATTCCACTAGTTGAGGTTGTCTAGAAAGGTCTTATACTGAAAGAAGCTATGAAGGAGATGGAGACTGAGATAAAGAAAAATTATCCTAAACTTTTCTAATAAGATACAATTCAAATTTTGAGGACGAAATTTATTTTGGGGGGAGAAATGTCACATCCAATAATACGGCATTTAGGAATAGGGATATTCCTAAATATTTAAAGGCAAAAAATGACAAGGAGAAATAGAAGAATTTTTGTGGAAAATAATTATAATACTTTTCCAAGCCAATTATGAAAAGTTTGACTAATTAAGGAAAAATTGGTCAAGAATAATTATGGAAAAATATTTTCAAGCCTCAAAAAATTAAGAAAAAATAAGGACAATGTTCCTTGAGAAGTATATGGGATTATAAAATTGAAATTATGACCAAATTACCCTTAGAGAAATTACAAAGGAATTTAAGGGCGATTTAAGCTAGTTTAAGGCCTTTTATTTGGAAAATTCCAAATAGATATTGGGAAGGAGAATAAAATCCTAAGAAAATTCCTATGACATCCCAAGAAATTATAAGAGACTATGGAATTAAAAGAAGACCCTCAAGTATCCAAGATCTTTCCCAGTTCCTTTGAAAAGTGAAAAAAATCACTAAAGAGAAGGAAATTAGTTTTTCTTTTTGTTTAATTATTGAGAAATTAAATTTGAGACAAAGAGGGCAATTTGGGAAGATAAAAATGAGGAGAATAAATTATAGATCTAACAAAAAATAATTACAGAGGCCAGAATACTGTAATTATAGAAAAGAAGTCAATCTCGGAGTCAAAGTGCACCGATAAAGCAAGACTAGAGTCTTGCAATTCAAATGGTTCACATTTAGCCGTGTTTCAAGCCACGAATTGAGAGGATTTAAAGTTGCCAAGTGTCAAGCCACCAATGGAGAGGATCTTGAATTTTAAAATTAATTTCATTGGCATTAAGTTAATCAAGAGAGAGGATTAAGATTAAGTAAGCATTTGACACATGACATAGCATTAAATCTTGGAGGTTGGGATATTTTGTGCACTTAATGAGCTCCTCCTTCCCCATTTTTCTGAATATGTTTCAGCCAAGAGAGATCTAGAGAGGAAAAGGAAGAACTTCAAAGGGAAATCAAGGAGAAAGGCATCAACTTTAAGTATACAAGTGAAAATCAAGGTTAGTTTATGGTTCCAAATGGTTCCTTGCTTGTTTCCCTTGAGTTGTATGGTTGAAATTTCTGGTTTTCTTCCTTCTTTGGTACTAGCTGAAATGTATAATAAGTAAGGGAGGAAGTTTTATTGTTCAATCTTACTAGAATACTTCAAAGCATGACAGATTCTAGTGGTTACAAGTAGTTGTAGGTTGATTTTGGAGTGTTTTTTTTGTTGTTGTGTTGCATGAGGTCCATTTTGGCCAAAGCAAGAGCTGAAGCCTAGGATTTGTTTTTCAAAGTTTTGAGGCTTCCATTTTATTCAAAATGAAAAATGGTGTAGGATAAACCTAAAGAACAAGTGTTGGAAGCCATAGAATCAAAGTTGTAATTTTTGGATAATGAACCCTTTTGGTTCGGCCAAGTTGAAACTAGAAGAGGAAGTTTTATTTTCTTAAATCCAATTAGATATTTGGAATCTACATGAAAATTATGTAGGAATGAGTAAAGAGGGAATTTTTAGGGTTAAGGAAGCAAACTCTAAAATTTAAAGAACAAAGGTGGAAGCTTTAAGGGACAAAGGTTGTCCTTGAGTTATGTTGTTGATTTTTATGTGGAATGGTTGATGATTCTTACTGCCCTTTTTGTGGATTGCTAAAATGTTTTACCTTTAACCCCTCAGAGCACGCATTCGTAAGCGTTATGGTTCAAGCAGATCATGACACAAGCCCGTGGATTTAAAAATTCCAATTAATTACTCGGGTTGCTATTCACTGTTTAAGTTCCAGATTATAAGTCCAACTTCAAAAATTCATAACTAATTCCATACAAATCGTATTGGGGTGATCTAAAATTATATTGAAAGCTACTTTGATGCTATTTAAGGGAAAAATATCCAATTAGACTTATCCTTGCCCAATTCATAGAGTTTAATCAATAAACATTACTATTCAATTCGTAAAATCTGAAACTTCTAGATTCTATGCCTCAATTTTAGAAATTTGTATCTCCTTGTGTACACATCCAATTGAGATGATATACCTCTTATTTTAAATCTTGGAATGTGTACTATGAGTCTGCCAAATCTTGTGACTTAACTCATTCGTTTGATAGGTCAAACTGGAGCTACAAACTCATTGCTCTAGGCCCTACGTTTTATCCCTTAACATCTCTTTACTTTAATTCCTTTTATTTCTTTGGCATACATAACATGGGCTTTCTATTTTCCATTCATGCTCATACATTTCTATACATTCCATAAGTATTATAATTAAATACATGGCATCATTGACATCCATAACAATAATTACATAATAGGAGAATTACATATTGAATGATAATATCATTCATTAACATGAACAATTCTCCACTTTCTTCTCCTTGCTTCTCATGCCATTATTGCCCATTGATGATTGACCTATATGGTTGGTTAGGGAGGGGTGAGATTTGGGGGAATCTCAGTAGCAAACAATACCATATTAATCATGCTAGATGGATGCTAATGCACTACACGTAACTTGTTTATTATCTTGTTAATTAGTGACATATTAGCATGCTCAAAGCTAACTTCTTGATGCATGGCCATAGGGACATAATATACTCATCATGAATAGCAATTATAGCAGCTAAAACATATCACAATAACATTCAATAACATGTACAAGGCAACACACAAGCATACAACATCAAGCAATGACAATAGGTAAGTTCACTACCTTGCACCTCAAGCTTTCCTCTTACTTTTCCTTTGACTCCCTTGACTTTCCAACCATGTGGGTATTAGATAAATATCATCAAACATCTTCTTGGATGTTCCAAAGGTCCTAAACATAACCATAATGATCATACAATCCATTAGGACCTCTAGATTGCATAAAGTTCAAGACTAGCTCTCTTGAACCTCAACCCTTTCTCTTAGTCTTAGGGTTTTCTTTCTAGCTTTTCTAATATAAATCTTATCATTTCTCATCCTTAAGATCCATTTCTTGTCAATTAGGACTACTTTAGATGGCCTTAGATTCAAGAATATCAAATCTGAAAATTTTGGTTCGCGGGTACTGTTCACGCAGAAACTCCAGAATTTTTGCTCAACTTTTAAAATTCATAATTAATTCTAGAAAAATTGAAAATGAGTGGTTCCAAGTCTCACTAAAATATATTTAAGTTAAACTTAAATGAAAAATAGTTTCAGGAACCAATTCTATGTCGAACTGTACCGGAATTGTACGGAACTTGAAACTCTTCCAAAAGTTCAACACTATTTCCAGATTTCAAACCCTAACTTTGAAAATTCACCATAAATCGTACACATATCCAAATAAAGTGTTCTACCCATGGATTTAAAGCTCATAGAGTGTACTTTAAGAATACAAAATTTCAGAATCAGATACACACAGTAACTATTTCAAAATAGGCATCAAATCAGATGCTATAGCCACCACATACCTTGATCTTGAAGCTTGAACTTAGGTGGATTTTCTCTCACTAGAAATGGCTCTTTCTCTCTCTAGATGCAAGAGCAGCAGAATTTCCCCTATAGTTCCTTGCTTGGCCGAAATATGAGGGGAGGAGTGCCTATTTATAGCCAAAATTTTGGCTTGAATGGACTAAAATAACCTTGGTGGCTAATAGAAAGGGTAAGGGCAATCTTGGAACTTTAAGTTAACTTTTACATCATCATTGCATCATCTTCTTGCACCATGCTTACCTCAACCTTCTAGAAGATTCCAAGTATCATGAAAGTGGTGGAGGAGATGGGAGATTAGATTCTAGCCGTTAGATCAAACTTAATTCCTCTGAATTTACTTGGCCCACGTTTCTCCGGCTTCCTTTATGGCCTTCCGAAGCTCAGAAAATTCTTCTGTCTGCTCCATAAATTCCCTTTAATTCTAGAGAATATCTATGAATTTTATTAGGCCATAACACTTCTTTTAAACCTTGCATAAAAATTCATTTACCAAAATGCCCTTTTATCGGCAAAACCGGCTCTTTAATTTATTAAAGCCACTCCACTGGCCTCTTGGTTGCAGGACTAATTTTATAAATTAGTATAACCTTTCAACCATTTAACCACATTTTTGTATACATTTTTGAAGTCTCTTGCTATTTTAAATAATTACCTCAAATGGTATACTTTTTACTAGTAATAACCTCATAAATTCTATTGAAGCTGCCTCAGGGGTATTTTCATCTTTTCTCTTCATAGAAAAGCCTTAGAATATTATTTCCCATTTTCTAGGATTTTCTTAGAATGCTTTGTATACTCTTCCTTTTTTACCCCTGTTGGTCATAACTTTCTGAATTTACGGTTTTGTCCCTGCTTGGACTTAACTTCATATAATCCTCTCTTTGAGGTTTCTAACTTAACCTTTGGCCTGTATCTAGCCTCTTTTCTCTCTCTGGGCCTTTGAGACTTTACTGGAGCCTCTAACTTGGTTATAGTTTAGCCCCTTAAAACTTTCACTTTGTAGTTTAGTCCCTGAAACTGCTTTGCCTTCCTTTCTCATCTTTGGGACTTCTGCTCAAAAGGGGTCTAGTAGCCTATTCAATCAAGGCTATTTTTGGTACTTCTAGGACTAAAAGTTCAGATGTTACAATTGCCATGTTAGGATTTGGCATTTGTGGAAGCAAGAAAGAAGAACAAGAAAATCAAAAAGCATTGGATCAAGGTAGTAAGATTTAATTGACCTTAATGTTGAGTGTTACATTGATTACTATGCAATTTCATGTGCTATTATATGGTTGAACTAAATGATGATGATGATGATGATGATGATGATGATTGTGTAGCTATACTCCTTGCTTTATGTACCTTGGCTATTGCATGTTAGAGTGCTACAAGTATGAGGTAAAGTAGTTCCCTATTAATAGCAAAAGGTTGGAATGCTTGTAATTGATGCATATTAATGTTTTGGTTGATTGATCTTGCTACTGGGATTTTACTGAAATCTCATCCCCCATATTTAACTTAACATTTTAGGGACTCAATCATCAAAAGGGAGGCTGCAAATCCAAGGATAAATATGATGATGAGCCATGAGGAATTATTTATATTTGGTTATGTATAAGCATGTATGGTTGGTGATGTAATCCCTAAGTAGGACGCCAAATTAGAGCCACGTTTTATTAAGTTACCGAACGAATTTTTGCACAAAATTTGATATGCTTAAAGTTGACATATGAGCTTCAAATTAATAGATAGTATGTTAAAAATGGCCAACTACACAATTTTTAATGATTTTTCAAACTTAAGGTTCAGAATCTGAAAAAAAGATTTTTTGCCAAATGGACCAAGGTGATTTTCACAAAAACCTAACACTTTTTCAAATGAAATTTGTCCGTAAGATTATTTTTTTTGAAAGAGCATTCAAAGAGATTTTTTATAGAATTTTGAACCACTCCATTTTGATTTTTCTAGATTAGGTTATGAATTTTTGAAGTTGGACCAGAAAACTGGATTTTTACCCGATGAACAGTAAAGATCCAAAAATCAGCATTTTTCATGGATTTTTGAGCCAAGACCATCCAAGGTGGTCTAAAATGGTTTTAATTAAACCCTAAGTGGATCCCATAGAGAGTTGTGACACCAAGCCCACAGGCCAGGCAACCCTTACCTGGAACATTTTGATCAGCTAAGAGAGATGGTAAAGGTTTTACCTGACACCCCTTTCTAGACACGAGATTGTTTGCCTAAACTGCATACTTGGGGATGATATGGAGGATTGGATCTAAAGCTTCAAGGGCTTTGTTATTGTTCATTTTCTCTAGATGACTATGACCCTCCTATCACTGACGTAGGATGTATTTTGGTACAACTAACCATAGTAGGTTCGGCTAATATTGCTTGGTGTATGTATGTTTTGAATTGCATTGCTGATGATTGTTGCTTAAAACATTGAATGATATATGCATATTTTGTTAATAAAATCCAAGCATGATGTCTATTTCTTGTTCCTTTGTATGCTATCTGTTTAGTTAAACATGAAACTCAACGAAACCCTTCGCCAAAGAGAACCCCAACTCAGGACGCGAGGGTTCCTCCCGATCCACTACAATTATTTCTGGATCGCCTTGAGCAATAGTAAAAGACCATCGGGGCTATGAGAGACACTGCAATAGCTGCAGCAGTAGCAGCGGCAATAACTAACCTCGACAGGAGGCAGTTAGAGGAAGAAACCTCAGCAGTACAAGCATCAGAACAATACCTAGACTGGCAATGCTAGCAGTAGACCTCGACAACATCCAATAGTGGATGACTCACTTCTGTAAACTCAACCTGCCATCTTTGGACGAAACGTTTGATGTCCAAGTGGTGGAAGATTAGATTAACTGCCTAGAGAAGATCTTTAAGTTACTAGACTGCCTAACAGAGTAGAAACCCTAGATGGCAATTTACAAGTTAGAGAAAGATGCCAACTGCTGGTGGAAGAACACTGAATTTCTTCTGGATGCTTGGAACACGATGGTGACTTGGGAAGTGTTCCTAGAGCACTGCTATGAAAAATATTTGCTGAGATCAGTAAGAGATGAAAGGGAAGCAGAATTTCTGACTCTGAAGTAGAGAGATGATGAGCCATTCGAAGAATACCTGGCTAAGTTCATCTGTCTCTCTCACTACTCAAGCTATCTCTGTTACTGAGACGACAAGCGGTGGATGATAGAAAAGATGGCTCAAGGACTGAGGCAGTCCTTAAGGGAGATGATTGCTCCCAGACAATTTGAACAGTTCAACAAGGTAGTTGAGGCCTGTCGAATCACAGAAAGCAGCTTGAACCATTATTTATTGGTCAAGACTACTCCCAAAGTAGAGAAGGGAGGTCAAGGTGATACCTCTTCTAATGCGAGTAAGAAGAGAAAGTGACGATGGGGCAACTACAGAAACAAGAAAGGTGGAAAGCCATTGAAGGGCAAGGAATATGTAAAGTATGGCAAGAACCACGGTGACAAATTGTGCATAGCTGGATATAATATTTGCTACACATGCAGCAAACCTGGACATTTCTCAAGAGAATGCCCGCAGAACACAAAAAAGGCATGACCGCATACCCAAGGTAGAGTATTTTCTCTCATGGGAGAAGAAGCTCAAAAATCTCCGGAAATGATCCAAGGTACGATCATGATTAACAACTCCCCAATTATTGCAATATTTGATTCAGGTACTAGTCATTCTTTTATCTCATATGCCTATGTTAGAAGACTTGGCTTGATTATGAATACGTTGAACACCAACACATAATAGGTAATTACATCTGATATGTGCTTAAACTGTATAGTTTGTTATGAGCATTATTGCACTGCCATAGACTTAATATGTATGACCTTTCATGAAATTGATGTAGTGATTAGACTGAATTGGTTGTCATCCCATAATATCCTAATCGACTGTAAGAACAAAACCCTGATTTTACCTCTAAGAGAATTAGAGTTGAATCTGGAAGTTAGATTGAATTTCATAATGAAAGCCCAAGCAGGAAAATGTCTACGGAAAGGTTGCCAAGGATTCCTCGTTTTCTTCTTGATGCAAGTAGAGATTGAGGAAGGGATAGGAGAAATCCCAGTTCTTAAGAGGTTTGCGAAAGTGTTTCTGACAATGGTGATAGGACTGCTTTCGGACAGAGAAGTGGAATTCATGATTGATATAATACCTGGAGCAGGATCAATTTCTAAGGCCCCTTACAGAATGGCTCTAAACAAAATGATAGAACTAAAGAAGTAGATAGAGGAATTACTTGAAAAAGGTTTTATCAGACCAAACGTTTCGCCATGGGGTGCTTTAGTGTTATTCGTCAAGAAGAAAAATGATAGTTTAAGATTATGCTTAGACTACAGGGAGTTAAATAAAGTTACAGTTAAGATCAAGTATCTACTCCCCAGGATAGATAATCTATTAGACCAGTTAGTTAGTGCCAGTGTGTTCTCTAAGATTGATTTAAGATCTGGCTACCATTAACTCAAGATTAAGCTTGATGATGTCCCTAAGACTACATTTAGAACTTGCTATGGGCACTATGAGTTCTTAGTGATGCCGTTTGGATTGACCAATGTTAGTGGCAGTCTCACCCAAGAGAGGGTGAATTGGGTGAGTTATAAAAATTTACAAAATTAAAACAAAGAACTATCGGAAACAGAGAGTGTGAGTTTAGAATGATTTCACCGTAGAGAGAAAGACACAAGATTTATATTGGTTCGGTCTTAACCACTTGACCTACGTCCAGTCCTCAGAACACCTTTGAGTATTTCACTATGTTCCAAGATTGATTGGGCTCTTGGCGCTTCAGTACAGTAATTGAAACTCTCAATCACTCCCCCTTACTTCTCGTAAGGTTACAGCCCCACTCAAGAGTCCACACCCTTAAGTATCACACAAACTTGATTAATGAGTAGTAAATAAACTCTCTTACAGAGTGAATAAATGATAATCATTGACGTTTGGTGTTATGGAAGAACAAAGTATTGAATATAACAGTAAAAATCAATAGAGGGTAGCTCGCGTATTCAATCTGTTCATTTAATGCTTTTTCGTGCCTTTTATAGTTGAGGTTGTTTAGTAACCGTTAGACGGAAGAGCTTCTAGCCGTTGTGAGTCTGGTTGCGTGTTTTTCCAGTTGCAATGGTTTCTGCCATTAATGCTTCTGACAAGGTAGATTACAGGCTACTTAGACAACCGTTGGAGTGCCGTTGGGATTTTCTTCGTAATCTGCAAAAATACATTAATTCAATAAGTTTTTCTTTGTAGAATAAGATCAAGAGTAGATCCGAACAACTGATAAATGAATATTCATAGTTTACGGTTAGAATCAATCAGTTTTTAGATACACTGGGTAGTAACTAAACGTGCTTGATCAAAGTGATGTTCGATTATTACTTGATCGATTAGGTTATTGATTATTCTGAGTGAAAAACTTTTGAACTAAAGAACTAAGATTATCGATCAAGTGATGGATCAACGGTTTATCCATTAGGTGATCGATAAAAGGAAGTAGTGACATTATACTATGATGCATAGACAATGATGATCAAGGTTGCTTTTGATTTTAAAACTCTTTAAATAGTGAAACAAGACATTTATGAAGGCTGAGAAAAGCTCAAATAAAATATATGGTAAATTTTGAGAAACATCAAGACTTAAGGTTTGGACTGAAATTGCCTCATGATTGAACAAGTGATCGAACACTTGTTGATCGATCAGGTTATCGATAAACAGTGTTATAGAAATAACTTTTGGAACACTAATTTTTGAACACTTTATCGATAAATGGATAATGGATAACCTTATGAATAAACAATAAGCAAAAGTATATTTAGTTAAAACAAAGGCTATGTGAGTTGATCGAATAGGTGATCAATAAAAGGAAGTAGTGATATTATACTATGATGCATAGACAATGAAGATCAAGGTTGCTTTTGATTTTAAAACTCTTTAAATAGTGAAACAAGACATTTATGAAGGCTGAGAAAAGCTCAAATAAAATATATGATAAATTTTGAGAAACATCAAGACTTAAAGTTTGGACTAAAATCACCTCATGATCGAACAAGTGATCGAACACTTGTTGATCGATCAGGTTATCGATAAACAGTGTTATAGAAATAACTTTTGGAACACTAATTTTTGAACACTTTATCGATAAATGGATAATGGATAACCTTATGAATAAACAATAAGCAAAAGTATATTTAGTTAAAACAAAGGCTATGTGAGTTGATCGAATAAGTGATCAATAAAAGGAAGTAGTGACATTATACTATGATGCATAGACAATGAAGATCAAGGTTGCTTTTGATTTTAAAACTCTTTAAATAGTGAAACAAGACATTTATGAAGGCTGAGAAAAGCTCAAATAAAATATATGATAAATTTTGAGAAACATCAAGACTTAAAGTTTGGACTAAAATCACCTCATGATCGAACAAGTGATCGAACACTTGTTGATCGATCAGGTTATCGATAAACAGTGTTATAGAAATAACTTTTGGAACACTAATTTTTGAACACTTTATCGATAAATGGATAATGGATAACCTTATGAATAAACAATAAGCAAAAGTATATTTAGTTAAAACAAAGGCTATGTGAGTTGATCGAATAAGTGATCAATAAAAGGAAGTAGTGACATTATACTATGATGCATAGACAATGAAGATCAAGGTTGCTTTTGATTTTAAAACTCTTTAAATAGTGAAACAAGACATTTATGAAGGCTGAGAAAAGCTCAAATAAAATATATGATAAATTTTGAGAAACATCAAGACTTAAAGTTTGGACTAAAATCACCTCATGATCGAACAAGTGATCGAACACTTGTTGATCAATCAGGTTATCGATAAACAGAGTGTTATAGAAATAACTTTTGGAACACTAATTTTTGAACACTTTATCGATAAATGGATAATGGATAACCTTATCAATAAACAGTAAGCAAAAGTATAGTTAGTTAAAACAAAGGCTATGTGAGTTGATCGAATAGGTGATCGATAAAAGGTTGATCGATAATGTTATCGATAAAGAGATCTATTCTTGTAAAACCAAAAAACTGATTTATCGACCATGTTATGTGAAAACAAAGTAAACATGAAGTGGTTATCGATAATATTATCGATAATCTGATTATCGATCCAGTGATCGAAGAGCCATATTGTAACAAAGATATGTTGATTATCGATCATGTGATTGATAATGTTCTTATCGATCAGGTGATCGATAAGCCACTGAAATAAATTCCTGCACAAAAAGTTATGAGGCAATGTTCGATCATATCATCGATAAATGGACAATCAATAATGTGATTGATAAATGGCGACAAAAGTAAAACATAGAATGAGTAAAGTGCATTACCATTTATCTGTCTTCTTATTGATAATCGGTTTATCGATCATGTGATCGATAAACACCTATCAAATTTGTATCCCGATTATCGATCAAGTGATCGATAATTTATCCTAGATTTTCATATGCAACTAAGAGTGATTGATCAAATGATCGATCAACACATTATCTAACACGTTATCGATCAAAGTTTCTGCTGAGTTTACTTCATTAAACAGTGTTATTATCTATCAGCTTATCGATAAAACCTTGATCGATCAAATGATCGATATACATGCTAAATCACAAATTACTCACTTTGTTATCATCAAAACCTTCATCCTAACATTCTCCCCCTTTTTGATGATGACAAAACATAGATAAGAAATATTAATCATGTAACATCAGAAATAGTAAAATTTAGCAGTAGACAGATTGAAGTAAAAATATACTTTATTGAAGGCATCAACTATCAAAATACATCAGTAAAACTTAGTAAACTCAGAACACATAGCTAAACAACAATAAAAACACATTAGAGTAAAAGTAAAAACAGACTCTAAACATTAGAATCCTTTTCCCTCTTTTTGTTAGCATCAAGTGGGGAAGAAGAAGGAGTAGAAACAGGTGGAATGGACAGGGGAATAGGAAGAGGGGGAAGGTGAGAAAGTAGAGAGAGTGACAGAATATGAAGAGAGGGAATTGGCTGGGGAACAATGATCAGAACCAAAGTAGGAGAGGGAGTGGGAGAGGTAGGTGGTACAGATGGTGAAGTGGAAATAGGAGAAGTGGGTATAGTGGAGGTAGAAGGTCCAAGCTCATGATAAGGAGGAGATGGGGGATGGTGGAGTAAGTCCTCAAAGCTAAAAGTAGTATTGGGGGCAGAGAAGTTGTTGCAGAGAGAGGCTACCATCCCTTTGAGTTCTCGAATCTCTCTATCAACATAGTCAAATCTCTGAGAAACCTCCTTTTCCAAAACCATCATTGCTTGTCTGTGAAGGTCTAGGATTTTGGAAATGCCCTCAAACTTTCTATCTGAGACTTCCCCATATTCTCGAGCAGTGACATAAACTCTCTTCTCAAATTCTTGAAGCTCAACCTGAAACATCTCCCTAAGAGATCTCTCTATGAATGAGGGTCCAGGGGCATAAGAAGGAGCTGCAGTGGATTCGGCCTCATCCTGAGTCCTAGAGGTGCTGACAGCTGGTTGCTTCCCCTTGTCCTTCTGAGGTACCTTTTGAGATAGTCTGAAAGGTAGAGGAATCCTCATTTTGTGTAGTTGTGTAATCCCAAAGGCAGGAACCTTGGTCTTGGACTCTCCAGGCTCAAAAGGGGCAATGTTATTTGCCTGTAGGATGTATGTGGCCAATTGAGGATAGGGGATTGGTGTAGACTTGGATTTGTTGAGAACAAAATCCTTCATCTCATTATAGATCAAAGCCCCTATATTAATCCTTTCTCCACTAATTATCCAGGCCAGTAACAAGAAATCATCTTGAGTTAAGTGTGAGAAACTCCCGGATCTGTTGATCATACTTCTTGAATAGATATAGTGGATTATTTTATAATAATCACACTTCTGTTTAGGTGGGAAATTTAGCTCACCGGGGTACTCATCACTTTGCATCAAAATCTTATAAGCCTTAATTTCATTCATATCTCCCCCTCTCACCGAATCTTAAGTTCCCAGCAACTCATTAATCTTATCAGCAATAAGGTGGAAGGTTCTACCTCTAAGTTTGACCCTTAAATAGTCATTTACCAGATTGTCCTACTCATAATATTCTTCTACTGATTCCATGTTACAGTAGAACCTCTTAATCACTTCAGGACAAAATTCTCCACCAATTATTAGCCAGTTTGAATAGTATTCCAGGGGATCACTCAAGTCCAAATTAATCTGAGTATTTTTCTTTAAGCTTTCTATATCCACAGAAACAACAAGGCAAAATCTTCGGTTTGCAAAATCAGTCTTAAACTTAGTCGAATTCACATCCTTATCAACGTTTCCAACTAGTAATTTAGAGAAATCAAATAGAATACCTTCAGAGGGAATTTGCCGTGCCATCCCTTCACTGGCTCTCTACTTTTTCTACCTCAGTTGCTTGGGAATGGGGGTTCTCAAAGCGGTCTCCACAGCTTTCTGAACTGAGGCTCCGTCATCTGACTCAGTTTCTGATTCCTTAGTGACTACCGGTAGCTTGGATTTGGAGCGGGGAGATTTTCTTAGAGGAACGGGTTGCTCTTCAGCTCGGCTTTATCGGATTTTTAGGACACCTCTTTTCTTGGATGATTCTTCCCTCGCTTTCAGTCTATACCGCTTTCTAGTGCCCAAGGGAGTAGTGTTGCTCAATTGGACTTGTTTCAACTGTTTTACTCGCACCATTTCGGAGGGACCGACGAATTTTAGAGAGATTAATTGGTTGGAAGTAAGTGTTTCGAGGTTGGTGGTAGTCGAAAAGATGGTAGAGTTGGATTCGAGTGGATGGGTGACCGAAAATTTAATGGAATAGTGATTTTTGGACTGTTGCTAGAAACAGGAGAGTGGTTTTGATCGAGTTAAGGTTCGATAACTGACGAGGGTTTTCAAAACTTTAAATGTTATAAAGTTCAAAATTATCGATCATGTTATCGATCAGCGGATGATCGATCACATGTTTGATAAATATAAAGAACACATAAGAACACTGAAGGCAATTATTGATCACGTTATCGAACAATCAATTATCGAACATGTTATCGATAAAGTTAGTAGAGGATATGGGTACTTGGTCTTTTTATCGATCATTTGATCGATAATCTGTTTATTGATCAGCTTGTCGATTAATGCTTACCAAAATTTGAGTATTTGTCACAAAAGACTTGCCACTCCTAATCGGTGTTCTGATTGATAATCCATTTATCGATCAGCTTATCGATAATCATCGTTCTGAATCTCTTCTTTTTCCACACATGCTGTATTTATCAATCAGGTGATTGATAAATTACTTCTTTGTGGCTTCAGGATTATTGATCTCTTGTTTGATCATTCCATAGTATGTTGACCTCTGTTTTTCTTCGACAAAATAGAGCTTCCTGCAAAACAAATTTCTATCCACTCCGATGCTTAAGTTAGTCATTTAATCATCAAAACATTAAATTTAAAGATTGAAATTTGAGAGATAATGTGAGTTTTTACAACTCGTTGGGATTTACCATTCCCAATTCTCTTCGAAAGAAATTGAACTTCTGTCGATCTAGAGGCTTCGTGAAGATGTCGGCTATTTGATATTCAGTGGGGATGAATTCTACCTTTACATCTTTCTTTTGAACATGATCCCGAATGAAATGATGTTGAACATCGATATGCTTAGTTCGGCCATGATGGATTGGATTCTTGGACAAACTTATCGTACTTGTAACATCCCAAATTTTGGCTCACAGATACAAGTCTTGTTCGTTCGTAAGAAGGATGGTAGCCTAAGGTTATGCATTGATTACTGGGAGCTTAACAAAGTGATGATTAAAAACAAGTACCCACTACCTAGAATAGACGATTTGCTAGACCAATTAGCTGGTGCCATAGTGTTCTCCAAGATTGACTTGAGATCAGGTTACCACCAACTAAGGATTAAAGTAGAGGACATTCCAAAGACTGCTTTTTGAACACGGTATAGGCACTATGTGTTCTTGGTAATGCCCTTCGGACTAGCGAATGCCCCTATGAATACCCTTGCAATTTGAAGCTCTTAGAACTCATGCCAATCATCCATCTTCAAGAGCTGGAAGAAGTCTAGCCATGTATGGTATACTAAAGCATCTCCAATGAAACTAACTCAGTGTTTCCCATGGGTGAAGGTGACAGTAGAAGATGGAGGAATTAGGGTTTGGTGAGACAATGATAGAAGATGAAGAGAAAACATGGATGGTGGCTAGATGTCTGTGTGTGACCTCATTCATACCGAAAATAACCTGAATATGACGTGTCTAGGTCCGTTCATGGAAGTGGGCAGGTCAGTTTTTCCCAAAATGGTTGGGTCTGGATATGCTGATATGAGGAGTTCACGTCGGTGAAGGGTGGGTTTGCCACGGTGAAGGTAGAAGTGTGCCGCGATGAACCATGGCAGAGGCTCCTCTTTTGCTCTGTGTGCCTTGAGTCTTCAACCTTGGCTCCAATCTCAGGTGTCCTACACTGAAAAGCAACAATTTAAGGCATCAATTGTCCTAGAAATTAATTGAATACAATCAATAACTAATTATGATGATTTTACCCTAAAAAAGGCACTAACTCAATGCATGGACTCTTAATCTAAAATAAGCTCAATTATAGCCAAAAGAGCTAGAAAATGCAACAAAACCATGGATGATGTAATCAAAAGATAAGAATAATTTGAGCTCAATCAATATGATCTATTTGTGGCTACTCCTACGGGCACTAAAGTTTATACGTCTGATGTTTGCCTAAATTGTATTGTCCGGTATGGCCATTGTTGCACTACACTTGACCTAATATGTATGCCTTTTCATGAGATTGATGTGATATTTGGTCTGAATTGGCTGTCTACCCATAATATACTCCTTGACTGTAAGAATAGGACTTTGATTTTTCCTCCTTATAAGCTAACCCCTTATACCGAAGTGAAACTGAACTTGATTACGGGAGCCCAAGCGTGGAATTCTTCTCTGTACATGCAGAAGTGGAAGAAGGCATAACAGAGATACCCGTGGTATGCGATTTTCCAAAGTCTTTTTGACAGAAATTAGTGGGTTACCTCCAGAGCGAGAGGTAGAGTTTGCAATTGACCTAGTACCTGGAGCAGGGCCGATTTCCAAAGCCCTATATCGTATGGCTCCAAATGAAATGGCAAAGTTAAAAAAGCAATTAGAGGAGCTATTAGAAAAGAATTTTATCAGGCCCAGTGTGTCATCACAGGGAGCACTCATCTTGTTCGTTCGTAAGAAGGATGGTAGCCTAAGGTTATGCATTAATTACCGGGAGCTTAACAAAGTAACGATTAAAAACAAGTACCCACTACCTAGAATAGACGATTTGCTAGACCAATTAGCTGGTGCCATAGTGTTCTCCAAGATTGACTTGAGATCAGGTTACCACCAACTAAGGATTAAAGCAGAGGACATTCTGAAGACTGCTTTTTGAACACGGTATGGGCACTACGAGTTCTTGGTAATGCCCTTGGACTAACGAATGCCCCTGCGATTTTCATGGATTACATAAACAGGATCTTTCGGCCATATCTAGATCAGTTTGTGGTGGTTTTCATTAATGATATCTTAGTATATTCCAAGTCACCAGCAAAACACGAACAACATTTACGGACCGTTCTAAGTATTTTGAAGGAGAAACGGCTATATGCCAAACTTAGCAAGTGCAAGTTTTGGCTGAATGAAGTAAAGTTCTTGGGTCATGTGATTACCCAAGATGGAGTAGCAGTAGATCCTAGTAAGGTGGAAGCAGTTTTGAATTGGGAGCAACCAAAAATAGTAATAGAAATACGAAGCTTTCTGGGATTGGCAGGTTACTATAGAAGATTTATTAAAGAACTTTCGAGAATTGCACAGCCCCTGACTAAACTTACACGTAAGAACTAGCAATTCGTGTGGGATGATAAATGTGAGGCTAGCTTCCAAGAGCTAAAACAAAGGTTGACCTCGACACCTGTGCTGATAATTCCTGATCCAACCCTACCGTATGTTGTATATACCGATGCTAGCAAGCAAGGATTGGGGTGTGTATTAATGCAGCAAGGACGAGTAGTCACCTACGCCTCACGACAGTTAAAGTCTCTTGAAGAGAATTATCCCACTCATGACTTAGAATTAGCTACAATAGTTTATGCCTTAAAAATGTGGAGGCATTATCTATATGGGGCAACCCTTGAACTATATTGTGACCACAAAAGTCTTAAGTACCTGCAAGATCAAAAGGAACTAAACATGAGACAACAACGATGGATGGAGTTGCTCAAGGATTATGATTACCAGATAAAATACCATCCAGGCAAGGCTAATGTGGTAGTTGATGCCTTAAGCCGAAAGGTAGTACAAGTAGCATCCCTAATGATTCAAGAACGGAAACTTATCGAAGATGTGAGAGATTGGGAACCTTTGTCCCATATGAAACTAATGACTCAGAAAGTAGAAGTGATGAGAGCAGGAGCCCAGCTGATAGAACAAATCAAAGAGGCCCAGAAGAGTGATCCGGTAGCTGATACACTTCGGATTAAGCTAACAAAAGCTGAGGATGATGCGATCGAGGTGTCACCAGATGGAATATTGAAGTATAAGGAACGGGTATATGTTCCGGAGTCTATCAGGCAACAACTATTGGAGGAAGCACATAAGAGCAAATATACAATACACCTAGGAATGATGAAGATATACCAGGACATCCGATGTATGTTTTGGTGGCCTGACATGAAGGACATAACAGAGTATGTATCTAAATGCCTCACTTGCCAGAAGGTCAAAACAAAGCATCAGAGACCATCAGGGCTTTTACATCCTCTAAATAATTAGGAATCAAAATGGGATAGTATCTCTATGGATTTTATCATGGGGTTACCCTGTACCTCATCTGGATATGACGCGATATGGGTGATTATTGATCGATTAATGAAGTCTGCCCATTTTTTGGCAATAAGAAAGACTACCAACTAGAAAAACTTGCCAAGTTATATATCAATGAAATTGTGAGATTACATGGAGTGCCAGAGTCGATTGTATCTGACTGAGATCCTCGGTTTCTATCCCGATTCTGGAAGGCATTGCAGCAAGCAATGGGTACCAAGCTAAGCTTTAATACTGCGTATCACCCACAGACAGACAGTCAGACAGAGCGAACCATACAGACACTGGAAGATATGTTGAGAGCCTGTGTATTGGATTTCAAAGGTAACTGGGATAACTATCTGCCGTTAGCAGAATTTGCTTACAATAACAGTTATCACTCCAGTATACAGATGGCTCCATATGAAGTGTTGTATGGTCGCAAGTGCAGATCCCCACTGTGTTGGACAGAATTAGGGGAGCGAAAGCTATATGGGCCAAACCTAGTTGAGCAAACAACTAAGAGGATAAGGTCGATTAGACAGAAACTGCTCATGGCCTAAAGTAGACAGAAAAGTTATGTGGATGTTCGGCGAAAGTCTTTGACCTTTGATATAGGAGACCATGTGTTCTTGAAAGTGTCTCCAACAACGGGAGTAGGAAAGTCTTTGAAATTGAAGAAATTGTCACCAAAATACATCGGACCTTTCCAGATTCTGTCGAAAGTAGGACCGGTGGCATATAAAGTAGCCCTACACCCAAATCTTAGTCAAATACATGATGTCTTCCATGTATCCCAGCTAAAGAAGTATCAGGCATATCCCTCTCATGTTTTGGAATATGAAGATATCGCACTGTGAGATAACCTAACCTAGGAGATCAAACCAGTAAAGATCATTGATCGTCAAGTAAAACAGTTGCAGCGGAAATCTATCCCAAGGTTAAAGTCATCTGGGAGAATCTGACACAAGAAGAAGCAACCTGGGAGAAGGAAGACGACATGAAAGATAATTATCCCGAGCTCTTCAAATAAGGTACATTTTAAATTTCGAGGACGAAATTTATTTTAAGGGGGAGGGAAATGTAACATCCCAAAATTTGGAACCCTAGTAATGGGAATGTGCAAAATGAGATGTGATTGATAAGCATAAGGTATGAGTAAAGCATGAAAACCCAAAATGGGATGAAACCGACTTTATCGGGTCCCTAGGGACAAAACGGTAATTTTAAGAAAAGTTCTCAAAATTTTCCTAAAAATAGAAAAAGGTGGAATTAGGGGTTTTTGAGTCACCTATGATGTTTTGAGAGTGAGAATAGCCCAAAATAATTTTTGGTGAAAATTCCCCAAAAAATAATTATTTTTGGGAAAATAGGGAAAAATAAAGGGGAATTAAAGTGATATAATTCTTTTAATTACCTAAGGACTCCAAAAATTAAAGTAAAAATATGGATACACTACCTAGGAATATATGTGAATTTATAAAAGTGTTTCCAAGCATTGGAAATGCAGGAAATAATTTATGGGGAATTTATTTCTGAATTCCTATCGGTATAGACCTGATTTCAGAGAAAATGTGAAATAAATATCTAGAGGTCTTGAATTCGTGCTCATCTTGACCAGGACAGGTGGCTTGTGTGCTGGACAAATTTTCAACCATTGGATCAACTCTCTTGAAAAGTGAGTCAAAGCATGTGTGGCTAGGATTTATTCTTCATTTTGGCCAAGCTTTGCACTTAATTTGGGGCAGAAATAGCTGCCCAAGGGCAGGCTTTTGGGCAATGCACTCAAAATCCAAGGTTAATAGAGGGGAGGTTCTGCACAATTTTCTTCTTGGCTTCCAAACACTCTTCAAATCACTTCCAATCCAAGGTTAATCATCAAGCTTTAATCCAAAACTTCTTAAGGTATGTTTAGGCTCTAATTTGATGCTTTTTCTATGGTCAAACCATGACTTAATTTGAGGGGGAAGTGCTGTTTCATTTCTGTTATGCTGGAAGTTCTAGGAGGGCATAGCAAATTGAGTATAAGTTTGTGTTGTTGATGTTTAGTGCTGTTTTGAATGGGTTATGGGAGAAATTACCCTGGGACCTATGATTATTTAGTTCGGCCAACTCAAGAACTCAAGGGTAGGAATTGTTTCAATAAGTTTTAATGGTTCCAATGGATTTAAAATGTGATTTTATGCAGGATTATGCTAAGGAAGTATGTTCAAATCCATTGGAATCAAATGAGGAAATTTATGAACCTAAGAGGAAGTGTTCAGCCATCTTGAATATATGGACTTATGATTGGATTTTGATGGTTTTAATGCTTCCATTGAACTCCTTGGGTGTTTTTGGTGTAGGGTTATATGGAGGAATCGAATTTGGAAGCATTAAAAATCAAAGTTAGAAACTTTGACATTTTCCTTGAAAAAATTCATTTCTGTTTTAACCAGAACTTAAGGAAGGGATTTGGTTTCATAAAATTTGATTTGATATTTGAATTCTACATGAAAAACCGTGTAGGAATAGCCAAGGAGGTTTCTTGAATCAAAAGGAAAACAATTAAGCCAAAAAATCCAAAGAAAAAGGGTTTACTGTTTAAGTAATAGGGAATATGTTTGAATAATTGTTGAATGATTCGCATTGGTATTGGTTTGATAGGTACCTTGCCAAATCCTCAAGAAAACATCTTGAACTTAAACGAAATCAAGGACCAAGTGCCAAAAAGTAGCATTGAATTACACTTTGATTGTTTTCTTGCTTACACTGATGTGTTAATGTGAATGTGTGCAATGATGTGACTAAGTTTTATTGCAAATGTTGATTGCAATGTTTGAATTATGTTTCCTTGGCATTATGTCCATTGAATATGTGTATGATAGCTTACTTTCCACGGCATAAAAGCATGAACATATAAACAAGATAAATGCACAAAAGCATTGCACATAGTGTTTGCAGGAATGCATGATAATTGTGATTCTGTGCTAGTGGGATTTCTTTGAAATCTCACTCTTACGTTTAACACCACCTAAGAGGGAGTTCAAGTAAGGGCAAAGGTAAGGAAATTGTCCCGGAGGCCTAATGAACAGTTAATGTACTCTAGCGTAAATTTTGGAACTTGTCGTGTAATATTATGACTTTAGAAATGTTGTTGGATAATGGCTCCTAAGGGGAGCCAAGCATGTATGTCTATGTTTAAACATGTGAAAGCATAGTAGAATTTATATTCAAGCTTGTATTAAGCCCCAAATGATTAAGGATGGGTAAAATGTTATGAAAGAGCCAATACAAAGGTAATTAGGGGATAACCTTTGACTAAAAAGGACCAAACTTGGTGGACACGAAATAAATAGTAAATGTTCAAATCTAGATTTGAAATTTGGCAGACTAATAGATCATATTTTTTAGCTTTAAATCAACTGGTAGATCATTAAATTTGGAATTTTTTTGAAAGAGTTATGCCCTTCCAAAGTTGGGCAAAAATACTGGAAATTTCAAAATTTACCAAATGGATAGTACATAATTGCGTGGAAATTGGTATTGATTTGTGAGAAATTGATACCTGTGAATATTTTTTCTATGTAGACCATTTCCTAAGCTTCATGTGAGACTTAGAACCACTCTGTTTTCATTTTTTTACATTTAGTTATGATTTTTCAAAGTTGACCTAATTTTTAGGGGTTACATGAATAGTAACCGAAATCAAAAATTTAAATCTTGGTTTTTACCTACTTTGAGCATCGTGTAACAATTCCAAACAGTTCTAAAGGACATATAATGGGGTTCAAAATGAAGGTGTGACACTAGGCTCAAAAGTTTGGATGCTACAATTCTCCCCCTCTCAAAAGAATTTCGTCTTGAAATTCTGAGTCAACCCTCTATTCTTGCCTTTAATGAGAGGTTAACTGAGGAGAATATCCCTACTTATACTTAACTCTGACCTCTTCAACTTTTCATTATACCTCATTTTTGGGTTTCAACCCTGGACTTCATACTTACATAACTTGTCATTTTATACTTTTTTGTCATTTACATGAGCATGGCCTTTGCTTTTAAGCATTTTGTCACCACTACTCACATTCTTCCTATGCTTTAGGCTCATCCTTTCATAATAATACCATGACAGTATACCTGTCTTCTTAGTATTTTACTATACCATGGCATTTCGAGTTCTCTTAATACAGCCTTTATCCATTCTTTGTTGTATACCCTTCCATTCCTCTTTACTTTAAGGGCATATCTCCTTTCTTTCCTTCATTGACTAGAACAGAATTGAGCCTAGTCTAATCAACAATAAAGGTGTCTGGAACAAGTCAAGGGTACTCTCTCTATATTAGTCCACCGCTGAAGGAGATTTCAGTATCTTAAACTCATCTCTGGTCATCGTCTTCCCAAAGAGGTACTATATTCTTACCCCTATGGCTCAGCCATTTTCTCTTAGGCTCGGTCTACTGTGACCTTGGGAGCTACTGCGCTCTACTGTAAGCCTCTTCAGGATCCATTGTGACCCTGGAATACTATCATCAATCTGAGCCATCTTAGGATCTCTAGGAGACTCTAGACCATAGAGTTGAGTAATAAAATAAGTCACCTCCACTCAGCTAGTAACTTGATTGATTATTCCCCAAGACTAATCACAGATCTCAATATTGTCTTCTTAGGCCCTACTCAATCCTTTCTATCAACTCCTCAAATTCTTAGCCTTTCCATGTTTCTTTAGCCCTTAGTTTTAGCTTCCTTAGGCCACTTTCCTTTCTTTATGCCTTTCAAATCCCTAGGCATTGGCTTATCTCTAGATCCCATTAACTTGCCATTGTATCAATACCAGGCTGCCTCATCTTAGGACTCTGCAGTCCTTACTATCTCTTAACAATTTGGATAGCATCGAGAGAGGACTTATATCATCACATTCTCATTATCCTTTAATATTCCATAGTACCCTGTTAAGCTCAAGGAGCATCTGTTTGCATATCAGCTTTTGTTGTCCTAACCACTTTCACTCTCTCTCTCTGGGGTAAGGTCTGTCTTGTGCCTTGCCTTGGCTGCTTCTACTTTTCCTGTGGCAGGACAGATTGCTTTAACTAGAGCATCGCTAACTCAACCACTTACTTTTTGTTTCATTCCTTCAGAGGATAGCTTACTCTTACTAGAGCAGCGTCACTCTGATCCAGAAAACCACTTCCCAATCTTAGAGAGCTACTTCATGGTCAAGACTTTCCTCATATGCAATCTCTGCCAGGGTACATTCCTCAAATACCATATCCCTATCAAAGGGAGCCTCTCTACTGGACTAGTCAATCTTATAGGCAGCTGCATCTATTTATAGGAATCTCATTCCTTAGATTCCTTTATGGCCTGAGTTATATGGTTGCACGCTCTTGAATGCCTTAGGGACATAAAAGAATATTTTTAGTCCTGACATTATCATGTATCTAAGCATCATCGAGCTCTAGGTATCACCAGGAATTTGCTTATCTCTCTCTGTTCATTAGTTCCCAATGCAACCATCCACTATCATGTTCTTGTTCATTTCTTTTCATCTCTATCCTCAAGAGGGATCTTGCCTCACTTTACACTCTCTAACTTTCTTTACCTCTTGACCAATTATTCCTATGGCCAGGTATTGATCACCATACCCTCGTCACATTACACAATGAACGTTTAATCACCTTCCTATGTGGTATCTAGGTCAGGCACCTAGGTCATCATTGACCCTTCATTCATTGTCATCTAATCTCTATTCCTCTTGGTTCACTCTCCCATAAGGATTTCTATCTCTATTCAAGGATTTGAACAAACCTTAAATATCTCATCCTGTTACCTTGCCTCTATAGAGGTCACATCGATTACTTAAGGTACAGGTTGACATTCGGTTCCCTTACTACGGCATCAACTTATACCTCTAACTGGCTTACTGTACCTTTAACCATTCATTTCTATGGTCATATACTAATCATAAAGTGACCATATTACACAGCAGGCATTGACTATTAAAACATCTTCGCTGTGTGACATTCCAGTTAGGCATCTTCAGTTAATCACCTGAGGCTTAGGTTATCACCCTGCTTCCCTATTAGGGTATGGACTCCTACCCCTTATTGGCTTACTATACTCTTAGCCATTACCTTCTGGAGATGTCTTTCAACTTTGACTCATTCCCTGGTCAAGCTCTCTCAGCTCAACCATTCCTCTCCTGAGGGGGAGTCCCTTAGCAGTGACTACCTATCTCTCAAGTTACTCTCTATCATTCCTTACTTCTCTTCTATGTCTATTTCCCTTGAAGAAAACACCTCAATATCTTAACCTTAGTTGGACCAATCCTAGTAACCCGTTACTTTTCTAATTTAGGTTTTCTCTAATATCGGGCTTTGCTTGAACCAATACTCTGCTTATACCTTAGTAAGAACCTCTACCAGAACTTCTGTTCTGTCTCAACACTTGCCAGAACCTTTGCTCTGATACCAAAATGAAACATCCTACCTTTAACCCCTCAGAGTGTGTATTAGTAAGTGTTATGGTTCAAGCTGATCATGACGCAAGCCCGTGGATTTAAAATTTCAACTTAATTACTCGGGTTACTATTCACTGCTTAATTCCCATATTACAGGCCCAACTTCAAAAAGTCATAACTAATTCCATACAAATCGTATTAAGGTGCTATAAAATTCTACAAAAAGTTGTTTTGATGCTCTTTAAGGAAAAAATATCCAATTGGATTGATCCTTACCCAATTCATACAGTTTAATCAATAAATATTACTGATCATTTCGTAAAATCTGAAACTTCCAGATTCTATGCCTCAACTTTGGAAATTCGTATCTCCTTGTGTACACATCCAATTGAGGTGATCTACCTCTCATTTTAAAGCTTGAGATGTGTACTATGAGTCTGTCAAATCTTGTGACTTAACTCATTCCTTTGATAGGTCAAACTAGAGCTACAAACTCGCTGCTCTAGGACCTACGTTTTATCTCTTAACATCTCTTTACTTTAATTCTTTTTATTTCTTTGGTATACATAACATGGGCTTACTCTTTCTCATTCACACTCATACATTTCTATACATACCATAAGCATTATAATTAAATACATGGCATCATAAGCATCCACAACATAAATTACATAATAGGAGAATTACACATTGAATAATAATATCATTCATTAACATGAACAATTCTCCACTCTCTTCTCCTTGCTTCTCATGCCATTATTGCCCATTGATGATTAACCTAAATGTTTGGTTAGGAAGGGGTGAGATTTGGAAGAATCTCAGTAGCAAACAATACCATATTAATCATGCTAGATGGATGCTAATGCACTACACGCAACTTGTTTATTCTCTTGTTAATTAGTGACATATTAGCATGCTCAAAGCTAACTTCTTGATGCATGGCCATGGAGACATAATCTACTAATCATGAATAGCAATTACAACAGCTAAAACATGTCATAATAACATTTAATAACATGTACATGGCAACACACAAGCATACAACATCAAGCAATGACAATAGGTAAGTTCACTACCTTGCACCTCAAGCTTTCCTCTTACTTTTCCTTTGACTCCCTTGACTTTCCAACCATGTGGGAATTTGGTTAACATTACCAAACATCCTCTTGATGTTCCAAGGTCCTAAACATAGTCACATGATCATACAATCTATTAGGAACAAGAGATTACATAATATTCAAGACTACCTCTCTTGAACCTCAACCCTTTCTCTTGGTTTTAGGGTTTTCTTTCTAGCTTTTCTAACATAAATCTCATTAATTCCCATCCTTAAGATCCATTTCTTATTAATTAGGACCACTTAGATGGCCTTAGATTCAAGAAGATCAAATCTGAAAATTGTGCTTCGCGGGTACTGTTCACACAGAAATTCTAGAATTTTTGCTCAACTTTGAAAATTCATAATTAATTCTATAAAAATCCAAATTGAGTGGTTCCAAGTCTCACTGAAAGCTCCTTAAGTTAAATTTAGAAAACAAATAATTTCAGGAACCAATTCTATGCTGAACAGTACGGATATGTACGAAATTTGAAACTCTTCCAAAAGCTAAACACTGTTTCCAGATTTCAAACCCTAACTTTAAAAAATCACCATAAATCGTGCACATATCCAAATGAAGTGTTCTACCTATGGATTTAAAGCTTACAGAGTGTACTTTAATCATACCAAATTTCAGCATCAGATACAAAGAGGAACCAATTCGAAATAGGCATCAAATCAGATGCTACAACCATCACATACCTTGATCTTGAAGCTTGAACTTAGGTGGACTTTCTCTCACTAGAAATAGCTCTTTCTCTCTCTAAATGCAAGAGCAACAGAGTTTCCCTTTGGTCCAAAATTTTGGCTTGAATGGACCAAAATGCCCTTGGTGGGTAATAAAAAGGGTAAGAGCAATTTTAGAACTTCAAGTTGACTTTTACATCATCATTGCATCATCTTCTTGCATCATGCTTACCTCAACCTTCTAGAAAATGCCGAGTGTCACAAATGTGGTAGAGGAGAAGGGAGATTAGATCCTAGCTGTTGGATCAAACTTGTTTCCTAAGTTTCCTCTGAATTTACTTGGCCCACATTTCTCTGGCTTTCTTTACGGCCTTCCGGAGCTCAGAAAATTCTTCTGTCTACTCTATAAATTCTCTTTAATTCTAGAAAATATCTATGAATTTTCTTAGGCTATAGCACTTCCTTTAAGCCTTGCATAAAACTTCATTTACGTAATTACCCTTTTATCAGCATAATCGACTCTTTAATTTATTAAAGCCATTCCACTAGCCTTTTGGGTACGGGACTAATTTTATAAATTAGTACACCTTTCAACCATTTAACCTCATTTTTGCATACATTTTTGAGGTCTCTTGCTATTTTAAATAATTATCTCAAACAATGTACTTTTTATCGGCTATAACCTTATAAATTACATTTAAGCTACCTCAGGGGTACTTTCGTCTTTTCTCTTCACAGAAGAGCCTTAGAATATTATTTCCCATTTTCTAGGATTTTCTTAGAATTCTTTGTATACTCTTCCATTTTTATCCTTGTTGGTCACAACTTTCTGAATTTACAGTTTAGTCCCTGCTTGGACTTAACTTCATACAATCCTCTCTTTGAGGTTTCTAACTTAACCTTTAGCCTATATCTAGCCTCTTTTCTCTCTCTAGGCCTTCAAGACTTTACTGGAGCCTCTAACTTTGATTACACTTTAGCCCCTTGAAACTTTCACTTTGCAGTTTAGTCCCTAAAACTGCTTTAACTTCCTTTCTCATCTTTGTAACTTCTGCTCAAAAGGGGTCTGGTAGCCTATCCAATTCAGGCTATTTCTGGTACATCTAGGCCCAAAAGTTTGGATGTTACAATTGGAATCTCTCATAAGTTGATTCCTAGATCCTGTAGTTGTTGCTTTAACCATAGAATCTGAGCACAACAACTTGTAGTGGCCACATATTCTGATTCCGTTGAGGAGATTGCCATAGTATTTTGCTTTTTGCTTGACCACGAGACAACGCACCCTCTGAAAAATTAACATTGTCAACTGGTGCTTTTTCTGTCTGTCTTATATCCTCCATGATCTCCGTCTGAGTATCCCATTAGATATTCTGCTCCCTTCTTTGGATACCAGATTCCCAGATTTTGACTTCCGATAAGGTATCTGAGAATTCTCTTGACGGCTTCTTCGTGTGACTCTTGTGGAGCTGATTGATATCTTGCACACATTCCCACACTGAATTGTATATCTGGTCTACTAGCCGTGAGATATAGTAATGAACCAATCATTCCTCTATATCTGGTCAGATTCACGCCCTTGCTGTTTTCGTCTGCGTCTAGCGAAAAGGTTGAGCTCATCAGAGTTTTTACACTTTTGGCATTTTCTAATCCATATTTCTTCAGTAACTCCTTCAGATACTTCATCTAGGATATAAATATGCCATTTTTCTTCTTCTTGATTTGTAATCCCAGAAAGAAATTCAGCTCTCCCATCATCGACATTTTGAATTCTCCCTGCATTAGCTTAGCAAACTCTTGACAAAGATCTTCATTAGTAGCTCCAAAAATAATATCATCCATATAAATTTAAACAATCAAAAGATCTTTCCTACTTCTTTTAATGAAAAGAGTAGCATCTACTTTGCCTCTTTCGAATCCTTTTTCTATCAGAAAATTGCTAAGACGTTCATACCAAGCTCTGGGAGCTTGTTTTAAACCATAGAAAGCCCTTTTCAGTTTATAAACATGATCAGGAAAGTTTGAATCTTCAAAACCAGGAGGTTGCTCGATAAAAACTTCTTCTAAAATATATCCATTCAAAAAAGCACTTTTAACATCCATCTGATATAGTTTGAAATCTTTAATACAAACAAAGGCTAAGAGTACCCATATGGCCTCTAATCTAGCTACTGGAGCATACGTTTCTTCATAATTGATCCCTTCTTCTTGATTACATCCTTTAGCCACCAATCTGGCTTTGTTTTTGATGATTTGTGCAGACTCATCGAGCTTATTTATGAATACCCATTTGGTGCCTATGACCGGATGATCATTAGGTCTGGGTACTAGTTCCCAAACTTGGTTTCTCTCAAATTGGTTAAGCTCTTCTTGCATTATGAATATCTAGAATTCGTCGGATAGGGCCTCATCAACATTGGTAGGTTCAATATGGGATATGAATGCTGAGAAGCGCACTTCATTGAACACTTGTCTCTGAGTTTTGACCCCTTCATTGACTTTACCAATGACTTGTTCCAGTGGATGGTCTCGGTTATGTCTCCAAGCCTTAGGCTGCTCTAAATTTTCTTGTGAAGAAGATTCATTTAAATCATTTTTGTTTTCTAAATGTTCTTCTGAAGGTAATTTGTTTGAAGACTTGTTTAAATCCAAACCCAACTTTCCTCCTTTTTACTAATAAAACAGTTTTCAAAAGATTTAGAGTCAATTTGAAGTGTATAACAGTTACCGTCCCTTGGAGCTCTCAGCTTTATATTCAACTCTTCTTTCTTCAATGGGAGATTGTCTTTACTTATTACTAAGCATTCTTTGGAATCAAAGATAACCCAGTTGTTTTTGTCGGTACTCTGACTGACACTGAGTAGATTGTAGCACAGACCTTCCATATAGTATACATCTTCAACCTTCATTCCTTTATTACTTCCTATTTATTCGATTCCAGCAATTCTTCCGGATTGATTACCACCGAAAGTTACTTTGCCTCCGTCTTTTAGTTTGAGTAATGTGAACTTCTCAATATCACCGGTCATGTGTCTAGAGCATCCACTGTCGATGTACCATTTGTTCATTCTAGATGCTTTGAGGCATACCTACAAAAAAACATAATCATGTTTTAGGTACCTATACCTTCTTGGGTCCTTTTTGGTTAGTATGAGTTGTTCTAGGCACATAAGTACCTTTGGGTACCCATTTTAATGTCCCGTAAATCCCTTTCTTCTTGAGATAACAAGAAGAGGTTGTATGACCTTTACGGTTGCAATAAGAGCAAAGTGCAAATGGATTAGAGGAATGAATAGTATTTCTAAAGAATGTAAGATATGATCGACCACTACTCTTCTACTTTCCCTTCGACTTATTCTGAGCAGGATCATATCCTATTCCGGTTTTATCCATAGAACATCGTTGAGCTCCCAAAATCACTTTGAGCATTTCACTACCCTTAGTGAATTTTTCTAAGGTTTTTGTGAGATCCTCGGTCTTCTTTCTGTTCTTTTCACATTCTATGCATCCTGGGACTACGTTGTCTTCGAGCTTCATTTGTTGTTCTTCCAGGAACTTTATTCTTTTCTTGGAGCTTACCAACTCCTTTGCAATTCTTACTAATTCCAAGTGTAATGTATTGTATTCAGACTATAATTCATCATAAGAGGGTTCAGAAGTGATTACCTCATCTGTCTCTGATTCTTCGTCTTCTTGAGCCACGAGACAGATTTTGGCAGTTTCTTCATCATCACTTTCTTCTTCTTATTCCGAAGAGCTATCGCCCCAGGTTGATGTGACAAAGGCCTTCTTCTTTCTAAATCTTTCTTTCTTCTTTTCTTTGTCCTTCATCTTGGATAGTTGGGGACACTCTGCTTTGATGTGTCCTAGTTTCCTGCATTCAAAGCATATGATCAGTTCTTTTGATTCATTTTGAGATGTTGAGATTCTACGTTTTGACTAGAACTTCCTTTTGTAGAATTTCTTGAATCTTCTGACGATAAGGCCCATCTCATCATCCTCCAGGTCTTTTTTGTTGTCATCTTCGCTCTCTTGAGTTTTAAGAGTGATACTTTTACGGTTCTTCTTGTTCATCTCCTTTTTGTATCTTTGCTTGCTCTCATATTTTGCAAGGCTTCCGAATAACACTGCAATAGAGCCAATTGATTCTCCTTTTATTTTTTTTAATTGCTGTTACCTTCGGCTCCCATTCTTTTTTGAGACCACTTAAGATTTTTCTCACTTGGTCTTCCTGACTATACTTCTTTCCGAGTGCCGTGAGATGATTTATGAGATGTGAGAATTTGACTTCCATGTCTCAGACACTTTCTCCATCCTTTATTCTGAATAGCTCGAATCCTGTAGTGAGAGTGTTGATTCTACTCTCTTTTATACCGGTGGTCCCTTCGTGAGCTATCTTGAGTGCTTCCCACATTTCTTTTGTGGTTTCTAGACTAGAAACTCAGAAGTATTCTCGTTGGCTTAGTGCACAGGTAAGTATGTTGATGGCTTTGTCGTTTAAGGTCACCAACTTTCTGTCTTCTCCATCAAACTTGCTAGGACCCTTGCGTACTTGCTGTCCGTCTACGGTTTTCATAGGGACATAGTTACCGTGCTCTATCACGTCCCACAATCCATACCCAGTCGTCTTGATGAAGATTTTCATCCTCATCTTCCAGAAGGTATAGGTTTCACCATTGAAGCCTAGCACCCTTCAGGTAGCATGCTGTCTTCGAATCCTGCCATGGGATCTCTCTTCGGACTGTTAAGTCTTTACTAAAGAGACCTGCTCTAATACCAAATGTTATGGCAGTCTCACCCAAGAGGGGGTGAATTGGGTGACTTATAAAAGTTTATGAAATTGAAACAAAGAACTATCGGAAACAGAGAGTGTGAGTTTAGAATGATTTCACCGTAGAGAGAAAGACACAAGATTTATACTGGTTTAGTCTCAACCGCTTGACCTACGTCCAGTTCTTAGAACACCTCTGAGTATTTCACTATGTTCCAAGATTGATCAGGCTCTTGGCGCCTCAGTACAGTAATTGAAACTCTCAATCACTCCCTCTTACTTCCCGTAAGGTTACAACCCCACTCAAGAGTCCACACCCTTGAGTATTAGACAAACGTGATTAATGAGTAGTAAATAAACTCTCTTATAGAGTGAATAAATGATAATCACTGACACTCGATGTTATAGAAAAACAGAGTATTGAATGCAACAGTAAAAATCAATAGAAAGCAGCATGAACCATTATTTACTGGTCAAGACTACTCCCAAAGCGGAGAAGGGAGGTCAAGGTGATACCTCTTCTAATGCGAGTAAGAAGAGAAAGTGACGATGGGACAACTACATAAACAAGAAAGGTGGAAAGCTATTGAAGGGCAAGGAATGTGCAAAGTATGGCAAGAACCACGGTGACAAACTGTGCATAGCTGGATAGAATATTTGCTACACATGCGGCAAACCTGGACATTTCTTAAGAGAATGCTCGTAGAACACGAAAAAGGCATGACCAAACACCCAAGGTAGAGTATTTTCTCTCATAGGAGAAGAAGCTCGAAAATCTCTGGAAATGATCTAAGGTATGATCATGATTAACAACTCCCCAATGATTGCAATGTTTGATTCGAGTACTAGTCATTCTTTTATCTCATATGCCTATGTTAGAAGACTTGGCTTGATTATGAATACGTTGAACACCAACACATAATACGGTAATTACATCTGATATGTGCTTAAACTATATCGTTTGTTATGAGCACTGTTGTACTGCCATAGACTTAATATGTATGACCTTTCATGAAATTGATATAGTGATTGGACTGAATTGGTTGTCATCCCATAATATCCTAATCGACTGTAAGAACAAAACCTTGATTTTACCTTCGAGAGAATTAGAGTTGAATCTGGAAGTTAGATTGAATTTCATAATGAAAGCCTAAGCGGGCAAATGTCTACGAAAAGGTTGCCAAGGATTCCTCGTTTTCTTCTCGATGCAAGTAGAGATTAAGGAAGGGATGGGAGAAATCCTAGTTGTTAAGAGGTTTGCGGAAGTGTTTCTGACAAAGGTCATAGGACTACCTTCGGACAGAGAAGTGGAATTCATGATTGATATAATACCTAGAGCAGGATCAATTTCTAAGGCCCTTTACAGAATGGCCCTAAACAAAATGGTAAAACTAAAGAAGTAGATAGAGGAATTACTTGAAAAAGGTTTTATCAGATCAAGCATTTCGCCATAGGGTGCTCTAGTGTTATTTGTCAAGAAGAAAGATGATAGTTTAAGATTATGCTTAGACTACAGGGAGTTGAATAAAGTTATAGTTAAGATCAAGTATCTACTCCCCAGGATAGATAATCTATTAGACCAGTTAGTTAGTGCTAGTGTGTTCTCTAAGATTGATTTAAGATCTAGCTACCACCAACTCAAGATTAAGCCTGATGATGTCCCTAAGACTGCATTTAGAACTCACTATGGGCACTATGAGTTCTTAGTGATGCCATTCGGATTGACCAATGTTAGTGGTAGTCTCACCCAAGAGGGGGTGAATTCGGTGAGTTATAAAAATTTACGAAATGAAAACAAAGAACTATTAGAAACAGAGAGTGTGAGTTTAGAATGATTTCACCATAGAGAGAAAGACACAAGATTTATACTGGTTCGGTCTCAACCACTTGACCTACGTCTAGTCCTCAGAACACCTCTGAGTATTTCACTATGTTCCAAGATTGATCGGGCTCTTGGTGCCTCAATACAGTAATTGAAACTCTCAATCACTCCCTCTTACTTCCCGTAAGGTTACAGCCCCACTCAAGAGTCCACACCCTTGAGTATCACACAAACGTGATTAATGAGTAGTAAATAAACTCTCTTACAGAGTGAATAAATGATAATCACTGACGCTCGGTGTTATGGAAAAACAGAGTATTGAATGCAATAGTAAAAATCAACAGAGGGTAGCTCACGTATTCACTCTGTTCATTTAATGCTTCTTCACGCCTTTTATAGTTGAGGTTGTTTAGTAACCGTTAGATGGAAGAGCTTCTAGCCATTATGACTCCCGTTGCGTGTTTTTCCAGTTGCAACAGTTTCTGCCATTAATGCTTCTAACAGGGTAGGTTACAGGCTACTTGGACAACTGTTGGAGTACCGTTGGGATTTTCTTCGTAATCTGCAAAAATACATTAATTCAATAAGTTTTTTTTCATAGAATAAGATCAAGAGTAGATCCAAACAACTGATAAATGAATATTCATAGTTTATGGTTAGAATCAATCAGTTGTCAGATGCACTGGTAGTAACTGAACGTGCTTGATCAAAGTGATGTTCAATTATTACTTGATTGATCAGGTTATCGATTATTTTGAGTGAAAAACTTCTGAACCAGAGAATTAATATTATCGATCAAGTGATGGATCAATGGTTTATCGATCAGGTGATCGATAAAAGGAAGTAGTGACATTATACTATGATGCATAGACAATGAAGACTAAGGTAGCTTTTGATTTTAAAACTCTTTAAATAGTGAAACAAGACATTTATGAAGGCTGAGAAAAGCTCGAATGAAATATATGATAAATTTTAAAAAACATCGAGACTTAAGGTTTGGACTGAAATCGCCTCATGATCGAACAAGTGATTGAACACTTGTTGATCGATCAGGTTATCAATAAATAGAGTGTTATAGAAATAACTTTTGGAACACTAATTTTCAAACACTTTATCGATAAATGGATAATGGATAACCTTATCGATAAACAATAAGCAAAAGTATATTTAGTGAAAACACAAGCTATATGAGTTGATTGAATAGGTGATTGATAAAAGGTTGATTGATAATGTTATCGATAAAGAGATCTATTCTTGCAAAACTAAAAAGCTGATTTATCGATCATGTTATGTGAAAACAAAGTAAACATGAAGTGGTTATCGATAATCGATAATCTGATTATCGATCCGGTGATCGAAGAGCCACGATGTAACAAAGATATGTTGATTATCGATCATGTGATCGATAATGTTCTTATCGATCAGGTGATCGATAAGCCACTGAAATAAATTCCTGCACAAAAATTTATGAGGTAATGTTCGATCATATTATCGATAAAGAGATGATAGATAATGTGATCGATAAATGGAGACAAAAGCAAAACATAGAATTAGTAAAGTGCATTACCATTTATCTGTCTTCTCATTGATAATCAGTTTATCGATCATGTGATCGATAAACACCTATCAAATTTGTATCCCGATTATCGATTAAGTGATCGATAATTTATTCCAGATTTTCATATGCAACTAAGAGTGATCGATCAAATGATTGATCAACACATTATCTAACACGTTATCGATAAAAGTTTTTGCTGAGTTTACTTAACTAAACAGTGTTATTATCTATTAGCTTATCGATAAAACCTTGATCGATCAACATGCTGAATCACAAATTACTCACTTTGTTATCATCAAAACTTTAATCCTAACATTCTCTCCCTTTTTGATGATGACAAAACATAGGTAAGAAATATTAATCAAATAACATCAAAAACAGTAAAATTAAGCAGTAGACAGATCAAAGTAAAAATATACTTTGCTGAAGGCATCAACTATTAAAATACATCAGTAAAACTTAGTAAACTCAGAACACATAGCTAAACAGCAATAAAAACACATCAGAGTAAAAGTAAAAAGAGACTCTAAGCATCAGAATCCTTTTCCTCTTTTTTGTCAGCATCAGGTGGGGAAGAGGAAGGAGTAGAAACAGGTAGAATAACAGGGGAATAGGAAGAGGGGGGAGGTGAGAAAGTGGAGAGAACGACGAAATAAGAAGAGAGCGAACTGGCTGGGGAACAGTGATCAGAGCCAAAGTAGGAGAGGGAGTGGGAGAGGTAGGTGGTACAGATGGTGAAGTGGAAATAGGAGAAGTGGGTATAGTGGAGGTAGAAGGTCCAGGCTCATGATGAGGAGGAGATGGGGGATGATGGAGTAAGTCCTCAAAGCTAAAAGTAGTACTGGGGGCAGAGAAGTTGTTGCAGAGAGAGGCTACCATCCCTTTGAGTTCTCGAATCTCTCTATCAACATAGTCAAATCTCTGAGAAACCTTGTAACACCTCATGTTTAAATCAATTAAATTTCCTTTCGGAAGCATTTGGAATCACTTTTGAAGGCTACAATTGATGAAAAATTAAGTTTGAAAATTTTCATTTACGGGTTACTATTCATTGTCACCTTAAAATGTGACAAACTTCGAAAATTCATAACTAATTGTAGAAAAATTGAATTGAGTGATTCCAAGTTCTACAAAAATCTCTTTGGATAAAATTTTGAGGAAAAATAATTTCTGAATTGATTGCCTTGAAATTCGAGCTCAATTTCCTTTGAAAAAGTTACTGTTCATTTGGTCATTTGCGGATTTTACTGTATTTTTGCCTAACTTTGGAAAGGCATAACTTTCTGCTCGGTTATCGGAATCAGGCAAACTACCCCTCATTTTAAAGAGAAACATCAGATCTCTTTGCTTGCCAAATCTTATGACCTAACTCACTTGTTTGATAGGTCAAACTGGAGCTACAAACTCACTACTCCAGGACTTACGTTTTATCCCTTAACATCTCTTTAATTCTTTTTATTTCTTTGGCATACATAACATGGCTTACTCTTTCCCATTCATGCTCATACAATTTCATTCGTGCCATAAATATTATAATTAAATACATGGCATCATTGGCATCCATAACATAGTTCACAAAATAGTAGAATTATACATTTATCAACAGTCTCATCCATTAACAAGAATAATTCTGCCCTTACTTCTCCTTGCTTCTCATGCCATTATTCCCATTGTTGATTGACCTAAATGGTTGGTTAGGGAGGGGTGAGATTCGAGAGAATCTCAGTAGCAAACACTACCCATAAGCATGCAAGACATAATGCACATGCATGACATGTTATAACATTAACACATGAATGCCATGGAATGTAAGCTAAAGCATTTCATGTTCCATAACATATTGCCAAGGAAAAACATAACATAAACTTGTAAACATAACTTTGCAAACATTTCATCATAGCTTAGTCACATCATGGCAACACAATCACATCATGCAAGCATACATATCAAGCACACAGTATAGGTAAGTTCACTACCTCGTAACATAGTTTTCCCCTTGCTTTTCCTTTGGTTCCCTTGTCTTTCCAACCATGTGGACATTCGGTCAACATCACCAAACATCCTCTTGGATGTTTCAAAGGTCCTTGTTTTAGAGTTTGATCTGGCTTGGAACCACTTGGCCTTTCTTTCTCCCTCTTCTTTCTCTCTCTAGAAACCATTTTGTAAGAGCTTCCCCATAGATTCCTTATGCTTGGACGAAATGGTAGGGAGGGGAGGGGGTATTTATAGAAAAACAGACTAAATCTCGACCGTTGACCTTAAAAATACGTGGCTCGATCTGGACCGTCCATTTTCTCTTTTGATCTTACGGTGACAAGTGTTCTATGACATCATGCTTACCTCATCATGATGACATCATGCTTACATCATCAAGCCACATGTCTTTAATCCGACTGCACACGTGTCTTGCATCCGACTGTACACGTGTCTTACATCTAGCTGTACACGTAATATTTTCTTTTTCCCATCTAACCATACACTTGTCACTTTCATGTCCTTTCATCATTTATGGCATTAAAATAGGGAGAAAATAAATGGAAAATTTGTGCAAAAATATTTTCTTAATTATTTCTCCGCCTATCAAGCCAATCTTGCACCATATCAGATACTTTTCGAGTCTTGACTTACCCTGTACCGTTGGGACAACTTCTTAAAATTCTGGCCAATAAAAGGTACACATATGGCGCCATCTCAGAGGAGCATAGATGAAAATAATTAGCTCTACTGACAGGCTACTTAACCTTACTGAGTCATACAGTAGAGATTTCACTATAACTGGTAGACAAAAGACTGTCTAAAATATTCCCATACTGCGTTCTGATTTTTATGCTGTCCATAAATATCTTCTGGTGACTCAGCATGATAACTCGTAGGTGTCATGATTACGCTTGATGACTCAGCATGCTGACTCAGCATCGTCATAATGGCTCTTAGATATTTTCTTTGGTTTTGTCTCCTATTTAGGGGACAAAATTATTTAATATTTGACTGGAGCATTTTATTCAATCCAAAGCTCCAAAAATTCATCCAAAAATATCATAAAATTCCTCATATTGTAGAGAAAATCTGTTAATTTTCTCAGGTCATAACTCAACCTGTAGCCCCACTTACAAATCATTCTTTAAAATGCCCCTTTTTGGCACAACTGGCTTTTAAGTATTCTTAAAGCCATTTTGCTGGTCTTCTGGGGATGAGACTAATTTTATAATTTTCTATAGTCTCTTAGATCATACATCCCTATTTTGCCATAATTTTCTGAGGTTTCCTTATGACTCAAACAATTAAATCTACCTCTACATCTCAAATTGAGCCATAAACTTATAAATTCCTTTTAAGTTACCTCATGGGTATTTTTGTCATGTCTCTTCACAAAAGAGCCTTAGAATATTATTTCCATTTTTGGGATTTTCTTAGAATTTTCTAAGTACTTTTCATTTCTACCCTTGCTTAGGCTCAACCTCATAAAACCATCTCTTCGAGGCTTCTAACTTAACCTTTGGTCTGTATCTAGCCTCTTTTCTCTTTCTGGGCTTTTGAGACTTTACTGGAGCCTCTAACTTTGATTACCCTTTAGCCCCTTAAAACATTCACTTTGCAGTTTAGTCCCTGAAACTGCTTTAACTTCCTTTCTCATCTTTAAGACCTCTACTAAAAGGGGTCTGGTAGCCTATCTCATTCAGGCTATTTCTGATACTTCTAGGCCTAAAAATCGAGGTGTTACAATTCTCCCCCTCTCAAAAGAATTTCGTCCTCGAAATTCCGAGTCAAACCTCTATTCTTACCCTTAATTAGAGGTTAACTGAGGAGAATATCCCCACTTATACTTAATTTTGACCTCTTCAACTTTTCATTATATCCATTTCCAGGTTTCAACCATGGCTCCATACTTACATAACTTGTCGTTCTATACTTTTCTGTCATTTACATGAGCATGACCTTTGCTTTTAAGTATTTTGTCACCACTGCTCACCTTCTTCCTCTCCTTTAGGCTCATTCTTTCATAATAATACCATGACAGTGTGCCTGTCTTCATGGTATTTTACTACACCATGGCATTTTGGGTTCTCTTAATACAACCTTTATCTATTCTTTGCTGTATACCCTGCCATTCCTCTTTACTTTTGGCATATCTCCTTTCTTTTCTTCATTGACTAGAACAGAATTGAGCCTAGTCTAATCGACAATAGAGGTGTCTGGAACAAGTCAAGGGTACTCTCTCTATATTAGTCCATCGCTGAAGGAGATTTCAGTATCTTAAACTCATCTCTGGTCATCGTCTTCCCAAAGAGGTACTATACTCTTACCCTTATGGCTCAACCATTTTCTCTTAGGCTTGGTCTACTATGATCTCGGGAGCTACTGCGCTCTACCATAAGCCTCTTCAGGATCCATCATGACCCTGGAATACTATCATCAATCTGAGCCATCTTAGGATCTCTAGGAGACTCTAGACCATAGAGTCGAGTAATAAAATAGGTCACCTCCACTCAGCTAGTAACTTGACAGATTATTCCCCAAGACTGATCACAGATATCAATATTGTCTTCTTAGGCCTTACTCAATCCTTTCTATCAACTCCTGGAATTCTTTGCCTTTCCATATTTCTTTAGCCCTTAGTTTTAGCTTCCTTAGGCCACTTTCCTTTCTTTGTGCCTTTCGAATGCTTAGGCGCTAGCTTATCTCTAGAGCTCATTAACTTACCATTGTATCAATGCCAACCTGCCTTGTCTTAGGATTCTGTAGTCCTTTCTGTCTCTTAACAATTTGGACAGCTTCAGGAGAGGACTTATATCATCACATTCTCATTATCCTTCAGTATCTCGTAGTACCCTGTTAAGCTCAAAGAGCATCTGTTTGCATATCATGCTTCTATTGTCTTAACCAGTTTCACTCTCTCTCTCTGGGGTAAGGTCCGTCCTGTGCCTTGCCTCGGCTGCTTCTACTTTTCTTGTGGGAGGAAAGATTGCTTTAATTGGAGCATCGTCAACTCAACCACTTACTTTGTGTTTCATTCCTTCAGAGGATAGCTTACTCTTACTAGAGCAGCGTCACTCTGATTTGGAGAACCATTCCCCAATCTTAGGGAGGTACTTCATGGTCAAGACTTCGCTTATATGCAATCTCTTCTAGGGTACACTACTCGAATACCATATCCCCATTAAAGGGAGCCTCTCCACTAGATTATTCAATCGTGTAGGCAGTGGCATCTATCTATAGGAATCTCATCTCTTAGATTCCTTAATGGCCTAAGTACCATGGTTGCACGCTCTCAGATGCCTTAGGGACATAAAAGAATATTGTTTAGTCCCTAACATTATCATGTATCTAAGTATCATCGAGCTCTAGGTATTACTAGGAACTTGCTTATCTCTCTCTGTTCATTAGTTCCCAATGCAACCATCCACTATCATATTCTTATTCATTTCCTTTCATCTCTATCCTCAAGAGGGATCTTGCCTCACTTTACTCTTTCTAACTTTCTTTACCTCTTGACCAATTATTCTTATGGTTAGGTATTGATCACCATATTCACATCACATTACACAGTGAATATTTAATCACTTTGCTGTGTGGTATCTAAGTCTGACACCTAGGTCATCATTGACCCTTCATTCATTATCATCTAATCTCTGTCCCTCTTGGTTCACTATCCCTTAGGGATTTCTACCTCTATTCATGGATTTGAACAAACCTCAAACATCTTATCCTATTACCTTGCCTCTATCGAGGTCACATCGATTACTTAAGGTATAGGTTGACATTCAGTTCCCTTGTTAGGGCATTAACTCATACCTCTGACTGGCTCACCATACCCTTAACTATTTGTTTCTATGGTCATATACTAATCATAAAAGTGACCATATCACACAGCATGCATTGATCATCAAAACATTTATGCTGTGTGGCATTCCAATCAGGCACCTTTAATCAATCACCCGAAGCTTAGGTTGTCACCCTGCTTCCTTATTTGGGTCTAGACTCCTATTCTTTACTGGCTTACCATACTCTTAGCCATTACCCTCTGGAGACGTCTTTCAACTTTAACTCATTCTTTGGTCAAGCTCTCTCAGCTCAACCATTCCTCTCCTGAGGGGGAGTCTCTTAGCAACAACTACCTATTTCTCAGGTTACTCTCTATCATTCCTTACTTCTCTTCTATGTCTATTTCTTTCGGAGAAAACACCTAAGCTTTCTGTAATCCAAATGACCAAATAAATTTATTAATGAACAGTGTAAATTATTTTCCTCAAAATTCAGAGCATAAAAATTTTAAATTTTAAATTTGTTCTGGTTGCCAGAACCATTTGCTCTGATACCAAAAATGTAACACCTCATGTTTAAATCAATTAACTATCCTTGCGGAAGCATTTGGAATCACTTTTGAAGGCTACAATTGATGAAAAATCAAGTTTAAAAATTTTCATTTACGGTTACTAGTCATTGTCACCTTAAAATATGACAAACTTCGAAAATTCATAACTTATTGTAGAAAAATTGAAATTGAGTGATTCCAAGTTCTACAAAAATCTCTTTGGATAAAATTTTGAGGAAAAATAATTTCTGAATTGATTGCCTTGAAATTCGAGCTCAATTTCCTTTGAAAAAGTTACTGTTCATTTGATCATTTGCGGATTTTACTGTATTTTTGCCTAACTTTGGAAAGGCATAACTTTCTGCTCGGTAACCAGAATCAGACAAACTACCCCTCATTTTAAAGAGAAACATCAGATCTCTTTGCTTGCCAAATCTTATGACCTAACTCACTTGTTTGATGGGTCAAACTGGAGCTACAAACTCACTGCTCCAGGACTTACGTTTTATCCCTTAACATCTCTTTAATTCTTTTTATTTCTTTGGCATACATAACATGGCTTACTCTTTCCCGTTCATACTCATACACTTTCATTCGTGCCATAAATATTATAATTAAATACATGGCATCATTGGCATCCATAACATAGTTCACAAAATAGTAGAATTATACATTTATCAACAGTCTCATCCATTAACAAGAATAATTCTGCGCTTACTTCTCCTTGCTTCTCATGCCATTATTCCCATTGTTGATTGACCTAAATGGTTGGTTTAGGGAGGGGTGAGATTCGGGAGAATCTCAGTAGCAAACACTACCCATAAGCATGCAAGACATAATGCACATGCATGACATGTTATAACATTAACACATGAATGCCATGGAAAGTAAGCTAAAGCATTTCATGCTTCTATAACATATTGCCAAGGAAAAACATAACATAAACTTGCAAACATAACTTTGCAAACATTTCATCATAGCTTAGTCACATCATGGCAACACAATCACATCATGCAAGCATACATATCAAGCACACAGTATAGGTAAGTTCACTACCTCGTAACATGGTTTTCCCCTTGCTTTTCCATTGGTTCCCTTGTCTTTCCAACCATGTGGACATTCGGTCAACATCACCAAACATCCTCTTGGATGTTTCAAAGGTCCTTGTTTTAGAGTTTGATCTGGCTTGGAACCACTTAGCCTTTCTTTCTCCCTCTTCTTTCTCTCTCTAGAAACCATTTTGTAAGAGCTTCCCCATGGATTCCTTATGCTTGGACGAAATGGTAGGGAGGGGAGGGGGTATTTATAGAAAAACAGACTGAATCTCGACCGTTGATCTTAAAAATACGTGGCTCGATCTGGACCGTCCATTTTCTCTTTTGATCTTACGGTGACAAGTGTCCTATGACATCATGCTTACCTCATCATGATGACATCATGCTTACATAATCAAGCCACATGTCTTTAATCCGACCGCACACGTGTCTTGCATCCGACCGTACACGTGTCTTACATCTAGCCGTACACGTAATATTTTCTTTTTCCCATCTAACCATACACTTGTCACTTTCATGTCCTTTCATCATTTATGGCATTAAAATAGCGAGAAAATAAATGGAAAATTTGTGCAAAAATATTTTCTTAATTATTTCTCCGCCTATCAAGCCAATCTTGCACCATATTAGATACTTTTCGAGTCTTGACTTACCCTGTACCATTGGGACAACTTCTTCTTAAAATTCTGGCCAATAAAAGGTACACATATGGCGCCATCTCAGAGGAGCATAGATGAAAATAATTAGCTCTACTGACAGGCTACTTAACCTTACTGAGTCATACAGTAGAGATTTCACTATAACGGGTAGACAAAAGACTGTCTAAAATATTCCCATACTGCGTTCTGATTTTTATGCTGTCCATAAATATCTTCTGGTGACTCAGCATGATGACTCGTAGGTGTCATGATTACGCTTGATGACTCAGCATGCTGACTCAGCATCGTCATAATGGCTCTTAGATATTTTCTTTGGTTTTGTCTCCTATTTAGGGGACAAAATTATTTAATATTTGACTGGAGCATTTTATTCAATCCAGAGCTCCAAAAATTCATCCAAAAATATCATAAAATTTCTCATATTCTAGAGAAAATCTGTGAATTTTCTCAGGTCATAACTCAACCTGTAGCCCCACTTAAAAATCATTCTTTAAAATGCCCCTTTTTGGCACAACTGGCTTTTAAGTATTCTTAAAGCCATTTTGCTGGTCTTCTGGGGATGAGACTAATTTTATAATTTTCTATAGTCTCTTAGATCATACATCCCCATTTTACCATAATTTTCTGAGGTTTCCTTATGACTCAAACAATTAAATCTACCTCTACATCTCAAATTGAGCCATAAACTTATAAATTCCTTTTAAGTTACCTCAGGGGTATTTTTGTCATCTCTCTTCACAAAAGAGCCTTAGAATATTATTTCCCATTTTCTGGGATTTTCTTAGAATTTTCTAAGTACTTTTCATTTTTACACCTGATAGCCGTAACTTTCTGAATTTACGGTTTTACCCCTGCTTAGGCTCAACCTCATAAAACCATCTCTTTGAGGCTTCTAACTTAACCTTTGGTCTGTATCTAGCCTCTTTTCTCTTTCTGGGCTTTTGAGACTTTACTGGAGCCTCTAACTTTGATTGCCCTTTAGCCCCTTAAAACATTCACTTTGCAGTTTAGTCCCTGAAACTGCTTTAACTTCCTTTCTCATCTTTAAGACCTCTACTAAAAGGGGTCTGGTAGCCTATCTCATTCAGGCTATTTTTGATACTTCTAGGCCTAAAAATCGGGGTGTTACAAACCTCCTTTTCCAAAACCATCATTGCTTGTCTGTGAAGGTCCAGGATTTTGGAAATGCCCTCAAACTTTCTATCTGAGACTTCCCCATATTCTCGAGTAGTGACATAAACTCTCTTCTAAAACTCTTGAAGCTCAGCCTGAAACATCTCCCTGAGAGATCTCTCCGTGAATGAGGGTCCAGGGGCATGAGAAGGAGCTGCAGTGGATTCGGCCTCATCCTGAGTCCTAGAGGTGCTGACAGCTGGTTGCTTCCCCTTTTCCTTCTGAGGTACCTTTTGAGATGGACTAAAAGGTAGAGGAATCCTCATTTTGTGCAGCTGTGTAATCCCAAAGGTAGGAACCTTGGTCTTGGACTCTCCAGGCTCAAAAGGGGCAATGTTATTTGCCTATAAGATGTATGTGGCCAACTGAGGATAGGGGATCGTTGTAGACTTGGATTTGTTGAGAACAAAATCCTTCATCTCATTATATATCAAAGCCCCTATATTAATCCTTTCTCCACTAATTATCTAGGCCAGTAACAAGCAATCATCTTAAGTTAAGTGTGAGAAACTCTCGGATTTATTGATCATACTTCTTGAATAGATATAGTGGATTATTCTATAATAATCACACATCTGTTTAGGAGGGAAATTTAGCTTACCGGGGTACTCATCACTTTGCATCAAAATCTTATAAGCCTTAATTTCATTCATATCTCCCCCTCTCACCGAATCTTAAGTTCCCAGCAACTCATTAATCTTATCAGCAGTAAGGTGGAAGGTTCTACCTCTAAGTTTGACCCTTAAATAGTCATTTACTAGATTGTCCTGCTCATCATATTCTTTTACTGATTCCATGTTATAGTAGAACCTTTTAATCACTTCAAGACAAAATTCTCCACCAATTATCAGCTAGTTTGAATAGTATTCTAGGGGATCACTCAAGTCCAAATTAATCTAAGTATTTTTCTTTAAGCTTTCTATATCCACAGAAACAACAGGCCAAAATCTTCGGTTTGCAAAATCAGCCTTAAACTTAGTCGAATTCACATCCTTATCAAGGTTTCGAACTAGTAATTCAAAGAAATCAAATAGAATACCTTTAGAGGGAATTTGTCTTGCCATCCCTTCACTGGCTCTCTGCTTTTTCTGCCTCGGTTGCTTGGGAATGGGGGTTCTCAAAGCGGTCTCCACAGCTTTCTGAACTGAGGCTCCTTCATCTAACTCAGTTTCTGATTCCTCAGTGACTACCGATAGCTTGGATTTGGAACGAGGAGATTTTCTTAGAGGAACAGGTTGCTCTTTGGCCCGACTTTCTCAGATTTTTAGGACATCTCTTTTCTTGGATGATTCTTCCCTCACTTTCAGCCTATACCGCTTTCTAGTGCCCGAGGGAGTAGTGTTGCTCAATTGGACTTGTTTCTCCGTGCCTTCTTCCCTTTCCACATTCGACTGTTTCACTCACGCCATTTCAGAGAAACCGACGGATTTCAGAGAGATTAATTAGTTAGAAGTAAGTGTTTCGAGGTTGGTGGTAGTCGAAAAGATGGTAGAGTTGGATTCGAGTGGATGGGTGACCAGAAATTTAATGGAATAGTGATTTTTAGACTGTTGCTAGAAACAGGGAGCAGTTTTGATCGAGTTAGGGTTCAATAACTGACGGGGGTTTTGAAACTTTTAATGTTATAAAGTTCAAAATTATCGATCATGTTATCGATCAGCGGATGATCGATCACGTGTTTGATAAATATGAAGAACACATAAGAACACTGAAGGCAATTATTGATCATGTTATCGAACAATCAATTATCGAACATGTTATCGATAAAGTTAGTAGAGGACATGCGTACCTGGTCTTTTTATTGATCATTTGATCGATAATCCGTTTATCGATCAGCTTATTGATTAATGCTTACCAAAATTTGAGTATATGTCATAAAAGACTTTCCGCTCCTGATCGATGTTCTAATCGATAATCCATTTATCGATCAACTTATCGATAATCATTGTTCTGAATATCTTCTTTCTCCACACGTGCTGTATTTATCGATCAGGTGATTGATAAATTACTTCTTTGTGGCTTCATGATTATCGATCTCTTGTTCGATCATTCCATACTCTGTTTACCTCTGTTTTTCTTCGACAAAATAGAGCTTCCTGCAAAACAAATTTCTATCCACTCCGATGCTTAAGTTAGTCATTTAATCATCAAAACATTAAATTTAAAGATTGAAATTTGAAAGATAATGTGAGATTTCTTACAACTCATTGGGATTTACCATTCCCAATTCTCTTCAAAAGAAATTGAACTTCTGTTGATCTAGAGGCTTCGTGAAGATGTCGGCTATTTGATATTCAGTGGGGATGAATTCTACCTTTACATCTTTCTTTTGAACATGATCCCGAATGAAATGATGTCGAACATCGATATGCTTAGTTCGGGCATAATGGACTGGATTCTTAGACAGACTTATCGTACTTGTAACATCCCAAATTTTGGCTCATAGATACAAGTAATAGCACAAGGAAATGATGATTACTAAGTCCAACGCAATGAAAGTCCCGAAGATTCCTTGGAAGGAAAAAGAGGTTTTCCAAGGGCAAATGTGTAAAACAATAGTGTTCGGGAACTAAAGAATGACGAACTAGAAATAACTAAGGGCCAGAGGTTATACTAGAAACTTGTAAGAGATGGTTCCGAAGGTTAGGCCTAAAGAGGGACCAAATTGCAAAGAAAAGATTCCTAGGCCAAGTAGGGACCTAATTGTAAATAATAAAAGTTCCAGTCAACCAATGCTCAAAGTTAGCAAAAAGGGCCCAAATGACTTAGAAAAATTCTAGAAAAATGGGAATAAGATCACAGAGCCAATATAAGGCTGGAAATGACGGAAATGCCTTGAAGTCATTCCAGGGTTTTGAGCAATTTGAGATAGTAACTTAAATTGAATTATTTAAGCTATGAGACGGCCTCAAATAATCAGGAAGAACTGGGGAACAGTAGTTGAGGAATTTACACAGATTGTAAAATTAATTCCGTCCCCAGAAACTGACAAGGTTAGCTTTAATTTAATTTAAAGCCTATTTATACCCTATCTGGGGAAAGTCAGAATAGCTGTCTAGAGTTTGACTTTTGACCCGAGAAAAATGAAAGGAATTTCTCGTGATGAAAGAGAAAGAATGAAACCCAGAGATAGATCAACGGAGTTACGAGCCGATAGAAAGAATTCGGAGAAGGTAACCCTGATTAAGTATTATTTAATAATATTTCTAGGAAAAGGGGAAAGAAAATATCTAAAGACAATCATGACGGTGCCAAGTCAGCATACAGAGTCACCAAATGCAATCATGACACCGCTGAGTCAACATGCTGAGTCACCAAATGCAATCATGACACCTACGAGTCATCACGCTGAGTCAGCAGAAGATATTTATAGACAGCATAAAAATTAGAATGCAGTACGAGTATATTTTAGACAGTCCTTTATCTACTCGTTATAGTGAAATCTCTACTGCGTGACTCAGTAAGGTTAAATAGCCTGTCAGTAGAGCTAATTATTTTCATCTATGCTTCTCTAAGATGGCACCATATATGTACTTAATTAAGATGAGAAAATGGTGCTAGAACATGTCCTAGTGGTACCAGGTAAGTCAAGACTCAAAAAAGTACCCGATACGGTGCAAAATGGCAAAATAGGTAGAGGAATACCTAAGGGCTATATTTTGCACGAATTTTATTTACTTTTCTCCCTATTTTAATGCCAAAATGATGAAAGAATATGGAAGAGACAAGTGTACAGTTAGATCGGAAAAGAAGGTATTACATGTACGGTCGGATGCAAGACACGTGTACGGTCGGATGCAAGACATGTGGCTTGATGATGTAAGCATGATGTCATCAAGATGAGGTAAGCATGATGTCATAGGACATGTGTCATCAGAAGATAAAAAGAGAAAATGGACGGTACAGATCAAGCCACGTATTTTTAAGATCAACAGTCGAGATTCAGTCTTGTTTTCTATAAATACCCCTCCCCTCCCTCTCATTTCGTCCTAAGCCATGAAAACCTTGGGAAAGCTCTTGCAAAATGGTTTCTAGGGAGAGAAAGAAGAGGGAGAAAGAAAGGTTAAGTGATCCCAAGCCAGATCAAACTCTAAAACAAGATATGTGTGCCGTTTTTGATGTAGTTTCTACCTCCCTTGTTATTTTTGAGCTAGTGGTTAGTTTAATTGGATTTTTTATGATTGAAATCCTATGGGGAGGTGCTGCACGAAATTTATTGGAATAGGAGAAGATGGTATAGATGTTAACAACATGTTTAAAGGCTTGGAAACAACAAGAATCAAGTGGTTTGTGTTGATTGTGCAAGAAATCCAACGTTCCCTTAGTTTGTGATTCTGTTTGGCCTTGACTGTTATGAATGGTTGGGATTGGATTTTGATTTTTTTGAGCTTGGAAATGGATTCTACATACAAAATTATGTGAGGATAGTATGTGAAAATAATTTTAGGAAAGTTGGAATTGAAACTCAAAAGTTAGAGTTCAAGCATGTTCAACAAAGAATTAGGTAGAGATAAGTTGATGACTTAATTCTAATAATTATTTTGCATAATTTATTGATGTGTTTAGGATCTTGGAACATCCAAGAGGATGTTTAATGGTGTTGACCAAAAATCCATAGGGTTGGAAAGACAAGAGAATCAAAGGAAAAGCAAGAAGAAAGCTATGTTACAAGGTAGTGAACTTACCTATATTGTGTGCTTGATATGTATGCTTGCATGATGTCGTTGTATTGCCATGATGTGACTAAGCTATGATGAAATGTTTGCAAAGTTATATTTGCAAGTTTATGTTATGCTTTGCCTTGGCAATATGTATGAAAGTATGAAATGCTTTAGGTTACTTTCCATGGCATTCATGTGTTAATGTTATAAAACATGTCATGCATGTGCATTATGTCTTACATGCTTATAGGTAGCGTTTGCTACTGAGATTCCCCAGAATCTCATCCCTCCCTAACCAACCATTTAGGTCAATCAATGGTGCGTAATAATGGCACGAGAGGCAAGGAGAAGAAAGTGGAGAATTATTGACGTTAATGAATAATGTTATTATTCAATGTGTAATTCTCTCATTATATAATTTATATTATGGATGCTAGTGATGCCATGTATTTAATTAAAGTGTTTATGGGATGAATAGAAATGTATGAGGATGATTGGGAAAGTGTAAACACAATTTATATATGCCAAAGAAATATAAAGAATTAAAGTAAAAAAGAGGTTAAGAGACAAAACGTAAGTCATGGAGCAGTGAGTTTGTAGCTCCAGTTTGACCTATCAAATGAACGAGTTAAGCCATAAAATTTGACAGATTCATAGTACACATCCCAAGCTTTAAAAGGAGAAGTAGATCTCCTCAATCGGATGTGTACATAAGGAGATATGATTTTTATGGAATTAGTTATGATTTTTCAAAATTGGACCTGAAATCTGAATTTAAGCAGTGGAAAGTAATACGAGTAGTTATGTTGAAATTTTAAATCCACTGGCTTGTGTCATGACCTGCTTGAACCATTACGCTTACTAATGCGCACTCTGAGGGGTTAAAGGTAGGATGTTTCAGTACTCGTGTTATCACATAGGATTGGTGAAACGTCCTACCTTTAACCCCTCAGAGTACGCATTAGTAAGTGTTATGGTTCAAGCTGATCATGACGCAAGCCTGTGGATTTAAAATTTCAACATAATTACTCGGGTTACTATTCACTGATTAATTCTCATATTACAGGCCCAACTTCAAAAATTCATAACTAATTCCATACAAATTGTATTGAAGTGTTCTAAAATTCTACGAAAAGTTGTTTCGATGCTCTTTGAGGGAAAAATATCCAATTGGATTGATCCTTACCCAATTCATACAGTTTAATCAATAAATATTAATGTTCATTTCGTAAAATCTGGAACTTCCAGATTCTATGCCTCAACTTTGAAAATTCGTATCTCCTTGTGCATGTATCCAATTGAGGTGATCTACCTCACATTTTAAAGCTTGAGATGTGTACTATGAGTCTACCAAATCTCGTGACTTAACTCATTCCTTTGACAGGTCAAACTAGAGCTACAAACTCACTACTCTAAGACCTACGTTTTATCTCTTAACATCTCTTTACTTTAATTCCTTTTATTTCTTTGGCATACATAACATGGGCTTACTCTTTCCCATTCATACTCATACATTTCTATACATGTCATAAGCATTATAATTCAATACATAGCATCATAGGCATCCACAACATAAATTACATAATAGGAGAATTACACATTGAATAATAATATCATTAATTAACATGAACAATTCTCCACTTTCTTCTCCTTGCTTCTCATGCCATTATTGTCCATTGATGATTGACCTAAATGGTTGGTTAGGAAGAGGTGAGATTCGAGGGAATCTCAGTAGCAAACAATACCATATTAATCATGCTAGGTGGATGCTAATGCACTACACGTAACTTGTTTATTCTCTTGTTAATTAGTGACATATTAGCAGGTGATAAAGCTCAATTTTTATATATTTTATCCCACATTAATTTAGGATTTAAATGATAATTTTGAGCTTAATTAGACTTTTTATGGATAATTGGATTAATTGGTTGATTTTTGGATTTTGCATAAAAATTGAGATTTTGGATTAAAAATATGAATATTTTGTGCTTTCCTATTTTTGACTTGGAATTAATTTTTCTATTTCTTTGGAAACAAGTCTCATATTTTTAGAAAGACTATTTTTAGAAAGTTTTGCACTTTCTTGCCTAATTTTTGTGCAGATTTAATATTTAATTTTTGATTATATTTGGATATAATCTACATTAATGGATGCACTTAAATTCTTGTAGGTCAAGAAAGAGTATATGGGAAATCCAATGGTGCAAGATTGTTTCTTAGAATTTAAGCACAATCCAATGGCTAATATCTAGTGGGTCAATTAATTACTAATAGGCTTGAGTTTTGGATCCAAGAAAATTTCCTTTTCTCTCCTAAAATAATCCCTCTAGCACGCCTACATATCACTCTTTCCTTCTTCATTGGAACACAGAATTCAATGCCTAATACCCCTTAATCATTGATCCCATATTCACGCCTAAGGATACCTCTTTTCCATTGTCCATTGACTTACGCACGGACATCAATTTTTCAACGCCACCTCTCCTCCCCCTCATTCACGTCAAGCAAACCCACCAATTAAATAACCATCCTCTTTCACCAACATAATCCACTTCCTCTTCTTTCTTAATCCACTTCATCTCCACGAAGCATTATCTTCTCTTCTTCACCCCTCATGGCTGCGGCATCTAATGACTTTAGAGGGAAGATAATTTTCATGGAGGCTTAAGCTTGTTAGGGAGGTAACTTGGGATGAGCATGAAGGAGACTAGAGCCTTGGGCTAGCACTTAAAGACCACAAGGGAGTGATATTCCATTTATCTTTCTAATTCAAGGACTTGAAATTGTTTAGTTTTAAATGAGTTCAAGTTGTAATTTTGTTGAGACAATTTAGTTCTAGATTGTCAATTTTATTCTTGGATTAAATTGATATTTGGATCTTATTTGTGCCAAGATACTTGTTGGAATATATGTTTGGAACCTTTGCATTGTTAATTGAATTTATAATTGAGTTTTCATTATGAGTTTAATTATCAATGTGGTTTGAATTACAAAATTTAGGTTCTTTCACCTCTTAATTGTTTAATTAAGTTGGTTGATTATCTGATTGTTTAATTGGATAATTTCAAAACATAATTTCCAAAATTAAATTGAATTATCTTCATTGGTTTTAATAGGCTTAATTAACCAACCTTATACTGTTATGAGTTCTCTAATGGTTTAAGGGTTTTTGAAGTTAAGGGTTTCCTTTATTTCAAGTAGGTAGTTAAGTTTATTAATTCCACTCTCTTATCATCTCCTTTTGGTCTAATTAACTGATTAAGGTTATGAAGGTTGAATTCATGCGAATCCTAAGTTGTGCCCTCTACCGTACCTGAAGAGAAATCTCCGAATTTTTACTTGCTAATTCTCTTTGCTTTCTGATTAATTTTCTTTATTCATTATTTTTATTTTCCTTCAAAAAACCCCCCCAAAAACTGCATTGCATTCATTTAGTTTAATTTAATTTTCATACATATTTTAGGACATTTGCATCTTGCATTTAGAGTTAGAATTTTGCATTTTAGTTTAGGTCCAATTTATTGCAGTTTTTATCACCTAAATTTTTACCTAAAGAAACCCACAACTTGCTCCTTGGAAGTAATGACCTAGGTCGATCCTAAACTACAAATTAATTAGGACCTAGTTTAATTGAGTGCTTTAACGACAGAGGCATCATCAGCAGGCTCAAAGCTAACTTCTTGATGCATGGCCATGGAGACATAATCTACTAATCATGAATAGCAATTACAAAAGCTAAAACATGTCACAATAACATTCAATAACATGTACAAGGCAACACACAAGTATACAACATCAAGCAATGACAATAGGTAAGTTCACTACCTTGCACCTCAAGCTTTCCTCTTACTTTTCCTTTAACTCCCTTGACTTTCCAACCATGTGGAAATTTAGTTAACATTACCAAACATCCTCTTGGATGTTCCAAGGTCCAAAACATAGCCATATGATCATACAATCTATTAGGACCAAGAGATTACATAATATTCAAGACTACCTCTCTTGACCCTCAACCCTTTCTCTTGGTTTTAGGGTTTTCTTTCTAGCTTTTCTAACATAAATCTCATCATTTCCTATTAGTATATACCCGATTTCAGAGAAAATATGAAATAAATATCTAAAGGTCTTGAAAAATTCCTAAAACTTCCAGATCACACTGTTGGAATAAATATGGATTTATCATGAAAAGAAATGGAATTTTGGAAGCCCTTAGCTATTTTTCCCTAATAGGAGGCAAGAAATTGGGTATTATGGGACCAAATAATTTTTAAAATTACCCTAACCAATTCCATTACTTTCTAATCAGTTTTTACCATTTAGTTAGCATCCAACAAGGCCCAAATTCATGCTCATCTTGACCAGGACAGGTGGCTTGTGTGCTGGGCAAATTTTCAACCATTGGATCAACTCTCTTGAAAAGTGAGTCAAAGCATGTGTGGCTAGGATTTATTCTTCATTTTGGCCGGGCTTTGCACTTAATTTAGGGTAGAAATAGCTGCCCAAGGGCAGGGTTTTGGGCAAGGCACTCAAAATCCAAGGTTAATAGAGGGGAGGTTCTGCACAATTTTCTTCTTGGCTTCCATTACTCTTCAAATCACTTCCAATCCAAGGTTAATCATCAAGCTTTAATCCAAAACTCCTTAAGGTATGTTTAGGCTCTAATTTGATGCTTTTTCTATGGTCAAACCGTGACTTAATTTGAGGGGGAAGTGCTGTTTCATTTCTGTTATGCTGAAAGTTCTAGGAGGGCATAGCAAATTGAGTATAAGTTTGTGTTGTTGATGTTTGGTGCTGTTTTGAATGGGTTATGGAAGAAATTACCCTAGGACCTATGATTATTCAGTTCAGCCAACTCAAGAACTCAAGGATAGGAATTGTTTCAATAAGTTTTAATGGTTCCAATGGATTTAAAATGTGATTTTATGTAGGATTATGCCAAGGAAGTATGTTCAAATCCATTGGAATCAAATGAGGAAATTTATGAACCTAAGAGGAAGTGTTCATCCATCTTGAATATATGGACTTATGATTGGATTTTGATGGTTTTAATGCTTCCATTGAACTCCTTGGGTGTTTTTGGTGTAGGGTTATATAGAGGAATTGAATTTGGAAGCATTAAAAATCAAAGTTAGAAACTTTGACATTTTCCTTGAAAAAATTCGTTTCTGTTTTAACCAGAACTTAAGGAAGGGATTTGATTTTGTAAAACTTGATTTGATATTTGAATTCTACATGAAAAACTGTGTAGGAATGGCCAAGGAGGTTTCTTGAATCAAAAGGAAAACAATTAGGCCAAAAAATCCAAAGAAAAAGGGTTTAATGTTTAAGTAATAGGGAATGTGTTTGAATAATTGTTGAATGATTCGCATTGGTATTGGTTTGATAGGTACCTTGCCAAATCCTCAAGAAAACATCTTGCACTTAAACGAAATCAAGGACCAAGTCCCAAAAAGTAGCATTGAATTACACTTTGATTGTTTTCTTGCTTACGCTGATGTGTTAATGTGAATGTGTGCAATGTGTGCCATGATGTGACTAAGTTTTATTGCAAATGTTGATTGCAATGTTTGAATTATGTTTCCTTGGCATTATGTCCATTGAATATGTGTATGATAGCTTACTTTCCACGGCATAAAAGCATGAACATATAAACAAGATAAATGTACAAAAGCATTGCACATAGTGTTTGCAGGAATGCATGATAATTGTGATTCTGTGCTAGTGGGATTTCTTTGAAATCTCACTGTTATGGTTAACACCACCTAAGAGGGAGTTCAAGTAAGGGCAAAGGTAAGGAAATTGTCCCAGAGGCCTAATGAACAGTTAATGTACTCTAGCGTAAATTTTGGAACTTGTCATGTAATATTATGACTTTGGAAATGTTGTTGGATAATAGCTCCTAAGGGGAGCCAAGCATATATGTCTATGTTTAAACATGTGAAAGCATAGTAGAATTTATATTCAAGCTTGTATTAAGCCCCAAATGATTAAGGATGGGTAAAATGTTATGAAAGAGCCAATACAAAGGTAATTAGGGGATAACCTTTGACTAAAAAGGACCAAACTTGGTGGATATGAAATAAATAGCAAGTGTTTGAATCTGGATTTGAAATTTGGCAGAATAATAGATCATATTTTTAGCTTTAAATCAACTGGTAGATCATTAAATTTGGAATTTTTTTGAAAGAGTTATGCCCTTCCAAAGTTGGGCAAAAATACTGGAAATTTCAGAATTTACCAAATGAATAGTACATAATTGTGTGGAAATTGGTATTGATCTGTGAGAAATTGATACCTGTGAATATTTTTCCTATGTAGAACATTTCATAAGCTTTATGTGAGACTTGAAACCACTCTGTTTTGATTTTTCTACATTTAGTTATGATTTTTCAAAGTTGACCTAATTTTTAGGGGTTACATGAATAGTAACCGAAATAAAAAATTTAAATCTTGGTTTTTACCTACTTTGAGCATCGTGTAACAATTCCAAATAGTTCTAAAGGACATATAATGGGGTTCAAAATGAAGGTGTTACATTAGGCTCAAAAGTTTGGATGCTACAATTCTCCCCCTCTCAAAAGAATTTCGTCCTAGAAATTCCAAGTCAACCCTCTATTATTACCTTTAATGAGAGGTTAACTGAGGAGAATATCCCCACTTATACTTAACTCTGACCTCTTCAACTTTTCATTATACCTCATTTTTGGGTTTCAACCCTGGACTTCATACTTACATAACTTGTCATTTTATACTTTTTTGTCATTTACATGAGCATGGCCTTTGCCTTTAAGAATTTTGTCACCACTACTCACATTCTTCCTATGCTTTAGGCTCATCCTTTCATAATAATACCATGACAGTATACCTGTTTTCTTAGTATTTTACTATACCATGGCATTTCGAGTTCTCTTAATACAGCCTTTATCCATTCTTTGCTGTGTACCCTTCCATTCCTCTTTACTTTAAGGGCATATCTCCTTTCTTTCCTTCATTGACTAGAACAGAATTGAGCCTAGTCTAATCAACAATAAAGGTGTCTGGAACAAGTCAAGGGTACTCTCTCTATATTAGTCCACCACTGAAGGAGATTTCAGTATCTCAAACTCATCTCTGGTCATCGTCTTCCCAAAGAGGTACTATATTCTTACCCCTATGGCTCAGCCATTTTCTCTTAGGCTCGGTCTACTGTGACCTTGGGAGCTACTGCACTCTACTGTAAGCCTCTTCAGGATCCATTGTGACCCTGGAATACTATCATCAATCTGAGCTATCTTAGGATCTCTAGGAGACTCTAGACCATAGAGTTGAGTAATAAAATAAGTCACCTCCACTCAGCTAGTAACTTGATTGATTATTCCCCAAGACTAATCACAGATATCAATATTGTCTTCTTAGGTCCTATTCAATCCTTTCTATCAACTCCTCAAATTCTTAGCCTTTCCATGTTTCTTTAGCCCTTAGTTTTAGCTTCCTTAGGCCACTTTCCTTTCTTTGTGCCTTTCGAATCCCTAGGCACTGGCTTATCTCTAGATCCCATTAACTTGCCATTGTATCAATACCAGGCTGCCTCATCTTAGGACTCTACAGGCCTTGTTATCCCTTAACAATTTGGATAGCATCGAGAGAGGACTTGTATCATCACATTCTCATTATCCTTCAATATTCCATAGTACCCTGTTAAGCTCAAGGAGCATCTGTTTGCATATTAGCTTCTGTTGTCCTAACCAGTTTCACTCTCTCTCTGGGTTAAGGTCCGTCTTGTGCCTTACCTCGGCTGCTTCTACTTTTCCTGTGGGAGGATAGATTGCTTTAACTGGAGCATTGTCAACTCAACCACTTACTTTCTATTTCATTCCTTTAGAGGATAGCTTACTCTTACTAGAGCAGCGTCACTCTGATTCGGAGAACCACTTCCCAATCTTAGAGAGCTACTTCATGGTCAAGACTTTCCTCATATGCAATCTCTGCCAGGGTACATTCCTCGAATACCATATCCCTATCAAAGGGAGCCTCTCTACTGGACTACTCAATCTTTTAGGCAGCTGCATCTATCTATAGGAATCTCATTCCTTAGATTCCTTAATTGCCTGAGTTATATGGTTGCATGCTCTTGAATGCCTTAGAGACATAAAAGAATACTGTTTAGTCCTTGACATTATCATGTATCTAAGCATCATCGAGCTCTAGGTATCACCAGGAACTTGCTTATCTCTCTCTGTTCATTAGTTCCCAATGCGACCATCCACTATCATGTTCTTGTTCATTTCCTTTCATCTCTATCCTCAAGAGGGATCTTGCCTCACTTTACTCTCTCTAACTTTATTTACCTCTTGACCAATTATTCCTATGGTCAGGCACCTAGGTCATCATTGACCCTTCATTCATTGTCATCTAATCGAGGTCACATCGATTACTTAAGGTACAGGTTGACATTCGGTTCCCTTACTACGGCATCAACTTATACCTCTACCTGGCTTACTGTACCTTTAACCATTCATTTCTATGGTCATATACTAATCATAAAGTGACCATATTACATAGCAGGCATTGACTATTAAAACATCTTCGCTGTGTGACATTCCAGTCAGGCATCTTTAGTCAATCACCTGAGGCTTAGGTTGTCACCCTACTTCCCTATTAGGGTATGGACTCCTACCCCTTACTGGCTTACCATACTCTTAGCCATTACCCTCTGGAGATGTCTTTCAACTTTGACTTATTCCCTTGTCAAGCTATCTCAGCTCAACCATTCCTCTCTTGAGGGGGAGTCCCTTAGCAGTGACTACCTATCTCTCAAGTTACTCTCTGTCATTCCTTACTTTTCTTCTCTGTCTATTTCCCTTGAAGAAAACACCTCAATATCTTAACCTTAGTTGGACCAATCCTAGTAACCCGTTACTTTTCTAATTTAGGTTTTCTCTAATACCGGGCTTTGCTTGAACCAATACTCTGCTTATACCTTAGTAAGAACCTCTACCATAACTTCTGTTATGTCTCAACACTTGCCAGAACCTTTTCTCTGATACCGAAATGAAACATCCTACCTTTAACCCCTCAGAGTGTGCATTAGCAAGTGTTATGGTTCAAGCTGATCATGACGCAAGCCTATGGATTTAAAATTTCAACATAATTACTCGGGTTACTATTCACTACTTAATTCCCATATTACAAGCCCAACTTCAAAATTTCATAACTAATTCCATACAAATCGTATTGAGGTGTTATAAAATTCTACAGAAAGCTGTTTCAATGCTCTTTAAGGGAAAAATATCCAATTGGATTGATCCTTACCCAATTCGTACAATTTAATCAATAAATATTACTGTTCATTTCGTAAAATCTGGAACTTCCAGATTCTATGCCTCAATTTTGGAAATTCGTATTTCCTTGTGGACACATCCAATTGAGGTGATCGACCTCTCATTTTAAAGCTTGAGATGTGTAATATGAGTCTGCCAAATCTTGTGACTTAACTCATTCCTTTTATAGGTCAAACTAAAGCTACAAGCTCGCTGCTCCAGGACTTACGTTTTATCTCTTAACATCTCTTTACTTTAATTCTTTTTATTTCTTTGGCATACATAACATGGGCTTACTCTTTCCCATTCACACTCATACATTTCTATACATGCCATAAGCATTATAATTAAATACATGGCATCATAGGCATCCACAACATAAATTACATAATAGGAGAATTACACATTGAATAATAATATCATCCATTAACATGAACAATTCTCCACTTTCTTCTCCTTGCTTCTCATGCCAATATTGCCCATTAATGATTGACCTAAATGGTTGGTTAGGAAGGGGTGAGATTCAAGAAAATCTCAGTAGCAAACAATACCATATTAATCATGCTAGATGGATGCTAATGCACTACACGCAACTTGTTTATTCTCTTGTTAATTAATGACATATTAGCATGCTCAAAGCTAACTTCTTGATGCATGGCCATGGAGACATAATCTACTAATCATGAATAGCAATTACAGTAGCTAAAACATGTCACAATAACATTCAATAACATGTACACGGCAACACACGAGCATACAACATCAAGCAATGACAATAGGTAATTCACTACCTTGCACCTCAAGCATTCCTCTTACTTTTTCTTTGACTCCCTTGACTTTCCAACCATGTGGGAATTTGGTTAACATTACCAAACATCCTCTTGGATGTTCCAAGGTCCTAAACATAGTCACATGATCATACAATCTATTAGGACCAAGAGATTACATAATATTCAAGACTACCTCTCTTGAACCTCAACCCTTTCTCTTGGTTTTAGGGTTTTCTTTCTAGCTTTTCTAACATAAATCTCATCATTTTCCATCCTTAAGATCCATTTCCTATTAATTAGACCACTTAGATGGCCTTAGATTCAAGAAGATCAAATCTAAAAATTGTGCTTCGCGGGTACTATTCACACAGAAATTCCAGAATTTTTGCTCAACTTTGAAAATTCATAATTAATTCTACAAAAATACAAATTGAGTGGTTCCAAGTCTCACTGAAATCTCCTTAAGTTAAATTTAGAAAAAAAATAATTTCAAGAACCAATTCTATGCTGAACAGTACTGGATATGTACGGAATTTGAAACTCTTTCAAAAGCTAAACACTATTTCCAGATTTCAAACTTTATCTTTAAAAAATCTCCATAAATCGTACACATATCCAAATGAAGTGTTCTACCTATGGATTTAAAGCTTATGGAGTGTACTTTAATCTGCCAAATTTCAGAATCAGATACAAAGAGTAACCAATTCGAAATAGGTATCAAATCAGATGCTACAACCATCACATACCTTGATCTTGAAGCTTGAACTTAGGTGGACTTTCTTTCACTAGAAATAGCTCTTTCTCTCTCTAAATGCAAGAGCGGCAGAGTTTCCCTTATGGTTCCTTGCTTGTCAAAATGTGAGGGGAGGGAGTGCCTATTTATAGCCAAAAATTTGGCTTGAATGGACCAAAATACCCTTGGTGGCTAATAAAAAGGATAAGGGCAATTTTGGAACTTCAAGTTGACTTTTACATCATCATTGCATCATCTTCTTGCATCATGCTTACCTCAACCTTCTAGAAGATGTCAAGTGTCACAAATGTGGTGGAGGAGAAGGGAGATTAGATCCTAGCCATTGGATCAAACTTGTTTCATAAGTTTCCTCTGAATTTACTTGACCCACATTTCTCTGGCTTTCTTTATGGCCTTCCGGAGCTCAGAAAATTCTTCTGTCTACTCCATAAATTCTCTTTAATTTTAGAAAATATCTATGAATTTTCTTAGGCCATAGCACTTCCTTTAAGCTTTGCATAAAAATTCATTGACTTAATTACCCTTTTATCAGCATAATCGGCTCTTTAATTTATTAAAGCCATTCCACTGGCCTTTTGGTTACGGGACTAATTTTATAAATTAGTATAACCTTTCAACCATTTAACCTCATTTTTACATATATTGTTAAGGTCTCTTGTTATTTTAAATAATTACCTCAAACAATGTACTTTTTATCGGCTATAAACTTATAAATTCCATTTAAGCTACCTCAGGGGTACTTTCGTCTTTTCTCTTCACAGAAGAGCCTTAGAATTCTTTGTATACTCTTCCATTTTTACCCTTGTTGGTCATAACTTTCTGAATTTACAGTTTAGTCCCTGCTTGGACTTAACTTCATACAATCCTCTCTTTGAGGTTTCTAACTTAACCTTTGGCCTGTATCTAGCCTCTTTTCTCTCTCTAGGCCTCGAGACTTTACTGGAGCCTTTAACTTTGATTACACTTTAGCCCCTTGAAACTTTCACTTTGCAGTTTAGTCCCTAAAACTGCTTGAACTTCCTTTCTCATCTTTGTGACTTCTGCTCAAAAGGGGTCTGGTAGCCTATCCAATTCAGGCTATTTCTGGTACATCTAGGCCCAAAAGTTTAGATGTTACAATTGGAATCTCTCGTAAGTTGATTCCTAGATCTTGTAGTTATTGCTTTAACCATAGAATCTGAGCACAACAACTTGCAATGGCCACATATTCTGATTCTGTTAAGGAGATTGCCACAGTATTCTACTTTTTGCTTGACCACGAGACAAGGCACCCTCTGAAAAATTGACATTGTCCACTGGTGCTTTTTCTGTCTGTCTTATATCCTCCATGATCTGTGTCTGAGTATCCCATTAGATATTCTACTCCCTTCTTTGGGCACCAGATTCCCAGATTTTGACTTTCGATAAGGTATATGAGAATTCTCTTGACGGCTTCTTCGTGTGACTCTTTTAGAGCTGATTGATATCTTGCACACATTCCCACACTGAATTGTATATCTGGTCTACTAGCCATGAGATATAGTAATGAACCAATCATTCCTCTATATCTGGTCAGATTCACGCCCTTGCCGTTTTCGTCTGCGTCTAGCGAGATGGTTGAGCTCATTAGAGTTTTTACACTTTTGGCATTTTCTAATCTATATTTCTTTAGTAACTCCTTCAGATACTTCGTCTGGGATATAAATATGCCATTTTTCTTCTTCTTGATTTGTAATCCCAGAAAGAAATTCAACTCTCCTATCACCGACATTTTGAATTCTCCCTGCATTAGCTTAGCAAACTCTTGACAAAGATCTTCATTAGTAGCTTCGAAAATAATATCATCCACATAAATTTGAACAATCAAAAGATCTTTCCTACTTCTTTTAATGAAAAGAGTAGCATCTACTTTGCCTCTTTCGAATCCTTTTTCTATCAGAAAATTGCTAAGACGTTCATACCAAGCTCTGGGAGCTTGCTTTAAACCATACAAAGCCTTTTTCAGTTTATAAACGTGATCAGGAAAGTTTGAATCTTCAAAACCAGGAGGTTGCTCGATAAAAACTTTTCTGAAATATGTCTGTTCAAAAAAGCACTTTTAACATCCATTTGATATAGTTTGAAATCTTTAATGCAAGCAAAGGCTAAGAGTACCCGTATGGCCTCCAATCTAGCTACTGGAGCATAAGTTTCTTCATAATCGATCCCTTCTTCTTGATTATATCCTTTAGCCACCAATCTGGCTATGTTTTTGACGATTTATGCAGACTCATCATGCTTATTTTTGAATACCCATTTGGTGCCTATGACCAAATGATCATTAGGTCTGGGTACCAGTTCCCAAACTTGGTTTCTCTCGAATTGGTTAAGCTCTTCCTGCATTATGACTATCCAGAATTCATCGGATAGGGCCTCGTCAACATTGGTAGGTTCAATGTGGGATATGAATGCTGAGAAGCACACTTCATTGAACACTTGTCTCCGGGTTTTAACCCCTTCATTGACTTTACCAATGACTTGTTCCAGTGGATGGTCTCGGTTATGTCTCCAAGCCTTAGGCTGCTCTAAATTTTCTTGTGAAGAAGATTCATTTAAATCATTTTTGTTTTCTAAATGTTCTTCTGAAGGTAATTTGTTTGAAGACTTGTTTAAATCCAATTTTTGAAAATTTTGAACGATCTCTGCCTCGTCATCTAGAGGTTTTAAAATTGGTTCGGTTTCAGTAAACACAATATGAATTGATTCTTCAATTGTAAAAGTACATTTGTTGAAAACCCTATAAGCTTTACTATGATTAGAGTAACCAAGAAATAAACCTTCATCAGCTTTAGGATCGAATTTACCCATATTTTCTTTGTTGTTGTTGTGAATGTAGCATTTACTCTCGAAGATCCTTAAATGAGCTAGGTTAGGCTTTCTTCCTTTGTATAGCTCATACGGTGTTTTCCCGAGTAGCGTTCTGATGTAGGCTCTATTGGAGATGTAGCAAGTCGTGCTCATTGCTTCTGCCCAGAATACTTGTGAAATTCCTTTCTCGTTCAGTATTGCCCTTGCCATTTCTGTGAGCACTCTATTTTTCTGTTCGACAACACTGTTTTGTTGAGGAGTTCTTGGAGCTGAAAAATTGTGATCAATTCCATGCTCATTACAGTAATCTGCGAATTCGTTGTTTTCAAATTCTCCTCCATGATCAGACCTGATTGACACAATGAAAATACCTTTCTCATTTTTGGCAAAAACAATAAATGTATTAAATGTTTCATCTGTAGAGGAAAGAAAAAAAGTCCAAGTGAATCTTGAATAGTCATCAACTATCACAAGAGTGTACAGGTTTCGACCAAAACTTTTCACTCTCGATAGACCAACCAAATCCATATGAAGCATTTGGAATGGCCTTTCGGTTGAGACTGTCTTCTTTGATTTAAATGAAGACTTTATTTGTTTACCTTTCTGATAGGCGTCACCAATAATATCATGTTCATACTGAATTTTTAGTAAACCAACAACCAAATCCCTTTTAGTTGATTTTGAAAGTTGATTCATGTTAACATGTGCAAGACGTTTATGCCAAACCCAACTTTCCTCCTTTTTACTAATAAAATAGTTTTTAGAAGATTTAGAGTCAATTTGAAGTGTATAACAGTTACCGTCCCTTGGAACTCTCAGCTTTATATTCAACTCTTCTTTCTTCAATGGGAGATCGTCTTTACTTATTACTAAGCATTTTTCGGAATCAAAGATCATCCAGTTGTTTTTGTCGGTACTCTGACTGACACTGAGTAGATTGTGGCACAGACCTTCCACGTAGTACACATCTTCAACCTTCATTCCTTTATTACTTCCTATTTATCCAATTCCAACAATTCTTCTGGATTAATTACCACCAAAAGTTACTTTGCCTTCGTCTTTTGGTTTGAGTAATGTGAACTTCTCAATATCATCGGTCATGTGTCTAGAGCATCCACTGTCGATGCACTATTTGTTCGTTCTAGATGCTTTGAGGCATACTTGTAAAAAACACAATCATGTTTTAGGTACCTATACCTTCTTGGGTCCTTTTTGGTTAGTATGAGTTGTCCTAGGCACATAAGTATCTTTGGGCACCCATTTTAATGTCCTGTAAATCCCTTTCTTCTTGTGATAACAAGAAGAGGTTGTATGACCTTTACGGTTGCAATAAGAGCAAAGTGCAAATGGATTAGAGGAATGAATAGTATTTCTAAAGAATGTAAGATATGATCGACCACTACTCTTCTTCTTTCCCTTCGACTTATCCTGAGTAAGATCATATCCTATTCCAGTTTTATCCATGGAACATCATTGAGCTCCCAAAATCACTTTGGGCATTTCACTACCCTTAATGAATTTTTCTAAGGTTTTTGTGAGATCCTCGGCCTTCTTTCTGTTCTTTTCATATTCTACGCATCCTGGGACTACGTTGTCTTCGGGCTTCATTTGTTGTTCTTCCAGGAACTTTATTCTTTTCTTGGAGCTTACCAACTCCTTTGCAATTCTTACTAATTCCAAGTGTAATGTATTGTATTCAGACTGTAATTCATCATAAGAGGGTTCAGAAGTGATTACCTCATATGTCTCTGATTCTTCATCTTCTTGAGCCATGAGACAGATGTTGGCAGTTTCTTCATCATCACTTTCTTCTTCTTATTCCAAAGAGCTATCGCCCCAGGTTGATGTGACAAAGGCCTTCTTCTTTCTAAATCTTTCTTTCTTCTTTTCTTTGTCCTTTATCTTGGATAGTTAGGGACCCTCTGCTTTGATATGTCCTGGTTTCTTGCATTCAAAGCAAATGATCAGTTCTTTTGATTTATTTTGAGATGTCGAGATTCTACATTTTTACTAGAACTTCCTTCCAGCTCTGCTTTTGTAGAATTTCTTGAATCTTCTGACGATGAGGCCGATCTCATCATCCTTCAGGTCTTTTTTCTTGTCATCTTCGCTCTCTTGAGTTTTAAGAGCGATACTTTTACAGTTCTTCTTATTCATCTCCTTTACAAATCTTTGCTTGCTCTCATATTCTGCAAGGCTTCCGAATAACGCTACAATAGAGCCAATTGATTCTCCTTTTATTTTTTAATTGCTGTTACCTTCGGCTCCCATTCTTTTGTGAGACCACTTAAGATTTTTCTCACTTGGTCTTCCTAACTATACTTCTTTTCGAGTGCCATGAGATGATTTATGAGATGTGAGAATCTGACTTCCATGTCTTAGACACTTTCTCCATCCTTCATTCTAAATAGCTCGAATTTTGTGGTAAGAGTGTTGATTTTACTCTGTTTTACACCGGTGGTCCCTTCGTGAGCTATCTCCAGTGCTTCCCACATTTCTTTTATCGTTTCTAAACTGGAAACTCAGAAGTATTCTCGTTGGCTCAGTGCACAGGTAAGCATGTTGATGGCTTTGTCGTTTAAGGTCACCAACTTTCTGTCTTCTTCATCAAACTTGCTAGGACTCTTACGTACTTGCTGTCCATCTACGGTTTTCATAGGGACATAGTTACCGTTCTCTATCACGTCCCACAATCCATACCGAGTCGCCTTGATGAAGATTTTCATCCTCATCTTCCAGAAGGTATAGGTTTCACCATTGAAGCCTAGTGGTTAGGATGTTGAGCACCCTTCAGGTAGCACGCTGTCTCTGAATTCTGCCATGGGATCTCTCTTCGAACTGTTAAGTCTTTACTAAAGACACCTGCTTTAATACCAAATGTTAGTGGCAGTCTCACCCAAGAGGGGGCTGAATTGGGTGACTTATAAAAATTTACGAAATTAAAACAAAGAACTATCGGAAACAGAGAGTGAGTTTAGAATGATTTCACCGTAGAGAGAAAGACACAAGATTTATATTGGTTTAGTCTCAACCACTTGACTTACGTCTAGTTCTCAGAACACCTCTGAGTATTTCACTATGTTCTAAGATTGATCAGGCTCTTGGCGCCTCAGTACAGTAATTGAAACTCTCAATCACTCCCCCTTACTTCCCGTAAGGTTACAGCCCCACTCAAGAGTCCACACCCTTGAGTATCAGACAAACGTGATTAATAAGTAGTAAATAAACTCTCTTACAGAGTGAATAAATGATAATCACTGACGCTCGGTGTTATGGAAGAATAGAGTATTGAATGCAACAGTAAAAATCAACAGAAAGCAACCTGAACCATTATTTACTGGTCAAGACTACTCCCAAAGTGGAGAAGGGAGGTCAAGGTGATACCTCTTCTAATGCGAGTAAGAAGAGAAAGTGACGATCGGACAACTGCAGAAACAAGAAAGGTGGAAAGCCATTAAAGGGCAAGGAATGTGCAAAGTATGGCAAGAACCACGGTAACAAACTGTGCATAGCTGGACAGAATATTTGCTACACATGTGGCAAACTTGGACATTTCTCAAGAGAATGCCCACAGAACACGAAAAAGGCATGACCGAACACCCAAGGTAGAGTATTTTCTCTCATGGGAGAAGAAGCTCGAAAATCTCTGGAAATGATCCAAGGTATGATCATGATTAACAACTCCCTAATGATTGCAATGTTTAATTTGGGTACTACTCATTCTTTTATCTCATATGCCTATATTAGAAGACTTGGCTTGATTATGAATACGTTAAACACCAACACATAATACAGTAATTACATCTGATATGTGCTTAAACTGTATAGTTTGTTATGAGCACTGTTGTACTGCCATAGACTTAATATGTATGACCTTTCATGAAATTGATGTAGTGATTGGACTGAATTGGTTGTCATCCTATAATATCCTAATTGACTGTAAGAACAAAACCTTGATTTTACCTCCGAGAAAATTAGAGTTAAATCTGGAAGTTAGATTGAATTTCATAATGAAAGCCCAAGCGGGCAAATGTCTACAGAAACGTTGCCAAGGATTCCTCGTTTTCTTCTCGATGCAAGTAGAGATTGAGGAAGGGATAGGAGAAATCCCAGTTGTTAAGAGGTTTACATAAGTGTTTCTAACAAAGGTCATAGGACTGCCTTCGGACAGAGAAGTGGAATTCACGATTGATATAATACCTGGAGCAGGATCAATTTCTAAGGCCCCTTACAGAATGGCCCTGAACAAAATGGTAGAACTAAAAAAGTAGATAGAGGAATTACTTGAAAAAGGTTTTATCGGACCAAGCATTTCGCCATGGGGTGCTCTAGTGTTATTCGTTAAGAAGAAAGATGATAGTTTAAGATTATGCTTAGACTACAGGGAGTTGAATAAAGTTACAGTTAAGATCAAGTATCTACTCCCCAGGATAGATAATCTATTAGACCAGTTAGTTAGTGCCAGTGTGTTCTCTAAGATTGATTTAAGATCTGGCTACCACCAACCCAAGATTAAGCCTGATGATGTCCCTAAGACTGCATTTAGAGCTCGCTATGGGCACTATGAGTTCTTAGTTATGCCGTTCGGATTGACCAATGTTAGTGGCAGTCTCACCCAAGAGGGGGTGAATTGGGTGTGTTATAAAAATTTATGAAATGAAAACAAAGAACTATCAGAAACAGAGAGTGTGAGTTTAGAATGATTTCACCGTAGAGAGAAAGACACAAGATTTATACTGGTTCGGTCTCAACCACTTGACCCACGTCCATTCCTCAGAACATCTCTGAGTATTTCACTATGTTCCAAGATTGATTGGGCTCTTGGCACCTCAGTACAGTAATTGAAACTCTCACTCACTCCCCCTTACTTCCCGTAAGGTTACAGCCCCACTCAAGAGTCCACACCCTTGAGTATCACACAAATGTGATTAATGAGTAGTAAATAAACTCTCTTATAGAGTGAATAAATGATAATCACTGATGCTCAATGTTATGTAAGAACAGAGTATTGAATGTAACAGTAAAAATCAACAGAGGGTAGCTCACGTATTCAGTTTGTTCATTTAATGCTTCTTCACGCCTTTTATAGTTGAGGTTGTTTAGTAACCATTCATCCTCATACATTTCTATACATGCCATAAGCATTATAATTAAATACATGGCATCATAGGCATCCACAACATAAATTACATAATAGGAGAATTACACATTGAATAATAATATCATTAATTAACATGAATAATTCTCCACTTTCTTCTCCTTGCTTCTCATGCCATTATTGCCCATTGATGATTGACCTAAATGGTTGGTTAGAAAGGGGTGAGATTTGGGGGAATCTCAGTAGGAAACAATTCCATATTAATCATGCTAGATGGATGCTAATACACTACACGTAACTTGTTTATTCTCTGGTTAATTAGTGACATATTAGCATGCTCAAAGCTAACTTCTTGATGCATGGCCATGGAAACATAATCTACTCATCATGAATAGCAATTGCAGCAGCTAAAACATGTCACAATAACATTCAATAACATGTAAACGGCAACACACAAGCATATAACATCAAGGAATGACAATAGGTAAGTTCATTACCTTGCACCTCAAGCTTTCCTCTTACTTTTCCTTTGATTGCCTTGACTTTCCAACCATGTGGGAATTTGGTTAACATTAACAAACATCCTCTTGGATGTTCCAAGGTCCTAAACATAGTCACATGATCATACAATCTATTAGGACCAAGAAGATTACATAATATTCAAGACTACCTCTCTTGAACCTCAACCCTTTCTCTTGGTTTTAGGGTTTTCTTTTTAGCTTTTCTAACATAAATCTCATCATTTCCCATCAGTATAGACCCGATTTCAGAGAAAATGTGAAATAAATATCTAGAGGTCTTGAAAAATTCCCAAAACTTCCAGATCACACTTTTGGAATAAATATGGATTTATCATGGAAATAAATGGAATTTTGGAAGCCCTTAGCTATTTTTCCCTAATAGGAGGCAAGAAATTGGGTATTATGGGACCAAATAATTTTTAAAATTACCCTAACCAATTCCATTAATTTCTAATCAGTTTTTACCATTTAGTTAGCATCCAACAAGGCCCAAATTCATGCTCATCTTGACCAGGACAGGTGGCTTGTGTGCTGGGCAAATTTTCAACCATTGGATCAACTCTCTTAGAAAGTGAGTCAAAGCATGTGTGGCTAGGATTTGGTCTTCATTTTGGCCGACCTTTGCACTTAATTTGGGGCAGAAATAGCTACCCAAGGGCAGGTTTTTGGGCAGCAAATGAGGTCTATAAATACCCCTACAAGGTGTCACACCTTCATTTTAAACCCTATTATACGTCCTTTAGAACCATTTGGAATCGTTACACGATGCTCAAAGTAGGTAAAAACCAAGATTTAAAATTTTGATTTCAGTTACTATTCATGTAACCCTTTTAAAAAAATCAGGTCAACTTTGAAAAATCATAACTAAATGTAGAAAAATCGGAACAGAGTGGTTCCAAGTCTCACGTGAAGCATATGAAATGTTCCACATAGGAAAAATGTTCACAGGTATCAATTTCTCACAGATCAATGCTAGTTTCTATCACACCTTACTTATATAGTATGTTAGCATTCATTTAGAACCATTCCAGACCATGTTGGATGGTCTTACACTTAAAAATTTCAATTTGGACGTTAATTTTTGGAAAATTACTGTTCACTATCCAATTTTCAGATTACAGGTCCAACTTTGAAAAATCATAACTAATTCTAGAAAAATTGTATGGAGGTGTTCAAAAATTCTATAGAAATCTCTTTCAATGCTCTTTAATGGAAAAATATTAAACTGAACTCATCCTCAGTGGAAACGTACAGTTTATTGGTTAAAATTACTATTCGTTTGGTAAAATCTGGACTTTTCAGATTCTCCGCCTTAACTTTGAAAATTCATATCTCTTCGTATACACATCCAAATGAGGTGATTCACTACTCATTTTAAAGCTTGGGATGTACACTATAAGTATACCAAATTTCGTAGCTTAACTCATTCATATGATAGGTCAAACTGAAGCTCGAAACTAACTGCTCCATGACCTACGTTTTATCCCTTAACATGTCTTTACTTTAATTCTTTTTATTTCTTTGGCATACCTAACATGGGCTTACTTTTTCCCATTCATGATCATACATTCCTATACATGCCATAAGCTTTATAATTAAATATATGGCATTCATAACATAATTATAACATAGGAGAATTATACATTGAATATTAGTATCAATCATTAGCATCAATAATTCTCCACTTCTTCTCCTTGCTTCTCATGCCATTAGTGCCCATCATTGATTGACCTAAATGGTTGGTTACGAAGGGGTGAGATTCAGGGGAATCTCAGTAGTAAACATTACCACATACATGCACAAGATGGATGCTAGTGTATGGTATGTAGTTTTTCATAAACTTAAGTTAACTAGTGACATGCCATCATGCTTTATGCTTGGTATAAAAATACATGGCCATGGGAACATATTAAAAATAGCATTTCTAGCAACAATCATCATGTCACAACATCATTCAAACAACAAATACAAATCAACACATGAGCATACCATGTCAAGCACATAAAGGGTAAGTTCACTACCTTGCACCTCAAGCTTTCCTCTTACTTTTCCTTTGACTCCCTTGACTTTCCAACCATATGGGCATTCGGTCAACATCACCAAACATCCTATTGGATGTTCCAAAGGTCCTAAACATAACCATAATGATCACACAATCCATTAGGACTATTAGATTACATAAAGTTCAAGACTAGCTTTCTTGAACCTCAACCCTTTCTCTTAGTCTTAGGGTTTTTTTTTAACTTTTCTAATATAAATCTTATCATTCTCCATCCTTAAGATCCATTTCTTGTCAATTAGGATCACTTTAGATGGCCTTAGATTCAAGAATACCAAATCTGGAAATTTTGGTTCGCGGGTACTGTTCACGCAGAAACTCCAGAATTTTTACTCAACTTTGAAAGTTCATAATTAAATCTAGAGAAATCAAAATTGAGTGCTTCCAAGTCTCACTGAAAGCTCCTTAAGTTAAATTTAAAGGAAAAATAGTTTCAGGAACCAATTCTATGCCAAATAGTACCGGAATTGTACAGAACTCGACACTCTCCCAAAAGTTCAACACTGTTTCCATATTTCAAACCCTAACTTTGAAAAATCACCATAAATCGTACACAACCTGGAATTAGCAGCAATAGTTTATGATTTAAAGATATGGAGACATTACCTGTACAGAGCAACAATAGAGTTGTTTTGCGAGCATAAGAGCCTCAAGTATCTCTATGATTAGAAAGAGTTGAATATGAGGTAGCAAAGATGGATGGATTTGCTTAAGGATTATGATTTCCAGATCAAATACTATCTTGGCAAAGCGAACATGCTTGCGGATGCCCTGAGTAGAAAGGTAGCACTGGTAGCATCACTAATGATCAAGGAGCAGAAGCTGGTAGAGGATTGTAGAGATTAGGGTCCCCTATATCATATGCAGTTGGTAGATGAAAGTAGAGGTAGAACACAGTTTACAGCTCTACTCGAGGATCAAATCAGGGTAGCGTAGTCACATGATTAACTAGTAGAAGTTTTTAAAGGAAAGTTGTCTAAAGGCAAGACTAAGAACTTTGAAATTATTGAGGAGGGGTTATTGAAGTTTAAAGGAAGACCCTATGTGCCCCAAGTAGCTAACCTTAGAGAAAAGATATTATCAGAAGCCCATAAGAGCAAGTATACTCTTCATCCAAGAATGACAAAGATGTACTATGATGTCAAAGAGCTGTTCTGGTGGCTTGGAATGAAGAAGGATATTACAGAGTATATGGTAAAGTGTCTCACTTCCCAAAAGGTAAAAATAGAACATCAGAAGCCTGTAGGAGAGTTGTAACCCCTGGATATCCCTGAGTGGAAATGGGATAGTATATCTATGGATTTTATAGTAGGGTTACTGATACAGTAGTTAAACATGATGTGATATGGCTTATAGTGGACTGTCTAACTAAGTTTGCACACTTTCTCTCTATAAATGTTAAATATTCTCCAGAAAAGTTGGTGAGGCTTTACATCAAGGAGATTGTTAGGCTGCATGGTGTCCCAAGCAGTATTGTTTCAGACTGAGATCTAAGATTTACTTCTAAGTTTTAGAGGTCCCTACAGAAAAAAATAGACACTACTCTTAGATTCAACATAGCCTACCATCCCAGACAGATGGGCAGATAGAATGAATGATTTAAATGTTAGAGGATATGCTACGTGCTTGTGTATTGGATTTCGACGGTAATTGGGATACATGCTTACCGTTAGCCGAATTCGCCTATAATAACAATTTCCATTCAAGCATTCAAATGGTGCTCTACGAAGCACTCTATGGGAGGAAATGTAGATCCCCCCTGTGTGGGACAGAGCTTAATGAAAGAAGCATCCTTGGTCCAAATATAGTTGATCAGACTTCCTGACAGATTAAAGCTATTCAGCAAAGACTTCTAATGGCTTAGAGTAGACAGAAGAGTTATGCAGATACGAGAAGAAGACCGTTAGAGTTTGAGGTTGGTGATCACATTTTCCTTAAAATGTCACCAACAATGGGAGTTGGTCGATCCATAAAGACTAAGAAGCTAAGTCCGAAGTATGTTGGACCGTTTCAGATTTTGTCCAAAGCTGGACCAGTAGCGTACAAGTTGGCCCTTCCCCTAAACTTAAGTCAAATTCAAGATGTCTTCCATGTCTCCCAACTGAAGAAGTATCATCCATACCCTAAACATGTCATAAGCTATGATAACATTGTGCTCCAAGACAATCTGTCTTTTGAGGTTAAACCAGAGCAAATCATTGATCAAAAGGTCAAGCAGCTGAGGAACAAGCAGATTCTATTGGTGAAAGTAGCCTGGAGAGGTCTTTCCTCTGGGGAAGCAACGTGGGAGATGGAGACTGAGATGAGAGAAAAGTACTCTGAACTTTTCCATTAAGGTATGCTTTAAATTTCGAGGACAAAATTTATTTAGGAGGGAGAAATATCACATATGGCAATAGGGTAATTAGGAATAAGGAATATTCCCAAATAATTAAGGACCAAAAATGATAAGGAGAAATAGAAGAATTTTGGTGGAAAATAATTATTATGATTTTCTAAGTCAATTATGAAAATTTGACTAATTAAGGAAAATTAGTCAAATATAATTATAGAAAAATATTTCCAAGTCTTAGAAAATTAAGAAAACATAAAGATAATACCCATTGAGAATTATATGAGATTATATCATTGCTTTATGACCAAATTACCCTTAGAAAAATTACAAAGGAATTTAAGGGTAATCTAGGCCAACTTAAGGGATTTTATTTGGAAAATTCCAAATAAATATTTTTAAGGAGAATAAAATTCCAAAAACATTCCTATGATACCCCCAAAGAATTATAAGAGATTATAGAATTAAAAGAAGACCATCAAGTATTCAAGATTTTTCCTAATTCCTTTGAAAAGTGAAAAAATCAATAAAGAGAAGGAAATTAGTTTTCTTTTTTATTTAATTATTGGAAATTTAATTTTGAGACAAAGAGGTCATTTTGGGAAGACAAAATGAGGAGAATAAATTATGGATCTAACAAAAAATAATTACAGAGGCCAGAGTACTGTAATTATAGTAAAGAAATTAAACCCGCAGTCAAAATGTATAGATAAAGTGAAGACTAGAATCTTGCAATTCAAATGGCTCATATTTTGCCATGTATCAAGCCCCTAATGGAGAGGATTTGAATTTTCTAAGTGTCACACCTCAAATGGAGAGGGTTTCGACTTTTGGTAATTAATCTCAATTAGATTTAGTTAATTAAGAAAGAGAATGTAAGATTAAAGGGGGTAATGACACTTGGATTTTCATTTATGATGGTAGTTGAGATATTTTAATCATTAAAGAGATCTTCCTCCCCCTAATATTCAAATGTTATTTTGGCCAAGAGGGAACCAAGAGGGAAAAGGGAGTTACTTTGATCACACAAGTGAGATTCAAGATTAGTTTTTGGTTCCAAGTGGTTTCTTGTCTTGTTTTCTTGTTTTGTATGGTTGGAATATCTGATTTTCCCTTGTTGATGATGCTGGCAGAAATATATATATATGGTAGAGGAAGAAGTTTTGTTGGTAAAACTTATTAGAACACTTCAAAACATAATAGTTCTTAATGGTTACAAGTGGTTGTAGGTTGTTTTTGAAGTATTTTTCTTGTTGTTTCTCTTAAGGTTTAGTTCAGCCAAGATAGTAAATGGACCCTAGGATGAGTTTTTCAATGTTTTGATACTTCTATTATGTTCAAAATGGAAAATAGTGTAGGATAAACCTAAAGAACAAGTGTTGGAAGCATCAATATCAAAGTTGTGATTTTTGGATAATGAACCTTCTGGGTTCGGTCAAGAGGAAACTGGAAGAAGGAGTCATATTTTCTTAAATCCAAACACATATTTGGAATGTACATGAAATATCATGTAGGAATAAGTCAATAGGGAATTTTTAGGGTTAAAGAACACAAACCCTAAAAATTTCAAGAACAAGGATTGAAGCTTTCAAAGGATTTAAGAGTTCTTGAGTTATGTTGTTAATTTTATATGGAATGGTTGATGATTCTTGCTTCCTTTTTTATGGTTTATTATGTTATGGTTTGACATTTGTGAAGGGAAGGAAGAAAAGCAAAGAAAGCATAAGTCTTTGGAGCAAGGTAGCAAAGTTTAACCAAACTACTAACATTAACTTTACATTGTTGATTATTGCATAATTAATTGCTATTATGTAGATGAACTTTCTTTATTATGATGTGGCTGCTCTTTGCACTTTCTTGCTTTAGCCTTTGCATGATTGAGTTTGCCAAATGATAAGCATGCTAGTTCACCAATAGTAGTTAATGTGGTTATGCATAATAATAATGCTTGTTGATTATATAGTTGGTTAATTTTGCTATTGGGATTTCATGAAAATCTCATTCCTTCCAAATAAAATATAACCTTTTAGGAGCTGAATCATCAAAGGCCAAGCTACAGATCCAAGGTTAATTATGGTGCAAAACCTTAAAAATTTCATTGGCTTTTGGTTATGTAAATATTATGTTGTTCAGTGCTGTAACCCTAACTACATAGCTAACTTTGAGCGATGTTTTGACTAGGTTACCAAACATATTAAATCACGAAATTTAGTATGAATGTAGATCAAATTCTAAGCTTCAATTTGATGTGTAGCATGTTAAAAATGGCCAACTACACGATTTATAATAATTTTTCAAAATTAAGGCCCAAAATCTAGAAAAAGAGTTTTTACCAAAAGGACAATGGTGACTTCTACAAAAGCCTGATACTTTCTCAAAAGGAATTGGTTCACAAGTTTATTTTTCCTTGAAAGAATATTCAAAGATATTTTCACACAATTTTAAACCACTCTATTTTAATTTTTCTAGATTAAGTTATGATTTTTTAAAATTGGACCAAAAAACTGGATTTTTACCACATGAACAGTAAAAATCTGAAAATCAGTGTTTTTTGTGAAAAATTGAGCCCAAAACCATCCAATGTGGTCTAAAATAGTTTTGATCAAACCCTAAGTAGATCCGATAGTAAGGTGTAACATTTCCTACCTTGATGGGGAACATACAACTTTCATTGGTATGACATCAACTCTCCTACTCCAAGAGGACATACTGTTTTCTTAATAGCATTGTCAACTCCATTGTAGATGTTTTTCTTTCTTTTCTTCAGAGGACAGCGTGCTCTTGATAAAGCAGCATCAACTTTGAATTGGGGGACCAACTCCTAGTTTCTTGAAAGATACTTTATGGCCAAGACTTTTTGCTTACTCAATCTCTGTCATGGCACATTCTTCACATATTACATCCCTATTAGGGGGAGCTTCTCTACTTGACTCATTCAATCACTTTGGCAATGGTAATCATCTATAGGAATCTTATTTCTTATGTTCTTTAATGGCCTGAGGGGTATATTCATAGTGATTATAGATGCCTTAGGTACACGAAGGGGTACTATCCAGTCCCTAGTATTACTAAACATCTAGGTATTATCACGAATATATTCATCTCTTTATACTAGTTCCTGCTATAACCATCATCTATAATAACTCATTTATTTCCTATTATCTTTATCTTGAAGGGACACTGCTAGACTATTACTCTTTTTAATTTCTCTTATCTCTTGACCATCTATTCCTATGGTCATATACTGGTCATCATAAACTAACCACATTACACAACAAGCATAAATCATTCATACACATCTATTGTGTACTATTCCAATCAGGCATTTAACATTAATTACTTAAGGCTTAGGTTACCATTCTGCTTTCCTATTAGGGTATAGACTCACACCCCTGCTTGGCTCAAGTTATTTAGCTCAAATTCTCTTGAGGGGGGATCTCTTAACCCTAACCGATGGCTACTTCTTTCATAACATTTCCTCATCATCATCTTTTTCTATCTATATCTCACTAAGGACTTATCATAATCTCTTGACATTCCTCATCACATATTTTTGCTAGAGATATCATCTCAATCTCTTAGTCTCAGTTGGATCACATTCTAGTAACCCGTTGCTTGCTTAGATGGGAGTTTTTCTTATACTAGGCTTTGCTTGAACTAGTGCTCCATTTAAACCTTTGCCAAAACCTTTCCTTGGATACCAAAATGAAACTTCCTTCCTGATATCCCTTTTAGTATGTAAAGCCCTTGACCCACAAAATATTATAAACTCGTCATAAAAATCACTACTATGGTAGAAAAGGAAAGATGTTACAACTTACTACCATAGTAGAAAGAAATTTACATAATTTTAGAAATTAACATTTAAACTCGGTTCAAACTCAAACACCGTTGCATGCAACTAAAATAATTCATTAACATCCACTGGGCCTCCGAGCCTCTGGCCCGGGTAACAAAAGACATCAACATTAGCCTATATGATTGGTTTCCAATAATGTGTATCAAAGTTTCACAAAACACTAGAAATGGCCTCCGGCCAACCAAAAATAAGGAGAGAACATTTCCTCCAGTTTACAATAAGACCAACAATCAAAATATTTCAAAAAGGGCCCTAAATGTGGCAATATACAACTAGCCATACATATACAAGGGCTAGAGGCCTAAAGCTAACCAAGCTCAAGCCTCTGCGTCTCTTCCCGATGGCACACATCTAGAACCTTCACCTGAAAACATTGTAAACCATGGGGTGAGACAACGTCCCAGTAACCAGTCTTTCCAATTCAAGGTACAACTAATAGGTGCTCGTGAGGTGTCAAGTGGGTCAGTTCACAAGTAATATGATAAATGATAGCCACAACATGTTATGCAAGTGCAATGGTGCAATCCCATCAACCATATCCCTCACTTTAGGGGATTTTCAAGAGCCGAACCCAGCCTATCCCTCACTGTGGGGAAGTAAGGAGCCATAAAAGGCCTATCCCTCACTCTGAGGGATGTAAGGAGCCAAAAGGCCTATTCCTCACTATAGGGGACGTAAAGAGCCAACCATCATGCATTAATGGAGGCCTTACCACGTGGTAGTAACAATCAAAACTCTCACCAATTCCCAATTCATGCATCATGCTCAAACCGTAATCAAAGAGTAAATGATCATTTCACAATTAACTTCTTTCAGTGGCCCATCTTTCACAAGTTTCAGATTCAATCAATATCAATTTAAACCCCACAAGACAATTTTCCTTTCCAATATACAACATACACTTTGAACACAGTTGTTACTCGAGCACAAAACATAAATCCACTCACAATACCACAAAAGCATGTACAAAGGATTGGAAAGTGGTTACCTCTTGCCTGAGCAAGGAATAACAAACCAACAATACGGCCCCGTGCACCAACAAGGCTCACAACCGATCTACACAAGCACACAACCATCATGTATTAGCTTTCAACTAATAATGTGGCCAAAACAACACCTGGGGACACAAAATTCCTAGCTCCAACCACAACTCTACCAAACTAAAAAGGGTATAACCATCAAGGCAACACTCCAAGGTCATAAAAATCCATTAAAACCTTAATTCCTTTCCAAACATCAATTAAAACTCATAACCTCAAGGACCCACTACAGGAATTCAACACCCAAACATCCCATTTGAACAATTGAAGTCTTAACAACATTCTAAACCGATTAAACATCCAATTTAACCCTCCTTAACATAACCCAAATCACAAAACTCAAAATCAACCTCCACATTATCATCCTCAATCACAAACCTCCCATTTTTATAAACCCTAACTTCAAAAACTCAAGGTTCTTTAAATCCAAGAAAACTACATCGATTAAATATTTAGACTAACCCAAAGCAATCAATTAAACTCAAAACAATCTGTCAAAAACCTCAATTCCATCACAACCTAGAGAACTCTAGGGTTTCACCATAAATCCTCAGAAATTCCAAGAAAGAAAGTAGATTAGAGGTTAAAATCACTTACTTGAGGTAATGGATCCTTAGAAATGCCCCCTCCAAGCCAAAAATTCAAAACCCTAGCAGAGCCTCTCTCTCTTCCTTAAGATTTTCTATTTTTCATACATCTGACCCCTCCCGACTATATAGATTCGACCCCCTTCGCTGCGGTGAACTAATCCCGAGAGGGATTACTTGCCTGAAAACCTGACTTCGCCGTGACGAACTCCAATCTTCGCCATGGCGAAAGCTTCTCGAGAGGAAACTCTCGCTCGCCCAGAAAACCTTCGCCGCAGCAAAACCTTCCCGAAAGGACACTCCCCCTGGAACTCCCAGTTCGCCACGACAAACAAACCCTGAGAGGGATTGTTCACCTATTCCTTCAACCTACCTCAATCCCAAGCCAAATACCAAGATCAAGGTTAAATCACTAATCTATCCTCAAAATCAACCAAAAAGAGGCTATTAAAACCCGATAAAACTCAAGACATTACATAGTACGCATCTAGAAGTGTTATAGTTCAAGTGAATCATGAAATAAGCCCATAGATGGAAAATTCAAAATTTAATTCTCGAGTTACTATTTACTAGTAAATTCTAGATTTTCATTCTAATTTTGAAAATTCATAACTAATTATAGAAAAATTGTATTGAAGTAATTTAAGTCTCCATTTAAAGCTCTTTTAAATCTCTACAGGAAAAAAAATACAAATCAAGACTGAGAACTTCTCAATTCATATAGTTAATTCGTGTAAGTTTACTTTTTATTTAGTAAAAATTGTACTTTTTAGTTCCTCTACTCTAATATTGAGCAATCATATCTCTTAGCATGCACATCTATTTTAAGTGATTTACTAATTTTTTTTAAATCTCAAGATGTGTACTTTAAGCATACCAAATTTTATGAGCAAATTCAATTATTTACCTCATTTTCACTAATCACAAATTGGTGGCTCATTTAGGAATAATTTATCCCCCTTAGTTGTATTAATAATGCATAAATATTTATTTCTTGGCATGCAATCCTTCCAAATTGCATAATTCATTCTCATGCCTTAACATGTTCCATCATTGCCCTTTCTAGCTCAAATTTCAAATTTATAATTAAGTCCTTGCCCAAATTTAGCCTCAAGAATTATCTTACTAGGTCTCTAACTTGCTTATCTTGTGGTTTTAGAAAACTCTTACTTTATGATTTAGTCCCTGGGAGTCCTCTTATGTCACACCTTACTATTTTGTTGACTTAGGCTCCTTTCAAAATTATTTTAGACCACATTGGATGGTCTTGGGCTCACTTTTTACCATAAAAATGCTAAATTTCGGATTTTTACTGTTTATCGAGCAAAAATCCAGTTTTTCTGGGCCAATTTCAAATATTCATAACTTATTCTAAAAAAATCTAATTGGGGTGATTCCAAATTCTACTTAAATCTATTTAAATCCTATTTCAAGGAAAAATAATCTCATTGTCCAATTCCTTATGAGAAAGCGTCAGGTTTTTGAGAAAAGCAACACTGTCTATTTGCCAAAAATCCTGATTCCCAAATTCTGACTATTAACTTTGAAAAATCATTATAAATCCTATACTAGGCCATTTTTAACGTATTAGCTATCAAATTGAATCTCAGGATGTTATCTTTCATCATGCCAAATTTCATGACTAAACGCGTTCGGGACCATAATCAAAAAGTCACGTGAACCAGTTAGTGTCAGTGTGCTTCCAGCACTGTTAGTTTAATATTTACATAACCAAAATAAGCTCACGAATTTTGTGGCTAAACCCCACAAATTAGCCTTCAATCTGCAGCTTTCCCTTGAGGATTCAGGCCCTAAAATGTTACATTATTTTTAGGGGATGAGATTTTTGGAAATCCTAGTAGCAAATTAACCAACTATAACACCAAGCAAGCATCATTATTATGCATGATCACATTAGCTACTATTGGTGAACTAACATGCTTATCATTTGGCAAACTCAAACATGCAAAGGCCAAAGCAAGATACTTCATAGAGCAGCCACATAACAATCAAGAAAGCTCAACCACAATAATAGCAATTAACCATACAATAATCAATAATGCTAGTTAGTGGTAGTAGCTAGGTTTAACTTACTACCTTGCTTCAAAAGTCTTAGCTTTTCTTCCTTCTCCTCTTTCCTTTGACAAATATCAAACCCTAACCATGTAATCCATCAAAAAGAGCAGCCATAATCATTATCCAACCATGAAAAAGAAAGAACATACATCAAAATGATTCTTGAACCATAAAGTTCCCTCCTTTGTTCACTACTTTTAGATTTGGTTCTTTTAACCCTAAAAATCACTCCTTGACTCAACCCTGCATGGTTTTTCATATAGATTTCAAATATATGCTTAGATCTAGGAAAATAAAATGGCCTCCTTCAGTTTCCCTTTGACCGAACCACAAGGAATCAAGAACCAAAAATCACAACTTTGCTTTAGAGCTTCCAACACTTGTTCCTTTTAGTTTACCCTACACCATTCCTCATTTTAAGCATCATGGAAGCCTTAAAACAATGAAAAACACATCCTAGGGTTCAGTTCCTCACTTGGCCGAAATGGAAGCTCAAGAAAACAACCATGAAAAATGCTTTAAAACAACTTAAACTCACTTGTAAACACTAGGATCTAGCTTGTGTTGTTGTGTCTTAGCAAGTGTGATGATCAAAACTTCTTTCCCTTTTTTATTAATCAGTTTGGCTGGCACAAAGAGAGGGAAGAGACAGACTTTCAACCATAAAAAGGAAAGAAACCAAAGTAAGAACACCTCTAGAACTAAGATCTAACCTTGAAAACTTGCTTGAATGACCAAAGGTGCTCCCTTCCTTCTTGTTTTCTCTCAAACTCTCTCTTTTCTCTCCCTTTTCTCCTTGGCCGAATTGAACATCTGAAATTAGGGGAGAGAAGAGCTTGATTAATGCTTCAAAATATCCCAACCACCTTCTTTAATGATAGTCCAAGTGTCATTACCCTACTAAATCTTGATTCCTCTCTCATAATTAACAAAATCCCAAATGAAATTAATTACTAAAGTCAAAATCCTCTCCATTTATGGAATGACAGTTGGCTAATTCAAATCTTCTCCTTCAAGAGCTTGACACATGGCTCAATAGGGTCCCTTAGATTTGCAAGACACCAATCTTGCTTTATCAATATACTTTAAGCTCTGAGTTTAACTTCTTTTCTATAATTACAGTAGCTTAGCCTCTGTAATTATTTTCTATCAAATCCTCAATTTATTCTCCTCATTATTATCTTCCCAAATTTTCCTCTCTGTCTCAAATTAAGTTCCTAATAATTAAATATAAAGGAAAATTAATTTCCTTCTCTTTAGAAATTTTTCCACTTTTCACATTTATTTGGAAAAATCTTGGACACTTGAGGGTCTTTATTTAATTCCATAATCTCATATAATTCCTTAGGATCTCATATGAATTTTCTTGGAATTTTATTCCCCTTAATTTATTTATTTGGAATTTTCCAAATAAAATCCCTTAATTAGCCCAAATCACCCTTTAATTCCTCATAATTTCTCTAAGGGTAATTTGGTCATAAAACCAACTTTATAATTTCATATAACCCTCAAAGGATATTATCCCTATTTTTTCTTAATTTTCCAAGGCTCGGAAATATTTTTCCTTATTTACATTTGACCAATTTTTCTTAATTAGTCAATTTCCTATAATTAGCTTGGAAAATTACTGTAATTATTTTCCCACCAAAATCCTTTAACTTTTCTTTATCATTTTTAATCCTCAATAATTTGAGAATATTTCTTATCGCTAATTACCATAATGCTGGATGTGACATCTTACCCTTTTAGGGAACCTCTAGACCTCTTACCAAAAAGGGTCTAATAGTCTAATAATCTTCTAGGCCCAAAATTCAAGATGCTACATCTAGAGTTGTGTAGCAATACTCATATTAGACAATACAATTCAAACATATGCTAAAGGTTATAATTTTAGTGCCAGTAGGAGTAGACACAGTTAAATCATATGGCAATAGTGAGACCCAAAAGACCAATATAATTATATGACATAAAAAAAAGGCTTGCTCCCAAGTCAAATATTACATATGTACAGGATAATTATTAATACTGATCATACCTTGTACCATTTCAAGTGACTTATGAGCGTTCTCTCTTGTTAGGGAAAATACTCTTCCCTGTGTCTGAGATCTCAAACCATCTCTACTTTGTGGACATTTTCGTGTAAAATGTTCAGTTCTATCGTATTAATAGCACACGTTTTAAACTATCAAGCATGGATGATCTCCATGATCCTTTAATATCGTTCATATACCTAGGCCGTTTTGGTTATGTCAAAACCTCCCTGGCTACCTCCTCTCTTGGGCTTTATGCTAAAGCCAGGCTTTTTTCTCTTCCTACCACTACTAAAGGTTCCTTGCTATGGAGTTCTCACAGGTGCCTTTTTAGTCTTTAGGGTTGCCCTAGTTAGATCCAGACGTTTCTGATTGTTTGTAGTAATTTGATATGCTTCTACAGCCTAGTTAAACACCTCAATCTAGTGAGAGGCTACCCTTTCTCTCAGTGAGGTCTTCAATCCCTAAATCATATTCTTAATGAACCACCACTCATCATTTCAATATTGCAGGTAAGTAGAGTAGCGGGACCAGTTGATGTACTTAGCTAGATACTCATCAAATGGTTCTCTTTTTCCTTGTATTAAGGTAAGAAATTCTGCTTTCTTTGCATCCCTTACCAATCATAAAAAGTATTTCTAGTAAAATTGTTCTTTAAACACTTTCTATGTGACTAGGGTATTGTCGGCTTGGTGAACTAGGTTAGTATTCTTCCACCACCAGTCAGCTTATTTCTTTAACTTACATATGACCATTTGTGCCTTTATTTCTGATGGGCAATTCATAACTTTAAATATCTTTTCTAGCCAGGTAATCTAATTCTCAGTTACTTACATATCAAAAGTTCCCTCAAAAGTGGGCGGATTATGCTTATGGAAGTGACTAATCCAGTATTGAATATCCTGCTCCATCGCTAGTCTTGCCTGATTAGTTGATAGACCTTGAGGTTGGACTTGTTGTGAAGGCATGTAACACCTCACTTTATTACCCAATTTTATATCAAGTGGGAGTATTTAGGACCATTCCTCAAGTCATTAGGCTGGAGAAATTTAAATTTTTAAAACTTTCCTCTCGGGCTACTATTCCTTATAACCTTAATTTCTCCAAATTTTGAAAAATCATAACTAATTCTAAAAAAAATCAAAATGACACGATTTCAAGTCCTACTTGAAGCTTGCAATGAGCTCTTTAAGGAAAAAAAAAAACATAATCAGAGTATGAATCTAGCTCATGTATGCCTAGTTTCAACGTCAAGATGTACTGTTTATTTGGTCATTTTTCCAATTCTTCAGAATTTATGCACAACTTCAGAAGGGCATAACTCTTTGTACAAAAATCTAAATTTTATGAAATACCACTCATTTTAAAGCTAAAAATATGATCTATTAGAATATCAATTTTCAAATCCAAACTCTATCACTTGCTCAAAATTTTATATGGTCAAACTTTACCCCTAAAAAGTCAACTTTTATCTTTTTTCAAGTATCACTTATCCAAATAAAGCCATGACCATTCCCACATGGTTTAGCCACATATTATAGCATATAATAAGTCATTTAATACAATTTACCATCCTTAAAAGTCATCCATACACATATCCATACATATTGTAGAACTTGTACATAAAGTTCTAAGTAAATCCCAATATAAATTTCACAACATTCTTCTTCATGGTGGCATCACTTCCTTGCCTTTTGTCACACCACTTGCTTGCCCTATTGGTGTATTTTGAACATAGAGAGGAATGAGATTTCGTAGAAATCCCAGTAGCAAAGAAATTACAACAATAATGTTAAACATGTAAGATATATTACAATCAATTCCATAAAACATTTCTCTACCTCTTTGCCATATAAGAACCATATCAAATCATTCCAAATCAATAAATTATTGCATTATGCCAAGGCATATCATGTAACAAATCAATCATATTACCATCAAACAATTTCAAATATGATGTGGCATATATTCAAGGGATCATATCATGTAACAACAAACAAGTTAACATTAAAATTGTAAATTCCAAGCTACCTCATTTATCCAAGATTTTTGGCCTCTTTGATTCATTATTGTTCCTACTTGTTCTTTTACTCAATGCCTATCAAATCATGCATAAATACATGTCGTATTATCAACCATAACACATAAAATACCATTAGGTATAAATATAACTCTACAACCCTCTTTTCTTTGACTTTTTGACTTTAATTTTTATCTTTGTTTCAACTTTCAATCAATCTCTTGAGTCATTTCAACACAAGTTTTCATGTAAATCCAAATATCAACTTGGTATTATGAAAATCAAACTCCTCTATATCATACTAGACTTAGCCGAATTATATGCTTATTAGGGTTAGAATTTCCATCTTTGAGTCTAATACTTTCAAACACTTTCTCTTGGTATATTCCCACACAAAAACACATTCTAAACTTATTGGAATTATCAAATTAAACTGAAATAATTTCTAACCCCATGAACTATGATTGGCCAAAATGTCACATAATTAGGAAACTTGGACTTTCTTCCAAAAATCAATCTAACCATCAACCAAGCAAGCTATTCCAACCTCTAAATGATGGTTTCTATCCTTCCTTAATCATTCTTTCTCAATTCAAAACTTAGACAGCATGTAGAGTTAGGATTTTGTCACCAAATTCCCCTTGAAACAAGCTAGAAACATAGCCAAATTAAAGCTTACACATACCTTGATTGATCTTTGATCCTTGCTTGATAATTCCATGATTATTTCTTGCACTTTCTTGGCTTAGAAGATCAGTTTTTCTGCAGCAAAACCTCCTCCCTTTAGGTGCTCAAAGTAACTAAAATTGGAGGCTTATAAGGGGGTATATATGGACCTCAATGTCATCTCCTCTTCCTTCCAAGTATCCCTTAAAATCTAGAGTTCTTAGGACATGTGGACACCTTAAAATGCTAGAGAAATATGAGAGTGCACAAGTGTCCCTTAAGAGATAATGTTTAGGATAATATCATGTGATATTTTGTATTATTTTATTCCATAACCATGTCCACCACTTGGGCCACAAAATTATTGTTCATTCATGGCCCAAAATCAAGTCCAATAAGCTAGAGAAAGAAGGAAGAGGTGTCATCTTCTATCTCCAAACATTTTTCCACCTAATTTTGCCATATCGGCTAAAATTCTTATCTAATTTTCAATATTATTTTTGAACATCCAAAAATTTATTTCTCTCTATTAAAAATCATATTTTGATATAGGAAGATCCTATAAATTTTTTGAGAATTCATCTCAACCTCTAACTATTTATTTTGAATTTTCTCTGAAATCAAGCTTTACTGATAAGATTTCGATAATAAATATTCTAAAATTAATCCTTCCACTTTCTGGCATGAAAATAATTTTATAAACTCAAATAAATCCTTAAATAATTTTTTTCATTTTTTTATAATTATTTAGGCCTCTACATATTTAAAATAATTGTTTCAGTTTACTTTTCTACTGTTTTTCCTAAAAAAACCTTTGTTGACAAAAATTTTTGTAATAATTTATTTTTATACTATTTCCATCTCCAAAACCTCTAATTTACCTTTTTACTACTTTTTGAAAATTTTTTTAGAGTTTTTCTGTAATTTTTTCATTTTACCCTTCTTAGACCAATAAGTTTAAAAATACAATTTTGGACAAGAGTCAAATCTTAACTCAAAAGTGATTCTGGCTCTAAGTCTACTTTACTACTTGACCCTCTATCTAATTTATTATTCATAGTCTTAAGGTTAAAATTGGCGGGATGTGACATTTCTCTCCCCTTAAAATAAATTTCATCCTCAAAATTTGAAACATACCTTGGGTGAAGAGCTTTGGGTAGCTAAATTACAAAAGCAATAGAGCTATTATATATATGAAATGTAGATTTTATTCATACTAGCTCATATAGTAAGGCAGCAAAAGTTATTTATATAGATAACTAGCATCCACACATCATAACATTTTAAAAGTTTAACTAAACTTAATGACCATCAATAGAAAGTTCACTAATACAAAGATTTATATGGCCTCAACCATCTAGCTAGTACCATATAAAAGAAATCACAAAGTCCTATACATTATATATCCATGTAGAAAAGTACTTAAATTAGAGCATTAATCCAAACCGTGTCATCCAATGCGCAATCGTCATAGGTAACTACATAATATAGGACCTTGATATGATATAAAAGTTCAAGGTAAACTAATGCTACTTGATTCTTATTTTGCTTTATATGTTGGGCCTATAGCTTGAATTCCTTTAGAATATTATTGTATGTGGGGAACTTGACTTTATAGGTAGCAGCACCGTGCTACGTCTAGCCTAATTACTATCTAGCATTGGCACTGGTGCACTCTCTGCATCATCCCTGAGATCAAAATCAACTACTCTATTGGATGCCACAGAGGTTAAGGTACCTTCTATTTGCTGCCTTATGGAATAGTACCCTATAGGAGTAATAGGACTTTTAGGGTCTCTTTCCTCTTTTTGGTGCCATGAACGCAGTAGATGGCCTGGAAACCCTTAGTTAATAGTCTTTTCAGAATTACCTCCCTCTATACAGATCATTTTACTATTTTCCTACAAATCTCTTAACATATAACTAATGCAATATCTCTAACATACAAACAAAGCAACTATACAGAGCTAAAACCTTTACTCTAATACGAAAAATTCAGCATTCATATAGAGAATCAAAAGGGCTTTTAAGGATCCTTTAATGCTCTATCTTGGGTCTTAGATCCTTCTCTAAATGCCTGAAAATGATAGCAAAGAGCTTTGTAAAGATTAATTGATTACAGATCAAGGCAATTACAATTTGGATGAGAGAAATGACCTTTTTTACCCTTAAATAGCAGAATGCATTGTATGAATCGATAAAATCAAAAGGACATAAATGCATGCATAATGAGGGAAAAAAGTGTTGCAAAACCTCAGGAAACACTTAAGAAAACCATGTAAGTAATGGGTTTTACCACTCCCCCACACTTGAACCTTTGTACTCCTGAACAAAGACTTGAATTTTTCTATAAAAAAAAGTACATGCACAATCAAGGAACCTAGCATGCTCGAAAATGATCTCAAGAATTAATCAATCAAGATCCTTTAGGAAAAAAATGATAATATGAACAATACCAAGTAATTAGATTCAAGTTGCAGTTGACTCTAAATGCATGAACAATAGAGATTTGCTTATAGGGTGTAAGTGTTTAATTTACTCATCTCTTCTCATTGGGGTTCTTTTGACTCAAAATTCAAGCATCAAACATCCTACCATAAGCTTGTAATAACTCTAAAATCTCCACTACTATTCAGCATTCATGTAGAGAATCAAGAGGACTTTTAAGGTTGTAGTGATGGAAAAGCTAGATGGAATAGAGATATGATGAAATCGAGTGCCAAGAATTAAAGTAATGTGAGTCAAATATCATCTATTCTTACATAAAGAAGTTAAGATTCCAACCTTCTACCACCAACAGAATACTTTATTCAACTTCATTTTGTTGCTATAACTTATATACATATACATATACTTCTTTATTTTTCTTTTCCTTTTGCTTTTTTTTTTGAGTCAACTAAAATTTCCAATAAAAACTCATGAAGGTTAGGAAATCGCAATTGTCAAGATGAAATCAACTCAATTAAAATTGTAGTTCAAACACTCAAAATGATAAATGACATGAAGGAAGTGAAGGATCAAAAGGGTTGAACAATAGATAGATATTTGTAGATTGTGTTTGGGTAAAAGGGTGTAGAAAAGAATGCCTCTATCATATTCAAAATCATAAATGCACACATAATTTTGACTAAGAGTTAAAAGAAGTTCTAGAGAATGCAAACCACATGAATAATCACTCAATAGGAATTAAGGCTCAAGAATATCCTTCCAACAAGGGTTTCATATTTCAATTGCTCATACAAAAAGTTTCAATCAATATGCACTAGTCACAAGGTATTAGGACACTTATCACAAAAGCAACCATTAGGATGATGATAAAGAGATCAAAATAATCACTTAAGAATATACTTGGATCTCAAAAGTACCCATAAAGTCTTAAAGATATCATTTTCAAAATCCAGAATTCTTAAAAGCTCAAAGATAGACATGTTTTTGAGAAAAACTATTTGATGTAATGAGGTTAGATTAAAAGGCAATCAATTCATGCATTGCATTATGCTGTTTAAGGGTAAAAAAGGGTCATTTTCCTCGTTCAAATTGTAATTGCCTTGATCTGTAATCAGTTAATCTTTACAAAGCTCTTTGCTATTATTTTTAGGCATTTGGAGAAGGATCTAAGACCCAAGATGGAGCAGTAAAGGAGCCATAAAGTCATAAGAGTCAAAACGCAAGATTGGAGTGTTCTATGTCACCAAGTCGCGGCATGATTTGCTGAGGTTGTGACTTGGCCTAGATGCTCTTTAAGTAGAACTACGCGTTTTGGAGCTAAGTCAAGACTGAATGCCCTCTGTGTTCCCAGGTCGAGACGTAGCATCATGAGGTCACGACCTAAATTTTTGAGGTCATAACATGAGTTTATGAGGTCATGACCTGAGTGCGTTTAGTCTAGCTGTGTGTTTTAGGATAGGTTATTCAGTCTCCAGACTTAAGCAGAGAAGTCAACATGAACTAGAGGCCTCCATTCTACAGATTTGCAAGGATAGAAGCCTCCACCATTTTCTCTCAAGACTTTATTGATCCCATACCTCAAATCTCCATTTTCACTCATTTCTTCACTATTTTCTGTGATTTTGAACCGATTAAATCACTTCCACCACCTTCTTCTCCATTTTTCCAACCCTTTTTAGCATTACTCATGGCTGAACACACCTGGAGTGATTGTGACCAATTTGAAGACATTAAAGGGTAAACCATTAGCCTTTTGGTGATGGAGGATGAAGCTAGAGCTCAAGAACTGAATAGAGGAGTTTCTTAGTCTAAATCTGTGCTTAAACTTGTGTTGAAGGTTTCTAGATTTAGGAATTTTTGTACTTATGTAAGACTTTATTTATGATTTGTAAATCTTGTGTTTAGACTACTGCAGTGTAATTGGATTGGATGTTATTTAATGTTGATTTATCTATATAAATATTTCAGTTTGAATCCTCACTGTCAATTGATTGTCAATGATCATTGATGATTAATCTGTTTACTTAGTATTCTATGGTTGTTGATTGACAATCTGAGGGCATTTGTATCATCCATTCATTTAGACTCTAAGTGGTTTTTAACAATGTTTTAAGACATGTTAATCAGCTTTGATTAAAGTGAGTTTTTATTAATTAAAACTTTGGATCCAAGTGATTACTTGGTGTTTTCATAAAACTTAGAGATTTTCCAAACTCCTAATCAATTTAAGAGTGAAGATAGTTGAGTTTTCATCATCAAGAGTCTATCCCATCATACCTTCCCTTTAATCCAAAGCATATCTTCATTTGTTTAAAAGACCAAAAAAATGTACTTCTATGCAATTTACATTTACTGCACCACTTTTTAAACAATTAAACTCCTTTTTCTTTACCCAAATCATTATGTTTTTTTATAACTAGTCTAATCTAGGTTTTTCCAATACAGCGCTCCTTGAGAAGAACGATTGGTTGTGCCTTATACTACATTATCTGGTACAATCACAATCTTGATGACCCGAAAAGCGACATTCCAGTCCAATCAATGTTTTTTGGGCTTTTCTTGTTCCAAACAGCATAATAGTAGACTTGAATCTAATCAATAGAGATAACACATTTACTACTCACCTAGCTGCTCTTGGTAACAAAGAGTATTGTAATTTCAAGTTTTCAACCAAATAACTCTATTTACTAAACCCACTAAAATGTCAATCTATGTTTGTTTTTACCTCACAAGAACAAAAATTTTCAAACTACATGTCCATCTACTAATGTCCATCTCTCTTACTCCAATTACTTGCTACTACTTCTATCTCTATGCTCATATAAAATGCACTAGAAAGGGTAATGAAACCTGAAATTTTCAAACTATGTCTTACCTCACAAGAACAAAGACTAAAGGCGAGAGAAGAGGGAAATTTGATGGCCAAGGAGGGAGGAGGGAGATGGATGAGATAGCAGTAAGTGGCAATTTGTGAGCTACAACTTTGATGGCCAAAGATGGAGGAGTTTAGTCTGAACTTTGCAAGCTACGAGCTGTGACTTGTGACGGCCAAGTAGTGTAGATAAGAAATTGTGAGAGTGATTGAGTGAAGGCCGAAGAAGGAGAAAGGAGAACTGGAGAAGGAGGGAGTGAACACTGTCTACTGACCTATGAGAGCGAGATTTAGGGCTTAAAAAACTATGAGATTTAGGGAGACTAAAAAGTGAGAGAATGATGTTATTTGAGGCAAGGAGGAGTCGCGGATGACTAAAAAAATAGGGACTAAGAGAAATATTTAAAAAACCAAAAAAAAAGTATAATTTCAAATAATGTTGGTTATTTGGTTATAACCAAATTATTTTAAGGGACACCAAACCAAATAGTGATAACCAAAATAACAGGAAAAAAACCAAAAAATAAAAATCGAATTGGGTTTGGTTAGGTTCCAGTTTAGTTTTGCTTACCCTTACACTTAGCAAATTCATCATTATAATGAAAATTAAGCCATTTAGCTAGTGGCTCAATCTCACCATTAAATTCTTCCCCCTTACATATGTACAAATCTATGAAAGATCTATTTAATTGACCCCATCAAACTAGCAAAACCATGAGAAGTGATATCATAAAAAATGTTGCCTTGAGAAATATCTGAGCTCAAGAAGAATGATAAAAATTAATGTAATAGCCCAAACCATAAAGGAAAAAAAATAATCCAAGCCTTTATGGTTGATATGAGAGGATCTTGGTCCATAAAGAGAACTTGTAAGCAAATTTTGAGAAGCCACAACCTTAGAGTAATTAATACACTCATGACTCATCATCTAGCAATTAATACAAAACTCATTAATGGCTCCATAAGCGTTCATGGGCTGATTTTTTTACCTAATTGAAGATAAAGATGATTGCAAATTTTTAATAACATCTTAGAGCCTAAAGTAACTTTCACATGTAAACCACTTGCATGAAGGTTACTGTAACACCTTACTTTATTACTCAATTTTATATCAAGTGGGATTAATTAGAACCATTTAATAAGACACTAAGTTGGAAAAATTTAAATTTTTAAATTTAATTTCTCATGTTACCATTCATTGTAACCCTAATTTTGGCCAAATTTTGAAAAATCATAATTAATTCTAGAAAAGTTGAAATGACATGGTTCTAAGTCCTAGTTGAATCCTTTAATGATATCTTTAATGAAAAAATACATCCAGATTATGATCTCAACTCATGTGTGCTCAATTTCAATGCCAAAAAGAATTGTTCATTTAGTAACTTTTCCAATTTTTTGGAATTTATACCTAACTTTAGAAAAATGTAACTTCTTGCACAAAACTCTAAATTTTATGAATTACCACTCATTTTAAAGATAAAAATAAGATCTATTGATCTGTCAATTTTTATGACCAAACTCCTTTATTTGCTTAAAATTTCATATGGTCAAATTTTGTCTCCATTTTGGTCAACTTTTATCCTTTCTGTATTTAACTTGTCCTAATACATCAATAGCCATTCAAACATAAGTAAACCATGCTACACAGCATATAATAAATGTGTTCGCATAAGTTACGAACTTCAATGGTCATCCAAACATCAATTCATAAATATTACAACATTTAGACATAAAGTCTATTATAATTTCAACAACATTTCCTTCATAGTAAAACCACCTCCTTGCCTTTGCGCATACCACTTGCAGCCCCTATTAGTGTGATTTGGACATAGAGAGGAATGAGATTTCATAGAAATCTCAGTAACAAAGAATTACAATCACAATGTTACTCAAACAAAGTAAGTTACAATCAAGTTCACAAATCATCCATTTATTTCTATGGCATGAAAAATCATATCAAACCATTCCAAGATCAACATATTAATGCATTTTGGCAAGGTATACAATGCAATCTATCAACACATTACCATCAAACAAGTTCCAACACAACATGGCATATATTTAAAAGTTATGCTAAGTAACAACCAAACGAGATAACATTAAAATTGTAAATTCTGTGCTACCTTTTTTGTTTTTGGATTACACGACTTCCTCTCTTGATTCTTGAGTTTTCGTTTGCTCAATAATATGACCTACCAAACAACAAGAATAAATGTATTCCAAATCAATAATACTATCCATTACATAATTCCTTCTATAACCCTTCCCCTTTTTAACCTTTAATTTAGGATTTTAGTATCATCAATCTTTCTATAATTCCCATAGGTTTTTCCTATACAATTTTCCATTTATAATCTATTTTTGAACTTAGATGCATCAAAACCCAACTCCTTCCCTCCTTTCTCAAGTTGGCCGAATGGTTCCTTTAGGGTTTTAAAGTTTTTATTCTCAATTTCAACGCCTCCAAACACATGTTCTTCACATATCCCTATACAAATCCATTGGAAGTATCAAAACAACAAAAATCAAATCCTAGGACATCATTCTTGCCTTGGCCGAATAGCACCACACACAAGCACAACTTGATATCTTTCAAGCAACAAGGTTTAATCACTATCAAACAATCATTTTCTATCTCTTAATCCATATAACAACTTAATATCGATCATAGGTCAATAAGAAACAATTCATGCGGCAAGAATCCTTGGAGTTTCCAACCATTAAACTCTACCAATCCAAATAAAATCAAGTATTAGATAGAATAATCAAGCTTTTACCTTGATTAGTGACTTGAAAACACTTCATTTCACCTTGATTTTTCTCTCCTCCTTCTTCTCTCCTCTTGGCCAAAGTTCCTCTGCCCTCCAATCTCCCAATTTGGCTAAAAGAAAGTGATGGAAATGGAGAGGAAGTGATATATATATAATACTTGATTCATACTTACCATGTGGTAGCTATTTTAACCATGAGACATTTGGCCAAATCTCTTCTCTTCTTCCTCATTTAGGCGCCACATGTCCTCTTAGGTGTCCTCCACATTTAATGAATATGCCACCTCATAGGGCACAAAGCTCCATGTGTAAAAAATCTACATATTTTATTCAAAAATCCAATCTTCCAACTCTATCCTCCAATAAATTGTATTATTCCACCTAGGTCCTTACCCTCGATATATAGAGCCATTTAAGTCAGAAAAATGGGAAAAATTTTGGCCCTGCCAAGTTTATGACTATCACACTTTGTAATTTCACGTAATTGATTAAATTTTTTTGGATCTTGTTAAATTCACTATCTCCAAAAATTTATTTCCTTGCACCAATATCTTCCTCTTAATAAGAAAAGATTTCCTAAATTTTCTCAAATTTTATTTTGGTTTATAACTCCTCCAATTGAATTTTCTCCAAAATCGGCCATTTACAAATATAATTTCCAACTTTAAATAATTTAAAACTAACCTTTACATCCCTAGAGGTTGGGAATAATTTTAAAATTCATAATAACTCTTCAAAATTTTCATAATTTTTTCATGAATTATTGAGGCCCCTATATATTTTAAATAATTCAATTTGGCTAATTTTCCTCTAATTAGCCAAAATTCCAAGAAAATACAGAAAATTGTAAAATAAATTATTTTCATCTTCCAGGCTTTAAACACTGTTTTGTGCCCTTTATTTTATTTTTCATGATTTTTGAAAACTTTTCTAAAATTTTTAGTCTACATTCCTATTATGTTCAATATTAACCGGATATTTCAAAAATAACAGTCCGGCCCCAGTTTGATTTCAGTTTAAAAGTTGTGCCTTTTATCTATTGGCTACTTTGCCTAATCCATGGTCTATTTTATATTGTTCACTCTAGGGTTAAAATTAACAGGATATGACAGTTATTGTATTCATCAAACTTAAATAAAACCCCTAACTGATTACCCATCAACTCAACAACTTCCAATGTATAATAATCAATAGGAATACCAAAAAATAAAACCCGAACATAAACTTAATTATCTAATAAAACATCCGGCGTCTATTGGAAAAAACAGGAGTAAAACTCTAAAGCATCCAAGTTCCTTGATATAAGATTGCTCAACAATTACTAGGATTGCTAAACTAAATAAAAAAGATGCTATCAACATGTTGCACAACCCGAACTAAAACTTTAAGATGCCAATTGAATTGCACGAGAGACTGTAACTTGAGATCATGTAGCTTTCTGGTACCAATCACCTTGATAAAAAGAAAGTGCTCACAACAAAAAGCTACATGTTTATCGTTCCTAGCACAAAAGAACATTTTAAAAAACTAACGAAATCATAACGCCCAACAAAACCAAACCACAACTAGCCACAGCAAAGCAACAAACTAAACGAAAAAGCACCTAGAGATGAAGGAAATCTTAGCCAATGCCAAACGAACCAATAAGAGGAGAATAAGGAGACAAACCAAGCAAGTATGCAGAAATCTACAGACCATGCTACTCCGTCAAGTTCAATAGAACCTTCAAGTGAGAAGCCTCCCTTCAGTTCGACTTCAACTTTTAATCTAAGCTGAACCAATTTGAACCACTATGCATATATTATATCAATCAACTTGATTGATGGGCGTTTATATGTTTCGATGGAAGTAGCTTTAGCTCAAGGGAAAAGTAAAGGATTTAGATTTCAAAAAGTGATTAATAATCTACTGTTCCCTAAAAATTAGGGTAAATATTTTATTTTTACCTTTTCCCATTCACATGTACTTTTTAAATAAATAAAAGTTTATTGTAATATTTCAAAACCCAAATAATGACTATTGTAATACCTTTTACGAGAATCCTAAATCAATGGCAGAATCTGAACTCCAATATATACCAAGTCTTTTCTAATTGAACCAATGCTCATTGACCCATTCACATGGTTTCTTTAAATAACATGTTATTTATTTGTTTCTTTTAACTATACGTTTTATATTGGAAAAATGATACAAAAATGACACTTGACCTTAGAAATGCCAAAATGGTTACTTAAATTTGTAAAATCCCAATTTAGTCACAAGTGAGTAATTTGACATTTATAAATTTACTGAAATGGCCATATTAACCTTCATTTTATTTGTTGTTTTTTACAAAAACAAATACCCTTACTGGCTGGCTGTTGCTAGATCAGGCGGTCGCCATTACTGGAGCTCTAGCGGTCGCCGCTAATTGGTCGCTGGAGCTTCAGCGGCCAACAACAATTTTGTTTTTGAAAATTTTTGCAACTTCAATAAAATGGTTGACAACTTTTATAACGTTATTAATAAGTTTAGTATTGCAATTAACAATATGTTTTCCAGAAAATTCAAAAAGTAGCATTTTCACAACTTCAATAATGCCATTAACAAGTTTTCTAACTCTATTAACAACTTCTGTATAGTATTTAATAACAGGTTTTCAGAAAAATTTAAAAAAAAAAAGAAATTTTTACAACTTTAGTAACTACTTTTTTTTTTTTAAAGTTTTACAAGTTCAGTAAAACGGTTAACAAGTTTTGTAATGCTATTAACAAGTTTAGTATAGTAGTTAATAACAGATTTTTCAAAAAATTCAAAAAGCAGTATTTTCACAACTTTAGTAATGCCGTTAACAAGTTTCATAAATCTATTAACAACTTCGGTATAATATTTAACAACAGGTTTTTTTTAAAAAAATCTTTAAAAAAATGGCATTCTTACAACTTTAGCAATTGTTTTTTTTTTTTTGAAAATTTTTTACAACTTCAGTAAAATGGTTAATAATTTTTGTAATGCTATTAATAAGTTCAGTATAGCAGTTAACAACATGTTTTTTAGAAAATTCAAAAAGTAGCATGTTTATAACTTTAGTAATATCGTTAACAAGTTACGTAACTCTATTAACATGTTCTGTATAGCATTTAACAAGTTTTCTGAAAAATTCAAAAAGTAGCACTTTTTCAACTTTAGTAACACGATTAACAAGTTATGTAATGCTATTGACAACTCTCAAGACTATAATAGCTGCTTAATAGGTGAAAAAATTTTGTACAACTTTCATAGGAAGCTAATATAAAAAACATTAACTTTTATGAAGGTTGTTAATATCATTACATAACTTGTTAACTATGTTACTGAAGTTGTAAAAATTTTACTTTTTAATTTTTTAGAAAACCTGTTATTAAATACTATATTGAAGTTGTTAAAAAAGTTACAGAACCTGTTAACAGCATTACTAAAGTTGTAAAAATGCTATTTTTTGAGTTTTCTGAAAAACTTGTTGTTAACTGCTATGTTGAACTTGTTAATCATGTTACAAAAGTTGTTAACTGTTTTATGAAGTTGTAACTTTTTTTAAAAAAAGTAGTTACTAAAATTGTAAAAATATCATTTTTTTAAAATTTTTTTTAAGAAAACTTGTTATTAATTACTATAACGAAATTGTTAATAGAGTTACAAAACTTGTTAACGACATTATTGAAATTTTGAAAATACTACTTTTTGAATTTTCTAAAAAACCTGTTATTAATTACTATACTGAACTTGTTAGTAGCGTTACAAAAGTTGCTAACCGTTTTATTGAAATTATAAAAATTTTCAAAAAAATTATTGCCGGCCACCAGAGCTCAGGTGATCGATTGGCAGTGGCTGTCGGAGCTTCAGTGATGGTGGCCACTTGAGCTCCGGCAGCTGCCGCAGGCACCGAAGCTCGGGCGACGGGCCGACTAGTGGAGCATTTAGTTTTTTAAAAAACAATAAATAAAATAAAGGGCAATATGATCAATTCAGCAAATTTTTAAATATCAAATTGGTCACTTGTGAATAAATTAGGATTTTACAAATTTAAATGATCATTTTGGCATTGCCAAATTTAAGTGTTATTTTTGTGTCATTTTTTTCTTTTATATTTTTTTAATAATATACATTTTATACTTGGAGTCTGGGTTTCGGTCAAGGTTAAAATGCTTGGGCTGAAAGCCCAGAGAAAATCAGGAGATGACCCAAACGAGACGCAACGACAAGTCGTAGGTGAATAGTTGTGGCGTCCCCGCGTGCCTTCCCTCGATCTGGATCCACGATTCAGAAAACTAGTCCAACTCTCTCCCTCTCATTTCCAATTTTCCCACTTCTCTCTACTTTCACTGATCGCCGACTGTTACCTTCACCGTTGACGGCAGCTCTGGCCGCTTCGTGACGCGCCCTCTCTCTCCTGCCTCATAGGTGATTCTTTGGCCCACTCGATCTGTCGAATTTTAAACTTGATTTTCAGATTTTGTCTTCATTTCATGCTTATTCGCGTGTACCCCCCCCCCTTTTTCCTTTCCTTTTATCAGTTTCAGCTTTTGCATTCGCTTTTCGTTTCGGTCATTTGATTTTCTGGGTTCCCGATTGATCTCCTTTCTGCACATGGTGCGTGGTCTTCAGAATATTTTCTTTGGGTTTTCTATTTGTTGCATGTGAATTGCTTTTTACTTATTCCTTGTAATGTTTATTATGAGTTTTGGTAAATGGACAATCTTCTTTTTTCACGGTGAATTGGTGAAGGACATTGATTGGGTCTCATTTGAGTTTGAACTGTTTAATGAAAATGCTGCCGCGGAGGTCTGCTTTCGGGCTGAGGGGGCGGTTCAGGGATTTGGATGATCGGATTAGTTTCTCCCCTGCTTTAATTTTTGCTCTACGCGAAATGTGGGAATTTGGAGGTTTTATTGCTGTTATTATTATGTTTACTGTGTCTTGCAGTTATCTCTTCTTAGAATGGTTATATGAAGTTTGAATAGTGATATGGATAAATTGTAAACTTCGGAATATACCTATTACTGTTGCACTTGAAAGCTAAACTTAGGATAAATGACCACTTTGTACAATGATTAGCATCATTGTAAATGACAACGTATGCACATCTGAAAATTGGCGTATGCAAGCTTGTTACAATAAATGAGGCCATTAAGCTATCGACCTGTTTAATTGTAGTGGACTCCCTTGTCTGTGAAATCTGAACTATGAGCCCATCTTAGTTTTGGGCTTTCGTGAGAAAGTCCCTTGATTTGTGGTGGTCTTCTTTGCTGATTCACTCTGTTCTTTGAAGGCACAGAGGCTGTTGTGCTGCTAGCCTACTCGTCTGCATCAGGTATGTTCAACAAAACTCGCAACATTTTCCTTCACAAATTAGATGCTGCTTTTGCTGATCACAAGTTCAATTTTCACGTGAAAAAATCTATAAGTAGCCTCAAAGTAGTATGGAGAAAAGACCGTGAACTAGACCTAGCAATAGAGAAAGACAAGCGGTATAAGCTTTGCGCTCGTGTTGTCAAGGAAGTTCTGAATGAACCGGGTCGAGTAATCCCATTGCGATATCTTGAGAAACGGCGCGAGAGGATGCGCCTTAATGTTAAAATCACAACATTTTTAAACCAGAATCCTGGCTTGTTTGATGTCTACTACGATCGTATCAAACCAAAATCGGAGCATGTTCGGTTTCTAAGAGTAAGCGATCGGCTCAAAAAATTTTGGAAGAAGAAAAAAGGATTTACAGAGAAAACGAGCCCTTAATTGTGTCGAAGCTATGTAAATTGTTAATGATGTCAAAGGATAAGGTGATTAGCGCAGATAAATTGCTTCATGTGAAAAGGGAATTTGGGTTCCCAAATGATTTTTTGGTTAGTTTGATTCCTAAGTATCCGCAGTATTTTAGGTTGATCGGGTGTCCTGGAGAGGAAAAATCATTTCTTGAATTGGTTTCTTGGAACCCGGAGTTTGCAAAATCTGTGATTGAGCAAAGGGCTGAAGAGGAGATGAAATTGACAGGGATTAGAGTTCGGCCAAATTTCGTCGTGAAGCTTCCTCTGGGATTTTTCTTAAGGGAGGAGATGAGGGAATGGACTAGAGATTGGATTGAGCTTGATTACTTATCGCCATATGACAATGTGTCCCATTTGGATCAAGCGTCAAGAGAAATGGAGAAGAAGACCATTGGAGTATTCCATGAGCTGCTTTCTCTCTCATTATATAAAAGGATTCCAGTGCCAATATTGGGAAAGTTTTGTGATGAATATAGGTTTTCAAATGCATTTTCTAGTGCATTTACAAGGCATTCGGGGATTTTCTACATGTCCTTAAAAGGAGGGATTAAAACAGCAATGCTGAGAGAAGCTTACAAAAATGGTGAGTTGATTGATCGAGATCCACTGCTTGAGATCAAAGATAAATTTGTTGAGTTGTTGGAAGAGGGTTGGCGGCAAAGAGCTGAGGAGTTGCGATTGCGAGGAGAACAAGTTAAGAAGGACATGGTAATTTTAGCTGCGAAAGCTAGTTAGCAAATTGAGAACGGCAGGGAAATTCTAGCTGTGGAAGGTAGTGAATATAAAAAAGGCATTATTAAGGTATAAAATGATTTGACTGGAAGATGGCTTTGATGACTGTAAGAAGAATAGAAGTAAATCATTATTGACGGTAGGTAAATTACAGTGGGAGATTAGACTTTATGTTATCATATATGTTGATATATATATTATTCCAAGGAAAATTTTGTAGTTAGTACTCTGTTATAAATGTTACAAAGAAATAAGCTCTAGGCTTCGTCTTATGGGGACAGAGCACAGGCTCACTCATGCTGAAATTTCATCTAGTTATGAAGAATGAGGATGGCTAGAACTGTACGCTTGATCATTTGATCATAAATACTCAAAGTTTGTTTCAACTCAAGAAGCCTAAATAACTAAGCAAAAACCCATAAATAATTTTGTTTATTATAATCTACAAAATGTAAAATTCAAATGTGTTCCTAAAGGATAGACAATCACACCTCCTTCCTTAGGGAGTGCTTCCTGGTTAACAAGCAACATCGGGTGCCATGCAAGAACTGAAAATCTGGCACACTTTCTTTCCAAATATTCTGCAGGCCTCCGCCTCAGAACTCAGAGGCTATTGTTATGTTGCCAACAAAACCCATCCTTTATGATATATGGACAAGGTAAGGTATACTTTTTGCATAAGGAGTCAAATGGAATCTTAAAGCTTAAAATAAACTTGAGACAAATTTAACAGCATAATCAATAAATGTGGAAGCGTTGTTGAAATGCTGTAAAAATTTCAGGTTAAAGCTTAAATAAACTTGAGACAAATTTAGCAGCATAATCAATAAATGGGGAAGTGTTGTTAAAATGCTGTAAAAAATTCAAGTAATTGCGCATTAAATGGGGAATATAATCATGAAACTTAATAAAAGGCCATGGGTGCCTTGACATGCAGTATCCCTTTGGGACTTTCAGCTAACCTTGAAGCTCTTTGGTGAGAGGCTTGCTAGTCCACCTCCCTCAGCAATGTTGGATGCTCCGTTAAAACAAGTGCATATCATGCAATCAAAATCATGTAAGTAGAGCTTATGAACTACCACTCAACCTGGTGACTGACTTATCTCCCGACTTAATTGGCCAATGTGATTCTTTTGGATTCTAGAAATAAGTGTACAGGTTGATTCTGAAAGCTCCATTAAACAAAATAAAACCCTGCTGGATAAATGAGCAAGATTACCTTTCTGGCACCAGGAATTTCATATATTGATTTAGGACTATCAACAGTGATGAAAGTTGGATATTCAGAGTCAGACAACGATTGATCCATTTACTTTGGTACAATCCACAAGTTGCACTGATTGTTTCCTTGTAGCTGCATGACCAGGGGGATTGCTAGAGCAAAAGAAAATAATTTCTGCCCTTCGAGAAGTGGATAAATCTGGAAAGAAATCCGTTTGAGGCGTGTACTCTGTTTGTGTACGGGCCAACTTTCACATTCCGTCTGGTGAGAAGACTTGTACGCTCAGTTTGAGAAGCTATTTATAGTGACAATATAAGACAAGAATTAGTCCAATTTAAATGCAATAACAACAATAGGACTATGAAATGCTCATAAAGGGTATTAGCAGCAAAACATCCGGATATGCTTCTGGGATATCTCTCATATCTCCCAAAGCCATACTGTCTAGTTTCTTTCCACTTTTCCCCTCTTTTCTTTACATTTTCGTTTGCTTCAACTTTCAAGGAGTTTGAGTCAAGAAAAAGTGCAACGATACTGTAAAGGACATTCTTAACGGTACTGCTATTATATTTATAATCAAGGATTGAAAAACCTGTTTTTATGGAAGGCCCAGACTTGAAATCCTACACTGAATACACTTGTGGCTTGCACTAAAGTCCAGAAAAAATTCCTATATTATGAATTGGAAGAATACATAAATTGGACACGGGTGTTTGATATTTTTTTACCCTCAGGAGTCAATGTTTGGTTAATAAAATATAAAAATAGAGAATGGTGAATTAATTACAATTCAATAAGAGCATGACTATACAAGGGATAGACGAAGTTAATTAAGGACTATAAGCATAGGGCATGCTCCCGCCGTGCTGTGTTTCAAAATGAAGCTGATATGTTCGGTAGTTATAAATAGGGCAGCCTGCAAGCAAAAGAGAGGCTGTAAGTACAGGGCTTTTGACGCTTGTGAACATCAAAACAAAACACATCCGATATTACATCAACGTACGTAACATGCCTCACCTTAACTTTTAACCCTATCTGGTTCGAGGGAAACTTTTTTTTTTTTGGGGGGGGGGGAGGGGGATTTTAACGAGTTTCATTTAAAAAATTAGAGAAGTAGGGTTTTAAAATTTTAATAAAAAGAAGATGTAACATAAAAGAGTAATAAAAATCAATTAAAAGCTGTCAATCCTACTTTTTTAATTTTTTAAATCAAGCTCCTTAAAATTTTTCCTTTTCTTTCCCTTCTTTTTTTTTTTCACGCCAAACAGGCTCTAATGCTCTTTTGCTTCCTTTGGCGGTGTTGCTGCTTTGGACAGTGCCACTGGCCCAGGACTTACGAGACATCGGGTGTGTTTAGATTAGTAGTAGTAAAGCTGACTTTTATTCTATTTGACTTTTGCAAATGTGAGTTGGAATAAAAGCCAGCTAGTGTAATGTAATTTATGTTTGAATTAATGTTTATAGAAAGTCAGTTTAAAAAGTTGAAACTTATTTAAATAGATAATAAAAAAAACAAGTTTAGATATTAAATAACTGAAAAGGTCATGAGTTTTTATATAAGGTTCAGTTAACTAATTTGAAAAAAATTAAGTCTATACATAAATATTTTAAAGAGATCATATAATATATAATATAAATAAGTAATGTACTTAGTTTTTTTTAATCCTTTCAAAATCAAAAGGGTTCTTTTTCTAGATGATTTTTCATGCAGATTCCAAATATCTACTTGGATTTAACAAAAGAAAATTCCTTCTTCCAGTTTTAGCTTGGCCGAACCAAAAGGGTTCGTTATCCAAAAATTACAACTTTGATTCTTTGGCTTCCAACACTTGTTCTTTAGGTTTATCCTACATTATTTTTCATTTTAAACACAATGGAAGCCTCAAAACTTTGAAAACACATCCTACGGTCTAGTTCTTGCCTTGGCCAAATTGGTCCTCATGAAAAATAACAAGGAAATCACTTTAAAAACAACCTACAATCACTTGAAGCCACTGGGAACTATCATGCTTTGAAGTGTTCTACTAAGTTTTAACAACCAAACTTCCTTCCCCATTCAATAAAAATTTTGGCCAGCTCAAGAAAAAGAGGATAACCAGAAATTTTAACCATACAACTCAAGCAAACAAGGTAAGGAACAACTTAGAACAAAAAACTAACTTGGATTTTGGTTGGATGATCAAAGTTGGTGCCTTTTCTCTTGATTTCCCTTCAAGCTCACTCTTTTCTCTCTTGCTCTCTCCTTGGCTGAAACTCAAGTCTGATTTAGGGGGAGGAAGAGCTCAATTAAGTACACAAAATATCCCAACAATCATCATTTAATGAGGTGCCAAGTGCCACCTTCCTACTTAGTCTTGAAACTTCTCTCTTAATTAATTAAATCATAATGTAATTAAATTTTAAAGTCAAGATCCTCTCTACTTAATGCTTGACACTTGGAAAGCTTAATTATTCTCTAATAGGAGCTTGACAAGTGGCAACTTGTGGGCTAAGTAAAGTGCAAGACTCTATTCTTCACCTTATAGGCGCACTTTTACTCCGAATTTAGTTTCATTTCTATAATTACAGTATTCTGGCCTCTGTAATTATTTTCTGTCAAATCCATAAATTATTCTCCTCATTTTCCTCTTCCCAAAATGCCCTCTTTAGCTCAAACTCAATTTTGCATTAATTAAATAAAAAGAAAAACTATTTTTCTTCTCATTATTGATTTTTCCACTTTTCCAAATAATTAGGAAAAATCTTGGATATTTGAGGGTCTCCTTTTAATCCCATAATTTCTTATAATTTCTTGGAACATCATAGAATTTTCTTGAGATTTTATTCTCCTTGCAAATATTTATTTGGAATTTTTCAAATAAAAGGCATTAAATTAGCTTAAATCATCCTTAAATTCTTTTATAATTTCTCTCAAGTTGGTCATGAAACTAATTTTATAATGCCATATAATTTTATAATGGTTGAAAATCGCTTAAGATGGTTTGGACATGTGCAGAGAAGGCCTTTGGAGGCCTCGGTGAGGAGGGTGGATCAAACAAGATGGAGTCCCATAAAAAGAGGCAGGGGAAGACCGAGAAGAACGCTGAATGAGGTCATTGAACGAGACCTCCTAATCAACAACATATCTAAGGATTGGGTTGTTGACAGAGCACGATGGCGTCGTGTGATTCATGTAGCTGACCCCACCTAGTGGGATAAGGCTTGTTGTTTGTTTGTTTGTTATAATTCTTAAAGGATATTATCCTTATATTTTCTTAATTTTCTAAGACTTGAAATATTTTTTCTTAATTATCTTTGACCAATTTTTCTTAATGAGTCAAATTTTCATAATTGTCTTGGAAAATCATAATAATCATTTCCACCAAAATTCTTTTATTTCTCCTTGTCATTTTTTACCCTTAATTATTTAAGAATTTTTTTTATTCCTAATTATTCTATTACCGGATGTGACAGGTTGGTTCCAATTTTTCAACACTACGAATTTTGTAATTATAATCAAAATTGTTATTTGGTGTTATATTGTTAATTAATTAGATTATACCATATTTTATTTTGTATTTTAGATAATTTAGATTGAATTATTATAATTTTAGATTGATTTATGTAATTATGGCTTATTTTTTTGCCTTTTTGGAGTTTTTAAAAATGCAGGCTTTTCTAACAAGTTTCTGGCTAAGCTTAGGCTGTAAAACACATTAGTCAAACTTTACTCCTAAACAGTCAACTTTTATCCTTTTTTCATACAATTCTTGCCTTTTTTTTTTCCTTCTTTCATCTAGCTTTTCTCAACCATGTGATATGTACTCACACATAATCTTTAGTCAATTACTCACATGTATTTATCCTTACTCATTGGCATAATAATTCAAGATAGTTTATAACAATGCATAATGACATATAATTACAAAACATTATTCCAATAACCATAAACTCCCTCATCCTCGAAGTGAATCCCTTTCCTTTCTCCTTGCCCTTAGCTTCACCACCTGGGATTTTATTACTGTTTGTACATTGAGGAGAGTAAGATTTCATTGAAATCTCAATAGCAATGAATTTCAATCATCATGTAAATCAAGCAAGTATAATATGACATGTTATAAAACTTCAAGACATCCTCAAGTCACATAAAATCATATTTTGCATCAAACCAAAAGAGGAATATCAACATTCACATTGACATGTTTCTATGCATTTGACCAAAGCACATTCAAATGTCATCAAATCAATAATTATCACAACATAAGTGCCTCAATTCAAGCAATCAACATAATCACATTAATCAAGCAAGATAAATAATCAAATTATTATTCAAAGCTACCTCTTAATCCTTGATGCAATTTGGCCTCTTCAAGGGGTTAATATTTTCCTTGTTTCTTCTCCACAAAACCTATCAATTCATGCAAAAACACATTCCAATTTATCAATAATTCAAGCATAAACACCAATGCTTGACATTAAGCTTAATTAAACCCCTTTTTTCTTGATTTTTGACATAATTATTTCCTCTTTGTTTCTATCAATCCCTTAGTTCATTCCTAACAATTTCTCGCGTACAATCCAAATATCTAATCAGAGTTATAAAAATCAAACTCCTTCCCGCTCAAATAGCCTTGACCGAATAGGGGCATATAGGTTTCTAAAAATTTCATTTTTGATTCCAATGATTTTAAACACTTTCCTTTAGTATATCCCTACACAAAAATATATTTTAAAGTCATTGGAATCATCAAATCAAGGTAAAACAAACTCCTGCCCCATAAACTTCTCTTGGCTAAATTGAACCTTAAAGAAACCTAAGTTGGTTTTCTTCCAAAAGTCAATCCAAACACTATTTAAAACATGCTTATTCCACATCATATTTAAGGTTTCTATCCTTCGTTAAAGCATAAGCATGCTGGATAAAAATTACAGCATCTCTTCCCTTAGAATTTCAATTCAAAACCTAACCAAACAAGCTTTGATCTCAACTATAGTAAAGCCTAAACATACCTTGGTGAATCCTTGATTAAAGCTTGATGATTTCTTGTCCAAAAGCACTTATCAAATTTAGTCTCCAGCTCAAGAAATGAAATGGGCAGCACCTCCCCTTGTTTTTCCAATTTTCTACCTATTTTTGGGTATTTTGATGGGGTATTTATAGATTAAAAAAATCTAGCTTACTCCCCTCACTTGTGGACAAAATTTGGCCAAAAAAATGGCTATGTGGCTGCCATCCAACCCTCCAATTCTTAGATCGTGCCAAGTGTCCAATTTCCAGAACTTTCCTACTGATATTTATGTAAAAGTTGAATTTATTTCCATTTTAATGGGAAGGTCCAAAAGCTGCATGAAATTGGCCTTCTTTAGACCCAATATGGGGCCTACTTATGGTTTAAAATGGCGCAAAAAAGATGGCCTATAAACCCAATTATAATCTCAAACTATTTCGGAACTTTATCAGTTACTATTCACAAGTAACATTCTATAATTTTTATAGGCCTCCAAAAATTCATTTCTCTCATGTGAAAATCATCTTTTAATATAAGGACACGATCTAAACATTTTTAGAATTTTTCTCCACCTTGAACTATTTATTTTGAATTTTTCTCGATTAGGCCTCTATTAGTAAAACTGTGGGAAATAAATTCCCAAAAATTAATTCCTGTGCCTCCAAGGCCTAAAACCAATTTTATAAATTCTCATAAATATTTAGATAATTAATCCTAAGACCTCTAGCTATTTAAAATAATTATTTTCCTTCAATTTTCCATTGTTTTCCTGAAAAACCCCTGTATTCGAGAAGTTCCGTAATAATTCATTTTCAGCCCATTTAACCTTTAGGGCCTCCATTGAGGTTCCAAAACCTCTAATTAACAAATTTTTCATTTTTAGGGAATTTTTCAAAGTTTTTTTTTCAAAATTTTCCATTTTGCCCTTTTTGGACAAATAAATTTGAAAATGCTGATCCAAACCCTTTTTGGATTTTACACCATGCCTAATTTTCTTAGCCAATCTTCTTTTCCTATAAGCCCTTAACCAAATTTTTCATCCCTTCTGTTAATGCTAAATTCAGCAGGATGTGACAATTAGAGTACATGTTTCCTTGCAATCTATACCTTTTTCTTGATTATAGCCTTTTGAAACTAATCTGACTTTGTCTTTGATGATTTATGCAGATTCATCAAGCTTGTTCTTGAATACTCGTTTGGTGTCTATGACTGGATGGTCATTAGGTCAGGGTACCAAGTCCCAAAACTTGATCCTCTCAAATTGGTTCAGCGCTTCCTGCATTGTCATTATCCAGAATTCATCGAATAGAGCTTCATCAAACATTGGTTGGTTCTAAAATGTCCTTCCTTCTCAAAGTACATATTGTAAGTGTATGGTTGGTAAGTGATTTCAACGGATCACACACACAAAGCAGATAAAAGCAAAAGTAATACTCGAAGACTATCACTTGTTTAAATCTAGATATATAGTTTCTAACTAATTAAAACTTCATAACTAATTTCATAAAAATTGTACTAAGGTATTCTAACATTCTTTGAAAAGATCTTTGAAAGCTCTTTAAGGAAAAAATATCCAATTGGACTTATCCTTGCCCAATTCGTACAGTTTAATCAATAAATATTATTGTTCATTTGGTAAAATCTGAAACTTCCAGATTCTGTGCCTTAAATTTGAAATTCTTATCTCCTGTGTATACACCCAATTGAGAGGATCTATCTCTCATTTTAAAGCTTGGGAAGTGTACTATAAGTTTGCCAAATCTCGTGGCTTAACTCATTCATTTGATAGGTCAAACTAGAGCTACAAACTCACTGACCCAACACCTATGTTTTATCCCTTAACCACTCTTTACTTTAATTCTTTGTATTTATTTGGCATACATAACTTGGGATTATTCTTTCCCATTCATTCTCATACATTTATATACATGCTATAAGCATTATAATTAAATACATGACATCCTTGGCATTCGTACACATAATTTACAAAATAAGAAAATTACACATTCATCAACAATCTCATTCATTAACATGAATAATTCTCCACTTTCTTCTCCTTGCTTCTCATGCCATTATTGCCCATTGATGATTGACCTAAATGGTTGGTTAGGGAGGGGTGAGATTTATGGGAATCTTAGAAGCAAACATTACCACATATGTGCACAATGGATGCTAATGTATGGTATGTATTTTTTTCATAAACTAAGTTTAACTAGTGACATGCCATCATGCTTTATGCTTAGTATAAAAATGCATGGCCATGGAAATATATTAAAAATAGCATTTCCAACAATAATAATCATGTCACAACATCATACAAACATCAACAATACAAACTAACACATAAGCATACCATATCAAGCACATAAAGGGTAAGTTTATTACCTTGTACTTCAAGCTTTCCTCTTGCTTTTCCTTTGACTCCCTTAACTTCCAAACAATAAGGGCTTTCGGTCAACATCAATCAATCATCCTCTTAGATGTTTCAAGGTCCTAAATGTAGCCATATTGATCATTTAATCTATTAGGACCAAGATATTACATAATGTTCAATACTAGCTCTCTTGAACCTCAACCCTTTCTCTTGGTTTTAGGGTTTTCTTTCTAACTTTTCTAACATAAATCTCATCATTTACCATCCTTAAGATCTATTTCTTATCAATTAGGATCACTTTAGATGGCCTTAGATTAAAGAAGATCAAGTCTGAAAATTTTGCTTCACAGGTACTGTTCACACAGAAATTCCAGAATTTTTACTCAACTTTGAAAATTCATAATTAATTCTAGAAAAATAAAAACTGAGTGGTTCCAAGTCTCACTGAAAGCTCCTTAAGTTCTATTTAAAATAAAAATATTTTTAGGAAAAAATTCTATACAAAACAGAACCAAAATTATACGAAATTCACTACTCTTCCAAAGGTTAAACACTATTTCCAGATTTCAAACACTAACTTTAAAAAATCACCATAAATCATACACATATTCAAATGAAGTGTTCTACCTATAGATTTAAAGCTTATAGAGCTTACTCTAATGATGCCAAATTTTAGAATCAGATATAAAGAGTAACTTATTCAAAATAGGTATCAAGGCAGATGCTATAACCATCACATACCTTGATCTTGAAGCTTGAATCTTGTTCATTCTTCTTGGCCTTCACCCCCTGTTTTTCTCTCTAAATTTTGGTAGATTTTTCTCTGTACAAATGGATGCCAAAATGCACTTCCAAGGTGGGGTATTTGTAACATCCTGATTTTTAGGCCTAGAAGTATCAGAAATAGCCTAAATGAGATAGGCTACCTGACCCCTTTTTAGTACAGGTCTTAAAGATGAGAAAGGAAGTTAAGGTAGTTTTAGGGACTAAACTGCAAAGTGAAGGTTTTATGGGGCTAAAAGGGTAATCAAAGTTAGAGGCTCCAGTAAAGTCTTAAAGGCCCCAGAAAGAGAAAAGAGGCTAGATACAGACCAAAGGTAAAGTTAGAAGCCTCAAAGAGATGGTTTTATGAGGTTGAGCCTAGCAGGGGTAAAACCGTAAATTCAGAAGTTACGGCCATCAGGGGAAAAAATAAAAAGTACTTAGAAAATTATAAGAAAATCCCAAAAATGGAAAATAATATTCTAAGGCTCTTTTGTGAAGAGAGATGACAAAAATACCCCTGAGGTAACTTAAAAGGAATTTATAAGTTTATGACTCAATTTGAGATGTAGAGGTAAATTTAATTGTTTGAGTCATAAGGAAACCTCAAAAAATTATGGTAAAATGGGAATGTATGATCTAAGAGACTATAGAAAATTATAAAATTAGTCTCATCCCCAGAAGACCAGCAAAATGGCTTTAAGAATACTTAAAAGCCAGTTGTGTCGAAAAAGGGTATTTTAAAGAATGATTTTTAAGTGGGGCTACAGGTTGAGTTATGATCTGAGAAAATTCAAAGATTTTCTCTAGAATATGAGGAATTTATGATATTTTTGATGAATTTTAGGAGCTATGGATTGAATAAAATGCTCCAGTTAAATATTAAATAATTTTGTCCCCTAAATAGGAGACAAAACCAAAGAAAATATCTAAGAGCTATCATGACGATGCTGAGTCAACATGCTGAGTCATCAAGCGTAATCATGACACCTATGAGTCATCATGCTGAGTCACCAGAAGATATTTATGGACAGCATAAAAATTAGAACGCAGTATGGGAATATTTTAGACAGTCTTTTATCTACCTGTTATAATAAAATCTCTATTGCATGACTCAGTAAGGTTAAGTAGCCTGTCAGTAGAGCTAATTATTTTCATATGCTCCTCTGAGATGGCACCATATATGTACCTTTTATTGGCCAGAATTTTAAGAAGAAGTTGTCCCAACGGTACAGGGTAAGTCAAGACTCGAAAAGTATCTGATATGTTGCGAGATTGGGTTGATAGTTGGAGAAATAATTAAGAAGATATTTTTGCACGAATTTTATATTTATTTTCTCCTATTTTAATGCCATAAATGATGAAAGGACATGAAAGTGACAAGGTACGGTTAGATGAGAAAAAAAGAAAATATACGTGTACGCTAGATGAAGACACATGTACGGTTGGATGCAAGACACATGTGCGGTTGGTGGATGACGGTTGGATTAGTAAAGACAGTTAGCTTGATGATGTAAGCATGATGTCATCATGATGAGGTAAGCATGATGTCATAGGACACTGTCACCGTAAGATCAAAAGAGAAAATGGATGGTCCAGATCGAGCCACGTATTTTTAAGATCAACAGTCTAGATTCAGTCTGCTTTCTATAAATACCCCCTCCCCTCCCTACCATTTCGTCCAAGCATAAGGAATCCATGGGGAAGCTCTTGAAAAATGGTTTCTAGAGAGAGAAAGAAGAGGGAGAAAGAAAGGCCAAGTGGTTTCCAAGCTAGATCAAACTCAAAACAAGGTATGTGATGGTTATAGCACCTGATTTTATGCCTATTCGGATTATCTACTGTGCGTATCTGATTCTGAAATTTTTCATACTTAAAGTACACTTTGTGACCTTTAAATCCATAGGTAGAACACTTCATTTGGATATGTGTACGATTTATGGTGATTTTCAAAGTCAGGGTTTGAAATCTGGAAACAGTGTTAAACTTTGGAAGAGTTTCGATTTCGTACAATTCCGGTACTGTTCAGCGTAGAATTGATTTCTGAAACTATTTTCATTTAAATTTAACATAAGGAGCTTTCAGTGAGACTTGGAATCACTCAATTGGATTTTTCTAGAATTAATTATGAATTTTAAAAGTTGAGCAAAAATTCTGGAAATTCTGCGTGAACAGTACCCGTGAAGCAAAATTTCCAGATTGGTATTCTTGAATCTAAGGCCATCTAAAGTGGTCCTAATTGAAAAAGAAATGGATCTTAAGGATGAGGGAAATGATAATCTATCGTTAGAAAAGTTGGAAAGAAAACCCTAAGACTAAGAGAAAGGGTTGAGATTCAAGAAAGTAGTCTTGAACTTTATGTAAATCTAGTGGTCCTAATGGATTGTATGATCAATGTGACTATGTTTAGGACCTTTGGAACATCCAAGAGGATGTTTGGTGATGTTGACCGAATGTCCACATGGTTGGAAAGACAAGGGAACCAAAGGAAAAGCAAGGGGAAAGCCATGTTACATGTAGTGAACTTACCTATACTGTGTGCTTGATATGTATGCTTGCATGATGTGATTGTGTTGCCATGATGTGACTAAGCTATGATTAAAATGTTTGCAAAGTTATGTTTGCAAGTTTATGTTATGTTTTGCTTGGCAATATGTTATGGAAGCATGAAATGCTTTAGTTACTTTCCATGGCATTCATGTATTAATGTTACGCCTAGATGGAAGACACATGTACGGTTGGATGCAAGACACATGTGCGGTTGGATGCAAGACACGTAGCTTGATGATGTAAGCATGATGTCATCATGATGAGGTAAACATGATGTCATAGGACACTTGTCACCGTAAGATCAAAAGAGAAAATGGACGGTCCAGATCGAGCCACGTATTTTTAAGATCAACAGTCTAGATTCAGTCTGCTTTTCTATAAATACCCCCTCCCCTCCCTACCATTTCGTCCAAGCATAAGAAATCCATGGGGAAGCTCTTGAAAAATGGTTTCTAGAGAGAGAAAGAAGAGGGAGAAAGAAAGGCCAAGTGGTTTCAAGCTAGATCAAACTCTAAAACAAGGTATGTGATGGTTATAGCACCTGATTTTATGCCTATTTTGGATTATCTACTGTGCGTATCTGATTCTGAAATTTTTCATACTTAAAGTACACTTTGTGACCTTTAAATCCATAGGTAGAACACTTCATTTGGATATGTGTACGATTTATGGTGATTTTTCAAAGTCAGGGTTTGAAATCTGGAAACAGTGTTAAACTTTTGGAAGAGTTTCGATTTCCGTACAATTCCGGTACTGTTCAGCGTAGAATTGGTTTCTGAAACTATTTTTCATTTAAATTTAACATAAGGAGCTTTCAGTGAGACTTGGAAGCACTCAATTTGGATTTTTCTAGAATTAATTATGAATTTTAAAAGTTAAGCAAAAATTCTGGAAATTCTGCGTGAACAGTACCCGTGAAGCAAAATTTCCAGATTTGGTATTCTTGAATCTAAGGCCATCTAAAGTGGTCCTAATTGAAAAGAAATGGATCTTAAGGATGGGAAATGATAATATCTATGTTAGAAAAGTTGGAAAGAAAACCCTAAGACTAAGAGAAAGGGTTGAGATTCAAGAAAGCTAGTCTTGAACTTTATGTAATCTAGTGGTCCTAATGGATTGTATGATCAATGTGACTATGTTTAGGACCTTTGGAACATCCAAGAGGATGTTTGGTGATGTTGACCGAATGTCCACATGGTTGGAAAGACAAGGGAACCAAAGGAAAAGCAAGGGGAAAGCCATGTTACAATGTAGTGAACTTACCTATACTGTGTGCTTGATATGTATGCTTGCATGATGTGATTGTGTTGCTGTGATGTGACTAAGCTATGATAAAATGTTTGCAAAGTTATGTTTGCAAGTTTATGTTATGTTTTGCCTTGGCAATATGTTATGGAAGTATGAAATGCTTTAGCTTACTTTCCATGGCATTCATGTATTAATGTTATAACATGTCATGCATGTGCATTTTGTCTTGCATGCTTATGGGTAGTGTTTGCTATTGAGATTCCCCTAAATCTCACCCCTCCCTAACCAACCATTTAGGTCAATCAATGATGGGCAATAATGGCATGAGAAGCAAGGAGAAGTAAGCGGAGAATTATTCTTGTTAATGGATGAGACTGTTGATAAATATATAAATCTACTATTTTGTGAACTATGTTATGGATGCCAATGATGCCATGTATTTAATTATAATGTTTATGGCATGAATGAAAGTGTATGAGCATGAATGAGAAAGAGTAAGGCCATGTTATGTATGCCAAAGAAATAAAAAGAATTAAAGAGATGTTAAGGGATAAAACGTAAGTCCTGGAGCAGTGAGTTTGTAGCTCCAGTTTGACCTACCAAACGAGTGAGTTAGGTCATAAGATTTGGCAAGCAAAGAGATCTAATGTTTCTATTTAAAATGAGGGGTATTTTTCCTGATTTCGATAACCAAGCAGAAAGTTATGCATTTCCAAAGTTACGCAAAAATACCGTAAAATCCGAAAATGACCAAATGAACAATAACTTTTTCAAAGGAAATTGAGCTCGAATTTCAAGGCAATCAGTTCAGAAACTATGTTTCCTCAAAATTTTATCCAAAGAGCTTTCTGTAGAACTTAGAATCACTCAATTTCAATTTTTCTACAATTAGTTATGAATTTTTGAAGTTTGTCACATTTTAAGGTGACAATGAATAGTAACCCGTAAATGAAAATATTTAAACTTGATTTTTCATCAATTGTAGCCTTCAAAAGTGATTCCAAATGCTTTCACAAGAAAAATTAATTGATTTAAACATGAGGTGTTATAGTATTCATAGCCAAAACTTTGGTTTGAATAGACCAAAATGCCTTGGTGTTAATAGAAAGGGTAAGGGCAATTTTGGAACTTTAAGTTAACTTTTACATCATCATTGGCATCATCTTCTTGCATCATCCTTATCTCATTCTTCTAGAAGGTGCTAGGTGTCAGAAAAGTGGTGGAGGAGAAGGGAGATTAGATCCTAGCCATTGGATTAAACTTGTTCCCTAAGTTTCCTCTTAATTTACTGGCCATATTTCTCTGACTTTCTTTACGGCCTTCTGGAGTTCAGAAAATTTTTTTGTCTACTCATAAATCCCTTTATTTTAAAAAATATCTATAAATTTTCTCAGACCATAACATTTCTTTAAGCCTTGCATAAAAATCATTTACTAAATGTCCTTTTAATGCAGTATAACCGGCTTTTTATTTATTAAAGCCATTCCACTAGCCTTTTGGTTAGGGACTAATTTTATAAATTAATACAACCTTTCAACCATTTAAGCTCAAATTTGTGTACATTTTTTGGTCTTTGCTATTTTAAATAATTACCTCAAACAGTGTACTTTTTCCTGGCCATAACCTTATAAATTCCATTTAGCTGCCTCAGGAGTATTTTTGTCATTCCTCTTTACAAAAGAGTTTTAGAATATTATTCCCATTTTTCTAAGATTTTCTTAGAATTTTCTATGTAACTTTTCATTTTTTCCCCCAATGGTCGTAACTTTTTGAATTTATGGTTTTACCCTTGCTTAGGCTCACCTCATAAAATTATCTCTTTGAAGCTTTAACTTAACCTTTGGCCTATATCTAGCCTCTTTTCTTGCTGGGCCTTCGAAACTTTACTTGAGCTTTAACTTTGATTACTCTTTAGCCCCTGCAAACTTTTACTTGCAGTTTAGTCCTTGAAACTGCTTTACTTCCTTTCTCATCTTTAGGACCTTTGCTAAAAAGGGTCTAGTAGGCCGGATCCAATTCAGGCCATTTCTGGTACTTTAGATCCAAAAGTTGGGATGTTACAGGTTCAATGTTTGAGATAAAATGCAGAGAAATACATTTCATTGAACACTTCTCTCTGGGTTTTGACCCCTTCATTGATTTCAGCATCAGCAATACTTGATCTATACAGTGGTCTTTGTTATGTCTCTAAGCCTTAGGCTGATCTAAATTATCTTGAAAAAAAATTTCAATAGATTATCTTTATTTTTTTGTTTTTTACAGAAGGCATTTGTTGGAAGACTTGTTTAGACTCAACTTTTCAAAACCCTAAATAATCTCACGTCATCATCTAAAGGTTTGAAATCAAGTCAGTTTCAATAACACAATGTGAATTGATTCTTCAATAGTAAAGTTCTTTATTAAAGATCCTATAGGCTTTACTACTGATGAAGCCTTGTCGTTAAGGGTTCTCAAAAATACTAGAATTAAGCTTAGAAGTGCAGTGGCTCAACCCTAGGTCGATTCACAAGGAGACTTGCTGTTCAAGAGTTTTATCAGTTAAATGTCTTCACCAATTATTAACAGTAGAGTGATCTGGTTATTTTATGAATTTCTGGTTTTGTAAATGTAGAATATAAATGTTTATATCTTTGGTTTATCTAAGTGAAAATTGTGAAGTGAATGAGTGATAGAATATCATATATGAGTGAAGTGTTCTCCTGGAAATGTGCTCTACCTTCCTAGTCCACTTATGGATGTAGGAGTTCAACAACCAAATCAAGACTTGGCCAACAACTCACTGGCTTCCTTGATGTCAAGACTACAACTCGTATGAATCAACAACAAGGCTAGAATCATTCGGCTTAGGAAAAATAAAATGATAAATCAATCCTCCTGTGACAATCACAACTGTGCATTGTCTTGAAAATATGTTGAATTGATTATGAGAACTGAAACAACTTGTCCAGAAACCACAATGCAATACGACTAAGGAATCAGAAGAACAATCTCAACTTGATCTTGTAAATGAAATATCATTCTACTAATCCTAATCAGATTCAACAACTCCAGTGAAGAAGTAAATCAAAATCAAATCCTGAACTACAACTTGAATTGAACAACTTGCTCATCAATCTATAGATTCAGACTAGAGCTAAGAATCTAGAATAAACTCCCTTCAATCGAATTAGGGACTCAGGCTTTGCTTCATTTCCAGGAAGAACACGGACGCTTAGCTGCTCATAGCTGTAAGGAGAACTACACTGAGACGCTCCCAAATCACCATGGCAGAACCTTCACGGAAAAGAAGAGGAGATGATGGTGAGATGAAGAAAAATGGATGATACGGAGAGAGTGTATCCGCTGGAGAAGTCTCCCCCGAGCCCAGAAGGATCGATCCCTCCCTTCTCCTCTCTCCTTGCAATTAACGCCCAAATCTAGTTAGGATCGCGCCTTTTAGGATGGAGCTCCAAGATTGCTTATCCGCTTCCTCCTCCAGCTCCATTCACGCGTTTCTGGTTCAAATTGCTGATACGCGTCATCTGCCGCGGCTCCTTTGCCCATCCGCGCGCGTCGCCTGTCCTGTACGGTGTCGTTTTGATTAGTGACCTGTGCTTCATGTAGACATCAATCCGCTGTGACGCCTCTGATCATCCGTCGCGGTGCCTTTTACCGAGAGAGTCCCATTAGAAATCTGCCATGGCGCCTTCCCAATCCGCCTTGGGGCACCTCAGACAGAACTGAAACTCCCTAAAATTCACACCAAAGCAGGGATCAAGGTACACACAATTAAAATCATATAAAAAACATGTAAAAAAACCCTGCAAAACCACAATTCCTCTCACCAACTCTTACGCACAATGGAAGCTAATTATGCCCAAAGTATGCAAATATAGATGGCAAAAGCATGAGTTTAGGGCTAGAAATGTATGCAAATAATGAGACTTATCAACTACAGTTAGAATAACCAAAAAATAATTCTTCATTAGCTTTAGGATCGATTTTACCAAGGTTTTTTTTTGTTGTGTTTGGATGTAATACTTGCTTCTGAATACCTTCAGATGAGCTAGATTTAGCTTCCTTCCTTTGTACAGCTCATACAGTGTTTTCTTGAGTAGTGTTATGATATACGCTCTGTTGGAGATGTAACAAGCCGTACTCATGGCTTCTGCCTAGAATACTTGAGATAATCCCTTTTTGTTTAGCATTGCTCTGGCTATCTCCATGAGCACTCTATTCTTTCTTTCCATGATTCCATTTTGTTGAGGTGTTCTCGGTGCTAAGAAGTTATGGTCAATCCTGTGTTCATAATAATAGTTAGTAAATTCATCATTCTTTAATTCTCCTCCATGATCAGTCCTGATTAACACAATAGATATACCTTTCTTACTTTAGAAATTTTTAGCAAAAACAATGAATGCACTAACGTCTTATCTTTGGAGGAATGAAACAGAGTCTAAGTAAATCTTGAATAGTCGTCAAACTATCACAAGAGTATACAAGTTCCCCTAAAACTTTTGACTCTTGATGGACCAACCAAATCTATATAGAACATTTAGAGTGGTCTCTTAGTTGAGACTGTCTTCTTTAATTTAAAAAAGGACTTTGTTTGTTTACCCTTCTGATAAGCATCACAGATAATATCATGTTCAAACTAAATTTTAGGTAAACCAAAACAAAATCTCCTTTTAGTTAATTTTAAAAGTTGATTCATATTTATATGTGCAAGACGTTTATGCCAAAGCCAACTTTCTTCATTTTTACTAAACAAAGCAGTTTTCAGGAAATTTAGAATCAATTTGAGTAGTATAACAGTTACCATCTCTTGGAGCTCTTAGCTTCACATTCAATTCTTCCTTTTTGAGTGGTAGGTCATCTTTGCTAATAATCAAGCATTCTTCTGAATCAAAGATTACCCAGTTGTTCTTGTCAGTATTCTGACTGACACTGGGCAGGTTGTGACATAAACCTTCGATGTAATATACCTCTTCAATTTTCATTCCTTTGTCACTTCCAACTTCTCTTATTCTGGCTATTCTTTCAGATTGATTTCCACCAAAGCTTACTTTGTCACCTTCTTTGGGTTTGAGTATGGAGAATTTGTCGATGTCATCCATCATATGTCTGGAGTATCTGCTGTCGATATATACCATTTATTTGTTCTAGATGCTTTAAGACATACCTGTATCAGAGAAATCACATTTTAGGTACCCATACCTTCTTGGGTCCTTTCATGTTAGTTTGGTTTGTCTGAGGTACATAAGTACCTTTAGGCACCCATTTTAGTGTTTCGTAAGTTCCTTTCTTCTTGTGATAACAACAAGATGTCATATGACCCTTATGGTTGCAGTAAGAACAATGTACAAAGGATTAGATGAATGAACTAAATTTCTAAAAAAAAGGTTAAATATGATCGATTACTGTTTTTCTTCCTTCCCTTTTTCTTATCTTGAGTAGGATCATATCCTATTCCGAATTTGTCCATTGTACACTGTTGAGCTTCAAGTACCATTTTGAGCATTTCACTACCCTTTGTGAACTTCTCTAGAGTTTTTGTGAGCTCTTTATTTTTGTCTTGTTCTACTACTCTATACAGGTTAGTGGACTAATTTCTTTTTGCTTGATTTGCTCTTCCAGACTCTTGATTTACTTTTTGGAGCTTACCAACTCCTTTGCTATTCTAAATAGCTCGAAATGTAAAAAATTATATTCAGACTTATAATTCATCATAGGAAGGCTCAGAAGCGATACCTAATCGGTTCTGAATCTTCGTCTTTTTATGCCACAAGACATATTCTTTTCGAATCAACTATCTCCCTAACTTGGCTAGAAAAGATCTTTTCTATTTTGGAATGTCTGTCTAAAAGGAAGCTCATATGGCAATATAAGCTAGAAGGGGAAGCAGACAGATGGTGGAAAAACATCGAGTTGGTCCTCTAGGCCAACGAAACCCTTGTTACATGAGAAGTATTTAAGGATAAGTTTTTCCTAAAATATTTTCCCCGATCTGTGAGGGATGAGAAGGAAGCGGAGTTCCTCACTATAAGGCAAATGACGAACGAACCCTTTGACAAGTACTTAGCAAGGTACATTAAGTTATTCAGGCACTCTACTTACCTCCAGCACATGAACGACGAGTACTGGTTTACAGAGAAAATGATCAGGGGGCTGAAGCCTGAGTTAGAGAGGAAGTGGCCTCAAAACAGTTAGAAGTTTTTAAGAAGGCAGTAAAGTCTACCGTATCACCAAGAATAGCCAGAATCATACTGAGTTCGGTAGAGTAACCCCGCGAGCCGAGAAGCTAAGGGCAAGAGTGGGTCAGGAAGGTACTTCTTTCAGCAGTGGCCAAAAGAAAAGGAGATTCAACTGGAGTAGCAAGTCGAGGTGGGGAGCCTGACGGGGAGGAATAGAAAATATCTATCAGGGAGCAGAGAATGTTTGCCAAGAAAGGGAATGTGGGTGTTGTGGCTGCAATCATGGAGATAGGCCGTGCACGATGGATCAGGGCATGTGCTTTAGGTGCGAACAACCTGGAACTTTGCTAGGGAGTGCTCGCAGGTCCTGACAGTATAGAAGACCTCAAGCACAGGACAGGGTGTTCGCTCTTAGTTAAGAAGAGGCTCATAAGTCGCCCGAGATGATCCAAGGTACGGTTTTGTGAATAGGTACCTTTTTTGAGATATTGTTTGACTCGTGTGCCAATCATTCATTTATATTGCATGAGTGCGTGAAGCACTTAGGTCTCACTGTGTGTTTCCACTCCCATGGGAACTAAGATTTTCACATCTATTGTTTACTTGAACTGTATTGTCTGGATGCCCATTGTTGTACTATGTTAGACTTGATTTGCATGCCTTTCTGTGATCTTGATGTTATCCTTAGCTTGAACTGGTTATCCTCCCAAAATATCCTCCTTGATTGTAAAAATAAAACGTTAATCCTTCCTACCCGAGAGTTGACCCCTCTGATGGAAGTGAGATTGAATTTGATTCGGCGGCTCAAGTGGATAAATGGTTGAGCTAGGGGTAGATTTACTTTTCTTGATAAAGGCAGAGACAGAGGAAGGGACTACTGGTATACTAATTGTCTGGGAATTCCCTGAAGTGTTTCAACGAAAATCAGCGAACTACCTCCTGAAAAGAGAATTGAGTTTACTATTGAACCTAGTACCTGGAAAGAACCCGATTTAAAGGCTCCGTATCGGATGGCTCTGATTTCGGCGGCTCAAGTGGATAAATGGTTGAGCTAGGGGTAGATGTTACTTTTCTCGATAAAGGCAGAGACAGAGGAAGGGACTACTGGTATACTAATTGTCTGGGAATTCCCTGAAGTGTTTCCAACGAAAATCAGTGAACTACCTCCTGAAAGAGAAATGAGTTTACTATTGACCTAGTACCTGGAAAGAACCCGAAATGAGAAAGGCTCTGGCTATCGGATGGCTCTAAATGAAATGGCTGAGGAGAAAAAGAAACTGGAAAGGAGCTCTTAGAGAAAGGGTTCATATGCCCCAGTGTATCACCATGGGGTGTACTAGTGTTGTTTGTAAAGAAGAAAGACAGTAGTTTGAGGTTGTGTATAGATGATGAGGACCTTTGTCGTTCGCCTTGGGGTTCTTGATCAAAAATAAATCCAAGTTATGCAGTATAGTGCAAACTCGGGTTGTTTCACTTTTGGGAGCCTTTATTAATTACCTAAGCTAGACTAAATGCCATGCAATGTAATGAAAGGGGGTTTGGTTTTTAAGATTTAAATGAATGGTGACTAAACTAAATGCAATGAAAAGAAACCTAAGCTACTATATTTTTGGTATTTTTGGATAATGATGATGGAATGGAAATGAATGATAGGAAATCTCTTGAAAATGGTTTTGATGGCAATCATAGTTTACTTAAGATATTGGGAGTTTCACAAATCCATTAGGTTTTCTTAATAACAACCTTAATAACTCATTGAGTCCAATGTTTAAATCAATGAACTTCATTAATGAAAACATTGTTAAGCTTCCCTAATGTGTAATTTGAGAATGATCATGCAATTGGCTCAATGTAACCCACAATCAACTCAGTATCAAAACATGACCATGCAAGATAGGAGAGAATCATAAGAGTTACAAAGAAGCATATATGTGACCACATATATTTAAGCACAAAATTCAACATCAACCAATCCAAACTACAAATGTAAATCATTAACCAATGATTACATAATCAACCAAAGTGTCTCACTAAGAATTTACAAATCCTAGACCTAGGAAATCATAAATACATAGGTAGAAACTAAAGACTGAAAATGAAACTCCCCTTTGAAGCTTGGAAACTCATGCTACTCCACCATCTTCAAGAGTTGATTAAACCTAGCCCTCCATAGCTTCAAGAAAAGCTCCAATTGAAGTGAATCCGTCGGCCATGGCAGCTCAGAGTGGAAGGAAATGAGATGGAGTGAAGAAAAGATGAAGAAAATGGATGGGGGAGAAGATGGAGGTGGAAAGGCAAGAGGATGAGAGAATAGAGGTGCTCTTGATGATAGAATGGAGTGATAGGTTGAAGATAGGGTTTCTAAGGGTTTAAGGGGTCAATCTGGGTTGGATTATATGAGTAGAGGGTCTATTTTTACGTTCTGGATCTGAACCTGACGTTACTGATACGAGGGGGTTTGCTGCGGTGAACTCAAAAGTTTGCCGTGATGAACTATTCTAGAGAAGAATTTTAGTGAAATATTGAGAGTTTGCTGCGGCGAACTATTCCAGAATAGTCACTGATGCACATTTTCATATTTTTTGCTACATCACAGCATTTTCTTGGAAACTCTCATGTTGTGTAATGCTTTGGTCTTCAATCTTGGCTTTAATTCTCAAGTGTCCTACAATAAAAAGCAACAATTTGAAGCATCAATTGTCCTAGAAATCAATTGAATACAATTAATAACCAATTATAACAATTTTACCCTAAAAAAGATACTAACTTAAAGTAAGGACTCTTAATCAAAATTAAGCACAATTATCATCAAAAGGAACCAAAATCTATGATAAATACCCTTAAAATGATATGAAATAACATAGAGCAATTGGGTTTAATCAATAGACTACCGTGAACTAAACAAGGTGACGATTAAGAATAGGTACCTATTACCGAGAATTGATGATTTGTTAGATTAGTTGGTGGGAGCCACTATATTCTCAAAGATTTACTTGAGATCTAGGTACCACCAAATAAGAATCAAGGCAGAAGATGTTTCGAAGACTGCCTTTTGAACTAGGTATGGGCATTATGAATTCCTAGTGATGCTGTTTGGATTAACGAACGCACCTGCTTTATTCATGGATTACATGAATAGGATCTTCCAGGCATACTAGACTAATTCATGGTGGTATTCATTGATTACATCCTGGTGTATTCTAAGTCACCAAAGGAACACACATAGCATCTACAAATCGTATTGGGCACGTTACGGGAAAATTAGTTGTATGCCAAATTGAGTATGTGTGAATTTTGGCTAAATAAAGTGAAATTCTTAGGCTATGGGATAACTCGAGATAGAGTGGCTGTGGACCCAAGCAATGTAGAGGCTGTGCTGAATTGGGAGCGACCTAAGATGGTGACTGGGGTGAGAAGCTTTTTGGGCCTAGCAGGGTGTTATTAGAGGTTTATACGGGATTTCTCTAGAATTGCCCTACCACTGACTAAGCTCACCCGAAAGAATCAGCCATTCAAGTGGGATGGTAAGTGTGAGGCAAGCTTTTAGGAATTGAAACAAAAGCTGATCTTGACTCTTGTGCTAGTGATCCCTGATCCTACATTACCGTATGTGGTGTATACAGATGTGAGTAAGCAGGGATTAGGGTCGAGTGGTCGCTTATGCCTCACGGCAGTTGAAAACTCGTGAGGAGAGCTATCCTACTCATGATCTTGAGCTGGCGGGGATTGTTTATGCCTTAAAGGAGGCATTATCCATATAAGCAACCATCAAATTGTATTGTGATCATCAGAGCCTCAAGTACTTGCAAGACTAGAAAGAACTCAACATGAGACAGAGGAGATAGATGGAATTGCTCAAGGATTATGATTATCAAATTAAATACCATCAAGGGAAAGCAAAGGTGGTAGCAGATGCATTCAGTCAAAAAATAGTGTAGGTGGCATCGTTGATGATAAAGGAACAAGGAATTGCTTGAGAATATCTAAAATTGGGATCTCACGACCAGATACAGCTGATGGCGGGCCAAATTAGTATTGTAAAAGTGGAAACGCAATTCATTGAATAAATCAAGAAGGCCTAACAAAGAGACCAACTAGACGATATTTTGAAAGCCAAAGTGCTAAGAAAGGAGACAAAGGACTTTGAGATAACTCAGGAAGCGATCCTGAGATATAAGGGATATATTCCCCCGAACTCAGAGATTAAGGGACAAATTCTAGAGGAGGCACCCAAGAGTTAGTACACCATACATCCAGGCATGACTAAGATGTATCAGGATCTTAAAGAATCTTTCTGGTGGCCTGGTATGAAGAAAGATATGATGGACTACATGTCAAGGTGCCTCACTTGTCAAAAGGTAAAGACGAAACACCAAAAGTTGCCAAGATCCTTACAACCCCTGAGTATCCTAGAATAGAAATGGGAAAGCATTTTTATGGATTTTGTGATGGGATTACCCCATACTTCATCAGGTTATAATGCAATATGGGTGATTGTAGATCACCTAACAAAGTCAGATCATTTCTTGGCCATCAAGAAAGAATACCAATCAGAAAAGTTTGTACGGATATACATTCAGGAAATTGTGAGGTTGCATGGAGTACTTGAGACGATTGTCTCTGATAGGGACTTGAGATTTCTCTCTAGATTTTGGAGAGCGTTACATAAAGCCATGGATACTAAGCTAAGTTTGCGTTACAAAAAACCATGGATACTAAGCTAAGTTTCAGTACAACTTATTATCCTTAAACTAATGGGCAGACAGAACATACAATTCAAACATTGGAGAATATGCTAAGAGCTTGTGTCCTAGATTTCAAAGGGAACAGGGATGAGTCCTTGCCACTAGTAGAGTTTGCCTATAATAACAGTTACCATTCCAGTATCTAAATGGCTCCTTATGAAGCTTTGTACAGAAGAAAATATAGATCCCCATTATATTGGACTGAATTGAGGGAAAAAAAAGTGTTTGGTCTCAATTTAGTGGAACAAACCTCACAACAGATTAAGATGATTCGATAGAGGCTACTCACAGCATAAAGTAGACAGAAAAGTTATGTCGACCTACAGAGGAAGCCTCTAGAGTTTGAAGTTAGAGATCATGTTTTCTAAGAGTTGTTGTAACTACGGGTGTAGAAAGATCGATCAAGGCCCATAAACTGACACTAAAATTTATCAGACCCTTCTAGATTTTGTCAAGAGTTGGCTTAGTAGCTTACAGATTGGCCCTACCTCCTAATCTGAGCTAGATTCATGATGTCTTTCATGTTTCTTAGTAGAAGAAATATCAGTCGGATCCCTCATATTTCTTGAAATACGAAGACATAGAGCTACGAGATAACCTTACCTTTGAGGTGAAACCAGTGAAAATGATAGACCGGCAGATTAAGCAACTGCGCAATAAAACTATTCTGATGGTTAAAGTCATATGGAGGGATCTAACTCAAGAGGAGGCTATGTGGGAAAAGAAGGACGACATGAAGGCCAAATATCCATAATTGTTTAACTAAGGTATGTTTTTAAATTTCGAGGATGAAATTTATTTAAAAGAGGGAGGAATTGTCATATCCCAAAAATTTTCACTTGGCTATAAACGATTAAAAATTAGGATGAGAGTCAATGCAAGAACTAGACGAGAAGATGAAACAATTTTTAATGTGAAACCCCGAAAAGGTCCGGACTGGAATTTTCTTAATTATCGGTTTAGGAAGGTTAAAACGGGAAAATTTGACAAAAATTCTAGACAATTCCTGAAAAATAGGAAAAGTGTACAGTAGAGGTTTTGGAAGCTCGGTTGACGCCTGAAAGGTAAAATTTTGGTCAAAATGATTTATCATGGAATTTCCCGTAAACAAAGGTTTTTTTAGTAAAATATTAAAAAATCAGAGGAAAATAATTATTTTGATTAGTTAGAGGCCTCAATAAACTTGGAAAAAATATGGATAAATTATATAAATATGGGAGAGAATTTATAAAATTTTTTCTAGGCCTTGGAATTCCAAGAATTAATTTATGGGAATTTATTATCCCCCAGAATCCCCGATAAAGGCCCAATCAAAGAAAATTCAAAATAAATAACTAGAGGTGGCAAAAAATTATAAACATTTCCAGATCATACTTTTATATTAAAAGGTGAATTATCATGGAGAGAAATGAATTTTTAGATGTCTGGAAAAATTATGGAATGCTACTAGTGAATAGTAACTGATAAAGTTTCAAATTCGTTTAGGATAGTGATTTGGTTTGTAGGCCATCTTTTTGGGCTATCCCAAACCATTTGTGGGACCCACATTGAGCCCAATAAGCACCCAATTTCGTGCACCTTCTAGGTCCCTCCATTTTTATTAAATAAAAAGTGAAAATTCAAGGAAAATACTTGGAAATATCTAGCAACATGCCACTTGTTCAAGTCTGACCATTTCTTACACTTGATGGCTGCCACATACACCTCTTTAGGTGTTCCAATTTGGCCAAATTAGGAGGCAAGGGGGCAAACTTGAATTTTCTATAAATACCCCTAGAAAATACCAAGAAAATGTTGGAAAATTGGGAAAAATAAGAGGAGACTCTGCCACTATTCATCCAGCCCCTTTGTTCAAATTTTTTGAGCTGTTTTAGGCAAGAAATCACCCAGCACACACCAAGAAAACATTAAGGTATGTCTAAGCATCATTATCCCTAAGTATTACATTGATTGGATTAGGATTTTTGCTTGGAAAAATGTTGAAAAATACTAAAAATTTTAGTTGAGATGTGTGATGCTTAGGAGAGGATAGAAACCTTAATAATCAAGTGGAATAAGGAAGATTAAGTGGTGTATGGATTGATTTTTAGAAGAAAACCAAATTAGGGTTTTGGTTCTTCATTTCAGCCAGCACTGTTCATAGGGAAGGAGTTTGTTTTTCATTGATTTGATGATTCCAACAGCTTTAAAACATATTTTGGTATAGGGATATATTGTTGGGAAGTGTTTAAAATCATTGGAATCAAAAATAGAAATTTTGGAAACATATAGCCCCTTATTCGGCCAAGTGAAGATCATGGGGAATGAGTGTGAATTTCAAAAATCTGATTGCACCATTAGATTCCTCATGAAAAATTATGTAGGATTTAGCCATGAGATGATTGATTCTAAAGAAAGAATCATTTTGTTAAAAATCAAACAAAAAGGGGGAAAATTGTTAAGTTAATATTAAAGTGTTGGAACCAAGTTGTTTTGTGATTAATATGGCCTATGTTTATGCTTGGTTTAATAGGCATTGAGAGGAGGAACTGAGGAGAAGCATTGCTCCTTGGAGTAATCATTTGGACAAGCTTTTAAAAAGGTAGCTTTGAATTATAATTTGATTGGACAAGCTTGTTTTGTTGTGATTTGTTGTTTGCTTGGATTGGAGGAACTGTGTGGTGATTTTGATTGTTTGATTGATATTAGTTATGCTTTGGCCAAATGCTTTGTGGTATGTCAATGTGCTATATCTATGTGGATAATATCATGACATTTGGTATGAATTCCTATGAGTTGGGAATGGTTTGGATTGCATGACATGTCACAATTAAACTTATATTGATTTATATGATAATTATAATTCATATGCTACTGAGATTTCTTTGAAATCTCACTCCTCCTATGTTATTTTATGCACTAATTAGGAAGTGGACCAAGCATGGAGCAAGGAAAAAAATTGGCCTTGAAATGAAATGGCTTTATGAATATTATGTTATGTTATAAACCTTTATCAAGCGTACTAAACTTTATGTTGATTTTATGATAAGTTATGGGTAATATTTTGATGTAAATTATATTGTTATTCTATGTTCCAATGTTGGACTTATGCTTGATGCATTGTTGAAAGAATGTGGATAAAGGAAAAAGAGGAAATAAATCAAGAAAGTGGTAATTAGGGGATAGAAATGTCCTAAAAAGTGCCAAATTTGTGGCACATGAAATAATGAGCAATTGTTAGAGTTTGGGCATGAAATTTTACAAGCTTATAGATCTCATTTTTAGCTTTAATTCAAGTGGTAAACCATTAAAATTTGAGTTTTTTTGCTAAGACTTATGCCTTTCCAAAGTTGGGCAAAAATACTGAAAATTGGAAAATTAACCAAATAAACAGTGTAATGTTTCGAATTTTCTGGTGCTTTTCTGGATGGAATTGAGTCTAGTGAATATTTTTTGTCTATAGAAATATTAGCAAGATTGGAGTGAAAATTGGAATAACCTCATTTCAATTTTTCTAGAATTAGTTATGAATTTTCAAAGTTAGCCCATTTTCAGATGAGCAGTATACAGACAGAATTAAAGGCAAAATTTTAAAATTGAGATTTTTCATCTGGAAATGCTGTGAAACATATTATATTCCAATTGACATATAATGGGTTATAAAAAGAGGTGTGATAGCCCAAAAAGCTGGCCCCACAAACCAAATCACTATCCCAAACCAATTTGAAACTTTATCGATTACTATTCACTAGTAACATTTCATAATTTTTTCAGACCTTCAAAAACTTCTTTCTCTCTATGATAATTCACCTTTTAATATAAAAGTATGATCTGAAAATTTTTAGAATTTTTCACCATCTCTAGATATTTATTTTGAATTTTCTCCAATTTGGCCTTTATCGGGGATTTTGGGGGATAATAAATTCCCAAAAATTAATTCTTGCACTTCCAGGGCCTAGAATAAATTTTATAAATTTTATCCCATATTTAGAGAATTTATCCACATTTTTCCCAATTTTATTGAGACCTCTAACTAATCAAAATAATTATTTTCTTCTGATTTTCTAATATTTTCTTGAAAACCTCTATTTGTGGGAAATTCCATAATAAATCATTTTCATCGAAATTCTACCTTTTAGGCCTCAAATGAGCTTTCAAAACCTCTACTCTACACTTTTTCTATTTTTTGGGAATTTTTTAGAATTTTTTAGAATTTTTCTCGTTTTACCCTTCCTAGATCGATAGTTATGAAAATGCCAGTCCAGACCTTTTTGGAATTTCACATCAAAAGTTGTTTCATCTCTCCTTCTAGTTCCTATATTGACCCTTATCCCAAGTTTTAATCCTTTATAGGGAAATAAATTTTTTTAGGATGTGACAAGGAAGATAGAGACTTTGATGAAATCTTAAGGATTCAAGTAAGAGAATTAGAAATCATTAAGGGTTAAAGGTTATGTTGGGAACCTCAGTGAGAGGATTTCTGAGGTTAAACCCGAAAAGAAACCAAATCGTAAATTGGGAAAGTTTATGGTCAAAAAGGGTAGTGATGGAAAGTACGCCCACAAATTCTAGAAAAGTCCTTAAAAAATTCCAAAAAAAATAGGAAATGAGTTTTGAGGCCTTTATGGGTTTAAAAATGATGAAAATACCCCTAAAACAAATTGATGAAACTCCTAGGATTTTGGCTAATTATGAATATGAGCTGAAATTGAATTATTTAAAATATGAGAAGGTTTCAGATAATTGGAGAAAAATGGGAAATAATACTTGAAGAATTATCATAGGTTTTAAAAGTAATTTTGTCCTTAGAAAACAAAGAGGTTGGTTTTAATAGAATTTAAAGCCTATTTATATACTATCTAGAGAAAGTCAAAATAAACCGTTTATGGGTTAACTTTTGACTCGAGAAAACTTAGATAAATTCCTCATAATAAAAAGATATTATTTGTAACTAGAGACAAATTCTTTGAGTTACAGATGGATAGAAAGAATTCAATCAAATTTACTTTGAAATAATATTATTAAATGTTCTAATGAAAGGAAAAGGGAAAGGCATTTCTCCCTCCACAGCAAGTATAATGCCATATAGACTTATTTAAGATGAGAAAGGGTTCTAGAACTTATCCGAGGAATACTAGGTAAGTTGGGACCTGAAAAAGTACTCAATACAACATAAAATCGGTAAAGGAATAGTTAAGGATATGAGGGAGCATGAATTTCTCCATATTTTCCTTCCCATTTTATGGTAACTTTGATGAGGGGACATTCATGGAATAATACTTTTTGTTGAGGGTTAAGTTTGGAAGAATGGAATTATGTAATAAAATATCATGCTTTCTTCATATGTGTGATTGGTGGCATGTGATGTGTCCTATGAGGTGGCATTGCTATTGAATGAGAAGGACACCTAAGAGGGTTAGGTGGCAAGAATCAGGAATGTAAGAAACACATGGCCAAAGAGATTAAATGAATGGCCAATATCAAGCCCCACAAACACAAAATCAAGGGTTAGGATTTAAGCAAATTTTAATATATACCCCTCCTCCCTCATTTGATGAGAGTTTTGGCCAGAACTAAAACAAAGAGGAGGAGCACAAAATTAAAGAGAAAAAGGAGAAGAGAAAGAGTAAGGAAACCATGCAAGATTAAGCTCTAAGACAAGGTATGTTTATGGTTTTTAATGTCATTTATCTTGCTATTTGTCTTATTGAGCCTAGCTATAGTTTTGATGGATTTTGGAAGCTTGAAACCCTAGGTTGAGATGCTATTCAATTGTGTTTAAACCATGAAAAAAGTTGATTAATGCTAGAATCATGTCTGAAGGTTTAAAAGGAATGAGAATCAAGTGATTTTGAGATGATTTGTGAAAAATTTCACAGTTGTATACCTAGGGATATATTTATGCAAGAGCTGGTTCTTGAGGCAAGGATTACATTTTGATAATTTTGATGCTTCCAATATGTTTAGAATGAAAAATTATTTGGGTTAGAGGTGAGAAAACAAGTTTAGAAGCATTGAAATTGAAAATGAAATTATGAGCCCTAAGACCCTATATTTCGACTAGATCAGTTTGAGTAGGGAGGAGTTAGATTTTGTTTAATCTGAGCTTGGAAATGGATTCTACATATAAAATTACATTGGAAGTATGTGGAATTAACTTTAGAAAGATTGAAAATCAAGCTTTAAAGTTAGAAGTCAAGATGGTTTAAAGAGAACAAAGTGTTAATGTTGTTTGTTACCATGGCTCTAATGAATAAATGATAATTATGTGTTGATACATTTAGGGTCATGAGATATCAAGGAGGATGAATTGGAAGGTTGATCAAGCAACCTTGATAGTTGGGAGCAAAGGGAGCAAGAGAAAGTTTAGAGACAAAAAGGTAGTGAACTTACCTTTCTTGTATGCTTGAAGTGTATGCTTGTATGTTGATGTGCATTATGTTATTTGATGATGATGTGAGATGCAAATACAAGTATAATACTCTGTTTCTTTTATATTTTCCATGGCTATATTAAAACATTGAGCATGAGAATATGTTATAAGTAAGCATGTATGAGATCAAGTAAGCATGCTACACATTTACATCCATCTTGCAAGCATTAATGGTAATATTTGCTATTGAGATTCTCTCAAATCTCACACTCTCTTAACCAACCATAATAGATAATAATGTGCAAGAAAAGGAACACACAAGGTGGTGTCACACCTCTTTTATTATCATATTATATATCAATTGGAACCATTATAATCCATTTGCCACATCTTAAGAATGCAAAATTTAAAGTTTAAAATTTTTCCAATTCGGTCTGTCCGTACACTGTTCACAGTTTCTAACCCAATTTTGAAAATTCATAACTAATTCTAAAAAATCAAAATAAGGTGGTTCCAATTTTCACATAAAGCTTGATAAGATTTCTTTAAAGAAAAAATACTCATTGGACTCATATCCATTTAAGACAGAGCCAGAAAATTCGACAAGTTGCACTGTTTATTTGGTAAATTTATGAATTTTTAGTATTTTAGCCCAATTTGAAAGCGCATAACTCTTAGCACAAAACTCAATTTTAGTGATATATCACTTTTTTAAAGATAAAAATGAGCTCTATAAAACAGTCAAGTTCCAGATCAAAATTCGTTCATTTGCTCATTATTTTATGTGGCATAAATTTGCCCCTAACTTGGGTAATTTTATCCCTTAATCACCTTTTCTTGATTTTTTTTTTCTTTTTCCATGGGCCATCCCATTTGAGCAATCCATAATCCATAATTCCAGAATTAAAACACAGTATACAAATATAAACATAGTGCAATGTCATCCATAATTCATTACAAACTCACATAAAGTTCATTAAACATTACATAACATAACATAGTGTTATGCAAAACGTAAAGCTCCTCTATCTCAACACCATTTGTTTGTCTTGATCCATGGATAAGCCACTCCCTAATTGAAACATAAATTGAAATAGGAGGAATGAGATTTTATAGAAATCTCAGTAGCAATTGAACTATAATTATCATATAAGTCAAGCAAGATAAAATGTGATATGTTATAAAACTTCAAGACATCCTCAAGCCACATAAAATCATACTTAACATCATGCTAGGAGAGGAACATCGACACTTTCACATTGACATAATGCCATACATTTGGCCAAAGCACAACGCAAGAGCATTCAATCAACAATGACCACAACACAAGTTCCTTAATCCAAGTAAACAACACAATCACATTATCAAGCAAGATAAACAATCAAACTATAATTCAATGCTACCTTTTATCACTTGGTAATTTTGGTCTCCTCAAGGGGTTATGTTCCTCCTTGATTCCTCTTCACAAAGCCTACTGATTCAAGCATAAATACAAGCTATATTAATAACTAAACAACTTAAATACAACCCTTTAACTTTAACTTAACAATTTCCCTCCTTTTTTCTTTGATTTTTAATAATATTGTTCCTCCTTTAGAATCAATGATCTCTTGGCTCAATCTTATACAATTTTTCATGAGAAATTCAAATATCCAATCAGTTTTATAAAATCAAACTCCTTCCCCATAACACTGGTTTGGCTGAATAGGGGGTTCAAGCTTCTAAAAATTTCATTTTTTATTCCAATGATTTTACACACTTCCTTCTAGCATATCCCTACACAAAAACACATTTTAAACCTATTCGAATCATCAAATTAAGGTAAAACAAACTTCTAGACCATGAACTCTCTTGGCCGAAATGAATAACTCAAAACCCTAACTTGGTTTTTTTTTCAAAACTCAATCCATGCACCACTTAACCATGTTTATTTCACTTGATATTTAAGGTTTCCATCCTTCCTTAAACATCACATGCTCAAACCAAAATGGGGTAGAATTTCATGCCAAAAACCTTAACTAAACTAGCTTGAAGCTTAGGGATAGCAAGGCTTGAACATATCTTAATGCTTCCTTGATGAAAACTGAGTGATTCCTTGCTCCAACTGCTCACAAATTTCTAGTCCAGTGGTCTAGAAATAAAATGGCAGTACTTCCCTCTATTTTCCCTAATTTTCTAACATTTTTCTTGTATTTTAAGGGGGTATTTATAGACAAACCAATCAGCCCCTTCTCTCCCCTTGTTGGATGACCAAATGACACATAATGGGGATACTTGGCAGCTGTCAACAATAAGAAAGGTTCAGATCAATCCAAGTGGTTATTTTCTAGAGTTTTCTAATTTACCGCATGAAAAAATGGGTTTTATTTGAATAAAATAATGAGTTCCAGAAGCTCCACACAATTGGGCCTAATGTGGGTCTCACAAATAGTTTATAATGGCCTAAAAAGATAACTCACAAACCAAATCAAAATCCCAAACTATTCTGACACTTTATCGGTTACTACTCACTAGTAACATTTCATAATTTTTCTACACCTCCAAAAAATCCATTTCTCTTCATGATAATTCACCTTTTAATATAAGAACATGATCTGAAGATGTTTAGAATTTTTTGCCACCTCTAAGTATTTATTTTAAATTTTCTCCGATTAGGCCTCTACTAGTGTCACTGCGGGAAAATAAATTCTCTAAAATTAATTTTTGAGCTTCCAAGGCCCAAAATCCGTTTTATAAATTAAAAAAAATATTTGGATGATTTTTTCATATTTTTTCCAAAATTATTGAGGCCTCTAACTAATTAAAATAATTATTTTCTTCCAATTTTCTAATATTTTCCCGAAAAACCTCCGTTTATGGGAAATTTCATAGTAATTTATTTTCACAATAATTCCACCTTTTGAGCCTCCACTGAGTTTCCAAAACCTCTAATTTGCACTTTTATCATTTTTTGTGAATTTTCAAGAATTGTTTTCAAAGCTTCCTGTTTTGCCCTTCCTATACTGACAATTACGAAAATGTCAACCTAGACCTTATCAGGGTTTCACATCAAAAATTGTATCATCTCTCTATCTAGTTTTTACATTGGTCCTCATCCCAATTTTTAAATTTTTATGTCTAGGTGAAATTTCTTGAGATGTGACAGGTGGCATCAAGAAAGTAGAGAAGATTTGAAAGAAAATTGGTTATGGTTCAAATGTATTAATTTCTTCTCTTGGTTAATATAGGAGTATATGAGCATGCCATTTATATTATGTGTTGATAAATAGTGTGACTGCTATATATGATTGAGTACAATACTGTATGGGACTAATGCATGAATTGGTAGAGAGATTACATGCATACAAGAAATTAATTATAAATTGTTAATGCAAGTAAAGGGGATGAATTATTCCTAAATAAGATACAAAATTGTAACAAAGTGAAAGTAAGTCAAATGAATGAATTGTCCATGAAATTTGGTGAGCATCTAGAGAGCATCCTAAGCTTTAAAACAAGTAGTGGATTACCTAAATTAGATGTGTGTGCTAAAAGTTATGATTGCTCAAATTTAAGGTAGAGAAAGTAGAAAATACTGTTTTGACCAAATAAATAGTCCATATTTATAGAGAATTTAAAGAGTTTTGAATAAAATTTTGAACTACCATAATATGATTTTTCTATAATTAGTTATAAATTTTCAAATTTGGACTTAAAATTTGAAAGTAACTAGTGAATAGTAACCTAAGAAATCAATTTTAAATTTGCAATCCATGGGCTTGATTTGTGATCTGCTTGAACCATAATGCTTCCAAATATATACTAAAGGGGATTTAAGGAAGGATGTTTCAGAATACATCTCATGCGCATCCAATTTTCACGCAAACATATACTATTCATATGATCAATTTTCTATTTTTTCAAAATTTATGCTCAACTTTGAATGGACACAACTTTTTATACAAAACCCAATTTTAATAAATTATCACTCATTTTAAAGCTAAAAATGAGATCTATTAAACTGCCAAGTTTCATAGTCAAAATCCTCCATTTGCCCAAAATCACATGGACTCTAAAATAGGCTCAGGGTCATTTATATTACACCTTACTTCTGGGATATCTTAGAGTTTATTTCAAACCATTTCTAATCACATTGGATGGTCTTAAACTCAAAAATTCTAATTTGAACATTAATTTACGTAAAATCACTGTTCACTTGTTAAGTTCTAGATTTTTTGTTCAAACTTCAGAAATTCATAACTAAATCTAGAAAAATTGAAACAGAGTGTTCAAAATTCTATAGAAAGCTCTTTAAATGATCTTTCAAGAAAAAATAATTTTGTAAATCAATTCCTTTTGAATTAGTGCCAGAAGTTTTGAAAAGTTACCATTGTTACTTTGGTAATTTTTTTTTTTTTTAAGATTTTGAACCTTAACTTTGAAAAAATCACCAAAAATCATATGGTTGTTCAATTTTATTGTGCCACCTATCAATTTGAAGCTCAGCACATGATCTATAAGCATACCAACTTTCGTGATTAAACTTATTTTATAACTTAATTAAAATGTAGCTCCATGTTGACAATCTACTTAGGGTTACAGCATCCATGTAACATAATTATACATAACCAAAAGTCAGATGATTTTTATGGTTTAACGCCATAATTACCCTTGAATTTGTAGCTTTCTTTTGGATGATTCAGCCCCTAAAATGTTAGATTACATTTGGGAGGAATGAGATTTCAATGAAATCTGAGTAGTAAGATAACTATAACATCAAACATGCATCATCATTAATGCATTTCAACATTAGCTACCAAAGGAGAACTAATTCTCTTATAAATAGGCAACCTCAACATGCAATAGCTAAGGCAACAAAATGCAAGGATCAACCACATCACAATCATCATAGATCAACCACATGATAGCGAGCATTCAGGCCATAATAAACAATACAAGATTAACATTAGTAGTTAATTAAGTCTTACCACCTTGCTCTAAAAGTTTTTGGTTCTTTGATCTTCTTCCTCTTCTCCATAAATATCAAACCCTAACATCACAATCCATAAAAAGGACAGTCACAAGTAACCCCTTATCCCTTTTATCTTTGAATTTGGAGCTTTGTTTTCCTTAACCCTAAAACTTCTTTCTTGGGTCAATCCTACATGATTTTTTATGTCAAATCCAAATATGGACTCAGATTTCTGAAAAGAAAATTCTTTCCTTATGAGCTGAAGCTGTCACCCCTTACTTATACAATATCTTAGAGTTAATTTAGAATCATTTTAGACCACATTGGATGGTCTAGAGCTCAAAAATCTGATTTAGGACGTTACTTTCCAGAAATTATTGTTCACTGTGTAATTTTCAGATTACAGGTCCAACTTTGAAAAATCATAACTAGTTCTAGAAAAATTGTACAAAGGTGTTCCAAAATTCTACAAAAAGCTCTTTCAATGCTCTTTAGGAGAAAAATATCCAATTAGACTTATCCTTGCCTAATTCGTATAGTTTATTGGATAAATATTACTATTCATTTGGTAAAATCTGGAACTTCCAGATTCTGTGCTTTAATTTTTGAAATTCTTATCTCCTTGTGTACATGTCCAATTAAGGTGATCTACCTCTCATTTTAAAGCTTAAGATGTGTACTATAAGTCTCCCAAATTTTGTCACTTACCTCATTCATTTGATAGGTCAAACTGAAGCTCAAAACTAACTGTGAGGACCTACGTTTTATCCTTTCACCTTTGCTTGCTTTAATTCTTTTTATTTCTTTGGCATGTATAACTTGGGTTTACTCTTTCCTATTCATGTTCATACATTTTCATACATGCCATAAGCATTCTATGCACATAAATTGCACCAAGGTATTCATAAACATAATTTACAATGTAGGAGAATTATACATTGAACATTAATCTCATTTGTTAACATCAATAATTCTCCACTTTCTTCTCCTTGCTTCTCATGCCATTATTGCCCATCATTGATTAACCTAAATGGTTGGTTAGGGAGGGGGTGAGATTTTGGGGAATTTCAGTGGCAAACAATACCATATTAATCTGTTGGAAATTGTGCCCTAGGGGCCAATCATTGTGTTATGAACATTGTTTATTTATGAATTTATTAATTATGTTATCATATTATTTGCATGTTTACTGTGATGACTATCCTTGGATACCTCATGGTTTATCCTAAATGTCCTTGGTCGGTCATCTATGTGGGATCAGAGATGAAATAAGACCAGTATGACTTTGAAGATATATAGAGATATAAATCAAAGTCATAGGCACACGTAAGAGTACAAGGTGTTGGACCGACCCGCCATGAGAGAGCTGCATGGGTTAAGTCATAAGCTTCTCTCATATACAAACCATGTCACTATGCCCTTTGACCTGAGATCATCATGGATTCCTACATGAGAAACACTCAGCTTTGACCTAGTCAAAAGTCACTTTTGACCGAGTGATCATAAAGACTATGTTCAGGCTTAGTGGTTTTTCATGCAGAGGAATGTGAATGGTCAAGATGGAATTTGTCCCTCACATTCATAGAGAGATATTATTGGGCCCCTCGATGAGTGAGTCTGAGAAATGTATGACCATACTATAATGGAAAGGTAGTTCCATTTCTATACTCAGACTACTCAGGGATCGAGAAAGTAACGGTCATGAATAGGAGGATGACGCTCTCCATGCCTCATCCATGACCAAAATGTCGTGTGACAAAAGGGACGTGATATGGTTGTATGAAAGGTTATATCGTTCAACGATCCTCATATGATTTGGGTAGTCATGATATCTTGCTAGAGACCGCTTACGACTTGTGAGTCATTATAGTTAATGGTCCACTGCCAACTTCATATGGGCCTATAGGGTCGCACACAAAATAGCCCAACACGAGTTATGATGTCCAGATTCATTGAATCTAAGATATGTCCAAATTCAATGAATAATATAGGGTGGACGTGTATATATATATAAATTCGTATATATATACATATTATATAAAAATAATAGATATTAATTGTTAGATTTAATTTATAAGGATAAATTAGATCTATGTAAATTAATTCCGTTATATCTTTATTTTGAATTAAATAAATAGGTGAATTAAATCTATGAGACGGATTTAATATAAACCGTATTTATTTAATTGTTCTCTTATCTGATTAGGCAATATTTGATATTGCATTAATTTCAGAATTAATTTAGGATTAATTTTGAAATTAAATATCATTCATAATACCTATAGCATCCTATATATTTGATATTAGGAGCTAGGGTTTTGGGCGTGAGAGAGCGAAAGCTTGCAGATAAGAGACCGCCAAAAATAGAAAGAAGAGGATGGATTCTTTGAAAAACCCTAGATGGACAAAGAGGAGCTAGCACGTCGTTCATGACTAGAGAGCTGTTCATGTGGATACCGGTAGAGGAAGCCGACCGGAGTTGTCGACTTCGAGCGACAAAGGAGGCGAGCAGAGGCATCCTGAACGGCAGAATCACCGAGCCACCAAGAAATCGAACATCAAAGGTAATGCTTCTTACTACTTGACTTAAACATGATCGGTAGATCCGGGCAAAGGATTAAAATTTTTAAATTTATTTTCTGTTGCGCGTTTTTCAATTCCCTTCATAATCATGCTAGATGAATGTTAATGCACTACATGCAACTTGTTTATTTTCTTGTTAATTAGTGACATGTTAGCATGCTCAAAGCTAACTTCTTGATGCATGGCCATGGAGACATAATCTACTCATCATGAATAGCAATTACAGTAGCTAAAACATGTCACAATAACATTCAAATAACATGTACACAGCAACACACAAGCATATAACATCAAGCAATGACAATAGGTAAGTTCACTACCTTGTACTTCAAGCTTTCCTCTTGCTTTTCATTTAATTCCCTTGACTTCCCAACCATAAGGGCTTTCAATCAACATCAATAAACATCCTCTTGGATGTTATAAGGTTCTAAATATAATCACATTGATCATACAATCTATTAGAACCACTAGATTACATGAAGTTCAAGGTTAGCTCTCTTGAACTCAACCTTTTCTCTAAATTTTTGGATTATTGTTCTAGCTTTGTAAAATTTGTTCTCTTAGGCCAGTCCTACACAATTTTGCCCAAGGAATCCAAATATAAGTTTAGATTAATGAAAATCTAACTCCTTCCCTTCCAAACTGCTTTGCCCGAAATGTACCCTTGGAATTCCTAAATTCCATTTTTGATTCTAACACTTTCAACTTCACTTTCTCAACTTGGTTCCACATAATTTTCCATTCTAAATCCATTAGAAGCCTTAGAATCATCAAAAACACCCCCTAAGGTATAGATTCTAAAGTGGCTGAACAGCATACCCAAAATCCATACCATATAATCTTTCAAATTTCAATGCAAAACCACCTGAAACACCCTTGAACCAATGTGTTTTAACTAGATATAACATCAAAACATCCACCCCCTAACCTTATACATTTTGGCCAGCACCATGCTTTAAGGGAAACCAAACTTTTCAACCATAAAAACCAATCCAAAGCAAGAAATAAGAGGGAACAACTTACTAACCTTAGATCCAAACTTAGTTTATCAAAGTAGTTGTCTTCCTCTTGATTTAAGCTTCAAGAATCAAAATAGCAAGAGTTTCCCCTCTTATTCTCCATCTTCACTGAAAATGTGAAGGAGGAAGGGTCTATTTATAGCCAAAACTTTGGCTTGAATGGACCAAAATGCCCTTGGTGGTTAATAGAAAGAGTAAGGCCAATCTTGGAACTTCAAGTGCACTTTTGCATCATCATCTTCTTGCATCATCCTTACATCATCCTTCTAGAAGGTGCCAAGTGTCACAAATGTGGTGGAGGAGAAGGGAGATTAAATCCTAGTCATTGCATTAAAACTTAATCCTTAAGTTTCCTTTGAATTCACTTGGCCTATATTTCTCCGGCTTTCTTGACGGCCTTCTGGAGCTCAAAAAATTTTTGTCTACTCCATAATTTTCTTTTTATTCTAAAGAATATTTATAAAATTTCTGAGGCCATAACACTTCCTTTAAGTTCATTTACTAAAATACCTTTTTATCGACACAAACGGCTTTTTAATTTATTAAAGCCATTCCACAGGCTTTTTGGTTACGAGTTTAATTTTATAAATTAGTACAACCTTTCAACTATTTAATCTTATTTTTGTATACATTTTTTATGTCTCTTGCTGTTTTAAATAATTACCTCAAACGGTATACTTTTTGCTAGCCATAACTTCATAAATTCCGTTTAAGTTGCTTCAAGTGTATTTTTGTCATTTCTCTTCACAAAAAAGTCTTAAAATATTATTTCCCATTTTTTGAGATTTTCTTAGAATTCTCTGTATACTCTTCCATTTTTACCCCTGTTGGCCGTAACTTTCTGAATTTACAGTTTAGTCCCTACTTGGACTTAACTTCATACAACCATCTCTTTGAGGTTTCTAACCTACCCCTTGGCCTATTTCTAATTTCTTTTCTCTTTCTAAGCCCTTAAGACTTTACTGAAACCTCTAACTTTGATTACACCTCAGTCCCTAAAAACTTTCACTTTGTAGCTTAGTCCTTGAAATTGCTTTAACTTCCTTTCTCATCTTTGGGACTTCTACTCAAAAGGAGCTTAGTAACCTACCTTCTTTAGGCTACTTTTGGGGCTCTTAGGTCTAGAAATTGAGATGTGACAGAAGTTGGCCGAACAGTACCCCTAAAACAACCAACCATGAAATCTTCCAAACAACAACTTAAACCACTTGAAACAACCTTGAATCAAAGTGTTTTAACTATATTTAGTTTCAAAACTTCCTTCCTTTAACCTCAAGCATTTTGGCCAACACACTTAAAGGGGCAAGACCAGATTTTTCTAACCATAAAACTTAAGAAAAGAAGGCAAGAAACAATTTAAGACAACTTACTAACCTTAAATCTTAGTTAGAAGATCAAAATAGCTTGCTTTCCCCTTGATCACCTTCAAGAATCAAACTTGCAAGAGGTCTCATCTATTTTTCCAAATAAGTAGTCTTGAAAAGGGGAGGGGAGTGTTCTATTTAATACCAAAATATCTCAACTATCACAATTAATGCCATGCTAGGTGTCACTTCCTAGACCCTCTTAAAACTTCTCTCTTAATTAACTTGATTCCAAATATAATTAATTTCAAAAGTCAAGATCCTCTCTACTTGTGGCTTGACACATGATAACTTTAAATCCTCTCCATTAGGGGCTTGGCACATGGCAACTTGTGAGTCATTTAAAGTACAAGACTCTTTATTAGTGCACTTATGCTTCAAGTTTAATTCTTTTTCTATAACTACAGTACTTTGGCCTCTGTAATTAATTTCTGTCAGATCCATATTCCATTCTTCTTATTTTCCTCTTCCCAAAACATCCTCCTTTGCTAAAATCCCAAATTCCTACTAATTATATAAAAGAAAAACTATTTTCCTTTTTATAAGGATTTTTCTACTTGTCATGAGAATTTAGAAACATCTTGGATATTTAAGGGACTCTTTTTAATTCCATAATCCCTTATAATTCCTTGGGATATCATGTGAATTTTCTTAGAATTTTATTCTCCTTCGACATATTTATTTGGAATTTTCCCAAATAAAATGCAATATTGGCCTAAATCCCTTTTAAATTCCTTTGTAATTTCTCTAGGGGTATTTTGGACATAAAACCACTTATACCCTATCATATAATTCTCAAAGCATATTATCCTTATTTTTACTTAATTTTCTAAGGTTTGAAAATATTTTTTCATAATTATTTTTGACTAATTTTTCCTAATTAGTCAATATTCAATAATTACTGAAAATTCAATAATTATTGTTTTCCATCATAATTTCAACTTTTTGAGCCTGGAATATTATTCAGGAACTCTTTTTCTACCTTCCATAATTATTAGGAATTTCTAACATTTTTTTTCAAATTTCTGTATTTCTTTTACTATTTTGGCCCTAAGTTGTCTAGGGATTTCCTTGCCCTTAATTATGAAATTTTTGGATGTAACAATTTCCATTTCTTTTAAGTGTCATTCTTGTATAATTATACCATATCAACTCACAGAATGTTTTTGCCATACTACACATCATATGAATTATTTTTTGTTTATGTTGTACATCATAGAGTAGTCATTGAGTCACCAAAAGATATAGCTATTACATCATTGCAAAACATTGATCATAAGTCTATACATGACATATATTAATTACTCGTCATGCTAAAGCCACTTCCTTGCCCTTTTGTTGTGCACTTGTAGCTCCCAAATGGTATTGATTTGAACATAATAGGGATGAGATTTCATAAAAATCTTAGTAACAAAGAACCACAATTATAATGTTAAATAAACAAAACATGTTATCTATATGTCACATAACAATCTCAATAACGGCACATAGCCAATGCATTAAATACAAGGATTTAAGCACAATATCACATAGCTAGCTCTCCTACATCAAACATATAAACAAGAACAACACATAGCAACAAGCAATACAAGTTAACATTAAATTGTAGGTTCTATGCTATCTCTTGACACACTGGATTCCTTGATTTCTTGCCCTTATTCTTAAGCTCTTTCTTGATCAACAAAAATTCCTATCAAGTAACAACAATGGCACTCTAAATCAATTTAAGCAACTCTATCAAACATTTTAATCTAGAATCCTAACCCTTTAACCTTTATTTTAGGGTTTTAGTTTCATTGTTCTTAACAAAACTCCCACATGCTTTTCCTACATGATTTTTCATGCAGAATCTATATATAAACTTAAATTTATCAAAATTCAATTCCTTTCCTTACTTTTCACTTTGGTCGAGAGGTAGGTTTTAGGGTTTCAAAATTCTATCTTCAATTTTAATGCTTCTAAACATATATTTTCCATATATCCCTATACAATTTCACCTTTTAAACTCATTGGAAGTATCAAATTAATAAAAATCAAACTCCAACTGGGAGAATCAAATCTGGTTGAAATATAACCCTAGGTTCACAAGTTGACTTCCAACAACAAAGTTTAAACATCATCAATCAGCCATTTAGGTCAATCAACGATGGGCAATAATGGCATGAGAAGCAAGGAGAATAAAGTGGAGAATTATTCTTGTTAATGAATGAAACTGTTGATGAATGTATAATTATCCTATTTTGTAAATTATGTTATGGATGCTAATGATGCCATGTATTGAATTATAATGTTTATGAAATAAATGAAAATGTATGAGAGTAAATGGAAAAGAGTAATTTCAAGTTATATATGCCAAAGAAATAAAAAGAATTAAAGTAAAGAGTGGTTAAGGGATAGAATGTAGGTCCTAGGACAGTGAGTTTGTAGCTCCAGTTTGACCTCTCAAATGAATGAGTTAAGCCACAAGATTTGGCAGTATTATAGTACATATCCCAAGCTTTAAAATGAGAGGTATATCACCTCAATTGGATATGTACACAAGGGGATACAAATTTCTAAAGTTGAAACATAGAATCTGAAAGTTCTAGATTTTATCAAATGAACAGTGATTTTATGGAATAAACTATATGAATTGGTCAAGGATAAGTCAAATTGGATATTTTTCCCTTAAATATCATTGAAATAGCTTTTTGTAGAATTTTAGAATACCTCAATACGATTTTTATGGAATTAGTTAAGAATTTTTGAAGTTGGGCCTGTATTCTAGAATTTGAACAGTGAATAGTAACCTGAGTAATTATGTTAAAATTTTAAATCAACGAGCTTGTGTCATGATCTGCTTGAATCATAACACTTACAAATGCGTACTCTGAGAGGTTAAAGGAAGGGTGTTTCATCATACATGTTAAAACAAATCTTGTGATCACCTACTTCCATAGTGATGGTGCCTTTTTTTATGCTAATCATAGTGTTAGCCGTCCTTAAGAAAGGTTTACCAAGAATCAATGTGGTGTTATTAACAAGTTCAGAAGACATGTTAAGCACATAAAAATCAACAGGGAAGACCAAATCCTTAACCTGGACAAAAATATCCTCTATGATGCCCTCAGGTTTCCTAATAGTCCTATCAATTAACTAGAGTACTATAGTGGTAAACTTAAGAGTCTTAACTCCTAATAAAGTGTAAACAGGCTTAGGCATGACATTAATGGTTGCCCCTAGATCTAACAAGGCTCCCCCTATAGTAATTTTGCCTATAGTGCAAGGGATGGTGAAGGATCCAGGGTCTTGGCATTTCATAAGGATTTGAGGTTTAAACAAGGCAGACACATTTGACCTCACTTAAACTCTTTTGTTTGATCTAAATTTCCTCTTGTGGGTGCACAAGTCTTTAAGGTATTTGGTATAAGCAAGAACCTTTTTTACAAGATCAAGCAAAGGAATATTGACTTCGACTCTACTAAACAAATCAATAATATCTTTTTTATGCTTAGTTTTAGTCTTTCTTTTACTCAATAAGTATGAATTAGGAAAATGAAGGTCTTTGAGATTTACCTCCTTGTTATTGGTTTTATCGACTCCATGCTTACTTGACTTAACATGCTCCTTTGCTGTCACTTGTTCATGGTTGCTCTCAAAATTTGCTCCTTTGCTATTCACAGATGTGGACTCCTTTTTAGCTAGAAGCTCTTTCTCTTTTGTGCTTTCAGAATTCTTAACCCTTGTAGGCATGGGAGGAAACTTATCACACTCAATCTCCTCATCAACTAATTCTTCTTCTTCGTCACTATACCTTACTTGCTTTCCACTTTGAAGAGTGATTGCATTCAAACTCTTAGGGTTTATAACATTATTTAAAGGAATGGTGCCACTACTCCTAGCTTGTTAGTCACTCACGTTGTTAGATAGTTGAGTGACAAAGGAGTTGATATTCATAGTTTTTGTCTCCCATTGCTCTATTCTTTTCTTTAGGGAATTGACTCTGGCATCATTCCTAGAAGAATCTTTTTGAATTAGAGAAGCTAAGGAATTGAACTGGTTGTCATTAGAAGCCTTCTTCTCCTTCATCAATGTCATCATATTATGTAAGAGTTGATTAGTGTCTTCCTTAGGTGGAACAGTCAAGGCTTGTTGTTGGTTTTGGAAGTGATTAGTGGATGGACCAGCCCCTCTACTTCGTAAAAATCTGTTTAGGTGTTTGCTTTCCTCATTCCTCCATCCAAGTAGAGGGTTTGCCTTCCAACCCTTGTTATATGTATTAGAATACAAGTCCCACTTCTAATTTGGCCAACCCTGATAGACAGCAGCTACCTCTTCTTACCGATTAGGACAAACATTGGAGATATGCATCACAGTCCTATAAGTTTCACAACTAGGTACAGTAAGGTCCATAGGAGGTGGTGGTCAATGCACACTCATATTTTTCAACTTTACAGTAATAAGAGATAATTGAAAGTTCACTTTGCTTTCTAAGGAGTCAACCTTAGATTCAAGACTGTCCATTCTTCTAGAGTGAGCTATTGAAGCTCCCAACTCATGTACTCCTTTAGTGTCCCTAACATTGTATTACTGGTGATTCAAAGCCATGTTCTTAAACAGATCCCAAGCCTCGTTAGCAATGAGTTCAATCAGCGAAACCCCTGAGGCTACGTCTAACATACCCTTGTCTTGACTCTTCAACCAATCATAAAAGTACTATACCAACTCCTCATCTGGTATTTGATGGTAAGGGCATCTTGACAGGAGATCTTGAAAATGGTTCCAATAGTCGTAGAGGGACTGTAACATCCTAAATTTTGGCTCATAGATACAAGTAATAGCATAAGGAATGGATGATTACTAAGTCCAATGTAACAAAAGTCCTGAAGATCCCTCGGAAGGAAGAAGAGATTTTTCAAGAGTAAATGTGTAAAACAATAGTGTTCTAAGGCTAAAGAATGAGGAACTAGAAACAATTAAGGGCTAGAGGTTATGCCAGAAACTTGCAAGAGATGGTTCTGAAGGTTAGGCTTAAAGAGGGACCAAATTGCAAAGAAAAGATTCCTAGGCCAAGTAGGGACCAAATTGTAAATAATAAAAATTCTGGTAAGCCAGTACCCAAGGTTAGCAAAAAGGGCCCAAATGACTTAGAAAAATTCTAGAAAAATGGGAATAGGATCCTAGAACCATAAGGCTAGAAATGACGGAAATGCCATGAAGTCATTCCAGGTTTTTGGACAATTTGAGATAGTAACTTAAATTGAATTATTTAAGCTATGAGACGGCCTCAAATAATCAAGAAAATTTGGGGAAAAGCAGCTGGGGAATTATCACATATTTTAAAACTAATTTTGTCCCCGGAAAGTAACGAGGTTAGCTTTAATTAAATTTAAAGCTTATTTATACCATATCCAGGGAAAGTCAAAACAGTCGTCTAAGGTTTGACTTTTGACTTAAGAAAAATTAGAGGAATTCCATGTGATGAAAGGGAAAGAATGAAAACCAGAGATAGATCGACAGAATTATGAGCCAGTAGAAAAAAATTCAGCAAAATCAACTCCGATTAAATATTATTTAATTAATTACATCACTAGGGAGAGAGGGATGGGATATTCCTTTCTCTATAAGTATACCATGAGAAGATTAAGTTAAGAGTCAATAGAAGGTACATTGGCAATGCTAAGAAACCCGGAAGGGAGCTGGACTGACAATGTCGTGTCCCTTAAGGGTCAAAATGGGAAATTTATGAAAAATTCTCAAAAATTTCCTAAAAATAGAAAAAGATGGACTTAGGAGTTTTTGAGTCACATATGATATTTTGGGAGTGAGAATGGCCCAAAATAAATTTTGGTGAAAATTCCAAAAAAAATAATTATTTTTGGGAAAATAGGAAAAAATAAAGGGGAATTAAAGGGACATAATTATTTTAATTACCTAAGGACTCCAAAAATTCAAGGAAAAAATATAGATACACTCCCTAGAATATATAAATTTATAAAATTGTTTCTAGGCATTGAAAATGTAGGAAATAATTTATGGGGAATTTACTTCTGAATTTCTATCGGTAAAGACCCGATTTCGAGAAAATATGAAATAAATACCTAGAGGTCTTGAAAAATTCCCAAAACTTCCAGATCACACTTTTTCTATAAATAGGGATTTATCATGAAAAGAAATGGAATTTTTGAAGCTCTTAGCTATTTTTCCTAGTGGGGGTAAGAAATTGGGCATTTTGTAACCAAATGATTTCTAAGGTACCCTAACCAATTCCATTGCTTCCTAATCAGTTTTTATCATTTAGTTAGCATCCAACAAGGCCCAAATTCATGGTCATCATGACTGGAGCAACAAGCTTATGTGCTGGCCAAATTTTCAACCATTGATGAAAAATGACTTGGAAAGCAAGATGCAAGTGGATGGCTAGGATTTGCTGATGGCTTGACTTTAATTTTAGGCCATCTTTGGCACTTGAAATGCTTGCCAAAAGGGGAAGAACCAGAAGAAATTGTGGCCTATAAATACCACCATAATTCTCTGAAAATTCATGCAAAAATTTGGAAAAAATCGGGGAGGTTCTGCACAAATTTTTCTTGACTTCTAAACACCTTTAAAACCACTTACAACCCATGGCTAATCATGAAGCTTTGATCAAGGACTCCTTAAGGTATGCTTAGGCTTTAATTTGGTGCATTTCCAATGGCTAAATCATGAGTTCTTGATAAGGAAAATTGTTGGAAAATTTTGGTTGGGCTGTAAATCTTAGGAAATGGATAGCAAATTGTTTAATGACATTGAATCATGATGTTTGGTGCTATTTTGATTGGGTTTATGGAAGAAATCATCCTAGGATTCATGAATATTTATTTCAGCCAACTCAAGAACTCAAGGCTAGGATTTGTCCAAATCCTTTATAAATATCCATACCCCTTATGCTTGCAATGTTTCGGCCATTCATGGGGGAAAGGGAGAGAAAACCAAACAACAAGGGAGGAGAAGGAGAAGGGAAAAAAAATAAAGGATCCCATGACAGTCCATGTGTCAAATCAAGGTATGTTTATAGATTTTGATATAGTTTCCACTTCTCTTGCTATTTGTAAGCTTGTGGTTGGTTTGATTGGATTTTTGGATGGTTAAAACCTAAGCCAAGGTGCTGCACAGATTTGATAAGGTTAGGGAAAGATGAAATAGATTTTAGAACCATATTTAAAGGCTTGGAAACAACAAGAATCAAGTGGTTCTGTGTTGATTACGCAAGAAATCTAACTTTCCCTTAGGATTGGATTTTGATTGTTTTGAGCTTGGAAATGGATTCTACATGAAAAATTATGTGGGAATTGCATGTGAAAATAATTTTAGGAAGGTTGGAATTGAAACTCAAAAGTTAGAATTCAAGTATGTTCAAGAAATAATCAAGTAGAGATAAGTTGACGACTTGATTCTAATAATTATTTTGCATAATGTATTGATGTGTTTAGGACCTTGGAACATTCAAGAGAATGTTTAATGGTGTTGACTAAAAATCCATAGGGTTGGAAAGAGAAGGGAATTAAAGGAAAAGCAAGAGGAAAGCTATATTACAAGGTAGTAAACTTACCTATATTGTGTGCTTGATATGTATGCTTGCATGATGTAGTTGTGTTACCATGATGTGACTAAGCTATGATGAAATATTTACAAAGTTATGTTTGCAAGTTTACATTATACTTTTCCTTGGCAATATGTTATGAAAGCATGAAATGCTTTAGCTTACTTTCTATCATATTCAGATGCTAATGTTTGGGACATTATAACATGTCATGCATTTGCATTATGTCTTGCATGCTTATGGGTAGTGTTTGCTACTGAGATCCTCTCGAATCTCACCCTCCCTTAACAACCCCTATTAGGTGCAATAATCATGGAGAAGAATTCAAGAAGTAGAGGTGGAAGATTGATGGAAAGAATCAAGAATCATTGTGTGATCATAACAACATGTTATGTAATCCATTATGTTAATTGATGTTCCATTATGCTATGTATCTTGCATGATGTTTATAAATGCTCACGGCATGTAATATGAAGTGAGAAGATGAATGATAATGTTATGTGCGAAAATGGCATGGCAAATCATGAGGAAAGAATTTATTGGAAAATGTTGAATTGAGTTAGGGGGATAGAATGTCCCTATGTGAGCCACGAAATGGTGCCAATGATAAGAAAGAGCAAATGAACGAATTTTGCTGTGAAATTTGATGAGTATTTAGAGCACATCCTAAGGTTTAAAACAAGTGGTATAACACATGAAATGGATGTGTGTGCTAAGAGATATGGCTGTTGAAATTCAAGATAGGATTTCTGGAAAAAAACTAACTTTACCAATTGAATAGTAAACTTCAACGAATAAAATGTACTAATCGACAAATGTTAATCCCAGAATGATATTTTTTCTTTGTAGACAATTGAAGGACCTTTAAGTGAAAATTGGAACCACTCCATTTCAATTTTTCTAGAATTAGTTATGATTTTTCAAATTTGGTCACAATTTCTGGAATGTGTTGTGAACAGTAACCGTACAAGCAGATTTTTGCAAATGTGATTTTCTAACCTTAAGGCCATCGAACGTGGTTCTGAACACTTCTGTATTATACTCTAAAGTGTATAAAAGTGAAATGTGACATTTTTAGTATCAGAGCAAAGGTTCTGGCTTTGGATGAAATGCTTTGATTTAGCGTAAAAGTGTACAGGGAAAAATGTTCTAGACCCTAATAGTACAAGGAATGGTTGGGGAAGAAGTTGATATTCTTCCCTGGAGTACTACTGGATTTGTTAGTGAGATGAGTAGGGTTACTCCTCAATAGGATCCTATGAGATTAAAGGATAGACACGAATCCTCAAAGCAATGAAAATACTCCAGTACCCCTAGATCATTGGTGGTATATAGGTTCCAGTAAGAGTTAGAGAATGATGACTAGACTGTTAAGGTATGTCATAGGGGGTGTGACTGGTTGATTGTGCTGCTAGTTTATGCCACTTGTTATATAGAGGTATGTGCCCCGTATAAGCTGCGGCTCTATTCCTTTGATAGTTAAGTAATGTAATGAGATGCCGAGAACCAAAACAGAGGTTATGGCAAGGGTAACCAGAGAGATAGGTTAGACCTTGTGGACCCAATACAGACAATTATGAACAACTAAATGGAACAGCAGTAGTAGGGGTACACTGACAGCAAGCCAAGACGTGAGTGGTCAAAGAACCCTGATGACCAGTCCAATCTTAGAATGTTTTGGCCATGCAAGTAGAGCTAGCAGCGGGACAGGAGAATAGACAGCGGTGGATTATACGTTTCATAAATGTAATCCATGAGCATTCCAAAGGCACCTCAGATGTGCTGACAGCGGAACATTAATGATCACTTGACTGGGAAAGATTTTTAGGGAAATAGACTGCTTCCCAGAAACAAAGGACTGGATGACTATCCGCAAGTTGAAAAGATACAAGTTGATGCTGGAAGAACATAAAGCTGGTCCTTTAGGTGGGAAATGCCCTAGCTACTTAGGATAGGCATCAATAGTAATCCTAACGAAGATGTTTTCCTAGGATCATAAAGGGTCCAGAAGACATGAAAATTCCTGTCCCTTAAGACCAGCAGAGGAAGTAAGGAATATGCTAAGAATAAAGGGATTGACTACATATGCTAGGACAAGCTAAGTACTATGGATAAGGCAAGTATGGACACATTATTAGGGAGTGCACCCAAACAACGACTGTATATGACCCCAGATTCAGCAATACATACTCACCCTTGTACAGGAGGCTTGTAAGATGCCAGAATGATGCGAGGTATGAAATGTTTCAGTAAACTACCTTGCCTAGTGATGTTTTATCCGGGCTCAAGCCATATGTTTATGTGAACTTGTTGGGCGAACGGGTCTTGCTATATTCCTGCATGGGAATGATGTAATTGTGCCTACTCCCTTATGACAGAAGCATATTTAGACTGTAAGGTCTAGCATGACTAGTACGATATCCCCTTAGCCTCGTTATGCATGCCATCCTGTAGCATGGATGTTGATAATGATTGCGGTGGATTGACTTCTGTGAAATACTCCCTGAATTTGTTAATAAGATTTCTATCCTTCCTCTGAATGGAATGATCCCCTATAGTGAGCAAGGTCAGATACTAAGGTGAGAGCTCAGACTGACACATATCTGGGAAGGAATTGCTAAGGAGAAATAACATTATCCTTCAGATAGAGCTGAGGTAATAGTAACACGGGATTCTTAAGAAGTCCTGACGATAGAAGATGAGGGCGACCATTAAGAGGCTACAGAAAGCTAGATAAAGATGCCCTAATCCACAGTAAACTGTGAGATGGAAAGAAAGAGTAGTGAGGAGGTAACCTAAGAGGTAAATAACTATGATTCAAGGTAAATGACTCCCCCTCAGAAAGGAATGAACTGAGTTCAATAAGCCTGGAATAAGTCCATGAGAGACTCCTCTACTGAGTAACAGCCAAGAGTAAAGCCAAACCAGCCAAGGGTATGAGTCCGAGTACTAGTTAGACAGCAATAGGTAGCCTAAGTCTAAGTTAATTGACATGGCTTCCATAAAGGTGGAGTGACCTGCCAAAAGGCTACCTGAAGTTCCTGAAAGGATATAAAAAGACTAAGAGTCACTAAATCAAGAGACATAGAGGTTAGATGATATGAGAAGAGTGTGAACCCTCTTGGCAACGTTCCTCAAAGTGGATGTCAGACTCGAGATATACTCTAGACATTTAAGTCTGATGTGTATAGCTAAGAAAACTGAGTAAAGCAATAAGAACCCCCTTGATAAGGTTATAAAGGTTGAAGTAAAACCCAGTGATTGTCCCAGACATATAAGTTTGGTGGACAAAGTCAAGACCATGAGGTAAAGGTCTTTGACTAAAAATGGGACAATATGAGTGATCAGTTATTTGCCAGATAGGTATGCCACATAGCAAAGGTAATCTGATGATTCCTACCTGCTATGTGATGCCGTGGACAATAGCGGCTAATGAATGGCTACGAGAATGAATGATCAAGAGATAAGAAAAGTTAGCAGGGTTAGGAGTTAGGCAGCATCCTCAAAGATATAGCTTATGGGTGACAGATGAGAATGTCACCTAAGGGGGATACTCAGGGAACTGGTATTGAGAACTAATACGTTTCCAATTGATGTTTAAGTATGAAATGATCATTGGGGGACTAGGTAGTATTCCCTAGTAACCCTGAGGTATCTATGGAGAGTGTGATCATGACACTCAAGCCAAGAAGGAATCTAAGAGAATAGAATTCCTGTGTACGATTGCCACTACCAGGAAATTAATTAAGACGGGTTGAGAAGCTCCCTTTTTCCTTTTGATACGAATGTGGCGCATAGAGAAAGTGCATTGACAAGGGATAAGCGTAATGACGTCTTAGCAAAAAAAAAAAGGTATCTCTCTAGAGCTGAGAGGTGGTCCTTCGGATCAGAGTTGACATTACCCTACTAAGGGTAGATTGTCCTCTAAAGTAGCCACGACAGAATAGATGTTGCTATGATAAAACAATGCACTCTCCCTAAATAGTTGAGCAAGCATTGAACAGATACAATGATACGCTGATAATGTATCCTCTTAGAAAGGGGAAGTTGATGCGGAATCAGTAAGAGTGATATACCCTCCATCAAGGGTGAGGAACTGGTTGAGTTGATATAGCTCCCCTAAAAGCTATACGTCCTACCATAAGAGGAAATGAATGCAACCGAGGCAAGGCATACTGAGTTGACTCTACCCTAATAACAAAGAGAGCAATTGGCTAAGAGTAATGCAAGGACAAAAGATTCCTTGAAGTTAACAGAAGGCGAAAGTGATATAGATGATGAAGATGATAAAATGTTATAATTCCTCTCCCTAAGCTGTTTAGGACTTACAAAAAGGCAGTGTGAGAAAACTACAAGCTGAGTAAGAGTAATTCTAAAACAAGGGAAATGAGCACGTAGCAGAATGGCAAATGAGATGATTATATGGCTGATTATAAGGCCTAAGGTTTAAAAAGGGCTACTGTTAATGGTTATAAAACTGACTATACGGCTTGAAAAGTACAGAGATTAATCGGGAAAAGACACGGCCTTATAAAACTGACAGGGCTTAAATTAAAGGATTACAGTTATGCTGAAAGGAAAATCAAGCCTAGAGTGATAGATAGATCGGAGATGGTTCATAAGACAGTAATGGTGATTTGTAACTAGTTAAGAGGAATTATCTATGTAGTTGGCAGATAAGTGAGGTAACTCACTTTTTAACTTAATCCAACAGTCAAAAGTCTCTGAGAGGGCAATAATGGCTCAAGCATAAGAGAATTCCAGGGTCACAATGGATCCTGAAAAGGCTTGTGATACAGCGTAGTAGCTCTCGATGAGGTTTACGAAGGAGCACAGTAGCTCCTAATGACAGGAGGTAAAGCATAGTAGCTCCCAAAGTCATGATGAGCCAAGCTTAATGAACTTGCTAAACTAGCAAGATACCTCGACGGATGACTGACGACTATGGATAATAACAGGAATGATTAATCCAAAACGAGTTTTAAGATGTGAAGGCCTCCTCAGATTGTCAACTGACACAGAGAGAGTACTCTTGGTTGTGTACGGACACCTTATGGTCGATTGAACTGAGTCTGAATCTGTCTGTCAATTGAAGAAAGAAAGAATGATAAAGGCAAAAGAATAGAAGCTGTAAATCCCAAACGAGATATATTTAGGTAAGCTAATACATAGGGTAGGAAAGTAATAAATTCTCCAGATACCGGTTAGGGAAAAGAAGTAGCTTGGACCCATTCAAAATAAAGTATGAAAGGGTCTAAAATATGAAGATACGGGAACTACCTAGAGAAGATGTGATAAGGGAAACCCAAAAAGCCGCAATATGATGAGACACCTTGAGAAAAGATATGATGTTAAGGCACAACGTTAAATGTGTGCCTAAGAAATGAAAGATGTGTAAGAACAAGAAAAGCATTCCTATAAATGCCCAAGGGCATAAGAACTTATGAGATTAAGCGAAAGTTCATGAGATTGAAGTATGAAACCTATGGCTAGAGCCTAGCCAAGAAAGCAAAACACAGAATCTGTAGGCTGAAAGTAAGAGCCAAAGAACATTCTCCTTAAAAAACCTCCCAAGAAAAGCAAAGGTTGAGGTTTAATCTTGAAATTTTGTGGAAGAAATTTTTATGAGATGGGGAGAAATGTAACATCCCAAATTTTGGCTCATAGATATAAGTAATAGCACAAGGAAAGGATGATTACTAAGTCCACTGCAATAAAAGTCCTGAAGATCCCTTAGAAGGAAAAAGAGATTTTCCAAGGGTAAATGTGTAAAACAATAGTGTTCTGGGACTAAAGAATGTGGAACTGGAAACAACTAAGGGCTAGAGATTATGCTAGAAATGACGGAAATACCATGAAGTCATTCTAGGGTTTTGGACAATTTGAGTAGTAACTGAAATTGAATTATTTAAGCTATGAGACAGCCTCAAATAATCAATAAAATCTGGGAAAAAGCAGCTGAGGAATTATCACAGATTTTGAAATTAACTCCGTCCCCAGAAAGTAACGAGGTTAGCTTTAATTAAATTTAAAGCTTATTTATACCCTATCTAGAGAAATTCAAAACAGCCGTCTAAGGTTTGACTTTTTACTTAAGAAAAATTAGAGGAATTCTTTGTGATGAAAGGGAAAGAATGAAACCCAGAGACAGATCGACGGAGTTATGAGCCAGTAGAAAAGGATTTGGCAAAATCGACTCCAATCAAATATTATTTAATTAATTACATCATTGGAGAGAGAGGGATGGGATATTCCTTTCTCTATAAGTATACCATAAGAAGATTAAGTTAAGAGTCAATGAAAGGTACATTGGCAATGTTAAGAAACCCAGAAGGGAGCTGGACTGACAATATCGAGTCCCTCAAGGGTCAAAATGGAAAATTTATAAAAATTCTAAAATATTAGCTAAAAATAGAAAAAGATGGAATTAGGGGTTTTTGAGTCACATATGATGTTTTGGAGGTGACAATGGCACAAAATAAATTTTGGTGAAAATTCCCAAAGAAATAGTTATTTCTGGGAAAATAGGAAAAAATAAAGGGTAATTAAAGCGATATAATTATTTTAATTACCTAAGGACTCCAAAAATTCAAGAAAAAATATAGATACACTCTCTAGGAATATATATAAATTTATAAAATTGTTTCCAAGCATTGGAAATGTAGGAAATAATTTATGGGGAATTTACTTCTGAATTCCTGTTAGTAAAGACCCGATTTGAGAGAAAATGTGAAATAAATACCTAGAGGTCTTGAAAAATTTCCAAAACTTCCAGATCACACTTTTGGAATAAATAGGGAATTATCATGAAAGGAAATGGAATTTTTGAGCCCTTAGCTATTTTTCCTAATAGGGGGCAAGAAATCGGATATTATGTGACCAAATGATTTTTAAAGTACCCTAACCAATTCCATTACTTCCTAATCAGTTTTTAACATTTAGTTAGCATCCAACAAGGCCCAAATTCATGGTCATCATGACCAGAATAGTTGGCTTATGTGTTGACCAAATTTTCAACCATTGATGAAAAATGACTTGGAAAGTAAAATGCAAGTGGATGGCGAGGATTTCCAGATGGGTTGACTTTAATTTTAGGCCATCTTTGGCACTTGAAAATTCTTGCCAAAGGGGGAAGAATGATCAGAAATTGTGGCCTATAAATACCCCCATAATTCCCCCAAAATTCGTACATAAATCTGGAAAAGTAGGGGAGGTTCTGCAAAAAAATTTCTTGACTTTTAAACACCTTGAAAACCACTTCCAATGCAAGGCTAATCATCAAGCTTTGATCAAGGACTCCTTAAGGTATGTTTAGGCTTTAATTTGGTGCATTTTTAATGGCTAAATCATGAGTTTTGGTAAGGGAAATTGCTGGAAAATTCTGGTTATGTTGGAAATCATGGGAAAAGGATAGCAACTTGTTTAATGACATTTAATCATGAAGTTTGGTGCTGTTTTGAATTGGTTTATGGAAGAAATCATCCTAGGACTCATGACTATTTATTTCGGCCAACTCAAGAACTCAAGGCTAGGATTTGTCCAAATCCTTTATAAATATCCATACCCCTTATGCTTGCAATGTTTCGGCCATTCATGGGGGAAAGAGAGAGAAGACCGAACAGCAAGGGAGGAGAAGGAGAAGGGAAAAAGCAAAGGATCCCATGCCACTCCAAGTCTCAAATCAAGGTATGTTTATGGATTTTGGTCTAGTTTCCACTTCCCTTGCTCTTTGTAAGCTTAGTGGTTGGTTTGATTGGATTTTTGGATGGTTAAACCCTAAGCCAAGGTGCTGCAAGGATTTGATAAGGTTAGTGAAAGATGAAATAGATGTTAGAAACATGTTTAAAGGCTTGGAAACAACAAGAATCAAGTGGTTCTGTGTTGATTTTGCAAGAAATCCAACTTTCCCTTAATTTGTGATTTTCTTCGACCTTGACTGTTCTGAATGATTAGGATTAGATTTTGATTGTTTTGATCTTGGAAATGGATTCTACATGCAAAATTATATGGGAATTGCATGTGGAAATAATTTTAGGAAGGTTGGAATTGAAACTCAAAAGTTAAAGTTAAAGTATTTTCAAGAAATAATCAGTAGAGATAAGTTGACAACTTGATTCTAATAATTATTTTGCATAATGTATTGATGTGTTTAGGACCTTGGAACATTCAAGAGGATGTTTAATGGTGTTGACTGAAAATCCATAGGGTTGGAAAGAGAAGGGAATCAAAGGAAAAGGAAGAGGAAAGCTATATTACAAGGTAGTAAACTTACCTATATTGTGTGCTTGATATGTATGCTTGCATGATGTGGTTGTGTTGCCATGATGTGACTAAGCTATGATGAAATATTTGCAAATTTGTGTTTGCAAGTTTATATTATGCTTTGCCTTGGCAATATGTTATGAAAGCATGAAATGCTTTAGCTTACTTTCCATCGTATTCATATGTTAATGTTTGGGACATGTATTTGCATTATGTCTTGCATGCTTATAGGTAGTGTTTGCTACTGAGATCCTCCCAAATCTCACCCTCCCTTAACAACCCCTATTAGGTATAATAAGCATGGAGAAGAATTCAAGAAGTAGAGGTGGAAGATTGATGGAAAGAATCAAGAATCATTGTGTGATCATAACATGTTATGTTATGTAATCTATTATGTTAATTGATGTTCCATTATGCTATGTATCTTGTATTATGTTTATAAATGCTTACGGCATGTAATATGAAGTGAGAAGATGAATGATAATGTTATGTGCAAAAATAGCATGGCAAATCATGAGGAAAGAATTTATTGGAATATATTGAATTGAGTTAGGGGGATAGAATGTCCCTATGTGAGCCACGAAATGGTGCCAGTGATAAGAAAGAGCAAATGAACGAATTTTGCTGTGAAATTTGATGAGTATTTAGAGCACATCCTAAGGTTTAAAACAAGTTGTATAACACATGAAATGGATGTGTGTGCTAAGAGATATGGCTGTTGAAATTTTAGATACAATTTCTGGAAAACATTAACTTTACCAATTGAACAGTAAAATTCAATGAATAAACTGTAGTAATTGGTAAATGTTAATCCCAGAATGATATTTTTCCTTTTTAGAAAATTGAAAGAGCTTTAAGTGAAAATTAGAACCACTCCATTTTAATTTTTCTAGAATTAGTTATGATTTTTCAAATTTGGTTACAATTTATGGAATGTGTTGTGAACAGTAACCGTACAAGCAGATTTTTGCAAATGTGATTTTCTAGCCTTAAGGCCATCAAACGTGGTTCCGAACGCTTCCGTATGATGTGAAGTGTATAAAATTGAGGTGTGATAGTGACTCATCAAATTCTTATAGTGCAGAGTAAATTTTCTTTCTCGTTGATGAAGTTCTGGAGGCAGGAAAGTACTTCTCCAAGAATGCTTTTCTCAAGTTTTCCCAACTGTGGTAAGCATTTGCTACATGTCTCAGAAGGCTCATGTACCACTCCTTTACTTTACCCTCTAAGGATAAATGAAAAACTTTCCATAAAACTTGATATAAGGAAGCTCCCATAGGTTTCATGCTTCAGTAAATCATTAATAAAGATTGCAAGTGAATGTATGGATCTTCTCCTGTTAAACGATGGAACTTGGGAAGAGAGTTAATTAGTAAACCCTTAATCTTAAAATTCACATCAAAATTAAGGCAAGCATCAGTAAAAGGATCATAATTCACATCAGATGTGGTAGCTTCCCTAACGGTTTTCCTTCTACTGTTCCCGTTGTTCTCCCCAACTTGCTCCTGCTCCCCATTACCTCTGTTGCCACCATTTCTAGATTGGTTAGCATTAAGGTTAGGGTTTTATGGATTAGTTAGGTTTTCAGCCATTATCCCTCCTTCTAATGATTCTCTCTCACTACTAGATAAACTAGACTCCACTGAGATATTCTCTTCCTCAACAACTAACTTACTTATCCCCTCGACTCTCCTTTCTTTTCTAATTTTTCTTAGATTCCTTTCACACTACAAGAAAATCTTGAAGTAGCAGCGGAACATTTCTAGCGGTTCAACAAAACCGCTAGAAATTCCAAATATTTCTAGCGGTTTCTATAAAAACCGCTGCAAAATTCAGACGGTTTGACCATTGCCCGCACATTTCTAGCGGTTACCACCTAACCGCTAGAAAATTAGAGCTAGAAAATTCTCCGGGCTTTGGCGGGAACTTGGCGCCAAATTTGTAGCGTTTACTTTCTAGCGGTTCAGGCCAATAAACCGCTAGACACCGAAAAATTCTAGCGGTTGATGCATGAACCGCTAGAAATATTTTTCATTCCCCGAGGAGTTTAGAAATTTCTAGCGGTTTTGGGCCGAACCGCTAGGAATTCCCAACGGTCACATGTGCCTCGGGAATTGGCTAGCGGTTCTGCGCCGAACCGCCAGAATTTCTAGCGGTTCTGGGCCGAACCGCTAGAAATTGCTAGCGGTTTGGACCGAACCGCTAGCCAATTCCCGAGGCACATGTGACCGTTGGGAATTCCTAGCGGTTCGGCCCAAAACCGCTAGAAATTTCTAGCGGTTTGGACCGAACCGCTAGAATTCTCGGTCTATATATACCCCCCCACACTCTCACTTCTTCAATCGTTCTGGAAGCGAAGCTCTGCTGAATTTTCTCCACAAACATATTCGAGTTCTGATTCAGTTGCAGATCCTTATTTTCAGGTAAAAATAGTAATTTATTGATAAATAATTTTTATTTTATGTTTTATTTTATTTATTTTATTATGTTGTAGCTTATAAATAATTTTTCTTTTTATTTCATTTATAAATAATTACTATTTGTTGTTATTAGGATGACTCGTCGACACGGGAAAGACCCAGTTGATCCTGAGAGAGCTGGACCCAGTGAGGTTCATCATGATGCTGGTGAGCCATTCCCCAGCATTCATGACTACGATCTCAGCGAGGAGGATATCCTCAGTTTTATGGAGCAGGATGATGTTGAGCGGACTGAGGAGGCTCATTTTACTGGGGATGAGCAACCCCATGCTGATGCTGATGCTGCTGACGAGGAGGAGGAGGAGGAGCAGGATCAGGGGAATGAGTATCCCCAGGCTGCGCAGCGTCCTGCTCCGAGACGTCAGGCTGGTTATGAGGTGGAATTTGTCGGTAAGTATTTATTTAACTTTTTAAAGTTTTGATCAGTATTTAATTTATATAGAAATTGTATTAATTTATTGATATATAATTTATTTCTTAATTAAATTTTGCAGACACTGAGGGGAACAGGTCCTATCGGAGGCTGACAGCCAGAGAGCTGTCTATGATGACGAGCGGACGAGTGGTTGTGCCGCTCAATGAGTTGGGCCAACCGACGAAGAAAGGTGGCCAGTTGTACAACAAGTACGTGCGCCTCCTTGGTCAGCAGTGGACGCTGTTCCCCATCTACGTGCAGGACTGGAAGAAGATCACCTCAGACAAGAAGCAGCAAGGCTGGGAAATGATGAAGGTAATATAAAATTGTTATTTATAATTTTTTTTAATTTAAATAAATGATTATATATTTTGTTTTCAAATAATTTAATTGTTTGATTATAATTTTTTATTTATTTAATTTGTTTGTTATTTATAATATTTTTAAAAGTAGTTAAATGAATATATATATTTTTTATTTAAATTATTTAAAAGTAGTTAAATGAAAATAATTTGTTATTGATTTCATTAATTTATTACTTATAATAATTTTAAATTTAGTTGAGTAAAAATATTTTTTCATTTAAATTACTTAATTGTTTAATTATTATTTGTTTTTGATTAATTTATATTTTATTTATAATATTCTTAAATTAGTTAAAAACTAATTATTTGTTTTTGATTATTGAAATTGCTTAATTATTTGTTTATAATTTGTTATTTAGTTAATTTATTATTTTAATCATAGAGTAAATTTATTCTGGGGGAGGAGTTGAGGGCTGACACGATCAAGAGGCTTGGGATGGCATGGAAGAACAGGAGGGCCGACCTGTGGAGGGAGAAGAAAGGTGACGGGACGAGGCCCCTCCAGGAGATACTGGCAGATGTACCTGGTGGAGTCCCGGACCAAGACTGGTCCAGTTACGTCTATTTTAGGATGACGGCTGACCAGATGGTATGATAATATTGTATTAATTATAATTTCTTTATTTTTTATCCGACTTGACTCATTTAATTTAATTTTTTTACATTTTGCTTCAGGCTCTTTCTAGGAGAAATGCTGGGAGCGTCAGGCATCAGACGATACGTCATAGGGCTGGATCCAGGAGCTTTGCGATCACTTATGACGAGATTGTGAGTACTTGAAATAAATTTATTAAATATGTATATGTATTTAATTTGTAACTAATTATTTCTTTGATTTCATTTACAGAGGGAAAAGACGCAGCAGGAGCGGGGATACACGCCCACTTATGGCGAGATGTGGCCGATGGTGTATAGACCCCGAGACGGGCGTGCGTCGGATGAGGTTGAGGAGATAGCGGTAAGTAATAAATTAAATATTAATATAATATCACAGTGTAGATATCATTATATTATAATTAACTTCTTTATATTAATTTTGGTAGGCACGGATGACTCAGGTCGATTCCGAGTTGCGTGAGTCTCAGGGGTCTGCCTTGGATCCCACCGCCTCACTTTTAGCGGGTCGTGGCCGGCCGCAGCACCCTGGTCGAGTTAGCGGGCTTGGACTTGGACCTACACCGACTAGGTTGCCCCGCTCAAGTGGCGCTGGCCCTTCATATACTGCTGGGAGCTCTCATGCGAGTGCGAAGCGGCCGGGTTCCTCATCCTCAGAGGAATTGCGAGAGGAGCTCAGACAAGAGTTCGAGGCCAGGATGGAGGCCAGGATCGTGGAGCGTGATCGTCAGTTCCAGGAGCGTGATCGTCAGTTCCAGGAGCGTGATCGTCAGCTCCAGACGCAGCTTGACCAGCTCTTGGCAGCTGCTACGGCTCTGCGTCATGTGGTGGTCAGTATAGCTCCAAACATCTCGGTTCCTGACATCCCCGACCTACACATGCCACCAGTCCCGCCCCTACCCCCCCATCCGCCAGTCCAGTCCCAGCAGGTTGAGCGGCCTGCCCACCCCCAGCCGGAGGATTCAGCAGAGGATGATCACGATGATGCTGCTTCTGCCCCCACCCATGATTTGCTTTCATTGTATGGGATTTTATTAGAATCTTGATTTTACGGTTTTATATACTATTTAGATATTTATTTAAATTTTATATTTATTTGTTTACTTTATTGATTTATTTCTATAATTTTATTTATGTCAAGTACTAATTAATATTGAAATATTTATTTATTTATTACAACATCAACATTACAATTTATTAAACACGTTAAACATGTTAATTAATCAAAATAATTCTATAATCATTTATTAATTTAAATAAATATTTTTGTAATGTTATTAATTTATTGTGCGGTATTTCTATTTAATATTTAAAAATAATATCGTTTGTAGCGGTTCAAAAACCGTTAGAAAATTCAACTGGATTTTAACCATCGTTTGTAGCGGTTTTATTGTCAACCGCTAGAAAATTAGCAAATTTTACCTAATTTTCTAGCGGTTTTATAACCGCTAGAAAATTCAAAACCGATGGAGACAAAATTCCCGTTAAACCGCTAGAAATTTCTATCGGTTTGTAACCGATATTTAGAATTTCTAGCGGTTAATAACCGCTGGAAAATGAAAATTTCCGTTAAAACCGCTACAAATTTGTAGCGGTTTTGTAACCGCTACAAAAAAATGACCGTTCCACCAGCCTCCTTTATAAGCTGAAGCACTCCAACTGAATTCCATTTTAACTTCTCTTTGAGCTCTGTGTCATATTTTCACGAAATTTGAGCATTATTAGTGATGGATAGGTCGTGGATCAACTTGCACCGGTCGACTCCGCAATACTTGGCTGGTCTAAACTATTTCTTGGATTTTGCTTTCGCCAATGCTGCCGTAAATGGTAAGATTCAGTGTCCCTGTCCTAAATGTAATTTCAAAAAGTGGCATCCCAAAGATATTGTTAGGGAACATTTAATCTTTAAGCCTTTTCCGCGAGAGTACGTATTTTGGCAACTACATGGGGAACGGCTAGATATGGGTGCTGAGTCAGTGCCAGTAGTTTCACGGATGGGAGTTCGAGTGGATGAAGCCGATGCCGTGAATGATGCTGTGCGTGATGCTTTTGGTGTTCACGAAAGCTCGAATCCCAACGAAGATGAAGTAGAGGGACCTCAACCGGAGTTTCTAAGAAACGAAACTGCTCGGGAATTTTTTGACCTCATGACCGAAGCTGACAAGCCTCTTTATTCTGGGTGTACAAAGTATTCGAAGTTGTCATTCTTGGTGAGGCTGTATCACATCAAATGCTTGTGCGGTATGACTGACAAGGCGATGTCTATGTTGCTGGAATTACTGGGAGATGCTTTCCCCCAAGCTGAATTCCCTCCATCTTTTTACGAAGCAAAAAAGATTATTAACAAGCTTGGCTTGAACTATAAGAAGATAGATGCATGCCCAAACGACTGTATGCTATACTGGGGAGATGATGCCAACAAAGAGATTTGTACGAGATGCAAGACGTCACGCTATAAGTCGGTACGGAAGGGCAAGAAGCAAAAGAAGAAACCGGCCAAAATTCTCAGGTACAAATTATTACAGCGTGTTACTTGTTCCGTCTCTAAAAATATTCGATATTTGAAATTCTTAAAACAATTGATTATGTCATCAATTTTTTAAATTGAGTCAATATTTAGTATTTAAATATTCGGTATTTTAAATTTTTAATATATTATTTTCTTAGATACTTTCCTTTGAAACCACGGTTGCAAAGAATGTATATGTCATCAAAAATGGCTCAGCACATGAGGTGGCACGCGACTGAGGAAAACCTAGATGGTAGGTTAAGGCACCCACGAGACTCGGAGGCGTGGAAAGCGTTTGATGCGAAATTTCCAGACTTTGCCAATGATCCTAGAAATGTACGTCTTGCATTGGCAACCGATGGTTTTAATCCCTTCGGAAACATGAGCACAAGTTACAGTATCTGGCCGGTGGTGTTAATTCCATACAATCTACCACCTTGGATGTGCATGAAGCAGAGCTCCTTTTTGCTTTCCATGATCATTCCTGGCAAGAAAGCACCAGGAAATGATATTGACGTATACCTGCAACCGTTGATACACGAATTGATCGACCTATGGACGAATGGTGTTGAGGCATATGACTCACATGACAAGCAACTATTCAATCTCCGTGCAGCCTTGATGTGGACAATAAGTGATTTTCCCGGTTTGGGAACTTTGTCTGGCTGGAATGTGCATACTGGGTTGGCCTGTCCTGAGTGCAATTTTGATTCTGTGCCATGTCGCCTTCCACACAGTCGCAAGTGGTGCTTCATAGGACATCGACGGTTCCTTGATTCCAAGCACAGACTTAGATTGCAACGGATTCGCTTCGATGGGAAACAGGAGAAGAGAGATCCTCCTGTTACTTTGTCTGGTATGGATATTTTGCGGCAGTTAGAAGATGTTCATGTCGAGTTTGGTAAGAGTGTGGATCCCGAACGATTGGGACGACGATCTCGTGGGACATCTGATACGCAACCTATGCAATGGCGGAAGAGAAGCATATTTTTCACTCTTCCTTATTGGGAATCTAATTTGCTACGACACAGTTTGGATGTTATGCACATTGAAAAAAATGTGTGCGATAATGTGCTATATACGTTGCTCAATGAAGCTGGAAAGTCCAAAGACCATCTCGCAGCTAGAAAAGATTTACGGGCCTGGGGAATTCGTGAAGAGGCTTGGCCTGATGAAAACGACAAGTTTCAGCCAGCTAAATTCACCTTGACAAAGCAGAACAAGGATATCTTCCTCTCGACGTTGAAGAACATAAAAGTACCAGATGGATATTCTAGCAACATCTCAAGGTGTATCGATCTGCAGGCTCGAAAGGTTACTGGGTTGAAAAGTCATGACTCTCATGTTCTTATGCAACAGTTACTTCCATTGGCCTTGAAAAACACACTTCCTTCTGATGTATCGGTGGTTTTGGTAGAATTATGTTCATTTTTCAAGAAGTTGTGTGCGAAGGTCTTGGTAGCGGAAGAGCTTGATCAGCTGCAAAATAAAATTATTCTTACACTTTGTCACTTGGAGATGATATTTCCTCCATCATTCTTTACTGTTATGGTTCACTTGACTGTCCACCTTGTTCGAGAAGCAAAGGTTGCTGGCCCAGTTCACTATCGATGGATGTACCCTATAGAGAGGTACTAGATTATCTTTTATTCCCGCCTCTTTAAATTTCACATTGTTCTTTCATTTACTCGTAATTATTAATGCAATTTTAACTTACAGGTACTTGGGAAAATTAAAATCATATGTTAGGAATAAGGCATGGCCTGAGGGGTCAATAGCAGAAGGTTATTCCGGAGATGAGGTCCTAACTTTCTGTTCGAGGTACTTTGATGACATGGAGACATCTTTTAACCGCCCGCGTCGCGTAGATGATTCTCCTCCTGGTCCTTCCACGTCAACTTTATTTCCTCCTGTTGGGAAACCAGTTGGAGGATATGAATTCTTCAGACTCACTCCTACAGAGAAACTCCAGGCACACAGACACGTTTTGATAAATTGCAGCCAAGTTGAACCCTTCATGCAGTAAGTATATATATCATATAAGCTCACTAGCTTTTACACTTTATATTTGTTTCTTACTGACTCTTCTAACAAATTACACTTTACTATAGTGAGTTTAGGAGTTATCTCAGGCGTCAGCTACGGGGCCGTGCGCGTTCTGCTGACATTGATAAAAGAGTCCACAAAGAGTTTCCCAGTTGGTTTACACGTCGAATACGTAATGACAACAGCCCATACACAGATGAATTCAAAGCTCTTTCTCTCGGTCCGTTAGACCATGCACGAAGGTTTACCGCGTACAATGTCAACGGCTTCAAGTTCTGTACGGTTGGACGTGATCAGGGATTGCTCACACAAAACTCTAGAGTTTGCGGGACATTCGGAACGAGATGTTATGCTAGCAGTAGTGATGGCGATATGCGCTTTGGAGGCGTCACTTACTATGGAAAGCTAATTGACATTATTGAGTTGAGTTACCAGCTTTTCACCGTGACACTGTTCAAATGCTCCTGGGCAAATACGACAACTTCACGGGGACTCGCTACTGACCATTTGGGCATCACCTCAGTCAATTTCTCTAGACTTATTCATACGGGGGCATCTGAAGATGATGAGCCATATATCCTTGCTTCTGAGGCACACCAAATTTACTATGTCGAGGACGAGAAACATAAAGACTGGAATATGGTCGTTCACCTCAAGCCACGGGATCTTTACGATATGGGTGATGGTGACATTATTTACGACAGTGAACCCTTCCAACCCTCGAATTTTGAAGACTTCTTTCCTCAAGGAGATGATAATTTGCCACTTATCAGGTACACGTCTTTTCTTAAATTATTTAAATAATTAACTACTAATTACTAATTTTTTCCAAATACAACATAAATTTAACAAATTTTTTTAAAATGTGTCCTTTCAGGCCGGATGATGATGGAGAATAGCAGCATCCAAAATAAATTATTTAAAAAATTTTCGTCCATAAATACATATGTATAAATTAAAATTCGTACAGTTTTTTTAAAAATAAAAAATTTTCATTTGTAGCGGTTACATAACCGCTACAAATTTTTTTCAAAATTGTAATTTGTAGCGGTTATTAACCGCTACAAATTTATTTTCACGAAATTGTAATTTGTAGCGGTTATTAACCGCTACAAAATACATATCTGTAAATTAAAATTCGTTCAGATTTTAAAAATAAAAAATACTAAATTTCTAGCGGTTAATAACCGCTACATATATAACCGCTACGAAATACTAGCGCTTATATATACGCTAGAAAATGAATAACAGCTACAAAATGCAATAAAACGCTACAAAAACACCGCTACAAATGTGTCGCTGATCTCTATAAATACCATATCTTCTCTACATTCATTTACTCCATCTCTTTTCCTTCCTCTCCTATTCTTCTTCATAATTCTCTCTTTTTTTCTTACTATCTCATATGGTGGTTTTTTTCTCTTTACTCTATGGTAAGTGAATTTTATTTTATAATTCATTGTATCTTTTATTTGTTTTTATTTAAATTTACTAACATATTTATTTCTCCTTTCCTTTCAGATTTTTCTTCTCCACACTTGTCATGCCCTCCTCAACTGATTCAAATACTCATCAACCTAATACTATAGGTTCAATATTACAAAATATATCATCTTCAATTCAACTATCTTATTAAATATTCAATTAAATTATCTTATTAAATTAAATTCACTTCTTTTGACACATTCATAATTTAATTACATATTTTTTATTACAAAATTTGAATATATAAAATGTAACATATAACTAATTATACAAATTAACAAAAATTCTTCAAAATAATTTATTTAATGGTTTTTAAAATTATAATATGAAAAACCATAAATTTTTTTTCTGGCACGGTAAAAATTTCTAGCGTTCCGAACCGCTAGAAATATTTCGTCAAATTTAAATTTTGCGCCAAAATTTCTAGCGGTTCAAACCGCTAGAAAATTTTTTCCCGCCATTCCTAAAATTCAATTGGCGGGAAAATTTAATTTCCCAAACATTTCTAGCGGTTCTATAACCGCTAGTAATTTCCGCGCGGTACTGAAATTATTTAATTCCCGGCAAAATGGATTTCGTTTAGCAGGTTTCTAGCGGTTATAAAACCGCTAGAAATTTTTTTCCGGGAACTTTTCTAGCAGTTTTATAACCGCTAGGAATGTGTCTCCTTCAGATATTTTCTAGCGGTTAGAAACCGCTAGAAATTTTCTATCGTTTTGACCATGATGTGTAGCGGTTGCGATAACCGCTAGAAATTTTTTCTTGCACCTGTTTTTCTAGCGGTTTCCTTAACCGCTACAAATTTGATTTGTTACGGTTAAAACCGCTAGAAATGTAACACTCTAACCGCTAGAATTAACATATTTTTTTGTAGTGTCAATTTCAGGGTTATAGGGTAGGATTTTGGTTTTCTGGGGCATGCAAGGGAAAATTTCAAATGAGAATAAAAATGAACAAAACTGACTTGCAAACATACCAAGTCAAGTAAAAAAGATGAAATGTGATAGATGTAAGTACATGTGTGTATGTGAGTATGTATGCATAGATAAAAAGGTAAACAAGAAAATTTCAAAACTGTCTAGAAAAGTTGGCCACAGCAAAGCCAAAAGTATGCCGCGGTGAAACTGTCCCGTAGCTAAAAGTAGATCAAAAATGCAAGTTACGCCATGGCAAAACCAAAAGTTAGTCGCGGCAAAGCAATGAGTTGGCCACGATAATGGTTCACAGACAACAACAAATAGAGTTCTAAACTATGAAAATGCAAAATGCAAAGTATGAAAAATGAAGAAAATAAGTATCTTTGTTTGTATTTCTAAAAATTTTGATGCTATGCAAAATGAAAACCTATACTATGGACAAGTATAAAGCTAAACTACCTAGAATGCAATCTAGGCTCTTAACCCCAAGTAGTAGTAAAATGACATAAGTTAATCTAGAAAACCAATTTCTTGACTCCCCGACATCAGGACCACTTAATTCATCCGTTCATTATGTGCCTTGGAGGTTAAATTCCAAAATTATCCAAGGTGCACTATAAGGTGTAATCCTGGGTCATTCACTTAACTGGAGCCTTAAATGATTGGACCTAAGTTAACTATATACCATGGAAATGCAAACTAATTAGGAGAAAAGGGGGTTTTTCATTTGAAACTATTAATTGCACTAAATTAAGATGTAAATGTATTTTTGGATTTTGGGAGATTAAAAACGAAATGGTGAAAAACAAGTGTTTAAATAGTAATGAAACCTCTTGAAAGTGAACTCTGGCAATCATAGTTCAAAATTGATTTTGGTGGGAGTAAGAATCACTAAGTTTCTAAAGGGAAAACCTTAAAGAACTCTTTAAGTCTAGAGTCTTACTCAATGGATTAGTGTGTGCATAAGGATTAGCCAATGCAATTAGTCAAATACAACCCACAATTAGCTCAATATCAAAACATAACCATGCAAGATAAGAGAAAATCAAGAGGATTACAAAGTGATGTAACTACAGATATTAAAGCATAAAATTCTACATTAACCAATCCAACTAACAGACTGAATATCCAAAATTGATTACAACTATAATCAAATAGTTCAGTGACAATTTACAAACCCTAGACCTAGGAATTCATAAATACATAACTAAACTATGGATTAAGCTTTTTCCCTTTTAAAGTTCCTTGAATTCACGCCATTGATCCACCTTTAAGAGGAAAAGATGCCTAGCCACACATTGGACTCTGAAGCATCACAATTGGGAATGATCCTGAGCTACCTATGGTGGAGGTTGACAGTAGAAATGGGAGGAGATAAGGGTTAGATGAGAGAGTGTAAGAGAGGATGAGAGATAGAAGCTATATCTGGATGGAATGACGTATATGCACGAAAATAGGGTTTCTAATTCTGTAAAAGGGTGGAATGGGTCAGTTCCACAAGTAGGTAGGTTAATTTTCCCAAAAGGGTTCGGATCTGGGTTACTAATTTGAAGATTTCACCATGGTGAAGGAATGACTTCGTCACAGCAAAACATTCCTGAGGAGTGCTTTGCTTGATCTTGTGATTTCGCCGCGACGAAACCAGCTTATGGCCTCAACGAACTTTGCCCGAGAGGTCTCTAGTGAAATTCTCATGTTACATTACTGTCACACCTCCTTTATTACCCCATTATATGATAATCAGAACCCTTTAGGATCGTTAAACCTTAAGAATGAGAAATTTTCAACTTTGGAATTTTGGTTCCGAGTTACTATTCACTATTCACTAAAATTTTTTTCAACTTTGGAAATTCATAACTAATTATAGAAAAATCAAAATGAGGTGGTTTTAATTTCTATTTGAAGCTTATCATGCATTCTATAAGAGAAAAATGCTCGTTGGCATCATATCATTACGAAACAGAGTCGAACAGAGTCGGGAAATTCGCCAAATTGCACTGTTCATATGGTAAATTTCAAATTTTTCAATATTTTAGCCCAACTTTAAAAGAGCGTATATCTTTGCACAAAACTCTAAATTTGATGATCTACTACTAGATTTAAAGCTAGAAATGAGATCTATAAGTTTACCAAATTTTAGATCAAAATTCATCCATTCACTCATTATTTTGTGCGTCACAAAATTGCCCCTGCTTTAGGCATTTTTATCCCTTAATCGAATTTTCTTGAATTTTCTTTTCCCTTTTCCATACACCATCCATTCAAACACATCAAACTATGATTATAAACATCCATTCAACATGAAAATTACATAGTCTCCAAGTACCTCATATTCATAATTCATTACATAATTATGTCAAAGTTCACCAAAATACAACGTAACTTTATACGATGCCATAAAATTTCCCTAGCCTCCCTTAGCTCAATACCAACTCCTTGCCCTTATCAATACTTGATCCATCCCTAGTAATACATAATTTAACATAGGAGGGAATAGGATTTTATGGAAATCTCATTAGCAATGAATTATAATTATCATATAAATCAAGCAGTGCATAATGTGCTATGTCGTAGAACTTCAAGACATCCTCAAGTCACATAAAATCATTCTTTACATCATGTCAAAAATGGCAACAATCACACTTTGATAGTGACATATTACAATGCATTTGGCCAAAGCATATCAAATGTCATAAAATCAACAATTGCCACAACATAAATTCTTCAATTCAAAGCAATCAACATAAACATATTAAGTAAGCAAGGCAAACAATCAAATTATAAGTTTAATGCTACGTTTTAGACTTGATGCAATTCAACCTCCTCAAGTGATCAAAGCTTCCCTTGATTTTTCTCTACAATACCTATCAATCCAAGCATAATTACAAGCTACATTAATAATCATTTACTTAAACATCAACATTTAACCTTAAACTTTCCTAATTCCCCCTTTTCTTTGATTTTTAACATAATTAATCCTTCTTTGATTCCAATAATCTCTTGACTCATCCCTATACAATTTTTCATGTAGAATTCAAATATAAATTCAGATTCAAGAAAATCAAATTCCTTCTTTCTCCTTTTGTTTTGACTGAATAAGAGCACACATTTGTCTAAAATTTTTATTTTTGATTCCAATGATTTTAAACACTTTCTCTTGGTGTTTTCCTTCACAAAAACACCTTTTAAATATATTGGAATCATCAAAAGGCATCAAAACAATCTCCTAAATCAAGAACTTACATTGACCAAATTGAAGCACTAAGGACCTTACTTTCATTTTCTTCCAAAAATCAATCCAAACACCACTTAAACATGATAATTCCAACTCATTTTTAAGGTTTCTATCCTTCCCTAACTCATATTCATGTTGACCGAATTACGATAGCAAAATTACCTTAACAAATAATTCAATTTTCTAACAAAAACAAGTTTAATCTCAACCATAATAAAACTTAAACATACTTTAGTGAATCCTTGACTAAAGCTTGATGATTCCTTGTCTAAATGCTTTCACTACGTTTAGGTTTAGAACTCATGAAAACACTTTGACAGAACCCCCTTATTTTGTCAATTTTCTATCTATTTTTATGTATTTAGGGGGTATTTATGGGCAAAGTGTTTGCCCCTTCCCCCCCTCATCTTGGCAAAATGCCACATAAGAGGGACACATGGCTGCCATCATAAGCTGAAATTTTCAGATCATGCCAAGTGTGTTTTGCCTAGAATATTCCAAGATATTTAAGTTTAATTGGGCTTAAATATTAGGCCTTAACTTAGCATGAATTTTGGGCCTTTCCCTAGCTTAATTTGGGGCCCACTTATGGTCTAGGATGGTCCAAAAAGATAGCCTACAAATTAGATCTCCATCCCAAACTATTTTGAAGTTTTATTAGTTACTATTCACTTGTAACATTTCATAATTTTTATAGACCTCCAAAAATACATTTCTCTCCGTAAAAAATCCTCTTTTTATATAAGGATATAATGTAGAGATTTTTAGAAGTTATCTCCACCTCTAACTATTTATTTTGAATTTTTCCTAAATAGGCCTTTATCAGTAAAACTGCGTGAAAATAAATTCCTTAAAATTAATTCCTATGCTTCCAAGGCCTAAAACTGAATTTTATAAATTCAATCAAATATTTAGATAATTAATCTATATTTGTTCTAGAATTATTAAGGCCTCTAACTACTTAAAATAATTATTTTCCTCCAGTATTTCATGTTTTCCCAAAAACTTCTATTTTCAAAAAATTCAGTAACGAGTTATTTTCATACTAATTTCATCTTCTAGGCCTCAATTAAGGTTCCAAAACCTCTAATCTATCTTTTTACTATTTTTTTTAGAAATTTTCTAAATTTTTTTCTAAATTTTCCCATTTTGCCCTTTCTAGACTGATAATTCTGAAAATGCCAGTCCGGACCTTATCAGCGTTTCACATCAAAAGTTGTTTCATTCATCTGTCTACTTTCTATATTGGCCCTTATTCAAATTTTTAACTCCCTATGCTCAGATGAAATTTTCAGGATGAATTCACCACGATGAACTCTTCTAGTGCTGATACTCTTGATCTTGTGTGTTGCAATCTCTTGGTCTTCAATCTCAACTCTAACTTTTTGAGTATCCTGTAATGAAATGCAATAGTTTGAAGTATCAATTGTCCTAAAAATTAATTGAATATAATTAATAACTAATTATGACAATTTTATCCCTAAACAACACTAATTCAAAACAAAGACTCTTAATCTCAATTAAACACAAATATTACCAAAAAGAGCCAAAAATTATAACAAAAACCCTGAAAATATCATCAAATAATATAGAATACGTGGGCTCAATTAGAGGGACACGACAGAATGAAGAGAATGGGAGGAAAGGAAGGGTTTTAGGGTTTTGGAGTGTGAAATTACTAGAGGAACATTAGGGTTTCAAGTCCTTAAATGTATCTAGACAAGGCCCAAGGCAGGTTCAAGGGGTATGGTGTTAAATAGGGTTAAAAACTTAAGGACAGAGAGGTGATTTTATAGTAGGATTTTCTGATTTCATCATTAGGTCACGACGATGGGTCATCCAAGTCACGGCTTCAATGCATAGTAGAGAATTATAGGGCTTCAAAGGGGCTCTAAGTCGCAACCTAAAATATAGAGGTTATGACGTGACTTCACAGAGAGCTATATGACTTTCTAAATCCTGATCAACCTTAAATCTAAGTTCCTATACCACCCTTACCCACTGAAATAACTAATAAAACAACCCAACTCAGCAATCCATCACTAGATTTTCAAAAATTTAATGCAAAACTCAAGCAAGTGATGGAAGATAGGGCAAACTTTCAAAATTTTCAAAATTTTCAAAATTTTTTGGCAAGTTTAGCAAAAGAACCACCTAAAACAAGGAGTAACCCATCAATACAAATCACAACACCCCATTTAAACTCGATTAGAAATCCTTCTTCCCCCACACAACTCCATGCAATATCCTCATTGCAACACACAGTCACATACCAAAACACAAAGGTCAAAAACCAAAAAAAAATAAAAATAAAGGTGGAAGTTGTGAAGTCTAATTCCAGATTAAAGCACAACACATCATCCTTCTAGAGAGAAAAAAAGAGCTAACGTGTAAGGATAGTTAAACTAAAGAATGTAATTGAGTATATGTTGGTGATAGGGACAGAATTATAATCAGATCAAAACAGAACAACTAAGGGAAATTATTCAAGACAAAAATAAACAACAAAAATTTAAATTGCTACTTCTACTGGGTACATCCCTTTCACAACTCAAAAATAGTCACATGCAAGATAATATCATCAAAATTAAAGGACATGTGACAAGTAAAAGAGAATGGAAAGGGATGACTTGGCCTTATGTAGGCTATGTGGGCTCTTTATAGAGCTTGAGAAGATGGCCATTGCATCGGAACATCTTGCCCATGGCCTCCTCCTTCAACTCTATCACTGCAAAATCATGTACCCCTACCACAGTGTAAGGTCCATCCCAGTTTCTCTTGAATTTTCCCTTTTTGAACTTAACCAGGCTTAGTACCTCAGTACTTTATTACCTTCTTTTAATTGCTTACTTAGGATGTTGGCATCATGAATGAGCTTGGTCTTTTACTTGTAGATGTTAGAACTATGGTAAGCATCCAACCTTGTCTCTTCTAACTCTTGAATCTAAATAAGTTTGTTCAAACCAGCTTTCTCAAAATCAGCATTGCAGTTCTTTACTGCCCAATACGTCCTATGCTCTAATTCTACCAATATATGACATGATTTCCTATAGATAATTTGATATGGAGACATCCCGATTGGCATTTTATAGGCAGTACAGTAGGCCCATAGTGCATCATCCAACCTCAAACTCTACTCTTTGTTCGATGGCTTGATAGTATGCTCTAAAATGCACTTGATCTCTTTATTTGACACCTTAGCTAGGCCATTGGTTTGGGGATGGTATGGCGTAGACGCTCTGTGGAAAATCTCATATTTAGCTAACAAGTTAGTGAGCAACTACTTGCAGAAATAGGTTTCTTGATCACTAATTAACACCTTAGGCACACCAAATCTACTGAAGATATTAAACCTCATAAACTTGAAAACCGTGGGTCCATCATCTTGTCAGAATTGCTTCTACCCATTTAAAAAAGTAGTCTACGACAAGATATAACTGTAACCATAAGAAGATGGGAATAGTCTTATGAAGTCAATCCCCTAAGCATTGAAAATCTCATAGAAAAGGATAGGTTATTATGGAATTTCATTTCTCTTACTCATCTTCCTAAATCTTTGGTATTTATCACATGCCTTACAAAATGTGAAAGCATCTTTAAAAAGGGTATGCCAATAGAAACCAGCATCCAATACTTTTATAGTTGTCTTCTTAGCACCAAAGTATCCCCTATACATCGTGTTATGGCAAGCCTCTAATATAGCATGAGCCTTAGCTTCGGGAATGCACCTTCTGATAACTTGATCAAAGCATATCTTTCATAAATGTGGTGGATCCCAAATGTAGTAAAAGGATTCACTCTTAAGCTTTTGAATCTAAAAAGGAGTCAAGTGAGTCGGGATTAGGCCTGTAGTAAGATGATTCACTAAATGAGCAAACCATGGCTCAGAAATAGGCGAAGCACATAAAGGCTGATTAGCGAATGAATCACAAATAGCATCAAAATCTAATACTCCCCTAGTCTCTAGTGGTAGTCTACTCAACTGATCCGTAACGTGGTTTATATTGCCAGATCTATCTTTTACTTCAACCTCAAACTCATAGATATTATCCCAAAAGCCTTGGCTTTGATTGAGGTTTGTGGAAAAGACACTTTACAGTCGTATAATCTGTGTATACAACCACTTTGAAATTTATGAGATAAGTCTAAATTTGTCGAGTGCAAATACAATAGCAAATAATTCTTTTCAGTAGTGGTTGATTTCTTTGAGTTGTATCAAGGGTTTTGGAAGCATAGGTAATTACTTTAGATGTAGAACCATCCTTTTGACCTAACATTACCCCCATACTTAAATTTGAAGCATGGCATGAAATTTCAAAAGGTACTTCCCAATTGGGAGAGGTCAAAAGGGGAGGAGCAACTAGCCTATTCCTCAGTTCATCAAAAGCTAGCCCACACTCATGATCAAATTGAAATTCAACATCCTTTTGTAGCAGTTTAGATAGAGGTAGAGCAATTTTACTTAAATATTTGATGAATTTTCAATAAAACCCATGTCCTAAAAAGGATCTTAACTCTTTCAAATTGATATGATAGGGCAATAAAGAAATCACCTCAATTTTGGCTTTATCTACCTCTATTCCTTTATCAAAAATCAAGTGTCCTAACACGATGCCATAATTAACCATAAAATGGCATTTTTCATAATTTAGAGCAAGCTTTTTCTCATTACATTGTGCTAGAATTTTGTCGAGACTTTGCAAACATTCATCAAAATAATTGCCATAAATAGTAAAATCATCCATGAACACATCCATGCATTTCTTAATAAATTCAATAAGAATAGATAACATGCAATGTTGGAATATGCCAGGTGTATTACAAAGACCAAAAGGCATCTTTTATAGGCATAAATTCTAAATGGGCAAGTGAAAGTGGTTTTATCTTGGTCTCTAGGGTTTATAGGGATTTGGAAGTACTTGAAGTACCCATCTAGGAAATAGTAGTGACTCTTCCTACTAAATGCTTTAGCATTTGATCAATAAAAGGTAAGGAAAGTGATCCTGCCTAGTGGACTCATTAAGCTTTCTGTAGTCAATGCAAACTCTCCATGAGTTTTGCACCCTAGTTGGTATGAGTTCATTATTCTTATTCTTGACTACTGTGATCCCACTCTTATTTGATACCACTTGCACTAGTGACATCCACTCGCTATCAGATATAGCATATATGATCCCAACCCTCAAAAGTTTATCTATTTATTTTCTAACCACATCAAAAATAAGAGGATTCAGCCTCCTTTGATTTTGCTTAACCAACTTGGAACCCTCAGTTAACAAAATCCTATGGGTGTAAACAGTGGAGTTAATTTCCTTAATGTCAGCTAATTGCTAACCCAAAGCCTCCCTATTCCTACTAAGCACGCTTATCAAACTAGACTCCTCACTCTCAATCAAGGAACTAGAGATAATGACAGGTAATTTGCTTTCAGCATCCAAATAAGCACACTTAAGATTTAGGGGTAAATCTTTGAGTTTCAAAACTGGGGGTTGAATACTTGAGAGAATTAGAGCAGGACTATCAATAGAGTTTGAGAAACTCTCCTTTACTGACTCTTGGGCTCAATTGGAGTTATCACACTCGCCTCAGTTCTATTAAATATTGCACCAAGCTCAAGTTGGTCTACAGTAGCAACATTCTTGGGTTAGTCTAGAGATTTGATCATTTAAGAACCGTAAAGTATGGGGCATAATTTTAGAATACGAATGATTAAGGATCAAGTTAGAGAGTGTTGGCCCTTTAGTCAAAGTATCCAAAATATGAGATGATGGAGCTATCAGGTTGCAGCTCATTTGCTTCAGTAAGGAACTCAATTCGTGACATTACTATATCATTATTAGCTTCAGGTCCTAACATAGGAGCACAATGACCTCCTTCTTGATGAAATTGCTCCTTAGTCACGACTTTATTACATAGAGGCTAGATTTGTCAAATTTTGCTCTACTCTCAGCATCAATCATCTCTTGTAAACCTATAAAATTAGCTAAAAATGCTTGCCAAAGCCAAAATCACTCGTGAATAGAGAAATAGAATCAAAATTTGAAGAGAAAGAAAAATCTTGGGAAATGGAAAGCATGCTATTAATCTCTAAGGAATTAATGCATGGCACCTTACTCCCACAAGAGCTTGAAAATGAATAGATAGAAGAAAGAGAATTGAAGTATTCATCGAAGTACCTAAAGATGAGTCAAGCTTAAAGGACTCATGTGATGGTTCAGGAGAATCAACCAAATTAGGTAAAACAATGTTATAGCCATCATGCATATTCAACTCATGCTCATCCCTAACTTGCTCTATAGCCAAATCAATAGTATTTAAGCCTATAAAAGTAGAATTATCAAAGGGATATTTCATGGCTTCATTCATGTTAAAAGTGACCACATAATCTCCTACTTCTATGGTAATGCAACTATGATTCATACTTATTATGGTTTTGGAAGTTTGGAGGAAAGGTCTCCTTAAGATTGGGGTGCTCTCATTAGCTAGCTCATTGGACATATCTAGTACATAAAAGTCAGTTGGGAACATTAGGTCCTTAACCTGAACTAAAATATCCTTTGTGATTCCTTTGGGGTATCTAGTGGACCTATCTGCTAGTTGAAGTACCACACTTACATCCTTGAGGCCATTTATCCCTAAAGCTAAGTAAATTGACTAAGGCATAACGTTGATAGCTGCTCCTAAATCTAACAACGCTCCCTTAATATGAATTTTTCCTAGGGTGCAAGGGATGATGTAGGATCCTGGATCTTGATACTTAACTGGTAATTCAACCTTAAAAAGGAATGACACATTAGCACTCACTTGAATCCTCTCAAGGGTCCTAAATCTTTATTTATCATCACACAATTCCTTCAACAATTTAACATATTTAGGGTTCCCTCTTAAGAATTGAATCATAAGCACATTAATTTCCAGTCTATTAAGCAAAGTGTAAGCATTATTAGCAAATTCAACATCAAAATTTTTCTTTCCAACAACATAAGCTTTAGGAAAAGAGAGATCTTTAGTGCATACCTCCTTACCTATAGGCTTAGAGGCTCCTTGTACACTCATGTCCATTTTATCTTTGTTTTGTTTGCCCTTATATGTTGATCTTTCCATAATGAACCTCTTGAGGTACTTCTTTAGTCACTTGAGTTTCCTCCTCTTGTGTATCTTTACTCTCTTAGTGTCACATCTAGTAATATGGCATTTATGGAATAGGAATATTCCTAAATAATTAAGGGTCAAAAATGACAAGGAGAAGTAGAAGAATTTTGGTGGAAAATAATTATTATAATTTTCCAAGCCAATTATAGAAAGTTTGACTAATTAAGGAAAATTGGTCAAGAGTAATTATTGAAAAATATTTCCAAGCCTTGGAAAATTAAGGAAAAATAAGGACAATATTCATTGAGAATTATATGGGATTGTAAAATTTGTCTTATGATCAAATTGCCCTTAGAGAAATTACAAGGGAATTTAAGGGCGATTTAAGCTAGTTTAAGGTCCTTTATTTGGAAAATTCCAAATAAATATTTTTAGGGAGAATAAAATCCCGAGAAAATTCTTATGGTATTTCAAGGAATTATAAGAGATTATGAAATTAAAAGAAGACCCTCAAGTATCTAAGATTTTTTCCCATTCCTTCGAAAAGTGGAAAAATCACTAAAGAGAAGGAAAATAGTTTTCTCTTTTTATTTAATTATTGGGAAATTAAACTTGAGACAAAGAGGAAAAATTGGGAAGATAAAAATGAGGAGAATAATTTATGGATCTGACAGAAAATAATTACAGAGGCCAGAGCACTGTAATTATAGAAAAGAAGTTAAACCCGGGGTAAAAGTGCACCGATAAAGTGTTAATCAGAGTCTTGCACTTTACTTAGCCCACAAGTCACCAATTGTCAAGCATTTAATGGATGGTAATTAAAGCTTTCCAAGTGTCAAGCTACCAATGGAGAGGATCTTGACTTTGGAATTTAATTACATTATGATTTAAGTTAATTAAGAGAGAGGATTAAGACTAAGTAGGCTTATGACACTTGGCATCTCATTAATATGGGTAGATGAGATATTTTGAGAGCATTAATTGAGTATTTCCTCCTCCCATAATCTGATCTCACTTCGGCCTAGAGGGAAAAGAGAGAGAGCAAGAGTGATTTGTGAAGGGATCAAGCCAAAAGCAAGCATCTTTGATCTTCCAACTAAGATTCAAGCTTGGTAAGTTGTTCTAAGATGATCCTTGCTTTGTTTTATTGATTTGTATGGTGAAATTTCTGGTTTTCCCTCTTCATTTAGAGCTAGCCGACATGCTTATGGGGTAGGGGAGGAAGTTTTATGGTTCAATCTTGCTACAACACTTCAAAGTATGATAGATCCTAGTGGTTACAAGTAGTTGTAGGTTGATTTTGAAGTGTTTTCTTGGTTGTATTGTTTGAGATCCATTTCGGCCAAACCAAGATCTGAACCCTAGGATGATTTTTTCAAATTTTTGAGGCTTCCATTATGTTCAAAATGAAAAATGGTGTAGGGTAAACCTAAAGAGCAAGTGTTAGAAGCCATAGAATCAAAGTTATAATTTTTGGATTCTAAACCCTAATGGCTCGGCCAGATCAAAACTGAAGGAAGGAAATTTATTTTGTTAAATCTAAGTAGATATTTATAATCTACATGAAAAATCATGTAGGATTGAGCCAAGAGGGAATTTTAGGGTTTATGGAAACCAACTCTAAAAATTCAAGAACAAAGATAGAAGCTTTAAGGGGGTTTAGGAGTTACTTGAATTATGTTATTGATTTTATAAGGAATGGTTGATGATTCTTGCTACCATTTTTATGGATTTCCATGTTAGAGTTTGGCATTTGTTGAAGAAAGAAAGAAGAACAAGAAAATCAAAGAGCATTGGATTAAGGTAGTAAGATTTAATTGACCTTAATGTTGAATGTTGCATTGATTGCTATGCAATTTTATGTGCTATTATGTGGTTGAACTAAATGATGAGGATGATGATGATTGTGTAGCTATACTCCTTGCTTTATGTGCCTTGGCAATTGCATGTTAGAGTGCTACATGTATGAGGTAATGTAGTTCCCCATTAATAGCAAAAGGTTGAAATGCTTGTGATTGATGCATGTTAATGTTTTGGTTGATTGGTCTTGCTACTGGAATTTTCAAAAATCTCATCCCCCAATTATAATGTAACAATTTAGGGCTGGAAAATCTCAAGAGCAAGCTGCAAATTGGAGGCTAAATTATGGTGTTGCACCATAAAAATTCGTGAACATTTGGTTATGTATAAATATCAATGCTTGGTGCTGTAATCCCTAAGTAGGACGTTAGTTTAGAGCCACGTTACATTAAGTTACTGAATAAATCTCTGTACGAAATTTAGTATGCTTAGAGTTGACGTCCTAAGCTTCAAATTGATAGGCATCACGTTAAAAATGGCCAAGTATATGATTTTTAATGATTTTTCAAATTTAAGGTTCAGAATCTGGAAAAAAGATTTTTGCCAAATGAACAGAGGTGAATTTCACAAAAACCTGACACTTTTTCATAAGGAATTGGATCATGAGATTATTTTTCCTTGAAATAGGACTTAAAGAGCTTTAAATATAATTTTGAACCACCCATTTGGATTTTTTTGGAATAAGTTATGAATTTTTGAAGTCAGGCCAGAAAACTGGATTTTTACCCGATGAACAGTAAAAAAATCCGAAAATTAGCGTTTTTCAAAGATTTTTGAGCCCAAGACCATCCAATGTGGTCCAAAATGATTTTGAAAGGAACCTAAGTCAATATAATAGTAAGGTGCGACACTTAGGATCTCTTCCTTATTATAAATTCCTCCTCCTTTGAACTTTCTGATTTGCCCAACTTTATAGGAGTGAGTGGAAGGCTCTCTATTTCTTTCTCAAATTCATCTTTACTAACCTTATCACCTTCAAAATGAACCTTCCTACCACTTCTCAAAGATATAGCATTGAGGGCCTTAGGATTGATCACAATATTTGAAGGAATGCTACCCCCATTTTTAGCTTGCATATCATTGACCGTATTAGATAGTTGGGTCAAATAACTAGTAATGTTAGCATTTTTCAATGTGAGCTCCTCCAACTTTATAGGAGTGAGTGGAATGCTACCTCCAACTTTTTGTGCACATTTGAATTATCTCTTTGCATACTTTGCAAAATAGTGGTTATAAACATGAACTTGTTGTCGCTTTCCTTTATTCTTCCCTCTATATTGGTCATTTGTGCCGCCATGTTCTTCAAAAGCTGTGAAGTTTCATCCTCTCTTAGCTATTGTTGAGACACCATAATATTGGATTGGGTTGCCACTAGAGCTCTTAAATGTCCTTGGAAATTACTTAAGGAATCTGTGGCATTATGGAATTGACTACCTTAGAATTGATTCGATCTATTCGCTCCCCCCACTCCATTTAATGTTTGGATAGTCTCTCCAGCCGGGATTGTAAGTATTTGAATAAGGGTCCCTTTTCTAATATTGCTCATCTCTTCCTTGGTACATAGCATTCACCTCTTTAACTGGCCCTGGACAATTATGAGTGGTATGTATTGGGGAATCACAAACCCCACAACCTATCACTATTAAAGCAAGAGATTGAGGCTTATTGGAATGGAGACTCTCAATTGTACTAGCAAGCTTGGATATATCTTGAGCCAGCTTGACCAAAATTAGATCCCTCTTTGATTTGTGGTCCCGTGGATCCCTTGAGCTCCCATGTTGTCTATCAAGAGCAAAAGTTCTAATCAATTCCCATGCAGCCCTTGGTTACATGTTCTCCATGGATCCATTTGCCACGGCATCTAAGACTTGCGTATCATATGTTAACAACCCATTATAGAAATATTGTACCAAATGCTCATCGAGAATTTGGTGATTGGGGCACTGGGTAAGCATCTCTTGAAATCTACTGTAGAACTCAAAGAATGACTCAAAGGGCTCTTGTTTGGCTGCTAAAATCTCCTTCTAGGTAGTTGAAATCTTGGTTAAACACTACCAGAAAAAAGGCTTTTAACGGCGGTTAAAAGTGGCTTTTAACGGCGGTTTTGAAGGCGTGGTTGTTAAAGGCGACGTTGAAAGGTAAGGAAAACACGGCGGTTTTAAACCGCCATGGAAAGTCCACTTTCCACGGCGGTCAAATATAAAACCGCCGTGGAAAAGGGTTTTAACGGCGGTTATATGTATAACCGCCGTTAAAATTTTTTTTTTTTTAAATTCTGCGAAATTTTCGTGTTTACCACCCTGCAGTTTACAGCTCCAAACAAATGTAGGTAGTGCAGATCACGCAGAACAAGATCAATTAGCTAGTTAATATACAGCAATGAAATTTTTTTTTACACAATTCGAAAATAGGGAAACCGGCCAATATAATAGAACTAAGTGGTTACCAAGGAACACGTATTGGCTAGGTCCAACAATTCTGAAATAGAAGTAACTACTTCTTTGTACAATGGAAATCATGAACAATATAAGAGGGAACCGAGACAAAGCATCTAACAATGAATTTTTTGACAAATAACCTATCTATCTATTTGAAAGCTAAATTTCAATTTTTTCTACCAATGTTGTTGACAAAGTGTCCCTCATCAAGTTGATGTCATCCATGAGATATGGCGCAGTATTTTGAAATATCTGTTAATCAAAAATAACATAGTAAACTTAGTCAAAAATGTGAAATAAATTGAAGAACGTCATGCAACGTAACTCATCTTTACCTCGTCTAATTTCTCTGTCGTTGCTGTCTCAATTATGTCATTCATGTAGCGGATGACATAATATCCACACTCAACATGTCCTTGTTGACAACGGTACTAAAAAATAAGATATAAAATTGAATATTAGACATTATTGATTATAAACATTGACTTTAATTCATCAAAAATGTTTAAAAGTTAGTTCAAAACAACATATACCTGTGGAAGAATCCATGTTGGTGCTTGTCTATTTTGTTTAATCGCCACGACATTAAAACTATGAAAAGCCCTATCAACATTATAAGAGAAAATGATATTAGAGCATGCTTGTATAAACTTCACAAGTAATAAATATATAAATAAAAACTAACGTGTCGATGACATCTTTGGTTTCTTCGGATGGACTTCCACAGAGTGAATCGAACCAGTAAACTTTGTTGTCAAAAGGGGCACAAACAATTAGAGTCCAATGATAACTGCAAAAGGCAAACCATGTTAATTATAACCCGACACATACAACTTGTATATCTCAAATACAATAATACACTTACCCTTCCACGTAAGGTGCAAAATATATTAGCTTTTTGGTCTGACTCATTGCGGTCATAATGTAGATTGACCTTGCTTCCACAGTATTAAATTCTTTCTGCACCCTTTGAGGACACATAAAGCCATATGTTCTTTCAAGTCCTCCGTTTCGACAGATTTGATTAAAATGCCTGTTGTTCAAGTAAAAAACATTAGGACATGCATGAAGTATAATATGTAATAAGAAAATGATATTGTAACTTACAAAATAGCAAGCTGCATGAAGGCTATATCAAGCTCCTCAAAGTTGAGGAACTGAACGAGGTCCTTCTTGTCAATGGTGAAGTCGTATGTTATATCTGAACCCACAACCCCCAACGGCATCTTGAAAGTCACAGGCTTATCCATGTTTGGCACCATGGAATGAAGAACCTCCAAACTGGAATACATAAGCACAACATCACTAGGAAGAGGCAAGAGTACAGGATCAGATGATGCGCTCGTTGTGGCCTTCTTTGCTGCCACCTTCTTCACTATTGGCTTTGTAATAAGTCTCTTTGGCCACAAAATGAAATGTCCTTTAGCTTGGGCCAAGAGTCGAACCTCATCAGTAGGATTAGGCACTGGTGTACCCCCCTGACCACGAACAATCCTCTCCACTGTCACCCTTGCTTGATTGCTCGGAATTTTGTTGCCGTGAATCGTTGTGCCCATGAATGCTCGACCATTAGCAACATGAACAGGTGAATTTTCATAATCCACATAGAGAGAACACGGCATCCCATTGTCTTCGACAGGGTCAGGGCTAGGGTCAGGGTCAGACACTGTCAGTGGCTGTGTCTGATTATTACTGCCCTTTCCGCTTTTTATCACAGGTGAACCCTGAAACATAATATGAAATTAGTTAAGAAACATTAAATAAGTTTAAATGGATCAAATGAATCTTTAGAAGATTTAAAAAGATGCGTGATTATTACCTGGGAAGGTTCAGATACTCGGGGCATCTGGAATCCGCTCGTACCCATCATCATCAAAGTCTGTTGAAACTTGGCATCGAATTCATCACGTATCTTTTGCATCTCTGCCATGTGTTGTTGACTTAGTTCAGCTCGAACTCTCTCTGTTTCTTCTTGTAGTCGTTGGTCGAGCTCCTCTTTAGATACCATGTTAGCGGAGGATGATCTGGTGCTTCTTCGTGAAGCAGAGCCAAAAAATTCTTTAATACCAATCCCTTTAGGGGCCCCTCGGACTCTTCCGGGATGGTCAGCCTTTCCAATAGCAGTGGCCAAGATATCCATCCGTCCTTGAGGGATGAATGTACCTTGAGATAGTTGTTCCTCAAGTGTATCCTATATCATTAAAACAACAAATTCAATTTAAGATAATTGAAAAAAACAATTAATGAAGCATAATTCTTAAATATTACTTACAATCCTCTCAGCAACAACAGCAGACTGTGGAGTAATGTATTGACCCTTTTTAATCCTCGCCGCCTTCCATTTTTCTTGGCGAGAAGGACGCTCAATAGATGGCATGTAGCCAGTAGGATCTGAAGCAGCAGCCATCTGTGCATTCTTCAGTCGTTCCTCCATCATACTTCTTTCCAACCCACCATACCCTGCACGAGACATGGTATGTGGGTATACATTCTGCTCAGATATTTGTTTGTTCTTCTGACTCAATGCCTATGACAATGAAACCAAATCGACAAAATTAGTTTAGTTAAATAAAATATGACCTGATTAAAAAATAAGTTTGAAGAAACCAAACCTGAAATGCGGGGTCTTCACGTTGCTTCACAAAATTCTCCCATGCCTCATCGCTAATAAACTGGTATCGTTCCTTAGGATGCACACCCTTTCTTTTTCCATTAATATAATTTGTTGTAAGCATGGACTTAAAATCCCTCCACCGTTCAGCAATTTGCTTCAACAGACGGTCTCTCATTTGTTTAGTGGCAGGAATATCAAATGTCAGCTGCATGCAATACAATAATAGCATAGAGTTATAAAGTAAATAAACAACTATAATTGAAACAAGTAGAGAAAACAATGCACAATATACCAATATATCCTCCCAAAGGTTTTTCTTCAAATCTTTGTCCACCTTCTTCCAGTTAGGAATGTCAATGCTAATTTTACTGCGTGCGAGATAACCCACATAACTAGTAAATTGAGCCCCATCCTTTCCTATAGGCTTCAGATCATCATCAAACTCCACTGTAATCCTCATAGGCTGTGTGCTCTCATCACGTAAAGCTAAATGCCTCATATGGGTTGGCCCTCTACCCTTTCTCCGGCTAGTAAAAGAGCTGTCATCACCAGAACCCTGTTGACCGGATCCGTCCATTTCCTGTTTAAAGAACAAGGAATTAATAAATGTAAGAATAAAAAATATCAAGTTAATATAAAACACTATATTATTAAGTATATTTAGCAAAAAAAATATCAAAAAATTCATTTGAGGCTTACAACGATTATCCTCCCAAATTCCTTCACAATGATCATCTCTAACAGCATAGTCATCATCTACCAAATCTAATTCAACTGCTTTAGGTCGAGTAGCTGTGAAAGGCGGGGTTTCATCAAGATTAAGCTCTAAGTCACCATCATCTCCACCAACTCCTTGCCTTTTACCTTGAAGCACGATAGACAATTTCTTTTTTGCTAGATCGGGAACGAAGAACACTTGTTTTGCTTGACTTGCCAAAATAAATGGCTCGTCTCCGTATCCAAACCTCTCAAGATCGACCGAAACAAATCCAAATTCTTCATCCACTTGCACAGCATTACTATTAACCCACTTACATTTGAAGACGGGAACTTTAAACTTGGTATAACTAACCTCCCATATCTCTTCTATTATTCCATAATAGGACATTGCCGCCAACATTGGGTTTCTGTCTTTAGAACTAGCAAAATGCATGGCTTCCGCTACTACCATCACCCCACTATTCTGCATAGTACTCTTATCGTCTTGGGTTTTTGTGTAAAAAGAATAACCATTTATATCATATCCACCCCAACACAAAACCTCAAAAGAAGGCCCTGCAGCTAGCCTCTGTATTGTCTCAGAAGGATTGCCATCTTTTAACACTTCTCGCTTGAACCACTCTGCAAATGACTTATTATGTTCATTAGCTAGTTGCATGTCACTCTTTCTTGGATTCAAGTTCCTCAGCATATTCTTGTGAGCATTTAAGTACGGCAAAACTTCATCCGTGTTGTTTAAAATGTATAGATGTGCCTGCATTACAACTTCTCTTGACATAGACCTCACTATGACACCCCGTGTTCCCTTGCTTCTTCTCCCTTGATCATGTCGAGATTGAGGAAGACCAACTGCCTTTACCCTGTCAAGATATGCGTTACAAAACTCAACTGCCTCCTCAGCTACATATCTTTCAACAATTGATGCCTCAGGCCGATAAGGATTCTTAGAGTACCCTTTTAGGATTTTCATGTATCTCTCAAAAGGGTACATCCATCTTAAACACACAGGGCCACAAAGTCTTATCTCTCGCACAAGATGAGCTATCAAGTGGACCATAATATCAAAAAATGATGGAGGAAAATGCATTTCCAATTGAGAGAGGATCACATAACCTTCATTTTCTAATTCATCCAACTCAGCAGGATCAATGACTTTGCTGCAAATGGCACTAAAAAACATACAAAGTCTTGTAATAGTATTTCTCACATCGGTTTTCATAATGCCTCGAATAGCAAGTGGAAGTAATTGTTGCATCAACACATGACAATCATGAGACTTCATTCCCGTTATCTTCAAATCTTGCATTGAAACAAGTTTGCTTAAATTAGAAGAATAACCTTGTGGCACCTTAATAGTATTGACAAAACCACAGAAACTTCTTTTCTCTTCTTTTGATAATGTGTGCGCAGCTGGATGTAAATAAGCCCTCTTACCATCTCTTTCTTGTGGGTGAAGGACATTTCTTATTCCAATTTCGACTAAGTCTCGTCTTGTATTGATTCCATCTTTAGTCTTTCCACTTATATGCAAAAGTGTACCAACAAGACTCTCACATACATTCTTCTCCACATGCATCATGTCTAGACTATGCCTCACATCAAGACTTCGCCAATATGGAAGATCAAAAAAGACAGATCTTTTTTTCCATATATTTCTCTCACTGGCAGTCTTCTTCTTCTTCTTCTTACCGAAGACCACATTAATTCCCTCCACCCGCTGATAAACTTCTTCTCCAGTTAATGGTCTTGGAGCCATTTCATATTCTTGTGAGCCATTAAATGCCTTTTTCAATCTACGGTAAGGGTGATACCGACTAAGAAACCTTCTGTGACCAAGATATACTGTCTTTCTGCCATGTTTAAGTTGCATATAGTGGGTGCCTTCTTCACATATCGGGCATGCTTTATGCCCCTTAACACTGTATCCAGACAAATTTCTATATGCTGGAAAGTCATTTATCGTGGTGAAGATCATGGCACGTAAATTGAAGGTCTCTTGTTTATATGCATCAAACACATCAACACCTTCCTCCCATAATTTCTTCAGATCCTCAATCAAAGGTGCCAAATACACATCAATATCGTTTCCCGGTTGTTTTGGCCCCGAGATCATCAAAGATAGCATGATATACTTTCTTTTCATACATAACCAAGGAGGCAAGTTGTAAATTACGAGGAGCACTGGCCAAGCACTGTGTGTGCTACTAAGATTACCATATGGGTTAATTCCATCCGTACAAAGCCCTAGCCGAAGGTTTCTTGGCTCGCCACCAAATTGAGGAAATTTTTGATCTATTGTTTTCCATTGAGGAGAATCTGCTGGGTGACGAAGCTTTCCATCACATATTTTCTCATCAAAATGCCATCTCAAGTTCTTTGCATCTGTGGCATTAGCAAATAGACGCTTAAATCGTGGTATTATTGGAAGATACCACAGAACCTTTAAAGGAGAACCTTTGGTCATCTCATTATAATCACCATCATCTTTCTTCATTTTGTATCTTGAAGTCCCACATTTAGGGCACTTATTCAACTCTTCATAATCATTTCTGAATAAAATGCAGTCATTAGGACACGCATGTATCTTCTCATATTCCAAACCCATCGGACACAAAATCTTTTTTGCCTCATACATTCGTTTCGGAAGTGAATTCCCTTTGGGAAGAATATCACTCAGCAATTCAAGCAATTCCGTAAAACTAGCATCGGTCCAACCATTTCTTGCCTTCAAATTCATCAGTTTCAATACGGTTGTCAATCTTGTGTAATCATCTTTGCACCCCGGGTATAAAGGTGTCTCTGCATCACTACACAAAGTTTCAAAGGTGGAAGAAAACTGTGTAGAGGATTCAGACCTTATATCACGAAACATATCCGAAATTCTATCACCAAAGTCTTCATTCACAACCTTCTCATTTGCAGACAGTGTAGTCTTTCTAATTTCTCCATGCCATATCCAATTTGTATACCTCAAATTTATCCCATCACAGATAAGATGCTCTTTTATCTCAGAAATACTCCGTCGACTATTGTTTAAACATTTGACACAAGGACAATAGTACAATCCATCTCCTTTACTAGGGGCATTTCTCTGAGCAAACTCAAGAAATTTTTCAACCCCATCCTCATATTCCTTGCTAATTCTCCTAGCTTTCATCCAACTACGATCCATTGTTCTACAGATTATTTAAACAATACTTTACTATCAATCAAAATTCATAACGAAGGAAAAAAACACAAAATAACTAACAGATTATTTATCACTAAATTCTTATATTTATTACAAAAAATTATCAAAAATTCGAAATAAATATCAAAAAATTATAAAAAAATTTAAAACTTCACAACTAATCAACTCCAAACATTTAAACATATTTCTAATACAGTATGTAAAAAGAAATTAAGGTTTTCTCACATCTAATGCCTACCAATTAACACCAATCAACGGTTCAACCACATAAAAATGCAAAATGAACAATAGAAGCTAACCACAATGTAAAACTAACAACCCATTTCATATATAACAGATTTTCATGGCTAAAACATTCAACAAACCAAGAAAAATTGAAAAGAATGAAAGAAGAGGATACTCACAGAGCAGAGAAGCTTCAAACGCGAAGTGAGGCGGCGGCGGACGGCGGCGGACGGCGGCAACGCACCGGTCTTCAGTTAGATAGTGGAGGGTAGGACCGGTTTTCGGTGGTGGACCACGGCTAAGCAAGAACCGACGGAAATGGGAGGAGCGGTCGACCACGGCGGAGTGCGGCGCACGGCGGCAAGGCTCCAAGGGCTCAATGGAGGAGTTTAAACGGTGGGCTAGAGGCGGGAATGGCCGGTAATGGCAGTTTCACGATGGTGGGGCAGAGGGGGACCACGGTGCACTGAAGAAATGAGAAAGAAAGTGAGGAGTCGAGCGGCCGAAGGGGGGTTAGAAGACACACTTTCCACGACGGTTTTATTGAAAACCGTCGTGGAAAGTCATAACCCTTTCATCTTATTTACAAAAATGCCACCGCGTTTTTTTCCACTTCGTTTTTCTGCTGAACCGCCGTTAATTTGCGACGTTAAAAGTCTTTTTTCTAGTAGTGAAAGGGAAGTATTTATCCAAAAAGGCCTTCTTCAAGCTGGTCCATGACTCATATGTGTTATCGACATAGAATGGCAAATTCATATACCATTCTTTAGCCTTGCCTTCAAGGGATAAATAAAACACTTTCCACATGACATCATCAATGCTTGCCCCTACCGGCTTCATGGATATACATTGCATGTAGAGAGTCCGGAAATGAAGGTATGGGTTCTCACTTGCGATAAGATAGGCTCTTGTTGATAAAAACTTGGCTATCATTACTCTTAAAATGATATGGGAGTTATGAAAATCTATAAGTCTAGATAAAAACCCCAAGCAATCATTTAGGTCCAATGCTTTAATTAAGAAAAACCTACTTTGATCAAAGTTAATTATCACCTCTCAAAACATTGTTAAAAACTGCTTAGAGTGCAATTCAAATAGATAATGCAAGTGCCTTCAATGATTGTTAATCAACAACCATAGAAACCAAGCAAGCAGATTAACTATCAATGATCATTGACAATCAACTAACCAACAAGGAATCAAAACTGAAATATGTATATTTATATAATCCAACATAAGACATCATCTAATTCAATTACAATAGTCTAATCACAAGAATTACCAATAAGTAATCAAGTCTTACACAAGGAGTAGAAATTCCTAAATCTAGAAATATCTAACACATGTTCAAGCACAAAATTAGACTAAGAAAACTCCCCTAATGTGTTGATGAGCTCAAGTTTTGTCCTCCATCACTAAGAGACTAAGGATTTAGCCTCTCATACCTTTAACTTCGCCACAATCGCTCTAAGAGTTTTTTACTATGACGAGTTCCAAAAAAGGCATTGAAAACATGGAGAAGAAGATTATGGAAGTGGTTTAATCAATGTAGAATTGAAGGAAATGGTGAAGAAATGGAGAAAAATGAGAGATTATGATTAGAGTTGAGCGGAGGCTTTAGAGAGAATGTTTGAGACTTCTCTTCCTGCATTTGTAGAATGAGACCCTCCTCTTTCATGCCTGCTAGTTGCTTTTTGTCTGAATGTAGAATGAACTTGTTCAAAACACATAGTTCACTAAAAATGCATTAAGTCGCGACCTGGAAGTAGTCTATGTCACGACCTGGGGACACAAAGGCACTTCTAGTCTTGCGTTTTGGCTCTTTTGAACTTATGGCTCCTTAAATGCTCCATCTTGGGTTTTTATGTCACATCTTACTTTATTACCTAATTTTACATCAAGTGGGAGTAATTGGAACCATTTCTTATAGCTTAAAGTTAGAAAAATTTAAACATTGAATTTCTTCAAATTTAGGTTACTTTTCATTATAACCTTAATAAAGGCTAAACTTTGAAAAATTATAACTAGTTCTAGAAAAATTGAAATAAGATTATTCTAAGTTTTATAGAAAGCTCTTGAGATGCTCTTTAAAGAAAAAATGCTTATTGGCATCCTGAAAGAGAGCCTTTCTGTCGTTCGCCTTGGGGTTCTCAATCAAAAATAAATCCAAGCTATGCAGTATAGTGCAAACTCGGGTCGTTTCACTTTTGGGAGCCTTTATTAATTACCTAAGCTAGACTAAATGCCATGCAATGCAATGAAATGGGGTTTTGGGTTTTTAAGACTTAAATGAATGGTGCCTGAACTAAATGCAATGAAAACAAACCTAAGATACTGTATTTTTGGTGTTTTAAGATAATAATGATGTAATGGAAATGATTGATAGGAAATCTCTTGAAAATGGTTTTGATGGCGATCATAGTTCACTTAAATATTGGGAGTTTCACAAATCCATTAGGTTTTCATAATAAGAACCTCATTAACTCAATGAGTCCAAAGCTTACATTAATGAACTCATTAATGTAAACTTTGTTTAGCTTCCCTAATGTGTAAATTGGAATGATCATGCAAATGGCTTAATGAAACACACAATCAACTCAATACCCAAACACAACTAGGCAAGATAAGAGAGAATCATGAGAGAGACATTAAGCATACATGCAACTACATATATTTAAGCTCAAAGTTCAACATCAATCAATCCAATATACAAAAGATAATCAGTAACCACTGATTACAGAATTAATCAAAGTATCTAACTAAGAGTTTACAATTCCTAGACCTAGGAAATCATAAATGCCTAGCTAAAAACTGAAGATTAAAACTAAAACTCCCCTTTGAAGCTTAGGAACTCAAGCCACACCACCATTCTTCAAGAGTTGATAAACCCTAGCTCTCCATAGCTTCAAGAAAAGCTCCAACTGAAGTGAATCCGTCGGCCATGGTAGCTGGGAGTGGAAGGAAATGAGATGGAGTGAAGGAAAGATGAAGGAAATAGATGGGGAAGAAGATGGAGATGGAGAGGCAAGAGGATGGGAGAATAGAGGTGTTGGAGGAGATGGAATGGAGTGTATGGTCGAAAATAGGGTTTCTAAGGGTTTTAGGGGTCCATCTAGGTCAGATCATATGATTAGGAGCTCCATTTTCACGTTCTGATCCGGATCTGGCGTTGCTGATACGAAGAGTTCGCCGCGGCGAAGCATGCCCGAGAGGAGCTCCGCCTAATCTTGTGATTTCGCCGCGGCGAAGCTGTAAGTTGGCCGCGGCGAACTCTGCCCGAGAGATTACTGGTGAGATTTCAATTTGGTGCCGCGGCGAACTGTATTAGTGCTGATACTCTGATCTTGTGTTGTGTCATCCTTTGGTCTTTGATCTTGGCTCCAATTCTCAATTGTCCTACAATAAAAAGCAACAATTTGAAGCATCAATTGTCCTAGAAATCAACTGAATACAATTAATAACCAATTATGACAATCTTAACCTCAAAAAGACACTAACTCAAAGCAAGGACTCTTAATCTAAATTAAGCACAATTATCATCAAAAGGAGCCAAAATCTATGATAAATACCCTTAAAATGATATGAAATAACATAGAATAATTGGGCTAAATCACATCCAAAACTCATCCACGAATCCTAGATTTCATTCAAAGTGATACTATTCACATGGTAAAATTTTAATTTTTCAAAATTTATGCCCAACTTTGAAAGTGCATAACTTTCTATACAAAATTCTAAATTTAATGAAATACTAATTGTTTAAATCTAAAAATGAGGTCCATAAGCCTACCAAATTTCAGCTTAAGACTCAATCAATTGCACAAAATTTTATAGGTCAAACTTTACCCTTTGAAAAGTCAACTTTTATCCTTTTTGTGTCATTTTTGCTTTTTCTCTTCTTTTTCTTGCACGTGACCATTCCAATTACATAACACATGCTTAGACATTATTCTTTAATCATATTCTCACATATAAAGCATCCTTGATCGTTAATACAATATTTTAATATAGTTCACAATAATACATAACAATTCCTAATAATTACAAAACGTATACATAAGGTTCAAATAAATTTTGTATGATTCCATAACATAATTCCTTCATAGAAATACCATCTCCTTGTCCTTGGATACACCACTTGAGGTTCCTATTAATTTTTTATACATGGAGAGGAATGGGATTTTATATAAATCTCAGTAGCAGGAATTACAATTACAATGTCAAACATGCAAAGTAGGTTACATGTAGATTCATGAACATTCTGTGCCATGCAAGTATCATCACAATTCACTCCTAAACAACATGTTAATGCATGTTACCAAGGCATATAATGCAATCAACTAATATGTCATTTTCATCAAATAATCTCAAACATAATATAGCATATCTTCAAGTAATCATATTATGTAACAACCACACAAGTTAACATTACAAATTGTGAATTCCATGCTACCTCTGTTAATACACAATTTCAGCCTCCTTGACCCCTTTGGGTTCCTCCTTGTTCTCTTGCATAATGCCTATCAATTCATACATAAACACATTCCAAATTACCAATAATCCAAGCATAAACATCAATGTTCAACTTTGAATTCAAATAGACCCCTTTTTCCTTGATTTTTGACATAATTATTTCCTCTTTGTTTTCATCAATCTCTTAGTCTAGTCCTACACAATTTTTCATGTAGAATACAAATATCAAATTAGATTTTACAAAATTACACTCCTTCCCCTTCAATTCACTTTGGCCAAATAGCTTGGATTTATATTCCAAAATTTCTAATTTTGTTTCTAATGATTTTAAACACTTTTTCTTGGTGTTTCCCCACAGAAAAACACTTTTTAAACTCATTGAAATCATCAAATCATATTGAAACAAACTCCTACCCCAAGAAACCATAGTGGCCAGATAGGGCTATATAAACCCTAACTTTGATTTCTTGCAAAATTCAATCTGAACATCAATAAAACATGTAGTTCCAGGCTCATATTCATGGTTTCTATTCTTTCCTAATGCTTCCTCAATCAGGGCAAAGTGTTACAGCATGGCATCGTGGAATTTGTCATGAAATATCAATCAAAATAACCCTTAAATCCAACCAAAATCAAGTTTAGACATACCTTAATGGATCCTAACTTGAACCTTAATGATTTTCCTTGAATTTGGAGGGTGTTAGGTGCTGTTTGGACTTGAGTTTTGAATTTGATAGAATTCACCCTTGTAACACCTTAAGTTTATACCAAATAACTTATCTTGCGGAAACATTTGGAATCACTTTTGAAGACTACAAGTTACGAAAAATTATGTTTGTAACTTCATATGACCCTTAAGTATGAGGAAAGGCTTAAAAATTTGAAACTTTTTCATTTTTCCAGTTCAAATCGTGACTTAGTGCTTCCAAGTCATGACTTGAAGTCACAGAGGCTATTTTTACCTCAGGTCGCGACCTCAAGTCACAGAATGCTTCTGTGCACTATTCACATTTCACTGAAATCTTTGCCAATGTTTGAAAATTCATAACTAATTGTAGAAAAATCAAAATTGAGTGATTCTAAGTTCTATAGAAAGGTTGTTGGATAAAATTTTTAGAAAAAATAGTTTCTAGACTAATTTCCTTGAAATTTGAGCCTAATTTTCTTTGAAAAAGTTACTGTTCATTTGGTCATTTTCAGATTTTTACTTTATTTTTACCTAACTTTGGAAAGGTATAACTTTCTGCTCAGTTATCAGAATTGGGCAAACCTACCTCTCATTCTAAAGAGAAAAACCAGATCTCTTTACTTGCCAAATTTCATAACCTAACTCACTCGTTTACTCAAATGGTCATTAGTCAAATTTTAATCCCTTTCAGTTGACTTTTTACCCCCTTGGAAGGGTAACTTAACTTAATTGACCATTTACCATCATAACATACTTTCATTAGCTATATTAGCTATTTCTAACCATGCTTGTATACTTCTAACCTTAGTCATACTATTGGAAACTTAAAGCATGCTTCATATTACATTCCTCCAAAACAGAAAGGTTCAAAGCCATATAAAGTTACTATGGCTTACTACCTCTTCAAGTAAGAGCCAACTCCTTTCCTTTGCCCTTGGATAGTGAAGGCCTTAGGTTTTTTTAAATATTGGGTTAAGATTTTTGGGGAATCTTAGTAGCAATTGCATACATTATCAAGGTCACACAATACATAGTAAATCAAGCTGCATGCATTCATACTCTAACTTTATGTTCATGCTATGGCAAGGACATATCATTGTAAACATTCATGGCACTCAAAATAGCATAAGCCAAGGCATAATTTGCATGGAGGCAACATCATATCACATAACATTCTCATCCACCTCATAGCATAACAGGTTAGCAAAACACATAGCCATAATCATACAAAGTAAGGTGACACTCTAATATAATGAATTGCAAAGCTACCTTGAATGCTTTTTCCTTCCTCTTAGACTTTTTCTCTTGACTAGATCTTTGTCCCTTTGTTGTGTATAGCCTATTAGGCAACCAATGACATGACATTAAGTATGATTACAACTTCATAACTTAACATAGCCCCTTAAACCCCCTTTTTCTTGATTTTTAGGGTTTATTTTTCTAGCTTTGATTCTTGAACTTTCTTAGGCTATTCCTACATAATTTTTTATGTAGAATCCATTTATCATATTAGTTTTATGAAAATCCAATCCCTTCCTATTGAACTTGACTTGGCCGAACCATATATATATTTATAGGGAAAAGGATTTTCAGCCAAACTAACATGTAATTACTTAATCCTTAACCTTTAACCATGCTTAATCTTAACCATACATAACCTAAACCTTTCCTATCCATTTTGAGGAAATTTGGGTAGCACGTCCCCTTAGAAAAATGACTTTCCATCATTATTAAAATAGCCTAAAACCAACATATCATCATTATAACTTGAAATAGAAGAGCTGTAGAAGCTTACCTTGCTTCCAAATGACTTTCTCTCACTAGAACTCTTCTCTTTCTCTCTCTATATGAAAATTTGCAAGGGTTTCCTACTTGAAAGGTCTTGCATAAAATGAACATGGGGGTATTTATAAGCTTCATATTTCACTAATTCCACATATGCCCTTCTTGCATAAGACTTAATCTTAGCCCTCCAATTTTTACCTCTTTCCACATGTACAAATCTTAGGCTATGTAGCTTAGTATGTTGACACTTGGATGATGAGTCATTAGGGCTTATATCATCTCTTCTTAAAATTGACAATTTGGTCCTTTTTCAGTTCTTACTTCAATTATTGTGCTATTTATCTATCTTTTATCTCACCTAGCCTTGGTCAACCCTAAATCTTTCATTAATCATGCTAAAGATATCAGGGCATGACATATTTCCCTATTTCTAGGTTAGAAACTTTGGGATGTTACACCCTATTTTCTCTATTTTGGCCGAATTATGCTCAATATGAGAGGGTATTTATAGACCTAAAATCTGACCTCCCTCTCCTTATTTGTGGAGCCAGATTTGGCCACCTAAGAGGCTATATGGCCTTCATCAAATACTCTAAATTTTGTGATCTTGCTAAATGTTTTGTTTCATGATTTTTCCATTGATATTTTGACTTAATTTGGGTTTAAGACTCCTTAATTGTTGGGTAACCACTTGCATGAAATTTTTGGGCCCTCTTGACCTAATATAAAGCCCAAATCTAATTTAAAAAGGAGGAAAAAGTGGGACCCACTCATAAATATCATTTTTGACTAAAACTCACTATTTTGGTTACTATTTTCAAAATAGTTCTAGGCCTTCAAAAATTCATTTCTCTCTACCAAAAACTCCTTTCTAATATAGGAAAGCCCTCTAAAAAATTTTAAAATTTATCTCCACCTTTAGCCATTTATTTTGAGCTTTCTCTAAAATAGGGCTTTATCAATAAGATTTTGGTAATAAATATTCTAAAATTAATCCTCTCACCTCCTGTCACACCTCCTTTATTAACATATGATACCACATTTATGACTAATTAGAACCATTAGCTATTCACCAAAATTTTTACAAATTTTAAAAATTCATAACTAATTATAGAAGATTCAAAATGGGATGGTTCCAAACTCTATTTAAAGCTTGTAATATAGTCTTTAAGAAAAAAATACTGGTATCATATCCTTATAAAGGAGAGTCAAGAAATTTGCAAAGTTACACTGTTCATTTGGTCATTTTTCAAATTCTAGCATTTTAGCCCAATGTTAAAAGTGCATAACTCTTAGTGCAAAACCCAAAATTTAATGATCTACCACTTGATTTAAAGCTAAAAATGAGACCTACAAGTTTGGAAAATCTCAGGTCCAAACTCGATCATTTACATATTATTTTATGTACGTCACATCTGGTAATATGGTAATTAGGGATAAGAAATATTCTAAACAGTTAAGAGCCAAAAAGTATAAGGAGAAATAGAAAAATTTTAGTGAAAAATATTTATTATGATTTTTCAAGTTAAATGTGAAGGTTTGACTAATTAAGAAAAATTGGTCAAAGATAATTATGGAAAAATATTTCTAAGCCTTAGAAAATTAACAAAAAAATAAGGATAATCTTCTTTAAGAATTATATGAGATTATATAACTGGTTTTATGACCAAATTACCCATGGAAAAAATTACAAAGGAATTTAAGGATAATTTAAGCTAATTTAAGGGCTTTTATTTGGAAAATTCCAAATAAATGTATTTAATGGCAAGAAAAATTCCAAGAAAATTTCTATGATGCCCTAAGAAATTATAAGAGATATTGGGATTAAAAAGAGTATCTCAAATATCTAAGATCTTTTTCAATTCCTTTAAAAAGTGAAAAATCACTAAAGACAAGGAAATTAGTTTTCCTTTTTATTTAATTATTGAAAATTTAATTTTGAGACAAAGAGGGCATTTTGGGAAGATAACATCTGACAGAAAAAAATTACAGAGGCCAGAGTATAGTAATTATAGAAAAGAAACTAAACCCAAAGTCAAAATGCACTGATAAAGTAAAGACTAGAGTCTTGCACTTCAAATGGCTCACATTTTGCCTTGTGTCAAGCTCCTAATGGAAAGAGTTTGAGTTTGCCAAGTGTCGCACCTTAAATGGAGAGGATTTGACTTTTGATAATTAATTAGTTTGGATTTAATTAATTAAGAAAGAGAAAGTAAGAGTAAAGGGGGTAATAATACTTGTATCTGTATTTAAGGTGTTGGTTAGGATATTTTGTGCACATTAAATGAGCTCTTCCTCCCCATTTTTGCTGACCAAGTTTCAGCCAAAGAGAGGGCAAGAGGAAAAAGAGAGAGATTCAAGTGGAATCAAGAGAAAAGGCACTAACTTTGATCATCTAACCAAGATCCAATGTTAGTTTTTGGTTTCCAGTTGCTCCTTGTCTTGTTTGCTTGAGTTGTATGGTTAAAATTTCTGGTTCTCCCCTTTTTCTTGTGCTGGTTGAAATGATGATTGTGGAAGGGAGGGAGTTTGGTTGTTAAAACTTGGTAGAATACTTCAAAGCATGGTTTTTCCTAGTGGCTTCAAGTGATTGTGGGTTGTTTTTGAAGTGATTTTCTTCTTGTTTTTCAAGACGGACATTTTGGCCAAGACCATAGCTAAACCCTAGAATGAATTTTTCAATGTTTTGATGATTCCATTATGTTCAAAAGGGAAAATGGTGTCAGATAAACCTAAATAATAAAGGTTGGAAGCATTAAAGCCAAAGTTGTAATTTTTGGATATTAAACCCTATTGGTTCGGTTAGTTCAAAACTGCTAGAAGAAAGTTTCTTTTCTTAAATCCAAGTAGATATTTGGAATCTACATAAAAAATCATGTAAGAATAAGTCAAGGAGGAATTTTTAGGGTTAAGAAAACAAACTCTAAAATTTTAAAGAATAAAGGTGGAAGCTTTAAGGGACAAGAGTTGTCCTTAAGTTGTGCTTTTATTTTTGCTTGGTTTGGTTGATGATTGTAGCTACCCACTTTTGTGGATTACCATGTTAGGGTTTGGCATTTGTGGAAGTAAGAAAGAAGAACAAGAAAATCAAGAGCATTTGGAGAAAGGTAGCAAAGTTGAACCTAACTACTAATATTAACTTGGCATTGTTATTGAAAGCACATTCAAAGAGCTTTTCAAAAAATTTTGAACCACTCCATTTTGATTTTTCTAGATTAAGTTATGATTTTTCAAAATTAGACCAGAAAACTAGATTTTTACCAAATGAACAGTAAAAATCCCAAAATCAGTGTTTTTGTGAAAAATTTAAGCCCAAGACCATCTAATATGGTCTAAAATAGTTTTGATTGAACCCTAAGTTGATACAATAGTAAGGTGTAACAATGTGTCCCAAATTTGTCCCGTTTTAGGACATTTTCATCTCCTTAATCCAAATTCCTTGAATTTTCTTTCCTTTCTTTCATACCACACCATACCAGCCATATCAAATCAATATTCGTGAGCATAAATACTGCCTTAGAAGTGCATAATTTTAAGTTTACAACATCCATAATCCCTTACAAAATCATATCAAGGTTCATTAATATACAACACAATAATACATGGCTATAAAAGTCAAATAACTTCACTATCCCAGGACCAATTCCTTGCCCTTATCCTTACTTGATCCACCTCCTAGATAATGCATATTTTTATATAAAAGGAATGAGATTTTATGAAAAACTTAGTAGCAATGAACTATAATTGCCATGTTAATCAGGCTTTGCATACCTACATAACATTCTTAATTCATGTAACGTTATAACATGCATTGTGCCATAAAAGAAATCAATTACATATTCACATTACCATATGATTATACATTTGGCCAAAGCATATCAAGCATCATAAAATCAACCATTGCCATAATATAATCAACCAGCATAAAGCAAGCAATATATACACATTAAGTAAGCAAGAAAAACAATCAAATTATAGTTTCAATGCTACCTCTTACCCTTGGTTCATTTCAGCCTCCTCAAGTATTTAGTGTTCTCCTTGGTTCTTCCCCAAAGCCTATCAATTCAAGTATAATTACAAGCTACATTATCAACCATTCAAGCTTGAATACAAATACTTAACCTTAAACCTACTCAAGTCCCTTTTTTCTTTGATTTTTGACATTATTGTTCCTCTTTTGATTTCATCAATCTCTTGGTTCATACCTACATAATCTTTCATGTAGAATCCAAATATCAATTCAGATTTATAAAAATCACACTCCTCCCCTTCCATTTTGACTTGACCGAATAGTGTAGTATAGCTTTCAAAAATTTCATTTTTGATTCCAATGATTCTAAACACTTTTTCTTGGTGTTTCCCTATACAAAAACACCTTTTAAACCTATTGAAATCATCAAAATAGAATAAAACAAACTCCTACCCGAAGAACACATCATGGTCGAAAGGTAGATAAAAAGTCCCTAACTTGGTTTTTTTTCCAAAAATCAATTTAAATACTACTTAAACATGATAATTTCAACTCATTTTCAAGGCTTCTATCCTTCCCTAATCCATACTCATTCCAATCAAAATTGGACAACACTAGAACCTTAGAATACAACTTGAATTTCTAACCAAAACAAGCTTTAAACTTAACCAAATAAAGCTCAAACTGATCTTGATAAATCTTTGACCAAAGCTTGGTATTTCCTCCTTCAAATGCACTATCTAAGACTCACTTCTAAGCTCAAGAATTCAGTTGGCAGCACCTCCCCTCTCTTGTCAATTTTGAGCTATTTTAGTGTAATTAGGGGGTATTTATAGACAAAATTTCTGGCCTCCCCCTTGCATATGTGGTGTGATATGCTGCCACTTGAGAGACCAAGTCGCTAACTATCACACCTTACTATCGGATCCACTTAGGGTTTAATTAAAACCATTTTAGACCACATTAGATGGTCTTGGGCTCAAAATTCATAAAAAACGCTGATTTTCGGGTTTTTATTGTTCATCAGGTAAAAATCCAGTTTTCTGATCCAACTTCAAAAATTCATAACTTATTCCACAAAAATCCGATTGAGGTGGTTCAAAATTCTACTTAAATCTCTTTAAGTTATCTTTCAAGGAAAAATAATATTATGATCCAGTTCCTTAGTAAAGAGCATCAGGTTTTTGTGAAAGGTAACACTGTCCATTTGCCAAAAACCTTTTTTCCAGATTCTGAATCTTAACTTTGAAAAATCATTAAAAATCGTATACTTGGCCATTTTTAACGGGATGCCTATCAATTTGAAGCTCCAAACGTCAAATCTAACCATGCCAAATTTAATGCATAAATTCGCTCGGTAACTAAATAAAACGTGGCTCTAAACAAACGTCCTGCTTAGGGGTTACAGCACCAACCATTGATAATTATACATAACCAAATATCCATGAATTTTTATGGTGTAACACCATAATTTAGCCTCCAATCTGCAGCTTGCTCTTGAGAGTTTCAGGCTCCAAAATGTTACATTATATTTGGGGGAAGAGATTTTTGAAAATCCCAGTAGCAAGACCAATCAGCCAAAACATTAACATGCATCAATCACAAGCATTTCAACCTTTTGCTATTAATGGGGAACTATATTACCTCATACATGTAGCACTCTAACATGCAATTGCCAAGGCACATAAAGCAAGGAGTATAGCTACACAATCATCATCATCCTCATCATTTAGTTCAACCACATAATAGCACATGAAATTGCAAAGCAATCAATGCAAAATTCAATATTAAGGTCAATTAAATCTTACTACCTTAATCCAATGCTCTTTTATTTTCTTGTTCTTCTTTCTTGCTTCCACAAATGCCAAACCCTAATATGGCAATCCACAAAAATGGCAGCAAGAATCATCAACCATTCCTTATAAAATCAATAACATAATTCAAGTAACTCCTAAACTCCTGAAAGCTTCTTTGTTCTTGAATTTTCAGAGTTAGTTTCCATAAACCCTAAAAATTCCCTCTTGACTCAACCCCCCATGATTTTTCATGTAGATTCCAAATATCTACTTGGATTTAACAAAATAAATTTTCCTCTTCCAATTTCAGCTTGGCTGAACCATTAGGGTTCCTTATCCAAAAATTGCAACTTTTAATTCTATGGCTTCCAACACTTGTTCTTTAGGTTTACCCTACACCATTTTTCATTTTGAACACAATGGAAGCCTCAAAACTTTAAAAAACTCATCCTAGGGTCCAGATCTAGCTTTGGCCAAAATGAAACTCAAGCAACATGGCAAAGAAAAAACTTCAAAATCAACTCACAACCACTTGTAATCACTAGGATCTAACATACTTTGAAGTGTTCTAGCAAGATTGAACCATAAAACTTCCTCTCTACAATATATATGTTTCGACCAACATCAAAAGAGAAGGGAAACTATGATTTTCAACCATACAACTCAAGCAAACAAAGTGGAGAACAACTTAAGAACAAAAACTAACCTTGAAGCTTGGTTGGTTGATCAAAGTTGATGGCTTTCCCTTGATTTCCACTTGAAACTCTCTCTTTTCTCTCTTGCTCTCACTTTGGCTGAACCATAATCAGATTTAGGGGGAAGGAAGAGCTCATTAATGAACCAAAAATATCCCACCAACCATCATTAATGTCATGCCAAGTGTCATAAGCCTACTTAGTCTTAATCCTCTCTCTTAATTAACTTAAATCATAATGTAATTAAATTCCAAAGTCAAGATCCTCTCCATTGCTAGATTGACACTTGGAAAGCTTTAATTATCATCCATTGAAGGCTTGACAAGTGGCAACTTGTGGGCCAAGTAAAGTGCAAGACTCTGATTAACACTTTATCGGTGCACTTTTACTCCAGGTTTAAATTCTTTTCTATAATTACAGTGTTCTGGCCTTTGTAATTATTTTTTTTCAAGTCCATAAATTATTCTCCTCATTTTTTATCTTCCCAAATTGTCCTCTTTGTCTCAATTTTAATTTCCCAATAATTAAATAAAAAGGGAAACTATTTTCCTTCTCTTTAGTGATTTTTCCTCTTTTCAAAGGAATTGGAAAAAATCTTGGATACTTGAGGGCTTCCTTTTAATTTCATAATCTCTTATAATTCCTTGAGATATCATAGGAATTTTCTCAGGATTTTATTCTCCTTTAAAATATTTATTTGGAATTTTCCAAATAAAGGACATTAACCTAGCTTAAATCGCCCTTAAATTCCTTTGTAATTTCTCTAAGGGCAATTTGGTCATAAGACAAATTTTAAAATCCCATATAATTCTTAAGGAATATTTTCCTTTTTTTTTCTTAATTTTTTTAGACTTGAAAATATTTTGTCCATAATTATTCTTGACCAATTTTATTTAATTAGTCAAGCTTTTCATAATTGGTTTGGAAAATTATAATAATTATTTTTCACCAAAATTCTTCTATTTCTCCTTGTCATTTTTGACCCTTAATTATTTAGAAATATTCCTATTTGTAAATGTCATATTACTGAATGTGACACTAACATCAAGTGCCTCAAAATTCCTAATCAGGCCATGTGTAAAAATTCAAGAATATTCCATGGATATTTTAGGTGAAAATTGGGCTTAAATCCAAGTGGCTACCATCAAGTGCACAAACATTTTGGGCTTTCTTTACCCAAAATAAGGCCCAATTTTGATCTAAAATGATCCAAGAAGATGGCCCAATTATAAAATACCAATTCCAAGCAATATTGAAGTTTATCAGTTACTATTCACTTATAACTTTTCATAATTATTCTAGACCTCTAAAATCACATTTTTCTTCGTGAAAAATCCTATTTTAATATAAGAATGCATTCTGAAAAATTTTAGAATTTTTCTCCACCTCTAACTATTTATTTTGAATTTCCTCTGAATAGGGCTTTATTAGTAAAATTTTAGAAATAAATTCCTTAAAATAAATTCCTATACTTTTAGGGCCTAAAATCAATTTTATAAATTTAATAAAATATTTAGATAATTATTCCATATTTTTTAAAAAATTATGGAGGCATCCACATATTTAAAATAATTATTTTCACTCAATTTTCACTATTTTTTCTGAAAAACCTATGTTTTAAGGGAATTTTGTAAATAGCTATTTTCATACCATTTTCACTTTCAAGGCCTTAATTGAGGCTCCAAAATCTTTAATTTATCTTTTTACTATTTTTTTGAAATTTTCTAAAAATTTTCTCAAATTTTTCCATTTTGCCCTTTCTAGGCTGATAATTCTAAAAATATCAGTCCAGACCTTATCAAGGTTTCATAGCAAAAATTGTCTCGTCCTTTGGTCTACTTTCTATATTGGCCAACAACCTAATTTTTTAACTTTCAAGGCTAGGGTAAATTTTTCAGGATGTGACATTTCCTCCCCCTTAAATAAATTTCGTCCTTGAAATTTAAAACATACCTTATTCAATAGCTCTAGATGCTTAGTCTTCATATCATCTTCTTTCTCCCAAGTAGCTTCTTGCTGAGTTAGGCCTCTCTAAATTACCTTGACTATTGGAATTGTCTTGTTCTGTAGCTGCTTAATCTATTGATCTACAATCTTCACTTGCTTTACCTCAATAGCGAGGTTATCTTATAGCTCTATATCTTCATATTCCAAAATGTAAGACGGATCTGGTTTGTACTTTTTCAGTTGAGAGACATGGAAGACGTTATGAATTTGACTAAGATTGTGAGGTAGGGCCAATTTGTACACTACTAAGCCAATCATTGAAAGAATTTAGAAGGGTCTACTGAATTTAGGTGTCAACTTTCGAGCTTTCATTGACCTTTTATGCTTGTAGTCAGAGATACCTTCAGAAAAACATGATCTCTAACATTGAATTCTAGAGGCTTTCACCGTACGTCGGCATAGCTTTTCTATCTACTCTATGCTGTCAGTAGTGTTTGTCAAACCAATTTGATTTGTTGTGAGGTTTGTTCTACTAAATCAGGGCCAAACATCTTTCTGTCCCTTAATTCTGTCTAGCATAATAGGGATCTACACTTTTGCCTATACAATGCTTCATATGGAACCATTTGTACACTGGAATGATAACTATTGTTATAAGTGAATTTAGCTAACGATAGGTATTCATTCTAGTTTCCTTTAAAGTCTAAGGTACAAGCTCTCAACATATCCTTAAGTGTCTGGATAATACGTTTTGTCTACCCCTCTGTTTATGGATGATAAGCTGTACTGAAGCTTAGCTTAGTACCCATGGCTTCCTGCAATGCTCTCCAAAATCTTGAAAGAAATCTGGGATCTTTGTCAGATATAATTGTCTCAGGCACTTTATGTAACCTCACAACTTCTCTGATATATATCCTTGCCAGCTTCTTTGGTTGATATCCTTTTTTTATTGCCAAGAAATGAGCTGATTTTGTTAAGCGATCTACAATCACCCAAATTACATTAAAACTTGACGACATACGAGGTAATCCTATTATAAAGTCCATGGAAAAGCTATACCGTTTCTACTCCGGAATACTCAAAGGCTATAAGGGTCCTAATGGGTTTTGTTATTATGCCTTTACCTTTTGACAGGTGAGGCACTTTGACACAAAATCTATTATATTCCTCTTTATGCCAAGCCACCAAAATGATCCCCTGAGATCTTGATACATCTTGGTTATGCCTAGGTGTGTAGTACATTTACTTTTATATGCCTCCTCTAGAATTTACCCCTTAACATTTGCCTTAAAAGGAATATAGACTCTTCCTTTATACTTTAGAATTCCTACCAGAGTTATCTCGTGATCCCTCGTCTCATTTCTTAGTACAGTAGCTTTAAAAATGTCTGCCAGCTGGTCTCTTTGTTGAGCCTATTTTATTTTCTCCATAATCTGGGTTTCTGCTTTTACAATTCCAATTTGACCTGCCATCAACTGTATCTGGCAAATAGGACTCCAATCTTAGATATCTTCAATAAGTTCTTACTCTTTTATCATTAGCGATGCCACCTACACTGTCTTCCAGCTTAATGTATCTGCTACAATATTAGCTTCCCGTGGATGGTACTTTATTTGATAATCATAGTCCTTAAGCAATTTCATCCATCTTCTCTGTCTCATATTAAGTTCTTTTTGGTCCTGCACGTACTTGAGACTTTTATGATTACAGTGCAATTCAATAGTTTCCCTATACAAATAATGTCTCTAGATCTTTAGAGCATATACAATTGCTACTAGATCAAGATAATGTGTGGGATAGATTTCTTCATGAGTTTTTAGCTGTCGTTGGCCGTAAGCAACTACTCTGCCTTGCTGTATTCACACATATCCCAATCCTTGTTTACTTGTATCTGTATATACTACATACAATAGTATAGGATCAGGGATTATCAGCACGGGAGTAGAGGTTAGCTTCTACTTCAATTCTTGAAAGCTAGCCTCATATCTATCATCCCAAACGAACACTTGATTTTTCCTCGTAAGTTTGGTCAATAGAAGGGAAATCCTGGAAAAGTTTTGTATAAACCTTCTATGGTAACCTGCCAGTACCACAAAGCTTCTGACTTCAGTTACTGCCTTAGACTGTTCCCAATTTAGTACAGCTTCTACTTTGCTTGGGTCCACCGCTACCCCTTCTCGGGTAATTACATGACCCAAGAATTTTGCCTCATTTAGCCAAAATTCACACTTACTCAACTTGGCATATAACTGTTTTTCTTTTAGAGTGCTTAAAACGATCCCATATGCTGTTCATTCTCTTCTGGTGATTTAAAGTATACCAGAATGTCATTAATAAATACCATAACAAACTGATCCAAATATAGTTGAAAGATTCTATTCATATAATCCATACTGACTCCAAAAGGCAGTCTTTCAGATATCTTCTGCCTTAACTCTCAGTAGATGATAACCCTATCTTAAGTCAATCATAAAAAATATAGTAGCTCTAACCAATTGATCGAGTAAATTGTCAATCCTAGGCAACGGATATTTATTTTTAATTATGACTTTATTCAATTCTCGGTAGTCTATACACAGTCTTAGGCTACCATCCTTCTTTTTCATGAATAACACTAGTGCACCCCACGAAGATACTCTAGGTCATATAAAACATTTTTCCAATAGCTCCTCTAGTTGCTACTTTAACTCAACCATTTCATTCGGAGCCATTCGATACAGAGCTTTTAAAATCGAACTTGTCCCTAGTACCAAGTCAATAGTGAATTCCACTTCTCTTTCTAGTAGTAATCCGTTGATCTCTATTGGAAAAACTTTAGGGTAATTACATACTACCGGTATGTCTGTAACCCCTTCCGCAGTCTTAACATTCACCAAGAAAAACACCATATAGCCTTAGCAACCTTGTCTCAAATACTTGTCTGCTTGAGCCATAGTGACTGAGTTCAACTTTACTTCTGTCTGAGGGTTTGATTCTTGGGTAGGAAGGATTAACGTTCTATTCTTACAATCGAGGAGGATGTTATGTGAAGATAACTAATTCAAGCCAATGATAACATTAATATCACAGGAAGGCATGCATGTAAGGAAGGTCTAACATAGTGCAATAATGGGCATACCAGACAATACAATTCAAGCAAACACTAGAAGTCAAAACTTTAGTTTTGGTAGGAGTGGAAATACACAAATCACATAGCAATGTGTCAATAATAAGGCCTAAGCGCCTAGCACAATCATATGATATAAATAAGTAGCTGGTACCCGAGTCAAACAATGTATTCACAAGGTAACTATTCACACTAATCGTAGCTTAGATCATCTCGGGTGACTTATAAGCCTCCCTCCTGTTAAAGGCAAACACCCTATCTTGACCCTGAGGTCTTGCTATACTGTCAACACCTTATGAGCACTCCTTAATAAAGTGTCTAGGCTTTCCGTAGCTGTGGTACATGTTCTGACCCATTGTGCATGGCCTATCTTTGTGATTTCTACCACAAATGTCACATTGACATCCTTAGTGAATGTTCTCAAAACCTCTTCATCTGGCTCCTTGTCTAGGCCTTCTAGAAAAGTTACGCCTTCTCTTCTTCCTACTATCCTGGTAGGAAGTTCCTTCTTCTTACCCTTGATTTCTCAACTTTATGGGTTGCTTTGGCCAGTTCATAGTGATTCTAGCTGCTCTCAATGATGCGGTAGGCTTTCACTACCTTGTTAAATACCTTAAGCTATCACAAGGCCACTTTCTCTCTTAACTCCAGTCTCAACCCCCAAATCATCTTTTCGTGAACCATCGTTCATCACTCATATGCTGAAGGTATATGGAATACCTCGACAGCTTAATGTATCAGGCCAAGTGCTTATCAAGAGATTCATTGGTCGCTTGCTTCTTGGTGAGGAATTCTACTTCCTTCTCGTCTCTCACGGAGCGAGGAATATGCTTCAGAAAGAATTGTTCTTTAAACACCTCCCAAGTGATGGCAGTCACGTTTGCTTCGAGGGATTTAGTGTTCCTCTATTATCTATCAGCTTCTCCCTCTAACTTGTAAATTGCCGTCTAAGCCTTTCTCTTAGATGAACACTCAAAAATATTGAAGATCTTCTCTAGCTGAGTTATCCAATCCTCAGCAACCTATACGTCTAAAATTCCCTCAAAAGCTGGAGAGTGGTGTGATAAAACCCAATCTTTATATGGTTTTCTCAAGTATTTTCTAATGTTTTGCAACACTTTTACCCTCATTATGCATGCTTTTATATCTATTTGATTACATTGATTCATGCATTGCATTTTTTTGTTTAAGGGGTAAAAAGGGTCATTTTTTTCTCTCCTTAATTGTAATTACCTTGATTTGTAATCAGTTAGTCTTTACAAAGCTCTTTGTCGTGACTTTCAGGCAATTAGAGAAGGATCCAAGACCCAAGATGGAGCATTGATGGAGCCATAAATTACAAGAACCAAGAGACAAAAGTTTGGAGTGTTCTGCCTCCCCAGATTGTGACATGGACTGTTGAGGTCGTGACCTAGATGCCCTTTCAATGAAACTACGCATTTTGGACCTGAGTCAAGATGAAAGCTCTCTGTCTTCTTAGGTTACAACATGAAACTTCTGAGGTCGCAACCTGAGCTCCTTAAGTCAAGACTTGACACCCCTGAGGTTGCGACCTAAGTGCGTTAAGTGAAGCTGTCCATTTTGGAATATGTTTCTGAGCTTATACACTTAAAAGGGGCAGCCACCACAAAAGGGACTCTCCCATTCTGCAGATTTGTAAGGATAATAGCCTCCTTCATTCTCTCTTAAGCCTCCATTGATCCTACACCCAAAACCTCGATTTTTCTTCATATCTTCTTCATTTTCTGCATTTATAAACCGATTAAACTACTTCAACCACATTCTTCTCCACTTTTCTGACCCTATTTTTTGCATCAACCATGGCTGATCATTCCTGGAGCAATTGTGATTGGTTTGAAGGCATGAAAGGCTAAACCCTTAGCCTCTTAGCAATAGAGGATGAAACTTTAGCTTAAGGACCTAACAGGGGAGTTATCGGTCTAAACTTGTGTTTGATTCTGTGTTAGAGATTTTTAGATTTAAGGATTTCTACATATGTTTTAGACTTGATTTATGATTGTAAAAATTTTGTTTAGACTATTGAATGTATTTGGATTAGATGCTATTAATGTTGATTCATATATATATCAGTTTTAAATCCCTGTGTTCATTTAATTATCAATTATCATTGGTGATTAATCTGTATGCTTGGTATTTTGAGGACATTTACATCATCCGTTCATCTACACTCTAAGCGGTTGCTAACAATGTTTCAAGAGATGTTAATTAACTTTGATTAAAGTGAGTTTTCATTAATTAAGACATTGGACCCACGTGATTACTTGGGGGTTTCTTCAGACTTAGAGATTTTTGAAAACTCCCAATCATTTTAAAGAGTAGTCATAGCTGAGTCTCCATCATCAAGAGACTATTTCATTTTAATTCCCTTTTAATCCGAAACATTTCTTTATTCAATTCAAATACAAAAACATTTAATTCTCTGTACTTTTCATTTATTGCACCACCTTAAACAGTTAAAAATCCCCTTTTTCTTTACCTAAGTCATCATGTTTTTGATTACCAGTTTAGACTAGGTTGTTTTCCAATAAAGCGCTCCTTGAGATGAATGATTAGTTGTGCCCTACACTATATTATCTAGTTCAATCAAAATTTTGATGATTCGGAAAGGTGACAATCTGGTTTGATCAATGGCGCCGTTACCGGGGAGCTAACAAATTAGTTCCCTAGTAATTGGTTTTTCATACCATTGTGATTTGGGTCTATTCTCGTTAAGTTTTAGTTTTTGAACTTATTTTTTGCATTTCATAGCATAAAAATTTTTTACAAATAGAAACAAATATCTTGTTTTTCTATACTTTGGCATTTGCATTCTTGCACAGCATTTTGTATTTTGTTCTGACTTGATCCTGAGTGTTTTGGCCAATTACTTGAAGTTTTAAATTCTGTGCAAAGCATCTGGTTAAAACTTAGTGAATTTTTCAAAGGTTTTGTGAAAGTAGCTCTCTATGAAGTGAAGTCACAACCTCAGCGCTTAAGTCGTGACCTAGACTTTTTCAAGTCACGACCTTATTTCCTTTTCCTTTTAAGGTTGCTCTCTGCGTAACCAAGTCACGGCCTGGATACCCCAAGCCACGACCTAAGCTATTTTGCACTAAAAATATTTTCTAAGTGTCCAGACTTACTCTTTGGCATAGCTTTGCTTTCTGCACATACTTTAAGAGTGTATAGCACTTCATATACCTCAAATTCACTAAGCATTATTTGAAATCATTGAGTTTGCTACAATTTTGACATATACACTTGGTAAATATCAAAGTTTTGACACTACTTTTCTTTTTCACTCTATTTGTACTTGATTTTGAGTAATTGTGCATGCCTAGAGCACATAGAGGTAGGAGAGGTAGACATACAGGATCCCATAACACACTTCTTTTATAAGACCAATCCCATTCATCTAGTGAGAGTGAGGAAGTACAAGAGGAAATCATGGCTGAAATACCTTCGAATGGTGGAAATGGGAATGGCAATCATAATAGACCTAATAACAGTGGTAATAAGGGGTAGGGAGAGAATAATAGCCATAATAGGATCCCTGGATAACCTAGGGGTAGAACTATCAAGGAATTAACTCAATCTGATGGGAATTTTAAACCTATGCTTGGTGCTTTTCCTACTTTTAATGCATATTTTGAAGTTAAAGGTCAATTGATCCACTTATTGCTTAAGTTTCATGGTCTTATAAAAGAAAACCCGTACCTTCATCTCCAGACTCTCTACATGTAGTGTTTGTCCATAAAGCCACTGGGAGCAACCATTGAGGATATAATATGGAAAGTGTTTCACCTGTCTTTAAAGGGAAAAGCAAAAGAATGGTACATGAACCTACCGCTCTATGTGGACAACGCTTATAAGTTATAGACTAGTTTGAAGAAAGCATTTTTGGACAAGTATTTCCCCTTCATCAAGATCTCGCTTGCCTGGAAGGAAATTTTAACTGCTAAGCAAGAACCATTAGAGTCATTTTTTGAATTCTAGAGTCGGTTTCAAGAAATGCTTATCTGGTGCCCCAGTCATTAAATCCTTGAGGAGTACTTGGTACAGTATTTTTATAATGGATTATTGCCTTATGATGCCTAAGTCTTAGATGCTACTACAAATGGATCCTTGGAGAATATGGAACCACGAGCTACATGGGAGTTAATAAGAACTTTTGCTCTCAACTGACAACATGTAGGCTCAAGGGATCCAAGGGATCACAAAGCTAAAAAAGATCCACTTTTAATTAAGCTAGCCCAAGACATGTCTAGGGTCACAAATACAGTTGAAAGTCTTCGCTCCAACAAGCACAATCTCTTGCTTTAGTGGCTACAAGTTGTGGAGTTTGTGATTCTTCGATGCATACTACACCAAATTACCCTGGGCTGGTTAAAGAAGTTAATGCAAAGTACCAAGGTAGAGAAGGGCAATAGCAGAAAAGAGACCCCTACTCTAATACCTATAATCCCGGTTGAAGAGACCATCCAAACTTTAAATAGGGAGGAGGAGCAAATAGGCTAAATCAATTCCAAGGCAATCAATTTCACAATGATGGGACTTCCTCAAGCAATTTTCAAGACCCTTCAAGAGCAATAGTTACAACCCCTCGACAAGCTATGGTACCTCAACCACCATCGAGAAGGGATGACACTTCTCAACTTTTGAAGAGTATGGCTGCACGGATGACAAACATTAAAGGATGAATGAAGGAGAGTGATGACAAGTTCATCTCCATAAATACCATATTGTAAGGGATGTAGAAAGATAACTCAGATATGTACAAGAAATTGGAGGAGCTTACCTTGAAGAACACTGATGTCACTAGTCATTTCATCCAACTGTCTAATGCAGTCAATGACATACAAGCCAAGAGTGAAGGAGGCATTCCATCCAATACAGTAATCAACCTAAAAGGCCTCAATGCTATAACCTTACGAAGTGGTAGGAAAGTTCACTTTAAGAGTGAAAGAGTAAATAAGACTGAAGTTGATCAAGATGTTGACAGCCCTCTGTTTTCCCCAATGAGACTCAGCAAATCTAAAAGCTCACAAGAAGAGGAGCTCATGAAGAGGACAAGAGCACATATTGTCTAGAAGAGAAGCCAACTCAAGCACATGACCAAGTAATTCACAAAGCTATTCCAGAAGATGAAAATGTTGTGGAGAGCTCTGCTTACAAAGGTACACAGAAAGAGGAAAAGGCAGAGACGTGCATGCAAGGTGTCACACCTTACTATCGGATCCACTTAGAGTTTAATTAAAACCATTTTAGACCACCCTGGATGGTCTTAGGCTCAAAAATCTATGAAAAATGCTGATTTTCGGATTTTTACTGTTCATCAAGTAAAAATCCAGTTTTCTGGCCCAACTTCAAAAATTCATAACTTAATCTAGAAAAATCAAAATGTAGTGGTTCAAAATTCTATGAAAATATCCTTTAATGATTCTTCCAGAAAAAATAATCTTATGAACTAATTCTATTTGAAATAGTGTCAGGATTTTGTGAAATTCACCTCTGTCCATTTGCCAAAAATCCTTTTTCCAGATTCTGAATCGTAACTTTAAAAAATCATTAAAAATCGTGTAGTTGGCCATTTTTAACACACTACATCTCAATTTGAAGCTAAGGACGTGACATTTAAGTATACCAAGTTTTGTGAAGAAATTTGTTCAGTAGCTTACTAAAACATGGCTCTAATTTGGCATCCTGCTTAGGGATTATAGCACCAACCATAGATACTTATACATAACCAAATACAAATATTTCCTCATGAAAAAATTCCTCTTGACTCATCCCTACATGATTTTTCATGTAGATTCAAAATATCTACTTGGATTTAACAAAATAAAATCCCTTCTTTTAGTTTTGAATTGACCAAACCATTAGGATTCAAAATCCAAAAATTGCAACTTTGATTCTATGGCTTCCAACACTTGTTCTTTAGGTTTACCCTCCACCATTTTCCATTTTGAACACAATGGAAGCCTCAAAACTTTGAAAAAATAAATCCTAGGTTCAGCTCTTGCTTTGGCCGAAATGGTCCACTTGTAACAGAACAAAGAAAACACTTCAAAAATAACCTACAACCACTTGTAACCACTAGGATCTATCATGCTTTGAAGCGTTCTACCAAAATTAAACAATAAAACTTCCCCCTTACTTATTATATATTTTTTCTAGCACCAAAGAAGGAAGAAAACCAGAAATTTCAACCATACAACTTAAGCAAACAAAGCAAGGAACCATTTGGAACCATAAACTAACCTTGATTCTCACTTGTATGCTTAAAGTTGATGCTTTTCTCCTTGGTTTCCCTTTGAAGTTCTTCCTTTTCCTCTCTAGCTCTCTCTTGGCCAAAACATATTCAGAAAAATAGGGGGGAGGAGCTCATTAATGTGCACAAAATATCCCACCAACCAACATTAATGATTTGCCAAGTGTCTTATGCCTACTTAATCGTAATCCTCTCTCTTAATTAACTTAATACCAAATGAAATTAATTTCAAAAGTCAAGATCCTCTCCATTGGTGGCTTGACACTTAGAAAGCTTTAATTACCATCCATTAGAGGCTTGACAAGTGGCAACTTGTGGGCCACGTAAAATGCAAGACTCTAGTCTTCACTTTACTAGTGCACTTTTACTTCGAGTTTAACTTCTTTTCTATAATTACAATGCTCTGGCTTCTGTAATTATTTTTTTTCAGATCCATAAATTATTATCCTTATTTTTATCTTCCAAAATTTCCCTCTTTGTCTCCAATTTAATTTCCTAATAATTAAATAAAAAAGAAAACCAATTTCCTTCTCTTTAGTGACTTTTCCACATTTTCAGAGGATTGGAAAAAATCTTGGATACTTGAGGGTCTTCTTTTAATTCCATAATCTCTTATAATTCCTTGGAATATCATAGGAATTTTCTTGGGATTTTATCCTCTTTAAAAATATTTATTTGGAATTTTCCAAATAAAAGGCCTTAAACTAACTTAAATCGCCCTTAATTTCCTTTGTAATTTTTCTAAGGGCAAATTGGTCATAAAACCAATTTTATAATCTCATATAATTCTCAAGGAACCTTGATCTTATTTTTTCTTAATTTTCTGAGGCTTGAAAATATTTTTCCATAATTATTCTTGGCCAATCTTCCTTGATTAGTCAAACTTTTCATAATTGGCTTGGAAAACTACAATAATTATTTTCCACCAAAATTCTTCTATTTCCCCTTGTCATTTTTTACCCTTAATTATTTAGGAACACTTCTTATTCCTAATTACCATAGTAATAGATGTGACACAAGGAGCCTCTAACCCTTCAGGTAAGGAGGTAAGTGCCAAAGGTCTCCCTTTCCCTAAAGCTTATTTCTCCTGTAAGAAAAGGTTTGATGCTGAGCTTGCCACTGATGCTCACACTCTTTTTAACAAGTTGGAAATTAATTTGCCCATAATTCAATTCTTGAGAGGAAACCCTAAATACTTTAAATTATTAAAGGAACTATATAACGACAAACAAAGGTTTAGGCTCTTGAGAGAATTCAAGTGAGCACTAATGTGTCATCCTTATTCAAAGCTAAACTACCAGTTAAGTGCCAAGATCCTGGATCTTACGCTATCTTTTGTACTATAGGAAAGGTTCACATTAAGGGAGCGTTGTTAGATTTAGGGGCTGCTATAAATGTCATGCCTTGGTCAGTTTATTTGGCTTTAGGGATAAATGGCATCAAAGACATAAGTGTAGTACTCCAATTAGCATATAGGTCTATCAGGTACCCTAAGGGAATCATAGAAGATATTCTGGTTCAGGTTAAAGACCTAGTATTCCCTGCTGATTTCTATGTTTTGGACATGTTTAATAAACTTGCAAATGAGAGTACTCTGATTTTAGGAAGACCTTTCTTGCAAACTTCCAAAACCATCATAAGCATGAAGCATAGTTATATAACAATAAAAGTAGGAGATCATGTTGTAACCTTTAATATGAATGAAGCCATGCGTTACCCCTTTAATAATTCTGCATTCATGGGTTTAAATGCCATCGATTTAGCTGTTGAGCAAGCTAGGGATGAACAAGAGCAACGTATGCATGATGGTTATGACATGTGTTCCCCTAAATTGATTGATTCTTCTACTGCATCATCACATGAATCTTATAAGCTTGACTCATCTTTGAATGCATATGATGAATACTTCAATTCCCACTCTTTTGTTTATTTATTTTCTAGCACTTGTGGAGATGAGGTGCCATGCATTAAATTTTTAGAAATTGATAGCATGCTTTCCATTTCTCAAGATTTTTCTTTTTTTTAATTCCATTTTTGCATTTACTACTGATATTGGCCTCAAAAAAGGTATGTTAGCTAATGATGTAGGAATTCAAGATGTGGTTGGTGCTGAGAGTGGAGCAAAATATGAGGATATGAGCCTTTGTGAGTTGAGGTCGCGACTTGACGATTCTCAGGTCGTGACTTCAAACCTAAACTATTGAAAGAGTGGCCTTAGTGAAGTGAGGTCGTGACCTAGAGTTGTGAGGTCGTGACCTGAGTCCCTTGTTTCACCTCCTAAACTTCATACTTCAATTGCTTTACCACCTCATGCCTTAAAGACCCAAGTTAAAGGGCCAATACTTTCTAACTCAATTATCACTTATACACATTCTAAGATTACACCCTACACCTTATGATTTTTGAATGATCTAATCTCTAATAATGATATAGGTATAGAGGTGAACCAACCTAAGGTTATTGTTGTTGTAGACTAACTCGAGCTTGGTGCAACATGCAATAGGGCTGAAGCAAGCATAGTGAATCCAAGTGAAGCTGGCAAGTGCATTTTGCAAGGGTCTACAAAGGAGAGTTACTCTAACTCTGTTGATTTCCCTACTCTAATTTCCTCTATTATTCAACCCCCAACTTTAGAACTGAAAGATTTACCTCCCAACCTTAAGTATGCTTCTTTTGAGCCTGAGAATAAATTTCCTGTCATTATTTCTAGTTCTTTAATTAAATATGAAGAGACTAGTCTAATAGGAGTCCTTAAAAGAAATAGGGAGGCTTTGGGTTAGCAACTAGCTGACATTAAGGGAATTGACTCTACTGGGTGTACCCATAGGATTTTATTAACTAAGGATTCCAAGCCAATTAAACAAAGCCAAAGAAGGTTGAATCTTCTAATTTCTAATGTGGTTAAGAAAGAAGTACACAAACTTTTGAGGGCTGGATATATATACGCTATATCTGATAGTGAATGGGTGTCACCGGTACAAGTTGTGCCGAAAAAGAGTAGAATCACAGTAGTTAAAAATGAGAACAATGAACTCATCCCAACCAGGGTGCAAAACTCATGGAGAGTTTATATTAACTATAGGAAACTAAATGAATCCACTAGGAAAGATCACTTTCCCTTGCCTTTTATTGATCAAATGCTTGAACGGTTAGCAGAGAAGAGTCATTACTGTTTCTTAGATGGATATTCTGGATATTTTCAAATTCCTAGAGACTCTAAGGACCAGGATAAGACAACTTTCACTTGTCCTTTTGGAACCTATGCCTACAAAAGAATGCCTTTTGGTCTTTGCAATGCCCTTGGCACATTCTAATACTGTATGCTATCTATTTTTGCTGAATTTATTGAAAAATGCATGGATGTGTTCATGGATGATTTTACTTTATATGAGAATTCTTTTGAAGATTGCTTGAGAAGTCTTAATAAAATCTTAGCACGATGCATTGAGAAAAGGCTGGTTTTGAATTATGAGAAATGTTATTTCATGGTTAATCAAGGCATCGTGCTAGGACATTTGATCTCTGAAAAAAGAATAAAGGTTGATAAAGCCAAGGTGGAGGTGATATCTTCTTTATCTTACCCAACCAAATTGAAAGAATTGAGGTCCTTTTTAGGATATGTGGGGTTCTATAGAAGGTTCATCAAGGATTTTAGTAAAATTACTTTATCTCTTTCTAAACTGTTACAAAAGGATGTTAATTTTTAATTTGACCATGCATGTGAGCTTGCTTTTGATGAATTGAGAAATAGGCTAGTTACTCCTCCTATTTTGACCTCTCCCAACTGGGATTTGCCTTTCAAAATTTTTGTGATGCTTCGAACTTGAGTGTGGGGGCAATATTGGGTTAAAGAGGGAATTATGTTTCTAAAGTGATTACTTATTCCTCTAAAACTCTTGATGTAACTCAGAAGAAACTACACTATTACTGAAAAGGAATTGTTTGCAATTGTTTTTGCACTCAATAAGTTTAGACCTTATCTTATAAATTCCAAGGTGGTTGTATTTACAGATCATGCAGTAGTAAAATATCTCTTCCACAAACCTCAATCAAAGTCGAGGCTCTTGAGGTGGATGTTACTACTACAGAAATTTGATGTGGAAGTGAAAGATAGAGCTGGCAATGTAAACCATGTAGCAGATTACTTAAGCATGCGAACACTAGAGACAAGGGGAGTATTAGATTCTGACATTAGTTATGATTTCTTCCCTGACCAGTCTTTATGTGCATTAGCTGTTTCTCAGCCATAGTTTGCTCACTTAGTTAACTATTTGTTACTTGTCTAATTCCTTCTTACATGACTACTTTTCAAGCTCAAAAGCTTAAGAGCGAAGCTTCTTCCTACGTTTGAGACCCACTATATCTATGGAGAATATATGCTGACCAAGTGATTAGATGGTGCATTCCTGAAGTAGAGGCTTGAGCCATCCTAGAAGCTTGCCATGATACCTTATGTGGGGGCCAATTTAGTGCTAGAAAAATAGCTAGGAAAGTAATAGATGCAGGTTTTTATTGGCCTACCCTATTTAAAGACGCATTAACTTTTTATAAGGCATGTGATAAGTGCCAACTTTTTAGGGGGTTAGTAGAAGGAATGAAATACCACAGTAACCTATCCTATTCTGTGAGATCTTCAATGCTTGGGGAATAGACTTTATGGGCCCCTTTCCACCTTCTTACGGTTACACCTACATACTCCTAGCTGCTGATTACCTCTCTAGGTGGGTAAAAGCCATCCCTACGTGAAAGGATGATGCACCTATGGTTTCTAAATTTCTGAAGTCTACTATCTTTAGTAGATTTGGAGTACCTAAAATGCTAATCAGTGATCAAGGAACCCATTTCTATAACAAGCTACTCAATAACTTGTTAGTTAAATATGGGGTTTCTCACAGAGTGTCCACCCCATACCAACTATAAACTAATGGCCTGGCTAAGGTATCTAATAGAAAGATTAAATGCATCCTGGAACGTATTGTCAAGCCCTCCAATAAAGATTGGAGCTTGAGACTAGATGATGTACTGTGGGCCTACCGCACCGCCTATAAGATGCTAATAGGAATATCTCCATACCGGATCATCTATGAGAAGTTCTGTCACATTCTAGCAGAGCTGGAGCATAGATCATATTGGGTCATTAAGAGCTGCAACACTGATTTGGAGGAAGCTAGCTCAAACAGACTCCTTCAGATTCAAGAACTGGAAGAAATACGATTAGATACCTACAACAGCTCAGACATCTACAAGCAGAAAACCAAGCTTGTCGATGACGCCAACATCTTAAGGAAGTAGTTCAAGGAGGGCAATAAAGTATTAAGGTATCAAGCTCGGTTTAAATTCAAGAAGCGTAAGTTCAAGACGAGTTGGGATGGACCATATATTGTTATGAAAGTTCATAACTTTGGGATGATAGAGCTTAAGGAGAAGACCACGAGTAAAATGGTCCAATGCAATGGTCATCTTCTCAAGCTCTACGAAGAGCCCACCCCACCTTCTTAAGGCTAGGTCATCCATTTCCTTTACCTCTTACTTTTCACATGAATTTAATTGTGCTCAAATTATCTTGCTATGATTGTTTGAGGCTATGAAAGGAATGTCCTTAGTAGAAGTAGTTTTTAAATTCTGTTTGTTATGTTTGTTTTCAATAATCTCCCCTAGCCTTAAGTTTGATGTGATTGTGGTTATGCTTATATTCTGTCACCACCACACACTTCTCTGCATTTTTTAGTTTTCCCATCTTTGCACTTAGCTCTATCCCCCCTCTAGAAAAGTGATGTGTTGTGCTTTAGTCTCGAACTGAACTTTACAACTTCCACCTTTGTTGTTTTTGTGTTTGGGCTTTGTGCTTTGGTGTGACTGTATGCTGCAATATGGACATTGCTTTAAGCGTGTGGGGGAGGGAGATTTGAAAGTGGTTATGTGCTTTGTTTATTGGGTTATTCCCTATTATAGGTAGTTCTTGTAGAAACTTGCTAAGCTTTTTTGAAAATTTTTAAAGCTTTGAAGTTTTCCCCAATCTTCCATCATTTGTTTTTTTTAAGTTTTATATTGAATTGTTGAGAATCTGGTGATGGATTGCTGAGTTAGGTTTATATGGTAAGCATTTTGGTGAGTGGTTTTGGTTTAGGGACTTAGAATTGAAGTTTTTTAGGGTCTAGAATGTCAAAAACCTCTCTATGATCACAGGTCACAATCTAGCTGCTTTCAAGTCGTGACCTGGAGGTTAGTCTGAGGAGATCTCTGTGAGCTGAAGTTACACCTCTCTATCTCAGTTCACAACTTGGGAAAGACACTAGGTAAAGGCTCTCTGTGAGTTGAGGTCGCAACCTCGATGTTTTTAGGTCATGACCTAGAGCCTTCCTAAAACCCTAAATCCCCCTCTGTCTACTGAAGTTGCAACCTCACATCTCTCAGGTCGCGACCTGACATGAAAAGTCAGGATTTTTCACTAAGTTCACATCTTTACCCTTACTTATCTGTACTCTAATTACCTCTTTACCCTTTGAATCTACACTGGATTCCAACCTGGTTTACCCCAAGGACCTAAAACCTTAGCCTCCCTTTATAAAACCACACACAACCCTCCTTTTTTGCTTCCCTCACACATTCACTCTCCATAACCCATGTTGACCTTTTGCCTCCTTAAGTCGCGACTTCCCCTCTCCTGTAACTGCCTCCCCTTTTAGTTTTCTCAACTGAAACTACTCTTCCTCTTCAAAATCATGTCTTTTCTTTACCCCCCTCATCTACTAAAATGCCAACCTACTTTCCTATGCTTGCTATTGCTTTCTTGCCTTTGAAATTCATCCCTTGCAGTCCATATTTCAGGCCATTTCCTACTGCTCTTTCAAGATTTGCTCTGTTTTTCTTTTTGTTCTTTCTAGTTCAGTTTAGTTATGTGTTTTTTAGGGTTTTAGTTTCTAAAGTTTTGGCTTTGATTGAGTGGAGTTTGGGCTGGTTGTTTAATCTTCTTTTTAACTGGTTTTTGAATTGCTTGGGATTACATTTTCTTCAAAAGGTTTGGTTTTCAAACAAACTAGTTCATTCTGTATTATTTGAGCTTTTTGGGTTTAGGTTGTGACCTCGACCTTTCTGAATTCAAAATTTTCCCTCTGTCTGCTCAAGTCGTGACCTCAGTGTTACCAAGTCGCGACCTGAGCTCACAGAGGACCTTTGAACTTCTGATTTACCCCTGTTGTTTCCAAACTGAAAATTTCTCAATGGATTTTGACTTTACCTTGCAAGAAAGTGCTTTTGGGCAATTAAAAATTTTAAATGATTGAGCTTTCTCATGCTTTTCACAATGGTTTTAAACTATGAGTGTTCTAATGCAACTTTTGAGATTTTGCTAAAAATAAGTTTAGCAAGGAGTAACAGCAGGCTAAGTGTGGGGGCGTGCTTGGTTTCTGGGCTTAGTGTAGGTTTTAGTTTCTTCTCTAGGGTTGTTTGTCTTTGTGTGTTTACCTTAGTTATTTGTTGTATGTTTGCTTTGTGTCACACCCCAAGTTTTGGGCCTAAAAATACACAGATTAGCCTAAGATAGGTAGGCTACTAAATCCTTATGAGCAGGAGTCCCAGAAATGTAAAAGGAATGTTGAAGGGTTTCAGGGACTAAATTGTAAATAGAGAAAGTTCTAGGAACTAAAATGTAAAGAAAGTTAGAGGCTCCAGTGAAGTCTCAAAGCCCAGAAATGAGAAAAGAGGTTAGTTCATACCAAAGGTTACTTAAATGCCTAACCTGGATTATGCTTTACAAAAAGTATTTTACCCTCTTAATTAACAATGTTAAAAACCTAACCGGTCAATTAAGAGATTCAAATGCTTGAGAAGAAATAATCAATATAACAAAAGGAATATCAATCCAATTAGTTAATTAGAGTGTAGAATACAATCCAAATCTTAGTTTCAATGTAAAACAACCGAATTACACCTCTTTACAATCACAAATCACAGATCTAAACCTTAAAAACTATAATCTATGAATATATAGAGTGAAACTAAGATTAAGGTAAAAGAAACTTCCAATTGTAGCTTTAGGAACTTAGATTGGCTTTATTGAACATCAAGGAATGAAGATCTAGCCTCTTATGACTGAAATCACAGCTTCACCAAGTTTTGCAACTTCAATGGCCATAGCAGCAATGATATGAAGGAGAATGGAGGAGAATAATTGGTAGAAAATAGAAGAATTGGAGTAGAAATGATGAATTGATAAGGAGGAATGATAGGGAAGTGAAGACGAATGAAATGGGAGAGCTCTAGACGGAGATAATGAAGCCAAAACTGAAAAATTGCAGAATGACAGATCTAGCATGTGTTCTGGAATTAAATCTGGAAATTTCGTATCTTTGCCACGACGAAGTCAAAATGATGCCGTATGAATAAGTAATACTGTTTCCTTTAGAACAAACTTTTGTCACGACGAATCCCATAGTTGGTCGTGGTGAATGGAGGCAGGACCTCTTCCAATGTTTCTTTAATCTTCTAATCACCTACAATATTCAAATTAAGTTTATAGTCATCTATTCCAGGATATGTGGGATACATAAGAGCCAATGAATGAATGAAACTCAAGAATTATTATATAAAAGCACACAATTGACTCTTATACCCTTGATGCACAATAACCTCTGTCTTAACCCAAATTACACAATTAAAAGCCACAAAAACATAAGTTTGGACTAGGAAATATATGTAAAACATGAGATTTATCACTTAACAAGATAAAGGCCAAGGACTTACCGATTAAGAAGGGACCTTTATTGGTTAAGAAGGAATTTAGAGGGTATGATGATATCTTTCAGGAGTTTTTGGAGCTAGAAAGGCATATTGACCGGACACAAAATCAATATGCCTTTATCTATTTGGATTACTTCTTCTATGTAAGACTGTTACATAATGAAGTACATGAAGGAGACCTAGATACAGACGACACACTGTAGGGTCAAGCATTGTTAGATACACTCCTAGGAACTCATATTTGGCAGAATAAAATCCTAAAGATTCGTGGCAGTTCATGTCACACCCCAAGTTTTGGGCCTAAGAATCATGGATTAGCCTAAGATAGGCAGGCTACTAAATCCCTATAAGCAGGAGTCCAAGAAATGTAAAAGGAATGTTGAAGGGTTTTAGGGACTAAACTGTAAATAGAGAAAGTTCTAGGGACTAAAACGTAAAGAAAGTTAGAGGCTCCAGTGAAGTCTCAAGGCCCAGAAATGAGAAAAGAGGTTAGTTCAAACCAAAGGTTATGATAGAGGCCATAATAGGGTGATTTATAAGGTTTACTTGACTAGGGGCAAAACCGTAATTTTTGAAAAGTTTCGGGCCAGGAATGGGTAAAAAATGGAAGTAATACCCAAAAAATTCAAGAAAATTTCAAAAAATGGAAAATGACATTTTAAGGCCTGTATATGAGGAGAAATGATGAAAATGCCCTTGAGTTGACTTAAAAGGAATTTATAAGTTTATGGCTCAGTTTGAGATATAGAGGTAGATTTAATTGTTTGAGTCATAAGAAAACCTCAGAAAATTATGGTAAAATAGGGATGTATGATCTAAGAGGCTATAGAATTTATAAAATTAGTCTCAATCCTAGAAGACCAGCAGAATGGCATTAATATTTTTTAAGGCCAGAACTGCAGTTTATGGGCTTGTTATGGGGAATTTAAAAAGAAATACTTATGGTCTGAGTTATGATCTGAGAAAATTCAGAGATTTTTTTACAAAATTAAAAAAAATTTATGGTATAAATAGATGAATTTTTAGAGTTCAGGATTGGATAAAATGCTCTAGTCAAATGTTAAATAATTAATGTCCCTTAATTAGGAGACAAAGTTAGAAAATATCTCAGATACTTTAAGGAAGACAAGTTCAACTTGATTTCTCTTCTTCTTTCCCATGTGCTTCATTTATGAGGGTGATGAGTCATCATATGAGTCACCAGAAGATATTTTATGGGCAGTAGAAAAATTAGAATGCAATACTGGTAAGTGTTAGACAGTTCCCTATCTACCCGGTAGAGTAAAATGTCTACTATGTGACTCAATAAGGTTGACTAATTGGTCAATAGTGTTGACTATTTTTTCCCCTCTGCTCCTCTAAGGTGGCGCCACATATGTGCCTTTTATTGGCCAATATCAATTATTAAAAAAATTCATTTAGGAATTATAGAGATTTATAAAATTATTTCCAACCCTAAATGATAAGGAGGTTAGTTTTAATTGAATTTAAAGCTAAATTAATATCGATAGATTGTCAGTTTTTACAGAAACAACAATTTAAAGAGTTATATAGGGAGAAAAATTATGAAATTTATCAAGAAAGTTTCCTTTACTGAGATATAATTAATATTGATTTGATATAAGAATTCTGAGATACTAGAATTTTTCGGCTATTAGATAAAATAAACCAATATTATATTACGATTTAGTAGACTGTCAGGATAACTGGAGGGGTAAAATTTCTGACAGAATGTCAAGGACACATGTCATGCCCAAATTGGCCAAGAAAGGGAAAAAGAAAATAAAAAGAAAAAAGAAAAGAAAATACCAAATCAAGTTAGATTAAAATTTAATTAGGGATAGGTAAAATGATTATGGTTAAGTCATCTTCCGTAGGATCGTGACACGTGGCAAACATGGTTCATTGGATGGCTAGGATTTAACCATCTATCTTTGAAAAGTCAAAAGTTTCTAGAAGGGTAATTAGCCAAGTTAATCAATGAATTAAGAGTTAACCTTGGTTAAAGCCTAATTAATCTTAATGGATAAGAAAGATGACATAAGCCCTAATGACTCACCATCCAAGTGTCAACATATTAAGCCACATAGCCTAAGATTTGTACATGTAGAAGGAGGTAAAAATTGAAGGGCTAAGATTAAGTCTTATGTAAGAAGGCAAAGGTGGAATTAATGAAAAATGAAGCCTATAAATACCCCCTCTTACATGTTCATTTTGTGTGAAGCCTTTCAAGTAGGAAACCTCTTGCAAATTTTCATTTAGAGAGAGAAAGAGAAGATTTAACCTCTTGCAAATTTTCATTGAGAGAGAGAAAGAGAAGATTTCTAGTGAGAGAAAGTCATTTGGAAGCAAGGTAAGCTTCTACAACTCTCCTATTTCAAGTATATTAATGATATGTGGGTTTTGTGCTATTTTAATGATGATGGAAAGTCATTTTCCTAAGGCTAAGTGCTGAACAAATTTTATCAAAATGATAGGGAATGGTTTAGATGAAGTATAGTTAAGATTAAGCATGGTTAAAGGTTAAGGATTTAGTGATTACATGTTAGTTTTGTTGAGAATCCTTTTCCCTATAATTATATATATGGTTCAGCCAAATTGAGAAATGTAGGAGGGAAGATGTTTCAATTCAATTTGATACTTCCAATGAGTTTAAATGATGATTTAGTGTAGGTATATACCACGAAAGGGATGTTAGAAGCATTAAAAATTGAAATGAAAATTTTGAACCTATTTATCCCTATGGTTCGGCCAAGTCAAGTTCAATGGGAAGGGATTGGATTTTCATAAAACTAATATGATAAATGGATTCTACATGAAAAATTATGTGGGAAAGGCCCAAGAAAGTTCAAGAATCAAAGCTAGAAAAATAAACCCTAAAAGTCAAGAAAAAGGCGGTTTAAGGGGTTATGTTAAGTTATAGAATTGAAGTAATGCTTAATGTTGTGTCATTGGTTGCCTAATAGGCTATACACAACAAAAGGGCAAAGATCTAGTCAAGAGAAAAGAGTTCAAGAGGAAGGAAAGCCAACAAGGTAGCTTTTGCATTCCATTACTTGTTAGAGTTACTATACATTGTATGTTCATTGCTATGTGTTATGATGTTATGCCATGATGCCTCCATACATGTATACCTTGGTTTATGCAAGGTTGAGATGATAGGTTATGTTATGATGTTATGTTTTTCCATGGCAAGTACATAATACTCAAGTATGTATATATGCATGTAGCTTGAATTACATTGTGATGTGTAACCATAGTAATGTGTGCAATGTGCTACTAAGATTCTCCAAGAATCTTACCCCCATACTTAACAAATCTTAGGGCCTTCAACCTCCAAGAGCAAAAGAAAAGAAGTAGCTATAGTGGAGAGTTAAGTTTGCCTTAAGAAGAAGAAGCAGAAGAAGAATGAAGAAAAACCTTATGTTGGTAAATGTAATTAAGAGTATGCTTTAAGGTTTTAAGTTATGGATATATGCTAGCTTATGTGTTAATATGTGAAAGCATGCTAGTGTTGTCCAATATGCATGATTATATGGTAGGAGAATTAGTATGCAAGTAATTGGTCAAGTAAGATAGTTTATCCTTCCAAGGGGATAAAAGTCAACGTTATGGACCTAAATTTTGACCAAAGTCAAATTAAGAAATCAAGTGAGTATAGCCATGAGATTCGGTAAGCAAATAGATGGGATTTTTCTCTTTAAGATGAGAGTTGGTTCACCTGAATCTGATAACCACACAAGAAGTTATGCCCTTCCAAAGTTGGGCTAAAATAAGTGGAAAATGGAAAAATGACCATATAAACAGTAACTTTTTCAAGAAAAATTGGGCTTGAATTTTAAGGCAATCAGTCCAGAAACTATTTTCTCTCAAAATTTTATCCAAAGAGCTTTCTATAGAAGTTGGAATCAGTCAATTTTGATTTTTTCACAATTAGTTATGAATTTTCGAAATTTGCCACATTTTTGGGTTACAATGAATAGTAATCCGTAAAAGAAAATTTTCAAACTTGATTTTTCATAACTTGTAGTCTTCAAAAGTGATTCCAAATGCTTCCGCAAGGCAAGTTAATTGGTATAAACATAAGGTGTTATACTTTGTGCTCAGATGCCTCACACTAAGAACCCTGAGTCCTTAAACTCAAAAAGGCTTCGCCCTCGTGAGGAGACCAGACTTTCAAGGAAGGAAGCTGTGGAATTGTTTGCCAATAGAGGGGTGGTTCAAGAGTGATATTTTCCAGAAACCAAGCAGTACCACTTTTACGAGCTTGCCAAGGCAAGAGGCCTTAAGGAACTAATGAAGAAGAGGAACAAGGCCAGTCTGACATTGGTGAGAGAGTTCTATACTTGCTCTGCCATAGATAGGCATAGGGGGATCACTTTCAGAGGTAGTGAATGTTATTTAACGTGGGAGGCTGTTGAGAAGTTCTACAAGTTTCCTGATATCCCTGTGTACGAATACTAGTAATGGAAGACTAGACTTGATGAAGTTAACTAGCAAGATGTTTTCCAAATCATCATAGTAGAAGGAGCTGGTTGGACTATGAAGGAAAGTGGGAGAAACATCTTCGAGTGCAAGAACATGAATGATGAGGCCAGGATTTGGCTGAACTTCATAACTTACAACATAATACCATCATCCCATATTTCTGATATCTCTAAAGTGGGCGTGCTCCTTTTGCACCTCCTGATGACTATGCAGCCAGTTGACATCCCTATTATTGCCCTGGACTACATTAATCATTGTGTCAACAATGTCCAGACCCTTATGGTATTTTCACACTTGATTATAGCTTTGTGTTTGGTGAAAGGGATACTAGAGTGTAAGTCTGACTCTCTCTTGGACCTTATCAGAATAGGTGCTATGCCGCCTCTAAATCCAACAGAGAGAGGAAAGAGGGTGGTGGAGGAAGGTCCAGAAGAGGAGGCAGCTGAGGGTGGCTCCAGTTTCAACCTCACCTCCTTGAGTAAGCAAATTACCGAGCTCAGTTAGCAAGTGACAAATCTGAGTGAGGGGTTCGATGCTTACAAAGCTATCTCCATGTCGCATGAGTTCAGAAGGCAAAGGTTTATAGATACTCTAATGTTAGAGATGGCCAGGGCTCTCAAGGTCAACTTTCCTCAAGAGTATGAACAGTTCTTCTGGGAGAACACCATTCCTGCCACCAGTTACTTTAGTAGGGTCTAGGGTAATCTTCTGGTACTGCTGGTTCTGTTAATGCTGGAATGGGAAAAGCCAATGTCCAAGCAAGAGAAGATATGGGGGCAGAAGAGGAAAGAACAATAGAAGAGGATTGAAAGCTTTTCTATTAAAAGCCTTTTGTTTTTTGTTTTGTTCTATGTTTTTCTTTTTATTTTGTTGCTCTTTCTTGCAAACTCAATACTTAAAGGCTTCACTTTGATGTATTTAAACTTTGTTGCAATGAATGGTTGGTCTACTGTTTTCTCTTTTGTGGTTGTTGCTGCTCTTTTCCCTTCCTCTTTGACAGTGGGGACACTGTCAAGTTTAAGTATAGGGGAGGGATTCATTTTGCTTTGCTGTTCCCCAGTGTTGCATCACTTTTGTGTTTGTTTCAGAATTTTTGACAAATTTTTTTTTCAAAAATCCAATCTTTCATCATCATTATTTGGCTTTGAATTGATTGTGGATGGTGAATTGCAGCGAATCGGATCATTTCTGTCTATTTTGATGCTCACTGAAAGGATTTTTACTTGTTAAATGTTGGCCAAGCTTTGAAAAACTTTCATTAGTAGTTTCTGTGACCTGAGGTCATGACCTCATTGCTTAGGTCGCGACTTGAGGTGTGGCTTGGCAAGAGAGGGCTCTTTGTGAATTCAGGTCATGACCTCACTGATTTTAAGTCGCAACCTCACCCCCTTTCCTGACTTGGTGCTTTCATGTACTCAGGTCATAACCTCACTAATTTCAGGTCGCAACCTGGCCTCATTTGCTATGTACCACTTTCCTTCTCTTTGCTTTTTGCAATGCTGTGTAAGAGGAACTTTTTTTTTAAACTACCTTTGCATCTTTTTCAAGTAAACCATTGCCTTTTTAATCAACCCTCATTGCGTTAAACAGTTTTTCTCAAAAACCATGCCCATCCTTGGACTTTTAATAATACTGGATTTTGAAAATGATTTCTCTAAAGACTTTATAGTCACTTTTGAGATTCAAGTATGTTCTTAAGTGATTATTTTGATCTTTTTAGTCCTCATCTTATGGGTTGCTTTTGTGATGAGTGTCTTAATGCCTCATGATTAATGCATATTGATTGAAACTTCTTGTATGAGCAATTGAGATATGAAATCCTTGGTAGAAGGATATTCTTGAGCCTTAATCCCTATTTTGAGTGATTATTCATATGGTTTATATTCTCTAGAATTTGTTTTAGCTCTTGGTCAAGATTACGTTTGCATTTATGATTTTGAATATGATAGAGGCATTCTTTTCTGCACCTTTCTATCAAAACACAACCCACAACCATCTATCCATTGCTTAACCCTTTCGATCCTGCACTTCCTTCATTTCGTCCATTATTTCGAGTGTTTGAACTATGATGTTGATTGAGTTGATTTCATCTTGATAAATACGACTTTCAAACCTTCATGGATTTTTATTGGGAATTTCATTTTTCAAAAAAATGCAAAAAGAACAAAAAGAGTAAAGAAATATTTTTTATATACATAAATTATAGCAACAAAGTAAACTTGAATAAAGTAGACCCTTAGTGGTAGAAGGTTAGGATATGAACTTTCTTGTTTAAGATTTAATGATATTGACTCACCTTTCTTTTATTCTTGACACTCGATTTTATTTCTATCTAGCCTTTCCATCGCTATAACCTTAAAAGTCCTCTTGATTCTTTACATGAATACTAAGTAGTAGTGGAGATTTTAGAGCTATTACAAACTTATGGTAGAATGTTTGCTGCTTGGATGTTTAAGAGAAAAGAACCCCAATAAGGAGAGATGAGCGAATCAAACACTTATACCCTTTGAGCAAATCTCTACTATTCATGCATTTAGAGTCAATTGCACTTTGTATCTAATTACTTGGTATTATTCATGTTATCATTCTTGCCTCCCTAAAAGATGTTGATTGATTAGTTCTTGAGATCACTTTTAAACATGCTAGTTTCCTTAATTGTAGCTGTACTTTTAAGGAATGATTCAAGTCTTTGTTGAGGAGTACAAAGGTTTAAGTATGTGGGAGTGATAGAACCCAATCTTTATATAGTTTTCTCAAGTGTTTTCTAATGTTTTGCAACACTTTTATCCTCATTATGCATGCATTTATATCCATTTGATTACATTAAGTGATGCATTGCATGTTGCTGTTTAAGGGGTAAAAAAGGTCATTTTTTTCATTCCTTAATTGTAATTGCCTTGATTTGTAATCAGTTAGTCTTTACAAAGCTCTTTATCATGATTTTTGAGCAATTGGAGAAGGATCCAAGACCCAAGATGGAGCATCGATGGAGCCACAAGGTTACAAGGACCAAAACACAAGAGTTTAGAGTGTTCTGCCTCCCCAGGTCGTGACATGGTTCGCTAAGGGCACGACTGGGCTGCCTTTTCAATGAAACTATGTGTTTTGGACCTGAGTCAAGATGAAAGCTCTCTGCCTTCTTAGGTCGTGACATGAAACTTCTGAAGTCGTGACCTAAGCCCCCAAGTCATGTCCTGACCCCTAAGGTCGTGACCTGAGTGCATTAAGTAAAGCTGTGCATTTTGGAATAGGTTTCTGAGCTTCTACACCTAAAAGGGACAGCCACTATGAAAGAGACTCTCCTATTTTGCAGATTTACAAGGATAGTAGCCTTCTCTATTCTCTCTCAAGCCTCCATTGATCCTACACCCAAAACCTCAATTTTTCTTCATCTTTTCATCATTTTATGCATTTCTAAACTGATTAAACCACTTCAACGACCTTTTGCTTCATTTTTCCAACCCCATTTTTAGCATCAACCATGGCTATTCATTCTTGGATCGATTGCGATCGGTTTGAAGGTATGAGAGGCTAAACCCATGGACTCTTAATGATGGAGGACGGAGCTTGAGCTTAAGGACCTAATAGGAGAGTTATCAATTTAAACTTGTGCTTGATTCTGTGTTAGAGATTTCTAGATTTAGGGATTTCTGCATCTGTTTCAGACTTGATTTATGATTGTAAATCTTTTGTTTAGACTATTGAATGTATTTGGATTGGATGCAGTTAATGCTGATTCATATATATATATCAGTTTTGAATCCTTGTGTTCATTTAATTATCAGTGATCATTGGTGATTAATCTGTATGCTTGGTATTCAATGATTGTAGAGTGACTTTCTCAGGACATTTGCATCATCCATTCATCTGCACTCTAAGTGGTTGTTAACAATGTTTTAAGAGACGTTAATTAACTTTGATTAAAGTAAGTTTTTATTAATTAAGACATTGGACCCAAGTGATTACTTAGGGGTTTCTTCAAACTTAGACATTTTCGAAAACTCCCAATCATTTTAAAGAGTAGTGATAGCTGACTTTCCATCATCAAGAGACTGTTTCACCTTAATTCCCTTTCAATCCAAAATATTTCTTCATTCAATTAAAATACCAAAAATATTTAATTCTCAGTACTTTTCATTTATTGCACCACCTTAAACAGTTGAAAATCCCCCTTTTCTTTACCTAAGTCATCATGTTTTCTATTACCAATTTAGACTAGGTTGTTTTCTAATAAAGCACTCCTCGAAAAGAACAATTGGTTGTGCCCTATACTACATTATCTGGTGCAATCAAAATTTTGATGATCCAAAAAGGCTACAATCCAGTCTGATCATGGTGTTTCCTAAACTTCACTATCTATTGCTATAAAGTATCAAGTTCTATAGCATGTTGTGCCCTCTTAGCAACTCCTTCTTGAGGTTACTGAGGTTGTTGGATGGGTTGGCTGCTCCGGCTAAGCCTTAGCCAATTTACTATAACTGTGCTAATGCTGCTACTACTACTGTAGCTATGACAGCATCCCTTTCCTGTTCTTGTCTGGCTTGTGTAGCCTATATCTCTTACATAGCCTTTTGTTGTTCCTTTAGTCTTTCCATGATTCTTTGTGTTGGGTCGAGAGAGGGTCTTGTTCGTTCTTCCTCTATCTGAGTTGCCCGTCTTGTTCTAACCATTTTGTTAAATCTTCTTAACTACAAAAGGAACATAATCATTATTGTGCACAAAAGATATTTTACATTAAACTTTTCTACTTACATATAAAGATATATCATAGTCAGTAAAAGCATTTGCTTAAGTGTTAGCACAACCTGTCATAACTATATAATATACAGTCATCCATGTTTAGGGCACAGAGGAAAAAGTAAATAGAGAAAGCATAAAGATCTCCACATCATCAAGCAGTCGATCAAAAGCATAAGGTATTGAACTGTAACACCTTATGTTTATACCAATTAACTTGCCTTGCGGAAACATTTGGAATCATTTTTGAAGACTATAAGTTATGAAAAATCAAGTTTGAAAATTTTCTTTTACGGATTACTATTCATTGTAACCCAAAAATGTAACAAACTTCAAAAATTCATAACTAATTGTAGAAAAATCAAAATCGAGTAATTTCAAGTTCTAGGGAAAGCTCTTTGGGTAAACTTTTGAGAGCAAATAGTTTCCAGACTTATTTCCTTAAATTTCCAGGCCAGTTTTTCTTGGAAAAGTTACTGTTCATATGGTCATTTTTCCATTTTCACTTATTTTAGCCCAACTTTGGAAGGGCATAACTTCTTGTGTGGTTATCAAATTTAGGTGAACCAACTCTCATCTTAAAGAGAAAAATCCCATCTATTTGCTTACCGAATCCCATCTATTTGCTTACCGAATCCCATGCTTAATCTTAACCATACTTCACCTAAACCATTCCTTATCATTTTGATAAAATTTGGGCAGCACTTCCCCTTAGGAAAATGACTTTCCATCATCATTGAAATAGCACAAAACCCACATATCATTATTATACTTGAAATAGGAGAGTTGTAGAAGTTTACCTTGCTTCCAAATGACTTTCTCTCACTAGAAATCTTCTCTTTCTCTCTCTAAATGAAAATTTGCAAGAGGTTTCCTACTTGAAAGGCTTCACGCAAAATGAACATGTGGGAGGGGGTATTTATAGGCTTCCTTTTTCATTAATTTCACATTTGCCCTTCTTGCATAAGACTTAATCTTAGCCCTCCAATTTTTACCTCCTTCCACATGTACAAATCTTAGACTATGTGGCTTAATATGTTGACACTTTGATGGTGAGTCATTAGGGCCTATGTCATCTTTCTTATCCATTAAGATTAATTAGGCTTTAACCAAGGTTAACTCTTTTAATTCCTTGATTAACTTGGCTAGTTACCCTTCTAGAAACTTTTGACTTTTCAAAGATAGATGGTTAAATCCTAGCCATCCAATGAACCATGTTTGCCACGTGTCATGATCCTATGGAAGATGACTTAACCATAATCATTTTACTTATCCCTAATTAAATTTTAATCTAACTTGATTTAGTATTTTCTTTTCCTTTTTCTTTTTATTTTCTTTTTTCCTTTCTTGGCCAATTTGGGAGTGACATGTATGCTTGATATTCTGTCAGAAATTTTACCACCCCGATTATCCTGACAGTCTACTAAATCGTAATATAATATTGGTTTATTTTATTTAATAGCTTAAAAATTCTAGTATCTTAGAATTCTTATATCAGATCACCATTAATTATATCTCAGTAAAGGGAACTTCCTTGATTAATTTCATAATTTTTCTCCCTATATAACTCTTTAAATTGCCATTGACGTAAAAATAAGCAATCTACTGATATTAATTAGCTTTAAATTTAATTAAGCTAACCTCCTCATCATTTAGGGTTGGAAATAATTTTATAAATATCCATAATTCCTAAATGAATTTTCTTTAATTTTGCATAATTTTCTGAGATCTCTAGGTATTTTTAATAATTGATATTGGCCAATAAAAGGCACATATATGGCGCCACCTTAGAGGAGCAGAGGGAAAAAAATAGTCAACACTATTGACCAATTAGTCAACCTTATTGAGTCACATAGTAGAAATTTTGCTCTACCGGGTAGATAGGGAACTGTCTAACACTTATCAGTATTGCATTCTAATTTTTCTACTACCCATAAAATATCTTATGGTGACTCATATGATGACTCATCACCCTCATAAATGAAGCACATGGGAAAGAAGAAGAGAATTCAAGTTGAACTTGTCTTCCTCAAAATATCTGAGATATTTTCTAACTTTGTCTCTTAATTAAGGGACATTAATTATTTAACATTTGATTGGGGCATTTTATCCAATCCTGAACTCCAAAAATTTATCTATTTATACCATAAAATTCATTTAATTCTGTAGAAAATCTATGAATTTTCTCATATCATAACTCAAACCATAAGTATTTCTTTTTAAATTTCCCATAACAAACCCACAAACTGCAATTCTGGCCTAAAAAAATATGAAAGCCATTCTGCTGGCCTTTTAGGATTGAGACTAATTTTATAAATTCTATAGCCTCTTAGATCATACATCCCCATTTTACCATAATTTTCTGAGGTTTCTTATCACTCAAACAATTAAATCTACCTCTACATCTCAAACTGAGCTATAAACTTATAAATTCCTTTAAGTCAACTCAAGGGCATTTTCATCATTTCTCCTCATATAAAGGCCTTTAAAATGTCATTTTCCATTTTTTGAAATTTTCTAACAAAAATTTGGGTATTAGTTCCATTTTTTACCCATTCCTGGCCCGAAACTTTCTAAAATTACGGTTTTGCCCCTAGTCAAGTAAACCTTATAAATCACCCTATTATGGCCTCTATCATAACCTTTGGTTTGAACTAACCTCTTTTCTCATTTCTGGGCCTTGAGACTTCACTGGAGCCTCTAACTTTCTTTACGTTTTAGTCTCTAGAACTTTCTCTATTTACAGTTTAGTCCCTAAAACCCTTCAACATTCCTTTTACATTTCTTGGACTCCTGCTCATAGGGATTTAGTAGCCTGCCTATCTTAGGCTAATCCATGATTCTTAGGCCCAAAACTTGGGGTGTGACATGAACTGTCACGAATCTTTAGGATTTTATTCTGCCAAATATGAGTTCCTAGGAGTGTATCTAACAATGCTTGACCCTACAGTGTGTCGTCTGTATCTAGGTCTCCTTCATGTACTTCATTATGTAACAGTCTTACATAGAAGAAGTAATCCAAATAGATAGAGGCATATTGATTTTGTGTCCGGTCAATATGCCTTTCTAGCTCCAAAAACTCCTGAAAGATATCATCATACCCTCTAAATTCCTTCTTAACCAATAAAGGTCCCTTCTTAATCGGTAAGTCCTTGGCCTTTATCTTGTTAAGTGATAAATCTCATGTTTTACATATATTTCCTAGTCCAAACTTATGTTTTTGTGGCTTTTAATTGTGTAATTTGGGTTAAGACAGAGGTTATTGTGCATCAAGGGTATAAGAGTCAATTGTGTGCTTTTATATAATAATTCTTGAGTTTCATTCATTCATTGGCTCTTATGTATCCCACATATCCTGGAATAGATGACTATAAACTTAATTTGAATATTGTAGGTGATTAGAAGATTAAAGAAACATTGGAAGAGGTCCTACCTCCATTCACCACGACCAACTATGGGATTCGTCGTGACAAAAGTTTGTTCTAAAGGAAACAGTATTACTTATTCATACGGCATCATTTTGACTTCGTCGTGGCAAAGATACAAAATTTCCAGATTTAATTCCAGAACACATGCTAGATCTGTCATTCTGCAATTTTTCAGTTTTGGCTTCATTATCTCCGTCTAGAGCTCTCCCATTTCATTCGTCTTCACTTCCCTATCATTCCTCCTCATCAATTCATCATTTCTACTCCAATTCTTCTATTTTCTACCAATTATTCTCCTCCATTCTCCTTCATATCATTGCTGCTATGGCCATTGAAGTTGCAAAACTTGGTGAAGCTGTGATTTCAGTCATAAGAGGCTAGATCTTCATTCCTTGATGTTCAATAAAGCCAATCTAAGTTCCTAAAGCTACAATTGGAAGTTTCTTTTACCTTAATCTTAGTTTCACTCTATATATTCATAGATTATAGTTTTTAAGGTTTAGATCTGTGATTTGTGATTGTAAAGAGGTGTAATTCGGTTGTTTTACATTGAAACTAAGATTTGGATTGTATTCTACACTCTAATTAACTAATTGGATTGATATTCCTTTTGTTATATTGATTATTTCTTCTCAAGCATTTGAATCTCTTAATTGACCGGTTAGGTTTTTAACATTGTTAATTAAGAGGGTAAAATACTTTTTGTAAAGCATAATCCAGGTTAGGCATTTAAGTGAGTTTGATAAGTTAGGGTTCTAGCTTGTTGGATTCATTGTTTGAGAAAGGTCTTCACAAATTGAGTCTAATAAAGGAATTAAAACTCAATCAAGAGGGGAACTAGGATGATTGGTGGACTTGACCATTAAGGATAATTAATACATTGCATTTATCTCATTCATTAAATACAGATATAACAGAGTTTAGATAGTTTTACTTTAGGTTTTGGTATAATCACTAATTACACAAGCCCTTTATACATCATACTTAGTTAATTTGATATTTGCGATAGATTACTAGGACATTAATAGTTTCCTCAAGAGATCAACATCTAGGTTAGTGCCACTTTATTACATTTAGCTTAGTTTTATTTGATAGTCTAACGACAGGGCTACATCACTAGGTCCTACGACACTGATAGGTACTGCTTTGATTGTACTAGGATATGCTTCGTCTAGATTGGGCTTAGCTCTCACTGTACTTTGAGCATCATCTTTGAACTCTATGATCTGGTTGGAGTTTACCTCTGAGTGGATGTCCTCTATCTCACTCAATAGTTCATAATACCCTAGCGGAGGAGTAGGGTCATCAAGGTCCTTTATTAGTGGATGGTACTACTCCGGGTACAAAACCCATGGCATTCTCTGATTGACAGTGCCTCCTGATTCATTATCTTCACAACAAGCCATACTTTCTTTCTTTCTACACTTACATCAATTTCATAATACACGGCCAAACACAACCCACATTTCACAAATAATAACCAATCATCAATCATATTTTATATTACACATCAATCATATTCCACACAAAACAACACAGTCCAACCAATATCTATCTAGAACCTTTGCTCTGATACCAAAATGTATCACACCCCTTTTATTAACATATGATACCATATTTAGGACCATTTGGAACCATTATCCAAGATTTAAAGGTGAGAAAATTCCATATTTTAAAAATTGGTCTTAAGTTACTGTTCACTATTCACTGAAATTTTGTGAACTTTGTAAATTCATAACTAATTATAGAATATTTGAAATGGGATAGCTCCAAGCTCTATTTCAAGCTTGTAATACAATCTTTAAGGAAAAAATACTCACTAGTATCATATCCTTATGAAACAAACTCAGGAAATTCGCAAAGCTGCACTATTCATTTGGTCATTTTTCAATTTTTTAATACTTTAGCCCAATTTTGAAAGGAACTCTTAACACAAAACTCTAAATATAATGATCTACCACTTGATTTAAAGATAAAAATGAGATCTATAAATCTACAAAATCTTAGGTCCAAACTCAATCATTTGCTCATTATTTTATGTGTTCCAAATTTGTCTAGTATTAGGACATTTTCATCCCCTAAATCCAAAATCCTCGAATTTTCCTTCCTTCCTTTCATACCATACCGTACCAGCCATATCAAATCAATATTCATAAGCATAAATACTACCTTATAAGTGCATAATTTTAAGTTTACAATATCCATAATCCATTAAAAAATCATATTAAAGTTCATCAATATACAACATAATATTATATGGCCATAAAAGTCACATAACTTCAGTATCCCAAGACCAATTCCTTGGCCTTATCCTTGCTTGATCCACCTCTTAGACAATGCATAATTTTATATAAAAGGAATGAGATTTCATTGAAATCATAGTAGCAATGAACCATAATTGTCATGTTAATCAAGATTTGCATAATCTGACATGTTACCTTATTTAATACTATTCCCAATTCATGTATCATTATGCCATGTATTGTGCCATATAAGAAATCAATCACATATTCACATTAAAATATCATTATGCATTTGGCCAAAGCATATCAAGCATCATAAAATCAACCATTGCCATAACGTAATGAACCAACAGAAAGCAAACAATATATACACATTAAACAAGCAAGAAAAACAATCAAATTATAATTTCAATGCTACCTCTTATCCTTGGTTCAGTTCGGCCTCCTCAAGGATTTAGTGTTCTCCTTGGTTCTTCTCCACAAAACCTATCAAGTCAAGTATAATTACAAGCTACATTATCAACCATTCAAGCTTGAATACAAACACTTAACCTTAAACCTACTTAAGTCCCCTTTTTCTTTGATTTTGACATTATTATTCTTCCTTTGATTTCATCAATCTCTTACTTCATTCCTACACAATGTTTCATGTAGAATCCAAATATCAATTCAGATTTATCAAAATCACACTCCTTCTCCTCCATTTTGACTTGGCCGAATAAGGTAGTATAGCTTTCAAAAATTTCATTTTTGATTCCAATAATTCTAAACACTTTTCCTTAGTATTGCCCTACACAAAAATACCTTTCAAACTCATTGGAATAATCAAAACATAGCAAAAGAAACTCCTACCCCAAGAACATATCATGGCTAAAAGGTAGGTATAAAGTCCCTTACTTGGTTTTCTTCCAAAAATCAATCTAAATAACACTTAAACATGATAATTCTAACTCATTTTCAAGGCTTCTATCCTTCCCTAATCCATACTCATTCAACCAAAATTGGATAGCACAATAACCTTAGAATACAACCTGAATTTCTAGCCAAAACAAGCTTTAAACTTAACCAAAATAAAGCTCAAGCTTACCTTGATAAATCCTTGACCAAAGCTTAATATTTCCTCCTTCAAATGCACTATCTAAAACTCACTTCTAAGCTCAAAAATTCAATTTGGTACCACCTCTCCTCTTTTGTTAATTTTTGGCTATTTTAGTGTAATTAGGGGTATTTATAGATGAAATTTCTGGCCTGCCCCCTACATATGTAGCGTGATATGATGCCACTTGAAAGGCCAAGTGGCTGCCATCAAGTGCCTAATTCCTAATCATGCCATATGTAAAAATTTAAGAATATTCTATGGATATTTTTGGTGAGAATTGGGCTTAAATCCATTTAAATATTGGACCATTTTTTACATGAAATTTTTAGGCTTTCTTGGCCCAAAATGAGGCCCAATTCTGATTTGGAATGATTCAGGAAGATGGCCTAATTATAAAATATCAATTCCAAGCAATATTGAAATTTATCGACAACTATCCACTTATAACTTTACATAATTATTTTAGGCCCCCAAAATCACATTTTTCTCCATGAAAAATCGTATTTTAATATAAGAATGTATTCTAAAAAATTTTAGAATTTTTTTTCACCTCTAACTATTTATTTTGAATTTCCTTTGAAGAGAGCTTTATAAGTAAGACTTTGGAAATAAATTCCCCAAAATTAGTTCCTATATTTTTAGGACCTAAAATCAATTTTATAAATTTAATTAAATATTTAGATAATTATTTCATATTTTTCTAGAATTATTGAGTCCTCTACATATTTAAAATAATTATTTTCACTCAATTTTTACTATTTTTTCTAAAAAACTATTGTTTTCATGGAATCTTGTAAGTAACTATTTTCAAACCATTTTCACCTTCAAGGCCTCAATTGTGGTTCCAAAACCTCTAATTTACCTTTTTGCCATTTTTTAGAGATTTTCTAGAATTTTTCTCAAATTTTTCTATTTTGTCCTTTTTAAACTAATAATTCTAAAAATATCAATACGGACCTTATTATGGTTTTATACCAAAACTTATATCATCCTTCGGTCTACTTTCTATATTAGCCCACAACCTAATTTTTTAAATTTAAATACTAGGGTAAATTTTTCAGGATATGACACCTTGGGGCTTAAAAACAATTTTATAAATTGAAATAAATCCTTAAATATTTTCTCATATTTTTTCAGAATTATTGAGACCTTTACATATTTAAAATAATTGTTTCGAACTAATTTTTTATTGTTTTTCCTAAAAAAAACCTTTATTTATTGAAAATTCTGTAATAATTTATTTTTATACTATTTTCACCTTTAGGGCCTTGAATAGGTTTTCAAACTTCTAATTTACTATTTTACTATTTTTTAGAATTTTTTTCTAATTTTTTCATTTTGCCCTTCCTGCACCAATAATTTTAAAAATATCAGTCTAGATGACTGTCAAATCTCAACTCAAAAGTTGTTTCACCTCTGAGTCTACTTTACCATTTGACCCTTTTTCTAATTTATTATTCACATTTCCAAAGTCAAATTTGGCAGGATGGGATAATTTGGTCACATTTCCAAGGTCACAGAGCTTTGTAAAAATTGAATAAGTTAAAGATCAAGATATTTATATATTGGATGAGATAATTAACCTTTTTTACCCTTGAATTAGCATAATACAATGCATAAATCGACATAATCAAAAAGGCATAAATGCATGCAAAATAAGGGTAATAGTGTTGCAAAATACCAGAAAACACTCAAGAAAATAATGTAAAGATTAGTTTCTATCATGACCCTACCTCATAAGTTCTTCATTTTATATTTAGCCTTTGATTATTTGCCACCTAAGAGATTGAACATTGTTGAGTTCTTCTTAAACTTTTGTTGTTTAATTCTTTTATGTACTATAGTTTCCAGACTGCTAGACTTTTGATTTTTCAGCTTGCTTTTAGAGAAGCAAAAGGACGAGGGTACCATACCCCAAAATATTGTTATCATTTTTGTTATATAAGTAGACCTAATGTTGCATAAGGAGAACACATGACCTCAAGTTGGCAGTGGTCATGTTCGCTTTAAAAATTTTGAGGCACTGCCTTTATGATTCTCAGTTCAAAGTATTTAATGACTACAAAAACCTAAAATACTTGGTAGACCTAAAAGAACTAAACAATAGACAATGAAGCTAGATGAAGTTCCTAAAAAATTATGACTTCAAGTTAAAATACCACCCTGGGAAAGCAAATATGGTGGCAAATGCCTTGAGCAGGAAAGCAATCCATGTCTTTCATCTATGCTTATATGAGCACTGGCTTGATAGGATAAAGGACTTAGGGGTATTAAAGGACGAGGTGACTACTTTGAGATCCCTATAGATTAAGAACCAATTTTGAGGAGAGATATGTACCGCCTAACTGGAGGATAAGTAACTAATAAGAAAACGAAGTGATGTAGAAGGTGTAGCCATTGAGTTAAAATTATCAAAAATAGGCTATTGAGATGCCAAAAAAAGATATTTGTTCTTAATAATGAGAAATCAAAGAAATGTATCCCTAAGAAAGCACATCAGAGTAAGTATATCATTCATCTGAGAGCAACCAAGAAGTACCATAACCTGAAACAATCCTTCTAGTCACTGGGTATGAAGAGAGAGGTAACCAATGTTGTGGGAAGATGTTTGGAGTTCCAAAAAGTGAAGATTAGACATCATAAGCCATTAGGATTACTCTAATGTTTGGAAGTCCCAAAGTAGAAGTGAGAGAGCATCTCCATAGATTTTCTTAGGAGTTTACCCAGGACACAGGCTGATCATGATGCTTTCTAGGTTATCATGAATCAATTGACAAAGTTGGCCCGCTTCTTGCCAATCTAACAAGACTAGAATTAAAGAGTCAAGCTCGGTTGTATATTGCTGAAATCGTCATATTGCACAGAGTAGCAAAAGACTTGACATAGGTCAGGTGGTGGACCTAACCAATATAAATTAACTGTGTTGATTTCTCTCCTTACTCCTTTAGTGATATCTCTCTAAGTCTTTACTTGTTTAGCTTAATTCAATTTTGCTTAAGTTTTAAATTTTTAAACTATCACCCAATTTATCCTCTCTTAAGTGAGTTGTTATACTAACAGTATATAGAACTAAAGTCCACAATTCAATAATTTGGATTAGGATTATTATCTAGGCAAGCAGTACTATAAAAGCCAACAGTAGGGCCATTATTAGATTTTGAGTTTTGTGAACTAAGGAGTTATCAAATAATGTTTAGCAACTTAGCATTAAAAGGATTTGCATTACCATTTTAGAGGGACTCAATATTTGTTGTGATAGCTAAAGCTTTAGATCTACATTGCTTTGGTTTAAAGCTAGTTGGCTTACCATGCAACTTTCAACACTTATGTTTCACATGACCTACCTTTTTACAATGGTCACAAGTTGGCCTATCTCTTTTCTAGCTTTCAAAATAAGAGTTGGTAGGTCCCTTTGTGGCCATAGCAAAAGCCTTAGTAGATTCTTAAGGAGTCAGAATGTATTCAAAGATCAATTGCTTTTGCTTTCTACCTACTTCAAGTAGATATAATTCTCCCCCTTACATCATCATAGATAGGATTAAGGCTAAGAAGAATAGATGCAAGAGATACGCACATTCAGAGAAAGAGTATAATGTCACAACTTATAACCATATAAGGAGCCAAAACATGTCAAATGGAACCACATTATATAGCATTGGGTCCAGAGGATTCAATTTTGAAAAATTCTCTTCTCAGGTTACTACTCATTTAGTAACCTAAAATTTTGGCTAGGTTCAAAATTTTATAACTAATTTTTAAAAAATTGAAATAGTGTGGTCTTATTTATATTTGAAGCTCTTGCATTTCTTTACATAGAAAAAAATACCTATTAGTCTATTTCCTTTTTCTATTTAGGTTCCATTTCATATGCAAGATATACTGTTCATTTGGTTAATTTTTAATTTCCAAATTTTTTACCATATTTTCAAAAATTCATAGCTTTTAACTCAAAACTCCAAATTAGGTGATTTACCACTCTATTTAAAGCTTGAAATGTGTAATTTGAGTATACCAAATCTCATAACTAGATTCAATCATTTAATTAGGTAAGTCACAGTCACAAAAATATGGTTTTATATGCATTATCAACCCTTTTAAGGCATTATCTTGAGGAATATAATTCATGGCAATACAAATTGACTATATACTATTCATTCCTTCACATACTCATGCACTAGTCATACTTTGCTAGAGGTGGGTTCATAGATACAAGCACTCCAAATAATTTACAAATTTACATAACATAATTCAAAAGAACACATAAGTTTAAAATTTCATAAACTCCTTTATTGGATCTCCATATTCTTCCCATAGCTCAAAAATGGTCTAGCCCCTATTTGGTGTCATTTGAACATAATAGGAATAAAATTTCAAAGAAATCCCAGTAGGAAAGAATGATAACAATAATGCAAACAATGCAAGGTTATTATAAAATATGTATTTATTAGACATGCCATGGAAAAGGAGCACATATACATATTATAAGAAAACTCAATCATGCATATTATCAAGATATCAAATGCAAAAGGAGTTCAACACATAACATTAATAAAGTTCAACAACATCATAGCATACAACATAACATAACATCACATAACAATCAATACAAGTTAATATTAAAGTTTGATGTTTTTGCTACCTTTCGCAAAATCTTGATCTTGTTTCTTTTCCCTTGGATTGGAAACCTTTCTTGCCAATACTCAACTCCTTGATTAGACGCTTGGATTTGCCTAGGTTTCCCTTTCTCTTGCTCTTTCCTCTTCCTCTTCCCTCTTGGTCAAATTCTTTCCCTCCTTTCCTCTTTTCTCTGGCCAAAAACTTTGCTTGTATAGGAGGGGAGGGAGTATTTATAAATCATGTTTTAAAAATTTACCCTATGGTTAAACTAAGTTACCAAGCTTAATTACCATAACATGTATCTTTTGATTAGACTTTGTCTTCTATGATCTAGCCAAGTGTTTTGGCTTGCTTAGGAAGACAAGGGTTCTATATATTTTTTCCAACTTTGCCCTTTAAAAAATGCTTTCCTTTTCAATTTTGCCCTTAACAATTGTTACAATTCCAACACTATCCTCCTTCTAAAAATGGCACAAAAATAAAGGGAAAATAGGAAAAATTAGTTCAAAAATAAACCCCAGGTCCTCAATCTTGTAACATTGTATCGTATTGGGTATTTTTTTGACTCCTAACTTTCCTGATAGCACCGACATATGTTCTATAACCCTTTGCTGATATTTCATGCTCTCTCTTATTAGAATTAACTTCATATAATAAGAATAAAAGTACAATGTGCTTCTAGAGTTTATACGTCTCAAAGAAAACATAAGATTATTTAATTTCATTGTAACTTTGACCAATTACTTCCTAATATTTTCATATTCTAAAAATCCATTTCTCTACTCTAATACTTTTCTTTTGTTAGGGAGATGTTCCTTGATTTTTTTTTTAATTCAAAAGTCAACCTGTGAATACTTCTATTTAGAATTTTTCGAATATCCGCTTCTAAAAATTGGTTTTAATTTTTTTTTTAAAGCAAATCTCTGTGCTTTCAAAGGTAAGGAAGAATTTTACAATCTGTCATAATCTCCAAACTATTTTTTTTCATTTTTTCTAATAATATAAGGCCTTCGTATCATTAAAATAATTGATTTTGACTAATTTTCTCCTAATTAGTCAAAATTCCCATAATTGAATAAAATTTCTTTAATAATTTATTTTCACCAAATTTTTACCTTTTCGGCCTCAAACACTACTCTAGGCCTTTTTTTTTATTTTCTATGAATTTCTGAGATTTTTCAGAAAATTTTAGGCATACTTTTTGAAATGCCCTTCTCAGACCAAAACTTTTCAAATTTGCAATTTAGTCCCTATCAAGGTTTCACTTCAAGAGTTATTTCGTCTATATCTTCTCTATCCCATTTGGCCCTTAGTCAGCTCTAAAGTACTCTTTTCAGTGGTTTAAAATACAGGATGTGACAAGGAGAATGTAGGAGACTAAAGCACACTACAAAGTATGTCTCAAATGATGGATGTGAGAGGTGACTATATTCAAGATTGAGGAAACAATGCTTGAGACATGAGTCACTAAATAGTATCACATCACATAAAGTAGGATCCATGACCATACTCTAAAAAAATTGAATCTTCGAATGGCAAATAGAGCAGAAGATGCTAGGTTGCAAACAACCACGCTCTGAGAGCAAGTCGATGAACTTGAACAAAGGATATTAGGTCAAAATCAAAACGAAAGTAGGATTTTTAGTTCCTGCTCTGATACCATGTAAAAATAGATATAGATGCATCTTTGAATATTATTGCATGAATAAGAAAGTTACACTGAATTGAAATAGAAAGACAAGTAACATAGGCAACAACTAATCTAAACCTAAACCTAGTATCTAAATCTATCTTATTGTATCAAATCTAAATATCTTAAATTATTAAGATATATACATAACTAAGAAATAATCAATATAAATATTCATTAATTACTAATGGACTTGAGCCTATAACTCAAAAATAATTAATTGTATCTAATTGATTTATAGGATAATTGGTGCTAGAAAATATTAATTTTTATTGTAAGACACTTGAACATTGGAGCCAACATCAAAGATCGAGGGATTATAAAACATAAGAAAGCCAAGGAGATGATCATTGTGAAGTTCACCATGACGTATGTGCAATTTCTACTGTTGTAGATTTTGTAGTCAAGCTCTAATAAATCTGAACCCAAGACCCATTTTCTAACCCAGAACCTATCTAGAACATCTTTTTTTTTAGATCCTGTTGGAAACCTTACTAATTCATTTACCTCTATCTCGCTTCTACCTCTCATCCCTATATCACCATCCCTCTCTTTCCATTTCATCCATTCTCCTTTCATTTCCATTTGATTTCTTCCCCCTCCAATCACTATAGGTGACAAATTATAGCTCTTAGGGGCTATTATGAAATTCCCCACTTATCCAACTGTTGCTAAGCAGTTTTTGGATATCAAATGGACCTCTCCATAAGGTAATTTTAATGTGGCCAATTTCTCCTCTTTTGCAATCAGTTTCACCACAGCACCTGCTGCTCTAGCTAATTGTCAAGTTAGATGTGGCTGAAAATTCTAACTCTTGGGGATGGTGATGATGGCATGAGTTTCCAAGCTTCAATAGGGAATTCTTTGTTTTAATCCATTTGGTTATTGTAGATTTTGTATCCACTTTGGATGGTTGTTGTTTGTGTTTGAAACTTAGTTGCTTTAGTTAAGTATTATGTGTGGATTAATTTTGTGATTTAGATTGATAAATATTGAATTTTGGGCTGCAATATATGTGATTACATATATGTTTCATGGTACTTTTTTCTTCTTTCCGTTAGTCCTTACGTTGTTGTTTTGATAATGTGTTGATTTGGATTACCTTGGAACCAATTGCATAAATCATTCTCAAAGTGCACATTAGGAGGGTTTAACAATATTTTTATTAATGAGGTCCATTGATTGGAATCCATTGGTAATTAAGGTTTGGCATTCAGAAAAGTCTAATAATATTTATAAAACTCTCATTGTCTTAGATAAAATGTGACTACCATCAAATTCATTTTTAAGAGATTTCCTATTATCTATTTCCATTCTATCATTATTTCATCCAAAAATACCAAAAATGAAGTAACTTAGTTTTATTTTTATTTTTATTGCATTCATTTAGTTATAGCTCAATTTGATTTTCTAAACCAAACCTCATGTTATTCAATTTCATGGAATTTAGTCTAGCTTAGATTTTCAATAAGGCTTCTCAAAGTGAAATGATGTAAGATTGCACTATATTGGTTAATTATTGATTGAGAACCCTAAGGCATGACACGACAAGGATCTTATTACTCACTCAAGCAATCATTACTATTGGGATCTTTTCCAAAACCATTTAAACTAGGGAAAATCACTAACAGGTCCCACAGAAGGCAATTTATTACTCTGAGGTCCCACGAAATGTCAAAATCACTGACAGGTCCCAAGGGACCTCAGAGTAATATTTTCGTTTTGTAAAATGACATTACTGCCCCTCATATTCCAGATTCACATTTGCTCTGTCATTACGATTTACAACCTCAGCAGCGACTATTAACAACCTAATGAGAGGGCGTTAACAACCCTAGCAGTATCCGTTAACAACTTACTTTATAGAATTATATAACCTCTACATAAGAGTAAATTATAACCAAATAATATAATACAACAACTTTAACACTAAAATGGAAAGCTTTTTGATATCATTAAGAATTTTAACTAGATCCAATAGGATTATAGTAATATTTTAATGCGAAGATCCATTTACAACCTCAACAGTGACTATTAACAACCGAATGAGAAGGCATTAACAACTTAAGCAGTATCAGTTAACAACTTACTTTATAGAATATATAACCTCCACATAAGAGTAAATTATAACCAAATAGTATAATACAACAACTTTAATACTAAAATGGGAAGCTTTTTGATATCATTAAGAATTTTAACTAAACCTAATAGGATTATAGCAACATTTTAATGTGAAAATCCATTTACAATCTCAATGGTGAGTATTAATAACCCAAAGAGAGCTGTTGACAATCTAGGCAGTATCTATTAACAATTGACTTTATAGGATAATATAACCTCTAACAACTATATAAGATTAACTTTAAGACTATTTAGTTATAGTTTAGTTAGTTATAGTTAGAAGTTATATTATCCGATAAAGTTAGTTGTTAACAGACACTGCTAAGGTTGTTAACAATTCTCCTTAGGTTATTAATACTTACTGTTGAGGTTGTAAATGGATTTTCGCATTAAAATGTTGCTATAATCCTATTGGGTTTGGTTAAAATTCTTAATGATATCAAAAAGCTTCTCATTTTAGTGTTAAAGTTGTTGTATTATACTATTTGGTTATAATTTACTCTTATGCAGAGGTTATATAATTCTATAAAGTAAGTTGTTAACGGCTACTGCTTAGGTTGTTAATGCCCTCTCATTCGGTTGTTAATAATCGCTGTTGAGATTGTAAATGGATATTCGCATTAAAATATTACTATAATCCTATTGGATCTAGTTAAAATTCTTAATGATATCAAAAAGCTTCCCATTTTAGTGTTAAAGTTGTTGTATTATATTATTTGGTTATAATTTACTCTTATGTAGAGGTTATATAATTCTATAAAGTAAGTTGTTAACGGATACTGCTAGGGTTGTTAACGCCCTCTCATTAGGTTGTTAATAGTCGCTGCTGAGGTTGTAAATCGTAATGACAGAGCAAATGTGAATCTGGAATATAAGGGGCAGTAATGTCATTTTACAAAACAAAAATATTACTCTGAGGTCCCTTGGGACCTGTCAGTGATTTTGACATTTCGTAGGACCTCAGAGTAATAAATTGCCTTCTGTGGGACCTGTTAGTGATTTTCCCTTTAAACTACTTTAAGCACCATACAATCATTACTTTCACTATTGCATTTGCTTTGTTGGGTCGAGCCCACCGCCATATTCATCATCCTCAATCTAACTCAATGGGTCATTCCTCATCTTGGCCTAAGAGTACATTAAATGTCTTGTGGGATTTTAAAAAGGGAAAATTTCAGATAGCCCTTGAAAAAGACCTTTCCTCATAACATAAACATAAATGATTTTAAAAAAGTTAACCATGGCCAAAAAAGAAGTTGGACTCATGTTTTGCAAATCCTACTATAATTATAAAGAGTTTAACTTATCATAAAGGCTAATCATGACAAAAAAAGAATTATTTACAATAAGAAGGCCAACATGCTAAAAGAGACTTTTATCAAACCCTTTTTTTCCTCCAAATCATGCCTTTTAAAACCTATGAACATCACATAGGACTTAGGGCACACTAGAACACCCATAAGCTTATCAATAAAAGGAATAAGGCCTAGGACATATTAACTACCCAGAAACCTATTACAAACGTCAATCACAATATTACTGAAGGAAAGAGGAACAAAAGGCTAAGCCTAATTCACAAGTCATGCACCTCCTCAGTTTAGTTAATCACAACACAACTAAATCATCCAAATCATATTAGTTTTTCAAAATAGGTTAAGAGTAGATCTATAAAATATTCATATATAATAGTATCCTTTTGCTTCTGTCCATTTTAATAACATTCCAATAAAATATAATTGTCAAATTAAATAAAAGGAAGTATATATGTCAATACAAAATATGGGCTCTAAATGGCAATATACATATTAATACAATCCCAAGCCATAGGAGACCTACTATGATGTGCGTGCCTATACCTCTTGTAATATCCCAATTTTTGTCCCTAAGATTTAGGTAAAAAAAAAAAAGATATATATGTCTACATAAATATGTAAATGAATAAATTAACAAGGTAGAGAAGTCCCATATTGATTAAATGATAGGAAAAGGGAGCCTTAAGAACCTATATATAGGAGGTGGTAGAGTTGAGAATGAGCTAAGCAATTTTAATATACATTTGAGAAAGTCTCAATAAAGTATCATTAATTTTGTAGCTTTCTGGTACCAATTGCCTTAACAAAAAGAAAGTGCTCACAATAAAAAGCTATATATTTATCATTCCTAGTAGATAAGAATGTAATATCCTGAATTTTAGGCTTGGAAATGTAAGAAATAGCCTAAAATGAGTAGGCCATTAGACCCCAATTGGCAAGAGTCCTAGAAATTTCTTAAAAGGATAGAAGGATTCTTAAGGACCAAATGACAAAGAGAGTATTTTGGGACTAAAAAATGAGAAAGATGGAGACTCTGATGAAGTCTCAAGGGCCAAGTACAAGTTATGATAGAGACCTCAATCAGATAGTTTCTAGGGCTAAACCCTAGTAGAGACCTAATCGTAATTTTCAAAAGTTTCGGGCTAGAAACAGTAATGATGGAAAGTATGCCCAAAATTTTCAAAACATTTCTAGAAAATGGGAAATGAGGTTTTGAGGTTTGTATGAGGTTAAAAATGATAAAACTACCCCCGAAGAAAATTATGACATTTCAAGTTTTTTTAGCTAATTATGGGTTATTAGTTGAAATTGAATTATTTAAAATATTAGGAGGGCTCAGATGATTGAGAAAGAATGAGGAATAAATAGTTAAGACATTATTACATGTTTTAAAAATGATTCCGTCCCTATAATGGGTAGAGGTTGGCTTTAACAGAATTTAAAGTATATTTATACCCTATCTGGGGAAAGGCAAAATAAATAGTTTACAGGTCAAAGTTTGTCTTGAGAAAAATTAGAAAAATTTCCCATGATAAAAAGGAGTTATTAGTACCTAGAGACAGACTTTCAGAATAATGGATCAATAGAGAAAATTTGGTCAAGTTTACTCTGAAATAAATATTATTAAATGTTTAATAGAGAGACAAGGAGAAAAGCATCTCTGTCTATGTACATACATATAATTATTAGCGATGAGAAAGAGTGCTAGAACATGTTCCAGTGTTACTGAGTAAGGTTAAACCAGAAAAAATACTCGATATGGTGTAAAATTGTAAAATTAGTGGAGGAATAGTTAAGGATGAGAAGGAGCATGAATTTCTCTCTATTTTTCTCCCTATTTTAATATTAATTTAATAAGGGGGCATAGAAGGAATTATACAATTTGTCTGAGGATATAATTGAAAGAAATTAAATAATAATAAAATATTGTTTTATGATTACGTGTGCATTAGGTGGCATAACATGTGGCAAGAGATTAAGTGGTATGGTAAGGGATTTGAACACATGGCAAGAGGCTTGAATGGATCATAAGAGATCAGGCCATAAGATCCTTGTGATTTCAAGTAACTTTAAGGGCAAAATAGGAAACTCGAAGCTAAAATTTGTCTATAAATAACACCATAAATGACGAAATTCAGCAAAAATAGAAAAAATAAAGAGGGAAGGTTTTGGTCTTGAGTTGAGGGAAGGGGAAGAGAAAAAAGAAGAGAAAGAGGGAGAAGAAGATCAAGCTAACTCCAAGTAATCATCTAAGGTAAGTTAAGAATTTAATTATCTTGATTAGTGGTTATTTTGGGATTGATTTGGTAGTTAAAAGCCCAATGGAACCTTGCTTTCCAAATATGTTCAAGTCATGAAAAAGTTTATTGATGATAGAATCATATTTAATAGAATCATATTTAAAAACTAGAAAAGAGTAAGAATCAAGTGGCTTTAAGATGAAATTGGGAAGAATCTAACTTTTTCTTAACATTGTGTATTTTTTACCAGACCTATGGTTCTTGATTGGGTTGGAATTTGATGATTTTGATGCTCCTAATTTGGATACAAGTGAGAAAGCAAGTTTGGAAGCATTGGAATTGAAAATAAAAATTTTAAATTGTAAACCCTATGCATTTGGCCAAGCTAAGTTCATGAGGAAGGAGTTTGATTTTATTTGATTTGGGCTTGGAAATAGATTCTACATGCAAAACTAAAAGGGAATAGCATGCGGAATTAATTTTAGAAAGATTGGAATTAAAGCTCAAAAGTTAGAGGCTAAAGTAGGTTGAATGATCCAATGAGTATTTTTTTTTCTCTGTAGAGAATTGAAAAAGTTTTAAATGCAAACTTAAATCAACTCAATACAGTTTTTCTATAATTAGTTATGAATTTTTAAAGTTAGACTAAAAATCTGCAATTTACAAGTGAATAATAACCCGAAAATCAAATTTCAAATTTTCAATCTATAGGCTTATTTTGTAATCTGCATGAACCATAACGCTTTCAAACGCATACTAAAGAAGGCAAATAAAAGGATGTTTCAAAGAACATCTTAAAAAGCCAATGAAATCACAACACCCAACAAAACCAGACCACAACTAGCCATAGCAAAGCAACAAGCTAAACAAGAAAGCACCTATAGATGAAAGAAATCTTAACTAATACCAATCAAACCAGTAGGGGAAGAAAAAGAAGAAGACAAACCAAAACAGTTGCAAAAATCTACAAACCATGCTACTTTATCAAGTTCAATAGAACTTTCAAGAGAGAACACTCCTTCCAAATTCAGCTTTAACTTTCAATCTAAGCTCAACCAATTCAAACCACCATGCATATAATATATCAATCAACTTAGTTGATAGGCCTTTAAATGTTTTAATGGAAGTAGCTTTAGCACAAGAGAAAAGTATTTTCTTTTACGAGAACCTTAAATTAATGGCAGAATTTCAACTCGAATATATACCTAGTCTTTTCCAATTAAACCCATGCTTGTTAACCCATTTACATGGTTTTTTAAAATAGGGTTAAGGTACATCCAACACCCTAAAATATTTTGTAGTGTATCCAACACTCTAAAGTTTTTTTTTTTTGGTGTGTCCAACATCGTGGTACATCCAGTAACTTAAAATATTTTTTATGTGCTTTCAGCATTCAAAAATATTTTTTGGTGCATCTAGCACTAAGGCCAAAAAAAATTTCAGGGCATTGAACACACCTAAAAAATATCTTAAAGTGTTGGATGCATCACAAAACACTTCTGGATATCAGATGCACATGAGAAAATATTTCGGGATGCTAGATGCACTGTAACCTTTTAAAATAGGGGGACTTACAATCAAGTCCCAGAGAAGCAATATGATTACTAAAAAGTTCTAATAACAACTTAAATAGCCTGTAATGACAAGTTTTAGAATAAAGAATAACAACTTTTGAAACTTATTTTGTAATTATGTTCTTTTGGGATCTTATTGTAATTCTCCCTTTAAAATAACATACTTTATTTATTTGTTTTTGGCTAAAATATACATAACCCCTTTAATTTTAGGTCAATTAGATATAACCCCCCTCATCTATAAATGTTTAAATTCCACACCCTCACTTTTTAGGTTTTGATCATAAACCCCTTACCGTTAAAATGATGGTTAAAGTTAACGGAATTTATGCCACATCATTCTGATAAAGATTACTTGGCAAATGAGATGGGATATCTGTAGTAATATTAATTTGACCCGACTTAAAACCCGCCACTTTATTGAAAGGGCAATTTTGATATCAACTACGACCCCTAAATCACTAATGTTTACATTTGCAGCGTCTTCATGTTTTCTTCTTTGACATGTCCAGATCAACTCTCTTTTTTGCATTGTCATCTTTAGCTTCTGAAATGGCATAAAGTCATCTTAATTTCAAATTTTATGGCTAGCTGTCCCGCCCCTGTAACCTTTTTCCTTGAAATCTGTTAATGGTATATTTTTTAAAAACATTTTCATTTTATGCTTACATTCAGCTTAGGCCCTTTTTGTCTTTCTTTGTACAATATTGGAGTTAGTAAGCCAAGTTTAAATGCCAAATCAAACTAAAATGAAGATGGAAAGCATAGAGATATTTTGAACGAAAAAGATGATTTCTTGTGGATTCTAGAAAGCGTTAAAACATCACCTCAAGAAAGGAAGACATTGTCAGAGTTTAATTGGTACTGCTAAATTAGATCTGTTGAAATTAGTAGAATGGCAAAATTATCCTTAGATAAAATACTGTGTTTTTCGAGTTTAAATAAATTAATGAAAACTACAAAATTTCATCTCATTTGCCAAGTAATATTAATTAGGTTGGTATGGCATAAATTCTGTTAAACTTAACAGCCATTCCAACAATAGGGTGTTCATAGTCAAAATTTGAAACATCAGGGCGTGGAATTTACTTTTAAAGGTAAGGGGGGTTACGAGTAACTGATCTAAAGGTAAAGGGAGTTATCTGTACTTCGGCCTTTGTTTTTTTAACCACACGTTTTATATTCAGAGTTTGGGTTTCGGGTTATGGTTAAAATGCTTAAGCCCAGAGAAAATCAGGAGATGGCCCAAACGAAACAAAGCGACAGGTCGTTGGTGAATAGTACTGTCATTCCCGCGTGCCTTCCCTCGATCTGGATCCACGATTCAGAAAACTAGATCTAACTCTCTTCCTCTCATTTCCAATCTTCCCTCTTCTCTCTTCTCTCTTCTCTTTACTGATCGCCGACTGTTACCTTGACCGTCGACGGCTGCTGTGGCCGCTTCGTGACGCGCCCTCTCTCTCCTGGCTCATAGGTGCTTCCTTGGCCCGCTCGATCTGTCGAATTTTAAACTTGATTGTCTCCCTTTCATGCTTATTCGCATGTTTCCCCTTTTTTTTTTTTTTTTTCCTTTTTATCAGTTTCAGCTTTTGCATTCTTTTTTTGTTTCGGTCATTTGATTTTCTGGGTTGCCGATTGATCTCCTTTCCGCACATGGTGCGTTTTTTCAGAATATTTTCTTTTGAGTTTTCTATTTGTTGCATGGGAATTGCTTTTTACTCAGTCCTTGTAATGTTTATTATGGGTTTTGGTAAATGGACAATTTTTTTTTTTCACGGTGAATTGGTGAAGGACATTGGTTGCATCTCATTTGAGTTTGAACTGATTACTGAGAATGCTGCCGCGGAGGGGGCGGTTCAGGGTTTTGGATGAGCGGATTAGTTCTCCCCTGTTTTAATTTTTGCTATACGCGAAGTCTGAGAATTTGGGGGTTTATTACTCTTATTATTATGTTTACTGTGTCGTGTAGTTATCTCTTCTTAGAATGGTTATATGAAGTTCGAATAGTGACATGGATAAATTGCAAACTTCCGAATATATCTATTTCTGTGGTACTTGAAAGCTGAACTTAGGATAAATGATCACTTTTGCTTTCATTAGCGTGGTGATCTCAAGTGCTCAGCCACTCTTGTGTGTATGATTCAATATCACTTCCTGATTGTATCGGCAGACACTCTATTCTATTTAGGGAAAGTTGGGTTTCATAACACTTGTAGTGGAGAAATAGCAGGTCTAGTTTAATAATCGAAATGGATTTTGAGTCTTAACTGTTTTGTTGGTATATTGCTGGCAGAAATATGCCTTCTCAAAAGGTTGAAACGGGTCATCAAGACACAGTCCATGATGTGGCAATGGATTACTATGGCAAGCGGCTGGCTACAGCTTCATCTGACCATACTATAAAGATTATTGGGGTGAGCAACACAGCCTCTCACCATCTAGCAACTCTGAGTGGTCATCAAGGACCTGTGTGGCAAGTAGCGTGGGCTCACCCGAAATTTGGATCTCTACTCGCTTCATGTTCCTATGATGGGCGTGTCATTATATGGAAGGAAGGTAACCAAAATGAATGGACCCAGGCTCATGTCTTCGATGACCACAAGTCATCTGTGAATTCAGTTGCTTGGGCTCCTCATGAGTTGGGTCTTTCCTTGGCTTGTGGTTCATCAGATGGGAATATCTCAGTTTTCACTGCAAGAGCAGATGGTGGCTGGGACACTTCAAGGATTGATCAAGCCCACCCAGTTGGTGTCACTTCTGTTTCATGGGCCCCTTCCACAGCACCTGGTGCTCTTGTTGGTTCTGGGTTGCTTGAGTCTGTGCACAAGCTGTGTTCAGGCGGCTGCGACAATACGGTGAAGGTATGGAAGCTCTACAATGGGAACTGGAAGATGGACTGCTTCCCAGCCCTTCAAATGCATACTGATTGGGTTCGAGATGTCGCATGGGCACCTAACCTGGGACTACCTAAGTCTACCATTGCTAGTGCATCACAAGACGGAAGAGTCATTATATGGACTGTGGCCAGAGATGGTGATCAGTGGGAAGGCAAGGTTTTGAATGATTTCAAGACCCCTGTTTGGAGGGTCTCATGGTCATTGACAGGAAACATATTGGCTGTTGCTGATGGAAACAACAGCGTGACACTATGGAAGGAAGCCGTGGACGGGGAGTGGCAACAGGTGACAACGGTGGAACCCTAGAGTCTGATTTTTTTAAAGTCCTCATTGTTAATTTGGTACCATGATTAGAATTTTCATTTTCCATTCTTATAATGTAATTGACATCTTGTTTTTTCTTTTGTTCCATATCATACCTTTGAGTAAGTGTGCTTCTACTAAGCTCTAGGTCCTTGAACTTTGTGATCCATTTAAGAGACTCTGATTTCAAGAATGAAGTTGAATATTTTGAATTGTTTCCTTTAAACTTCAGATCCCTAGCATGTGAATTACATGGATCTTTAGAATGGAACTGAAGATCTTCGTTAGAGTGAGTCCATGTGACTGTGTGCCCTATTAAAGCCCCTCTCTTTGCTCTTTGAACTGTTGTTAATATGGTGAATTATGTGTGTATGATTGTATGTAAGTAGGGCGTTTTACTATTAGGTTATCACACACGATAGATGGCTTTCTCATCTAGTGTTAGATTGAGATTTGTCAACAATTTATTGGTTAATAACCCTCTTTTCTGCTCATCTTTTTTTTTTTTTTATAAATTAAATAAAACACTCATCTTCAGGTATTTCCTATTAAAATTGTAAAACTGGAGGAGGATTACATGAAAGTTGAAGGTGAAACCACAGATGTTCCTTAATGCTAACACCCCTGTAAGTTGATCTTTAGACGTGATATTGGTATACTTTGTATGAAGAGTTATTCAAAAGCTGGAAATTATGGGGAAAACAAAAACCTTTTAATAATCAAAGATTCAACCAATTTGTATTTTGTCCGAGCGTTTTAATTGGTATTAATTTAGTCCTTATAATTTCAAAATGTCAAGTATGGCCTCCCCATTGAATGCATTGAAATTATCATCAGATAAATGGTCTTAAAATATGGAATAAATGGAATCTGATGAGTAGTATTAGTCTGAGAATTAATTAGTTAATAAAAAAATTGTCTGAAATAAATGGGATGCTATGAATAGTACTTTCTGAAAGGGATAGTATGTTCTTATTTATAAGATATTAATAGTTTGTCTAAAATTTTTAATATCATTTTTATTTATGCTCTTATTAACTAGTTAATTTCACCGCATTAATCATCTCATTCGCTCATTCTCTCACACTATATACAAATAAGGGTGTTTTTAAAATATAAGTTGAAGATTTCGTATGTTTACTGTCTTTAACTAATTTTAATTATTTTTTATCTATATAATTCAGCTCGGTTATTTATATCTATAAAAAGGATTGGAAGGAGTCAGGGAATTTGTAATTATTAAAAACAGTTTTTTGTCTGATATTAACACTTTTTAGGCCCATTGGATTGCAGAGGATTGAAAATGATTACTCCATCACATTGGTGTGCGAATTTTCATAATGGGCCAATAAGCAGTTTTTCTTTGTTGGAGATGGTGATGATTGAGAGGGGTACTTAGGTCCCGTTTGGTACAAAGTATTAAAAATAAGGAATTGAGATTAGAATTGCAATTGAGAAAAATTATTAAAATAATATTTTGTATGAGTAATTGCTTGTTATATGGGATTAGACAAACCCATAGAGGTGAGATTAGAGAATGCCGCTTCCCCTTATGGTATTCCCAATCCCACATACATAGGTTTTGTTAATTTCTTATACTAAATATTTTTTAGTAGATTTTTTTCAATCCCAATCCTAATCCTTATTTCTAATTTTCAATGTTTCCTACCAAACAATATCTTAATGGTCATTTTGCTTTTGGGGCTTTAAGCCTCCTTCCTTACCCAAACAAGTCTGCAGTTTTAGTTTAAGTTCATCTAATAAAAGTTAGATTTTTCTACTAATAGGAATTAGGTCTAGTAGAAAAGAATAACCCTTGCCATAAAACTTGTCTTTTGTGTTAGTTTTGAAAACAAAAACATATTCTAAAATCGATAGTACCTTTCAAGTAATTGAAAATTTCTTTTGCAAATAATTCAATGGATCACCTTGTTCCCAACTATTCGCTTGATAAAAGTAACCTTTACTTTCTTTTCCTCATAATCTTTCACAAATTTTATAGGCTTTTAATTTCATTCAATTTTCAATTTGATCATTCTAGAATAAAAATGTAAAATTAATTATATTTCTTAATAAAATTTTCAATTCATTCTTTATGGATAAAGTTATGAACAAATTTCTGTGACTGTTTATCAATTTGATTTATATAATTTATTTACATATTCTTTTAATATGTATAATTCTTTACAATAAAGAAAGAAGATTTAATTTATACAATAAAGTAAAATGATCTAATATACATATATATATATATAGAGAGAGAGAAATGACAAAAATATAATCATAACTAAATTAAGAATGACTTGAACTATAAAAACTTGGCTACAAATTTTTGCTATGAAATTAACATAAATATATAATATCATCAATAGATCAAAATAAAATTAAAAGGACAGACAATACAAGCAGTACTATTCCAAAATAACTCTAATTTTCAAACTCTTGTGTAATTGGGAGACACATATTGTATAGCAGATTGTAAAATATTGTTAGTTTTTTTCGTTGTTCATTAATTAAATTCAGTGGTTATTTCATTTGCAGCCACCAGGAGGCCCAAATCCAAGCCTTTCTGCATTGAGATCATGCACCACCTCTATTGTCTTCTGCTGAACATTACCCAGAATAAGCACATCCTCTTCCCTTTTATTTGGAGCAAAAGCCAAACAAACCTGCTTCAAACTCGCAGCATAAAAAATCCCACTCGTGTCCAAGTTTAGGTTAACGCCCACCACCAAACACCAAATTTATCTTTGGAATTATCACCGTCTCGTACCCGCTCAAATCATAACACGTGTCCAGTATTACTAACTCGCTTGCCATCGGATACATCGCCATCTTTTGCTGGAACTCCGATCTCAGAGCAGCATACACCGACGGCGGAAGCCTCGTGATGGTTGTGCCGACGTCAATGATTGCTTTGGCCGATGACAGTGTAGAAGTAGCAGATGATAGTGTTGTTCCACCGACGGTAATTCCTATGATGTTGATGCCGTAGAACCAGTTTAAGTTGGGGATGGTGGTGATCGGAGTGTATTGGACATTTTTGGGAACTTCCCCGCTCCCAAAGGTGAGATGGCCGACCGAGCTAGGGGTGGAAGGGAGACAATAAGAGAAGACCTTGTTATAAGTATTTGCTGTTTGCTGAACGAAGGAGATAGGGTGGCGACCGAGGCCGAGTATGCCAGCGGCGCCGCCATAGGAATCCCCACGGTTGTTTTGGCCACAACCAAACAAGAAGTTGTCAAAGGTGTCAGCGGCGATGGTGAGCCTTTCTTTGCTGAGAAAGCCGACGGAGGAGGAGGTGTCAACGTATTCAACATTATATATGCATGTTTGGGTAGAATTAGCACATTGTCGATATCCTGGACCGGGGGAAAAAAAGGTCATCCCAAGAAATATTAATAAATTTTGGCCCAAAAAAATATTAATAAATAATTGAGCATTATTTTTATTACTTTTTATTTTCATCTTCATCTGTAAATTATATTATCAAAATAAAAATATCCTGTGTAATGAAAAAACATATTTCGTTGTATGACATTAATTTTTTAATAAAAAAGTATTTAGTTGACATGGCATATGACATACATATCATATTAATATATCAAACAATAAGTATTGATAAGTAAATTATGATTTTACTCTTTTTTTTTACATATAATTTTACTCCTACTAGCATAACAATTAATAAAAGTGGCGAAATAATTTTATGTTATTTTATTTGTGAATGGATACTGATATATTTTGCTAAAAGAACTATGACTTTATTGAAATAAGGTAAATTTGAAATGAATAAAAAATTGAAAAATAGTTTTTTTTGCTACGCATGATGACAACACTATTTGAGGTAAACCAATGAAGATTAACAATTGTACCTTTATATATAACACTACCTTTGCTTCTTAGTATTAAATCTAGCTTGACTTTCATTTTAAGTCTAAATATAAGACTCCAATTCACTTTGTTTCTCATATTTATTTACTTTTTTAAAATAGTCATTGTAGTAGTTGTGTATATATATTAAAGGTTTATTCAAATGGTACTTTTAGTTAATACAAGATTAGCAAAGGTATCTTAGGAAAAATAACACCTAATTATTATAAATAACTAACTTAACAAACTTTTTAAATATACTTAAATTAGTCTCTTATATTACGGATCAGAGGCAGCATAATAATAATAACAATAGGACATAAAACACACATACCAGAACACAAGGGTCTCTCTGAATGTGTGAGGGGGCTTTGTCGGAAATTCCCAACAATTATTACCTCAGTCCTCAATATAAGAGTTATTTGACTAATTAAATAGATTAATAAAATTAGTTTAAGTTATTTATTTGTAATAAATAGATGTTGTCTTTCCTAAAATACTCTTTCTAATCAAGTATATTAGATAAAACTACCATTATTACAATGACTATTTTGGAAAAAATGGGTAAATATAAGAGATAAAGTGAATTGAGATTTTATATTTAGAACCAAAATAAAATTCAAACTAGCTCATATATTAAAGATCAAAAGTAATATTACAGTTTATCTCCAAAAAAAACACAAACTGTATGTGTTTCACCAATATTTTATCGTCGAATTAAAACATAATTAAGAGACACGTATAGTTACTTTTCAGTTCAAAATGCAAAATAACACCTGCCCAAAGCTTTTATTAAAAAGTTATTAAAAGCCCATTTTTAACCCCACTATAACATTGATGAGTAAGAATATGCATAGCTTGATTATTTCATATGGAAGAAAACTAAAAGATTAAGGATTAGTTAACTCACTTCCTGTAGAAAAAATCTGGCTGCACATTGAAGAAGAAGAGCAATTGATGTGAGAATAAGTTGAGGATTTAGAGGGATCAAAGATTGGCTCTTGTTGGTTGTAACACGTCACAAGACACGGTTTGCATTGAGTCCAAGTGAGATAACTTCCAGTATCGAAAATAATCGACAAGTTTGCTTTAGGGCTACCCAAGCCGACGGTGACAATGTAGCCACCGGAGCCAATGGGTACGCCAGACCTCGCCGGAATGCTTGCAGAATCCGGCTGCTTCATGTTTTCATGGCCGAACCCTTTGGAGAGCTTGGAATGAATTGAATTGACCCTTTCCTGATCTTCACTAAGGATATCAGTATGTGTTGGAGATTTAGGTTCTGCTCCGTTATGCTTTTCTTCACAACATGGCCCATGTCTCTGCATCACTTCTAGGCTCGATTTCTTCTTCAATCCTAATCAATTGTATCAATTTACGTTATACTCATTGAAGTTGGCTATTTTTTTTTTAGAGGGCTCTCTCTTTAAACTTATGCTAATTACTACTTCTGGTTTTTAATAAGACCTAATTAACTAATTTGAAAAAAACTAAAAAAGTTACTAATTAAATTACTTATAGTATATGTTACATGATATCTTTAAAATAATTATGTGTATCTATCAATAGATTATATATCAATTTAGAGATAAGACAAATTAGTTTTAAAAAATGACAAACATAAACACTTTAAAAGAATTTAGTAACTTCCTTAATTTTCTTAAATCAGTTAATTAAGTTTTATATTAAGAATAAGAGGTAGTTTTTTTTTTTTTGTGAACTTAAACTTATGCTAATTAATAACAGGAAAATAATAAATTCTACATGACAAGATGCTACTCCTTGTGTCTTCTTTTTATCATCTGTTAGAGATATGATACTTAAACAAAACCAGAAAGGTAATTCAGATTCATAACATCACAACCAGACTTAAGTATATGAAAGAAGAATGTGTGCAAGTGTGTGGCCTCTGGCGTGCACGCGCATATACACATACAATATTTTAGAGTTAACTACTTTTCCTTCTTACATTTACAAATATCAAATAACAAATGCTTTAGATGGGAGATCGAAAATATCTATATAACCTATAAAATATCACATAATATAAAAGCTCAAACAAGGTGTTCGTTTCTTGGGCTATGAAACCTCGTTTGAGAGAGAGAGAGAGAGAATGACTATATAGAACCTGTGAAATTAGGTGAGGAAGTGGATGATGGAAAGAGCGAGGAGAGAGAAACAGTTAGCCATTGTTGGTTTCCTATGGCCTCTATTTCTTCTTCAATGGCGGCTTCATTGTTGAAGATGATTATACCTAAAACAGAAGCAAAAAAGAAACAATACTTATTGTGAGAGGCCATTTCCTTAGTACTTGATTCTCTCAAATCCCACTATGCTTGCCATTTATAGGGTTTTCCCAAAAGCCTATATCGAGAGGGCAAAAATATAAAAATATGAATATAAATAAAAAGCTTAGTCGTCATTTTCCTTGAGTAATAAAATGTTAAGAGTTAAGAATCTAATTACAACCAAAAGTAAATTTTAGAAATCCTTTGGAGGGTTTCGGGATGGGAGATTTTCAAATTGCTAAATTGCGATTTTTAATGGAGCTTTAATTCTAAGCCGTAAACTCTTTTTCAATAAGTTCACAATTTAACTTCTTTTAAAGAATAAACTGTTTTAGTCCTTATGATTTTACGTGCGATATATATATATATATATATATATTTATTTATTTATTTGTTACACACATTTTAAGAATTTACTTTAATCATTATATATATTAGATGTAATCAGATAATATACGATGTTATACCAACAAGATCCAACAAATGCTCAGAAAATTATGTCAAGAGGACTAAATTAAATAATTTATAAATTATTAATACTGAATTAAAAATTTAATATGTAAGAAATTGAATTTTAAATAAAATTATAAGGAAAATTACAATTTTTCCTGTCTCAATATAATTTTTTGACAAATCTTGAGTTATAATTTTTTTCTGCAATGTTTATGATAAAATGTTATCAATTGCATGTCATTCATTTAAAGAAACAATATATAATTTTATTGACAGATTTTTTATCAATTAATTGGTATATAATTAATACGCAGACTATCTCATGAAACCATGCTATAGACCAATTCATACTAGATTATTGTTGAGTCTAAACAGGGAGTAACTTTTCTAACACATTTTTTTATTAAATTTGTGATATCTGAACTTTTGATGTTATTTAATGGGCGTCAAATCAGTTACGTTAGCGGCTTTCGAGAGTTTTTCCATTAGTTGTGATTATTTATTTCATAAAATGATTATAAGTTTACTCTCTGCACCTAAAATCACATATACGGATGCCTTATGATATATACATAAATTGAATATTAGCATAAGATACTTATTAGAAAAGATGACAAAAAAATACTTATTGAATTTTAAAAATATAAATAGGTTATGCTGACTGCTCTTATAATGGTTTTGACTACGTTTGTAATGATTTTAGCAAATCAAAATCCACTAAAATTATCTATTTGTCATTTTAAAATTCAACAAGTATTTTTTTGTCATTTTTCCTATTTATTATGATATGTGATTTCATAAAATGACTATTAGTTATTTTCAAACCATAGAAACATGTTTATGTACACACACGTGATTTCTTACTATAATCTTATCAATTGTAAGTATATAAATTGACAAATACAAATTTTTCTTATTACAAGGCATGTCCAACCCATGTATCTTTTAATTAGCATGATGTTATGTAATACTTTTTTATATAAATAAAGTTTACATGAGAGAGGCCTAAAGCAGTTATTGGGATTATCATCTTTTCAACAAGTTGTTTTTTTTTTTCATTTGTAGGCAGTTTTAATTTTTTTTATTAGATTCTTTGTAATATAATTAACCAATGAGGGTTAGGCTGTGGAAGGAATTAGATCTTCACAACATGGCAAACTTTGAATTCCTGTTTAGAGTAGTACTCATATTTAGTGCCTAACAATATTTTTAACAGGAGGATATCCATGCATAGCAAAAACGAAAAAATTCTTTGTGATATAGTATAGTTGAACTCCATACATATTTAAGTAATTGACGGAAATTTAAAAAAAAAACAGAGAAAAAAAAAAAGATGTACGTCTTGCGTATGAGAAGCAATTGGGAATTGGGATCTATTATAATCTTGCGTTGTGTCTTTCTTCATTAGGAAAGAGTCATGCACAAAAAATAAAGATAAAAGTTACATAGAATCTGACCCTTGTTCAAAACGAGAGATTATTATTTACTTGTCATATTTCATTAATGATAATTTAAATATTGTGAAAGAAAGTGAAAAGAGAAGTATCTAAATGAGAGCAAGAATATAAGTGATTCAAAACTTTACAAAAATCATTTATTCATTTAATTTAGGTTTGCTTTTGATATGTTAGTTGTTTTTATGTTATTTTTATTAATCATAATATAAATATTATATGTCACCCTCAGAGTATTCACTGACAATTCTTTTTAATTGTTATAAGATGGATGCCAAAGGCTACCAAAGAAAAACAGCCAAATACTCCCTCCACTCCTAAATATTCACGAGTCATGTTGTAGGGTTATCAAATAAAACTAAACTAAATGCAATATAATGTTACTAACTTGGGTCGATACTTTAAAGACCCTATAAATATTTTAATAATCTAAATGTATATATCAAGTTAACCAAGTGTAATATAAGAAGTGTAATTATGGAAAAGTGAATCAATTAAGAACTGAGCAAGGCTATTTAATTTTTATAATTTTTCAATGAAGTGAGTGAAGATGAAATGCAATGATATGAATTATCCCACTTTTTGTTGAGTTCAAGTCTTCCACACTTTTAATTAAGTCCTTTGTTAAGCCAAGGATTGTGAAGACATCTTCTATAAACAATGAACGTAATGAGTCGGAGCTCTAGCTCATTAGATCCATTTCAATGCTTAATATGAATTGAATTTTGCAGAAGGAATTATGATCACTTCCAACCAACAATGTTAACACACTAACAGGTTGAATAAAAGCTTCAAAAACTTTAATGAAAGAATCAATATAATAGAAGGTCGTAACAATTCAATCAATCAATTAAAGTGCACAATATAATCCAAATTTTGGTCTCAATGCAAGCCAATCTAAAACAATATTCCTAAATAAACCGATAAACTTAACTTTTCTATAGTGACTTTAAAAAATAACTTTTTATAATCAAATCATGCTATATACAAACTCAAATTTATATCACAATTAGCTACACTAATTAATTATATAATATTGTTATCCGTGATAGAAAAGAGTAGCACCCAATCATACATCCTATTACAAATAAAAGAACTTTTTCTAACTCATTCAAATACAAACTATGTAAGAAAAGGTCAATCTCATCTAATATGGTTATAAAACAATATATAATATAGCTCATAAATCAAAATATTAAGAATTAAATCTTAATTCATACTTTATAATCAATTCATAAACAAATTACATGCGATCCTAAGCCTCTGGCCAACTACCAGCACACATACCTGTTGGAAATTGTGCCCTAGGGGCCAATCATTGTGTTATGAACATTGTTCATTTATGAATTTATTAATTATGTTATCATATTATTTGCATGTTTACTGTGATGACTATCCTTGGATAACTCATGGTTTATCCTAAATGTCCCTGGTCGGTCATTTATATGGGAGCAAAGATGAAATAAGACCAGTATGACTTTGAAGATATATAGAGATATAAATCAAAGTCATAGGCACGCGTAAGAGTACAAGGTGTTGGACCGACCCGCTATGAGAGAGCTACATGGGTTAAGTCATAAGCTTCTCTCATATACAAACCATGTCACTGTGCCCTTTGACCTGAGATCATCATGGATTCCTACATGAGAAACGCTCAGCTTTGACCTAGTCAAAAGTCACTTTTGACCAAGTGATCATAAAGACTATGTTCAGGCTTAGTGGTTTTTCATGCAGAGGAATGTGAATGGTCAAGATAGAATTTGTCCCTCACATTCATAGAGAGATATTACTGGGCCCCTCGATGAGTGAGTCTGAGAAATGTATGGCCATACTATAATGGAAAGGCAGTTCCATTTCTATACTCAGACTACTCAAGGATCGAGAAAGTAACGGTCATGAATAGGAGGATGACGTTCTCCATGCCTCATCTATGACCAAAATGTCGTGTGACAAAAGGGACGTGATATGGTTGTATGAAAGGTTACATCGTTCAATGATCCTCATATGATTTGGGTAGTCATGATGTCTTGCTAGAGACCGCTTACGACTTGTGAGTCATTATAGTTAATGGCCCACTACCAACTTCATATGGGCCTACAGGATCGCACACAAAATAGTCCAACACGAGTTATGATGTCCAGATTCATTGAATCTAAGATATGTCCAGATTCAATGAATAATATAGGGTGGATGTGTATATATATATATAAATTCGTATATATATATACATATTATATAAATATAAGAGATATTAATTGTTAGATTTAATTTATAAGGATAAATTAGATCTATGTAAATTAATTCCGTCATATCTTTATTTTGAATAAAATAAATAGGTGAATTAAATTTGTGAGACAGATTTAATATAAACCGTATTTATTTAATTGTTCTCTTATCTGATTAGTCAATATTTGATATTGCATTAATTTCGGAATTAATTTAGAATTAATTTTGAAATTAAATATCATTAATAATACCTATAGAATCCTATATATTTGATATTAGGAGCTAGGGTTTTGTGTGTGAGAGGGCAAAAGCTTGCAGATAAGAGACGGCCAAAAATAGAGAGAGGAGGACGGATTCTTTGAAAAACCCTAAACGGATAAAGAGGTGCTAGCACGTCGTTCGTGACTGGAGAGCTGTTCGTGTGGATACCGGTAGAGGAAGTCGACCAGAGTTGTCAACTTCGAGCGACAAAGGAGGCGAGCAAAGGCATCCTGAATGGCGGAATCACCGAGCCACCAAGAAATCGAACATCAAAGGTAATGCTTCTTACTACTTGACTTAAACACGATCGGTAGATCCGGGCAAGGGATTGAAAATTTTTAAATTTATTTTCCGTTGCACATCTTTCAATTCCCTTCAATACCATAATAGTACAACTCAAAAGACATAAGACATAATAATACATGAATCAATTAAAAACAATTTATTCTAAGGTGAAAATATACAAGATATAACATAGCTCATAAATCGAGGAGATGCTACAAGTCGCTAATATAGCTTTACTCCTCCTGAGCCTTCTCTGGCGTCCCTCCTTTAAAACTTTTACCTAAAAAATATTAAACAATAAGGATGAGACAATGTCTCAGTAACTAAATCCCTACCTATCACACACACTAGCATGGGCTAGCGAGGTGTCAGGTGGGATATACAGAGTTAATAATAGTCAGTAGATATTTATTTAACATTAAACTCATAGTAACCATATAAGGTGATATTTCTGCCAATCTCATGCAGCTGATAAATTTCGAAAGAGATAACATACTTTTCATTTTATTCAAAAGATATAAATATCAAATGAAGATATCATGTCAGATGCAATCTATGAACCTAAATCCATCCTTATATCCTCATTATTTCTGCCGACTAGACTCATGGGCTAAGTTCTTTCCATTTGAATAGCTACTTTAACAAGCTTATCACACGAGTAAAATGGATCATCCAAAGACCACAAAGCACTCAGTAAACCGTGGGTCCCCCCTCAAAGAACTAGTGGGGTGTCGCAGTCCCTCGAAGAACTAGTGGGACCATAATAGTAGCTAACCATGGAGCTCCATATAAAGGTCGATACCACGTGGTAAGTATATAAAGCTTAGTAACTCCAATCATCTTCTTCCCCCACCCAAACTAGATGCACAAGGTTCAAAATAACACATTTATATGCATAATCAATCAAATTCTAGGATAACACCGCATAGTCATAATCATTAATATCTAACAATACAAATAATTTCAATCCTTTTCAAAATAGTATCCCACACGAAAATTCATACAAAACATAACACACACACACGAAACTTGGTTATAAAATCACTCACAAACCTTACACCAATACATGTAACAGATAGAAATTTAGTTACATAGTCTCCTAGTTAACAGTCAAGTACAAACGGGGCCTGTACTCAAAAGTACCACAATAGGATTTATATCTACAATTGAAATTAAAACATTATCTCATAGTATTAGAGTAAATTACTCACAAATTTTTAGCCTTTAACGCTCCCTCTAATACCTTCAACTGTTACTCAAAATTCTAGTACGAAAGATTTTTTCTAAGGTTTGTAGTAAGAACATATATATGATGATTTATATTCAATTCCTAGATTCCCTTAACTTACATTATCTGTAATTATTAAATTATATCATTTGAATCACCAAATTCATAACCTAGATAGAGAACCCTTAATTTATAGCTTACGTTCTATCTTCAAAGAATTTGGACAGACAACCTCAATATGAGTTAATTTATTGTTACTGTAGAAGTATAATTATTAATCCAACCATTGAATTTAATGTCTTACATGTCATAAGTCTACTCTATAAATTTCGGGTTAATCCAACGGTGAATGAATTTAAAAATGCTAATTTACTATCTAGTATTCTATCTACCAAATCTAAAAAATAAATAAAAAACACACCTAATAACTTTTAACTTAGAGATCGAATTGACGATGCAATCATTAAAATTGATGAGTATGAAGTCTAGAATCGGCTGACCAAATTGCAGCTCAATCCAACAGTTCACAGACTTGTAAATAGCACTTTACTGAGACTGTCTCAGTTTTGTGTGAAAATTATTTAATTCATTTTTAACTCTCTCCTATTACTACCTATATATAGGCTCCTAGAGCTCCCTCTTCCCATTATTTAGTCGATGTGGGGCTTCTTAACATTGATATTTTATTTATTTCCTTATATATACACACACATACATAGAATCAGAATTATTTTAATTGCATATATATATTTAACCTCTACTTATTCTATGAAAATTTGTTTAAATATTAGAGATATAAAAATTTGGATGTTACACAATCGACTCACATCTTAGCCATAACTACATGGGTTAAGATGCAAATATCTCCTGAAAGTTTGAGCTTAGGAGCATTAGGCATCCGAAAATATTTTTTGGCTTAATGTCACCCTGGAAGTTTTCAAATCATAACAATGTCACCCTGGCCATTATCTATGTCAAGTTTAACTGTTAGTTGACCAATTATGTTGAGTTGGCATGTTCACGTGTTGTCCTTGTCATTTTCTTTTATAGGTTAAGTGTGAATTTTCCCCTAAAATTTTTACTCAGGAGCACTTCATATTGAAAAGTTTACAAATAGTAGCAATATTGTCCCAATTGTTATTCATGTTAAAGTTGATCATTAATTAACCAAATATGTCAAGCTGGTAGATCCACATGTGATCTACTTCACTCTTTTTTCAAGGTGAGGATTTACCACAAACTCTGGGAAAATTATTGCTTCCATGCTTTCCAAACCCATGGCTATTCCTGAATTCGACCTCATCATTTACATCTTTCAAGAATTCTCGTGAGCTTCTCCTCTTCGTATATTATTTACTATATTTTTATGCTCTACTTTTGTTCTTATAAAAAGTACAAAACTAAGAGTGAATGATGAAATAATAGATGTGTGGAAAAAGTTATTTTTGTGTGGGAGAAATGACATTAGGGTTGTGAACCAGGAATGAAGTGGATAACATGGGGGGGGAAGAAGTGAATCACATATGGACCTATCAAGTTAACATATTTGCTTAGTTAATGGGTCAAACTTAGCATGGATAACAGCTGAGACAACGTTACTACAATTTGAAACTTTGGGATACCCAACGCTCCTGAGTCAAACCTTTCGGCGAAAATTTACACTTAACCTAGAAAAGAAAATGACGTAGACAACACATGGACTTGCAACTCGGTATAGTTTGTCAACTAACAATCAAACTTAACCTATATAACAGCCAAGGCAGCATTGCAACGATTTGAAAACTTTCAAAGGAACAATGAGATTTTAATTTCACTCAATTTGTTTGGCCAAATATTTCACTCAATTTTTAATTTGATCATTAGAGAATAAAAATGTAAAATTAAATTTATTTTTTTAATAAAATTTTAGTTCGTTCTTTATGAAAATAATTATAAACAAAATTTTGTGACATTTTTTAATTTGATTCATATAATTGATTTACATATTCTATGAATATCTATAATTCTATATAATAACGAAATAAGATTCATAAAAGTATAATGATCTAACATATATATTGTAAAATATTTAAGAAATATATAAAATAAGACACTAAGTTATGATTTGAACTGTAAAAATTTGAGCCCAATTTTCTGCTAAAAAAAAAATTAAAATCATCGATATATAATATCATCAACATATCAAAATAATTTTATTGCTTTTTAACAAAACCCATTACAAACTAGCACTATTAAAAAACCATTGAACTTAATTGTATAATGCAGGCACATATATAGTGAAGCATTACTTTTACTTACGTTTGGTATGAGGGAAATGGAGGAGAGGAGAGGGGAGAGCAGAAAATTTTTTGATGAACTCAATTTAAAAAATTGAAAAGTGGGTTTTAAAATTTTAATAAAGAGAAGATATAAGATAAAAGAATAATAAAATTCAATTAAAAACTTTTAGCCCAATTTTTTCAATTTTTTAAACCCAAGTCATTAAAACTTTTTTTCTAAACCCTCTTCTCTTCATTTCCCTCGTGGCCATTTCAGATGCAACCACCAGGAGGCCCAAATCCAAGCCTTTCCACATTAAGATCATATACCACCTCTATTGTCTTCTGCTGAACATTACCCAGAATAACCACATCCTCATCATTCGTATTCGGAGCAAAAGCCAAACAAACTTGCTTCTCACTCGCAGCATAAACTATTCCACTTGCATCCAAGTTTAGCTTAACCCCACCACCAAACACCAGGTTTATCTCTGGAATCATCACTGTCTCGTACCCACTTAAATCATAACATGTGTCCAGCATTACTAACTCACAGGCCATGGGATAAATTGCCATCTTTTTTTGAAACTCCGATCTCAGAGCAGCATACACCGACTGCGGAAGCCTCGTGATGGTCGTGCCGACATCAATTATTGCTTTGGCCGACGATAGTGTTGAAGTAACCGATGATAGTTCTGCTCCACCGACGGTGATTCCGATGACGTTGATGCCGTAGAATGAGGTCAAGTTAGGGATAGTGGTGATCGGAGTGTATTGGACATTATTGGGAACGTCGTTGCTGCCAAAGGTGAGGTGGCCCATGGAGCTGGGAGTGGAGGGAAGACAATAGGAAAAGACTTTGTTATAAGTGTTGGTTGTTTGTTGGACGAAGGAGATGGGGTGCCGGCTAAGGCCAAGTATCCCGGCGGCGCCACCTAAGGTATTCCCACCTTTATTTGGGCTGCAACCGAACAAGAAGTTGTCAAAGGTGCCCCCAGCGGCGGTGGTGAGCCTTTCTTTGCTGAGAAAGCCACCGGAGAAGGAGGCCTCAGCATATTTAAGCTTGTATATGCATGTTTTGGTATAATTAGCACATTCTTGATATTCTGGATGGGGCAAAAGGAGGGGAAAAAAAATCAAAGTTACATCAATAAATATTAACAAACAATTCAGCACTATTTTTAGTACTTTTTATATTCATATATATATTTGTTTATTATATTAAAAATAGATTCTTTAATTATTAATCCTTTCAAAATAATTTAAATATCCTGTGTACTGGAAAAAACATATTTATTTGTATGACATGAACAGTATCTATGACAGACATATCATATAAATTTTTTACCCATAGATTTAACAGTTTGCATAAGATCAGAAAATTTGCCAATCATAAGTATTGTTAAGTAATTTATGATTTTACTATTCCTATTATGACAGTTAGTAAAAGTGGTGAAATAGCTTTTTTCTTTTTGGAAATAAGTACTTGCATATTTATTTTGCAAAAGGAAGACTATGATTTCATTGAAATATGGTAAACTGAACATGAGTAAAAATTAAATAATAATTCTTGAAGCGAAATAATGATAGCTAAACCAATGACGATTAATAATTTCTTCTCTATATAATATAATAATAAAATAGTACGTATTCAAATCTAAGTATATGAGTTAGATAATTAATTTGTAAATATTAAAAAAAATAGTTAAATTAATAACATGTAAGAAATGTGTGCGTATTTTCTAAAATATTCCTTTGATAATTTGCATTGAAAGCCACCCTGAATGGAAACTTCCTTAATAAGTATAGTTAGAAAGGATAACTTGAAAAATAAATTATAAATTTAAAGTACAAAGTATATTAAGGTCTTACGATTCCACTGACTTCTATATTTAAAATCCAACAAAAAGTATATAACATACATAATGGTCTCTATGTGTGGTGGGGTGCTTTGTTGAAAATCTATAGACAATTATTACAACTTATTTAAGGAAAAAAAATGCAAAATGGTTTGTGTATGAGCAATATTGTCCAATTAAAACATAATTAAGGGGTGGGGTTAATTTTCAAAATGTAAAATAACAGTTTTGTCAATACATTGATTAAAAAGTTATTAAAAGTCAATTTGTTAACCCATTTTTATAAAGACATTAAGTGAGACTATGCATATAACTTCATTATTTCATGAAATTAAGGACCAAAAAAAGGCAAGGAATGGTTAATATACTTCCTGTAGACAAAATCCAAGCGCACATGGAAGAAGGGCACTTGATGTGAGAATAAGTTGTGGACTTAGAGGGATCAAAGATTGGTTCTTGTTGGTCGTAATGGCTCTCCACAAGATATGGCTTGCACCGAGTCCAAGTGAAGTCACTTCCAGTATCAAAAATAAACGACCATTCTGTTTCAGGGCTACCCAAACTGATGCTGACAATGTAGCCACCGGCGCGAATTGGCAAGCCAGACCTCACCGGTATGTTCGCAGAATCTGGCTGCTTCATGTTTTCATGGCTGAACCTCCTGGGGAGCATGGAGTGAATTGAATTGACCCTTGCTTCATCTTCACTGAGGATATCAATGTGTGGGTGAGATTCATTAGGTTCTGCCTTGTCATGCTTCTGTTGCCAACATGGCCCATGTCTTTGCATCACTTGCAGGCTTGAATTCTTCTTCCATCCTGACATCAATTGTATCAAATTACATTATACTACTCATTGATCTATTACTTATTGACTTTTGTACTTAGAATATTTTTCAAGTCTAAAGTACACATCAAAGATATTACATGTATAAATCCAATGACAAAATTACAACAAATATATAGCACAGATTTGAAAACTTGAAGTTATTCATGAACGTAAAATTAATTAGTATATATACACTAGTCACATGTTATACCTATATATATATATTTAGAGTGATAAATTCTACTCATCCGATCCTTGATTAATATAAGAGTTACTTAACTAATTTAAGTAGATTAAAGAAACCAAATAAATTACTTAATTCTAATAAATATGACATGACCTCCCTAAATAACCTTGTATAACATTAGACTATATATCCAATTTGAAAAATAATTTGAGAAAACAATGAAAAATATACAAGATAAAATATATTAAAGTCTTACATTTAAGGTCCAAAACAAACTCTAGATGAGTACTCAATAAGAGTGCTATATTTCTTTTTCCTTCTCTTTATTATCTCTTAGAGATCAAATATTTAATAATAAATGCAAACATAATTCAAACTCACAATACTATGATCAAATTTATGTATGATAGAAGAATGTGCACACATGTGCGTGCTGTATATTTTAACTATCACTACTAGAAAATCCTCTTTTTGCACCATGTTATCTATCCTGGTTTTTGCGCCAACGATGTAACAAATAATTCAGGCAGGGCATTTTTGTAGATAATGACACAATATTTACACCAGTTATTAACACGAACGGTATAACCCTTATTATTTACAATGGACATTCACCTAACCAATGTAAATGTAGATTTCAAAACATCAGTTATTTCAACAACCATTGTTTGAATTGGACAGATGAGGCTATCTCTTTTTGTTTTCGTTCTCCTCAAGTGGCATGCCTAAACTTGAAAAATCATTGTGTCTTGTCCCTGTCAATTTAAGGTCAAAATCACACTATTCTTCCTTGCCATCGCCGTTGTATTTAATCGCTAGTAGCCTCACAATGGTGAAGCTGTAGAGAACTCTCCCAATGCGTCCACCATTCCCTCCTCCTCCACCTCCCCTATTTGACCAGCTACTTACCAAGATAGCTACGACAGCGTTTGCCACATCATCCTTCTCTTCTATATCCTCAACAATAAAGTCAACCTCATATTTGATGATCGAGACATTAAGTATGATGTTTTGAATGACCCTTTTGTTGCCTCCTCTTTCTCTAGAGAAGAAGCCCCCTCTTACTCCTATTCCTTCAACTAATGAGGAACAAGAGTTGTTTTCTTGTTTATCATAAAAATGTGATTTTTTTGAAATATTTTGTAAGGGCCTCCATGCCCCTAATCTCATATAATATATATAGCTATTTGTTGATCTGATTTGTTCATTTGTTTCCCTTTATTGTTTTTTTTTTCACATTTTACTGATGTTTTTATGCTAATAACAAGCCCTAAAATTGGAAAGTAATACTACTATAAAGAACGTGAACTGATAATTTTCTAGGTTTTGGGTGAATAAAATTTATGTCAGTTATGGTTAAAACCCATTTAAAAATCAATGTTAACACCGATCATTGACATGTTTGATGTAATAACAAACATTTACACCAACCTTTAGGTATAACCGGTGTTAAGAGTCTACCCTAGCTACATAAGGGCTTTCTCGTGCTCAATTTGGTGACCTCAGAACACTCTCGTCTTGCGCGCTCTCTCCTCTTAACTTGTGGTGGGACGGTGTGGAGTGCTCACGAAGTTCTTTCCGTCACCATTACTATTGCTATTATATTCTCATCACAAGTAACATCGTTATCATTTTATTTCTCCCATGAGATATTCGACTAAGCCCTAATACTCGTACTCATCATTCTGTTCGAGATCTTCATCATCACCATTTATGGCATGGGGTTTTCTCCACGGACCACATGATACACTCCCTCTCAACCCAGGTAACTCATTCCTTCGTTCATTTTTGCCACTGACATTATTGTTTGTGCGTTTATTGCTGTTTATTGTTCTTTGTTAACTTGCTATTTGAGAGGGTTTGGGTGATTTGTATGAGTGTTGGATGTATATGGATTAAAATTTAATCACAAAGTGTGCTCATAGCAGATGTCCAATTACATCTGCGAAACCCAACACTCAAAAATCATTTAACCCATTTAGAGGTAGCAAAATAGAGTAACCAGGCAAAATTAATAAACTTTCAAAAGACAAATGTCATAATAACAACTAGTGAGTATAAGAAAAAATAATTAATTAAAAACATCCACTTTTAGACCAAAGGTCCAGGAAGTAGACCTTTTCTTTTATTTAAATTTCCAATAGTTACACTGATTGGTATTATAACTAGTGTTAAAAGCAATATTTTCTATACCGATTACCCTACCAGTGCAAAAAGCGGGGACTTTTAACATAAGTCGTATTGCCAGTGTCAAAGACCCATTCTAAACTATGTAAAAAACCTTTTTCTAGTATTGTATTTTTCATTTTTACATCTACAAATATCAAATAAAAAATGCTTTAGGCGAGAGAAGGAAAATACATAACCTATGAAGTATCTGCATATAAAATATAAAAACTTCAACAAGACGCTTCTTTTATGAGCTAAGAACATTATGATTCCTAGGAAAGAGAGCATGAATATATAGAACCTGTGAAAGGTGTGCAAATAGTGGAAGATGGCAAGAGAGAAGAGAGAGAAACAGTTAGCCATTGTTCGTTTATTATGGCCCCTGTTTCTTCTTCAATGACGGTTCCATTGTTGAAGATGCCCACAGCTAAAACAGAAGCAGCTAACCATTGTTCGTTTCCTATGATCTCTGTTTCTTCTTCAATGGCGCTTCCACTGTTGAAGTTGCTGATAACTAAAACAGAAGCAAAGAGGAAACAATACTTGTTGTGAAAGGCCATTTCCTTAGTACATGATTCTTTCAATTTCACATATGTTTGCCATTTATAGGCTTTATCTAGGCCTATATCGAGGGTCAAAAATATAGATATAAATAAAACGCATATCAATCATTTTCTTTGAGTAATAGGGCTTTAGAAATAATAATTTATAACCAAAAACAAATTTTAGAAATACTTTGGACGATTTCGAGGGGAAGAATTTTTGGATTTCTAAATTATAATTTTTTAATATAGCTTATATTTTTAGCCCTGATCTCTTTTTCAATAATTTCACTGCTTAACTTCTTTTAAAGAATACTGTTTTAGTCTTTATAATCTCACTTCTTGTTTAAACTAAATTTAAAATTACAAAAATTGTAATTAAGTTTATATTGCTCAAATTAATTTTAATTCAGTCTCTAATATTATTTTTTTTCAAGATGTTTTCATAAATGTGATATATATTTTATTACATATGTTTTGTGTAACTTTCTTTGATTAATAATTATGAATAATAAATGTATTCAGATAACACGTGATGATGTTATGCAAATAAAATATAGCAAACACTTTAAAAATTATATCATTAGGAAGTAAATTAATTAATTTATAAATTATAGATATTTAATCAAAATTTTAATATGCAAAAATGTAAATACTAAATAAAATTAAGGACTGAACGTAAAATTTTTCAACGTTTGTAGTAAAATATTACCAACTTCGCTAGTCATTCATTTAAACAAAATTTTTTTCATTGAGACATTTTTTAACAATTATTTGGTATATAATATTGCGGTCTGTCTCACAAAACTATAGTATAGCTGGATTCATATTAAAATTAAATAACTACTGTGTTTAAGTAGGGGTACTTTTTCTAACATAAATTTTTATATTCGTGATGTTTGAAACTTTTGAATTTTTTTTTCCTAACAACTTTTGATACCATTTAAAGGTTGCTTAATACATTCTATTCTATTATTCTATCAAGAGTTTTTCTGTTAGTGGTGATTACTTATTTATTCCATAAAATGATTATAAAGTAGTTATTCTCTGGACCTAAAATCACATATACGGATTCCATATAATGTACTATCTCATTAAGAGCTGGTTGACTAATATGAGTAGATTAAGAAAATTAGTTAAGTTATTTATTTGTAATAAATAGATGTTATCTTTTTTAAAGTAACCTTGCTAATCCATTGTCATTTGATGAAACATTTACTATATGCAACTACTACAATGACTACTTTGGAAAAAATGAATAAATATGAAAAATAAAGTAGATTGATGTCTTATATTTAAAATCAAATTAAAATTAAACTAGCCCTTATATTAAGGACCAACACATTTGATATTTATTATGGTTATTATGCATAAAGTGGTTGCTGACAGAAGATATTTATTATGATATATGATTTTATAAAGGGTTAAAGTGTAATTTTAACGAAAAAGTTTACTCTAAGGGGCATTGGGCACCATGAAGTTTACTTAGGTGCAAAAATATACTTGAAGTTGTAAAAATGGGGCATCCGGCACCACGCCATTAACATCTATTAGTTTACCGTTAGAGGGGCTCATGAAGTTAGTTTTAAGGTGTATTTTTAACAACAAAGTTTACATCAGGGGGCACTAGGCGCCATGAAGTTACTTGAGTGCAAAAATGTACATGAACTTTCTAAAAAAGAAAAAATAACAAAATTTTTCAACTCCCATAAATGTCCATTAATTTTATCCTTTTGGGTCCCATCAAATGCCATATTTTCTCTCCATAAATTTTCACTTCCAAGTTAATCTATCTTTCTCTTATCATAGTCAACACGCACACTTTTTCTATCATGTTGTTTTCTTAGCCTCCAGGCCCTCTATATGTATTTATGCAAAACGACACCTTTTCCTTCTAGAATATGAGATTCATTACTTGCACCCAAGTACTACTTCTAGTTCTTAATACAGGATGTAATAGACTAATTTGAGGAGATTAAAAAAATTAAATAAATTACTTTAAAGTATTATATTTATTATTTTTCTCCAAATTAATTTGTTTGGCTTATAAACTAATATAAAATCTAATGATGCATATAAATATTTTAGAGAGATCGCATACTATATGCTATATTTAAGTAATTGTTTTACTTTTTTAATTTTAAAAATTTTTTCCATTGTACTAAGAAGAAGAGGAAATAGGAATGAGTAAAAAGAAAACGTGATATTTAGTGGGATCCAAAAGAATAAAATTAATAGACATTTATAAGAGTTGAAGAATTTTGTTATTTTTTTTCCTTTTAGAAAGTTCATGTATATTTTTTCACCAAAGTAAACTTCATGATGCTTAGTACTCCTTGATATAAACTTTGTTGTTAAAAATGTACCTTAAAACTGACTTCGTGGGCCCCCTAATAGTAAACTAACGGACATTAATCGCAGGATCTCAGATGTCCCCTTTTGACAACTTCATATATATTTTTACACCCAAGTAAACTTTATGATACTCAGTGTCCCTTAATGTAAACTTTATTATTAAAATTGCACCTTACCCGTTTACAAAACATTATTAGTTATTATTTTCAAGAGAAAGGAAAATATTTATTTATACAAACAGATGATATTTTTTAAATCAACTGTTTCATAATTAATTAACTAATATTAATTTTTCCTATAACAAGACATGTGCAGCACACACTTGTTTTGTTTAAGTGGGTTGGCCTAAGGCAACTGTTTGGAATAGAGTATGGTCTTACATGTACACTTCAATTGATATCTTTGGATGATATTAACTATATTCTTTAGAATTGGACCAACCATTATTTCCACACAAATAATATCACTTTAAAAAGAAAATTGTGTTTGTTATTTATTAAGTTATCTTACTGTGGTAAATATTGTTAAATATTAATGCTGTAAGATTTATTATAATTTTGAAAATTTTGTTATTTTTCGCAAGTGTTGTTATAAAACTAAAGAAAGAATAGAGAATAAGAGAAGAGAATAAAGGAGAATAGAAGGTAGGAGCACTTCTCATTTCATTCAATGTGTTGAATATGTCACATCTCGAATTTTTGGCCTACTGAAATGGGCAGGCCACTAGACCTTTTTTAGGCAGAGGTCCCAAAGATTTCTTAGAAGGACAAGGGATTCCCAGAGACAAATCATAAAGAGAAAGTTTTCTGGGACTGAGAAAAGAGAAAGTTAGAGACTCTAGTGAAGTCTCGAGGCCCAAGAATGAGAAATAGAGATGAATGTAAGTCAATAGTTATGTTGGAGGTTTCAATGAAGTAAATTTTGATGTTAAGCCAAACTAGAGGCAAAATTGTAATTTTACAAAGTTTTGGGCTGGTAAGAGCAAAAATGAAAATTATACTAAAAAATCCCAGAAAAAGAGAAATGGTAGGTTAAGACCTGAACACCTCAAAAAAATTTCATAAAAATGGGAATAAGGTTTAGAGGCCTATATGAGGCTACAAATGACGAAAATGCCCCTAGAAGAAATTTGTGGAATTCCCAGGTTTTGACTGATTTTGAATAGTATTGAAAATGAATTATTTAAAGTATAAGGAGGCCTCATATAATTGGAAAGAAAATGGGAGAAAATACTTGAAGAATTATCACAGGTTTTAAAAATAATTCCGTCCCTAACAAGCAAAGAGGTTGGCTTAAATAGAATTTATATACTATCTGGGAAAAGTCAAAGTCAACAATCTAGGTGTTGACTTTTGACTTAAGAAAAATTAGAGGAATTTTCTTTGATGAATAAATAGTATTGGTACTCAGAGATAGATTATCACAGTTGTAGACCGGTAGAAAGAATTTGGTCAAGAACACTCTGAAATAAATATTATTAATTATTTTAATTATTTTAATGGAAGAACAAGGGAAGAGCATCACTCTCTCTTTGGACATGTTATATAATGCCATGTAAATTTATTTGAGGTGAGAAAATAGTATCATAACATGTCCTAGTGATTTCGGGTAAGTCAGGACCCGAAAAAGTACCATATACGGTGCAGAATGGCAAAATAGGTGGCGGAATACCTAAGGGTTGTATTTTGCACGAATTTTATATTAATTTTCACCCTATTTTAATGCCTTATTGATAAAGGAATATGAAGGAGACAAGTGTACGGTTAGATGGGAAAAGAAGGTATTACGTGTATGGTCGAATGCAAGACATGTGTACGGTCGGATTAAAAGCATATAGATGGATGATGTCATCATGATGAGGTAAGCATGATGTCATGGGACACCTGTCACCAGAAGATTAAAAGAGAAAATGAATGGTCCAGATCAAGCTGCATATTTTTAAGATCAACGTCTCAGATTCAGTTTTGTTTTCTATAAATACCCCCTCCCCTCCACTAATTTTCATGCAAGCCATGGAACCTATGGGGAAACTCTTACAAAATGGTTTCTAGAGAGAGAAAGAAGAGGGACAAAGAAAGGCCAAGTGGTTATCAAAATCATGTCCTAAGAACAAGAACCAGGTCTGGCCGAATTACTACTCAAGTTGCACAATCATGAAATTCAATGGATTTCAACATAAAACCACTTGATTCTTGTTCCTCTTAAGCCTTTAAACATTATTCTAACATCAATTTCATCTTTCCCTATTGTTAAGAATTTCATGCAGCACATCCCCCGAGGGTTCCAAGCTCCCAAAAATCATTAAAATCCATAACTAAGCTCAACAACGATAAAGGTAGTGGAAACTATATCAAAAATTATGGAATTGATAATGGAAATTTCATGCAGCACATCCCCCGAGGGTTCCAAGCTCCTAAAAATCATTAAAATTCATAACCAAGCTCAACAATGACAAAGGTAGTGGAAACTATATCAAAAATCATGAAATTCAACGGATTTCAACATAAAACCACTTGATTCTTGTTCCTCTTAAGCCTTTAAACATTATTCTAACATCAATTTCATCTTTCCCTATTGTTAAGAATTTCATGCAGCACATCCCCCGAGGGTTCCAAGCTCCCAAAAATCATTAGAATCCATAACCAAGCTTAACAACGACAAAGGTAGTGGAAACTATATCAAAAATCATGGAATTGATCATGGAAATTTTGGAAGATTGGGATTGATAATGGAAATTTTGAACCCTAAAGGCATACTATTCAGTCAAGCCTGGTTCATAGGAAAGGAGTTTGATTTTGATTATTTTGAACTTGGAAATAGATTCTACATGCAAAATTGTATGGGAATAGCGTGTGGAATTAATTTTAGAAAAATTGTAAATCAAGCTCAAAAGTTAGAAGCTAATATAGCTAAAAGAAAACAAAATATTGATATTATTGATTACCATGGCTCTAATGAATGAACAAAAATGATGTGTTGGTGCATATAGGGCCATGAGACATTAAGGAAAAGGAATGAAAAAGGTTTAGGAAGTAACCTTAATGGTTGGAAGCAAAAAAGAGCAAGTTGAAGAGTAAGAGAAAACTTATGATAGAAGGTAGCGAACTTACCTTTCTTGTGTGCTTGATGTGTATGTGTGTATGTGCTATTAATGCCATGATGTGACTAAGCTATGCTGCTGAATTATGATTGCCATGTTTATGTTAAGCATGCCTCGGCATTATGTTATGTGAATATGAATGAACTGGCTTACTTTCCATGGCATTTCACTTTGCATGAATGATAAAGTTATGTGTACAAAAACATGCCATACACTTGCATCCATCTTGCATGCATAAATGGTAATGTTTGCTACTGAGATTCTCTCAAATCTCACCCTCCCTTAACAAACCATACTAGGAGGAAAAGGATTAGAGAAGAAATCAGGAAGTTGAGTAAGAAAGAGAGGAAAAGAATTTAAGAAATGTATTACATTATGTTGTACACTTTATACACCAACGTATGTTGTCATTGTGCCAGTGATGATATGTGATGATAAATGATGATGTTGGCTTGTGTAATTAGCTATGATAATATATGGGAATGGTTGGTGTATGAATAGAATAGTATTGTGTATGGAAAGTCTTAATCATGAACTGTTAGTGCAAGTTGGGGGATAAGCTATCCCTAATTGAGCAACAAAACAGTGACAGAATAGAATTATGGCAAATGATTGATTCTACCCATGAAATTTCTCATGACTAAAGTACACATCTTGAGCTTTAAAAGAAGTGGTAGATCACTTAAAACAGAAGTTTGTGCTAAGAGTTATGATTGCTCAAAGTTAGACTAAAAATCTAAAATTTACAAGTAAATAGTAACCTGAGAACCAATCACAAAGTTCAATCTACGGGCTTATTTTGTGAATTGCTTGAACCATAATACTTCCAAACACGTACTCTAAGGGGTTAAAGAAAGGATGTTTCATTTTGGTATCAAAGCTTGGTTTTGACAATTGTTTAAACAGAATAGAGTTTTAGGTAAAAGCTCTGACAAGGGTTTAAGGGAGTATTGGTTCAAGAAAAGCCCGATATGAGTGAAATCTCCATCAAGGAAAGTGATGGGTTACTAGGATTGGTCCAACTAAAGTTATGAGATTGAGGTGATTCTCTAGGGTAAATGGACACAGAGAAGAAGTAAGGAATGACAAAAAGTAACCTAAGAGATAGGTTGTCACTCTTAAAAGACTCCCCCAAAAGGTAATGGCTAAGAGTACAGTAAACCTAATAGAGATAGAAGTCTATACCCTAATAGGGAAGCAGGATGACAATCTAAACCTTAAGTAATCGATGTAACCTCGATGGAGGCAAGGTAACAGGGCAAGTTGCTTAAGGTTTGTTCAAATCCTTGAATAGAGGTAGAAACTCCTGAGGGATAGTAAACTAAGAGGGACAGAGAATAGATAATATTGAATGAAGAATTGATGATGGGTTAGGTGCCTGACCTAGACACAACACAACAAGGTGATTGAAGATTAGCTGTGTGATATGAGCAAGGTATGGTAATCCATATCTAACCATAGGAATAATTGGTCAGAAAGTAAGGCAATTCAGGAAAAGTAAAGTCAGCCAGTGAAACATCCTGCCTTTAACCCCTTAGAGCACGCATTCGTAAGTATTACGATTCAAGTAGATCATGGCACAAGCCCGCAGATTTAAAATTTTAACACAATTACTCGGGTTACTAGTCACTATTAAATTTCCATATTACAGGTCCAACTTCAAAAATTCATAACTAATTCCATACAAATCGTATTGAGGTGATCTAAAATTTTGCTGAAAGCTATTTCGATACTCTTTGAGGAAAAAATATCCAATTAGACTTATCCTTGCCCAATTTATACAGTTAAATCAATAGATATTACTATTCATTTCAAAAATCTGGAACTTCCAGATTCTGTGCTTCAACTTTGGAAATTTGTATCTCCTTATGTACACATCCAATTGAGATGATATACCTCTCATTGTAAAGCTTGGGATGTTTACTATGAGTTTGTCAAATCTCGTGACTTGACTCATTTGTTTGGTAGGTCAAACTAGAGCTACAAACTCACTGCTCTAGGACATACGTTTTATCTCTTAACATCTCTTTACTTTAATTCTTTTTATTTCGTTCGCATATATAACATGGGCTTACTCTTTCCCATTCATGATCATACATTTCTATACATGCCAGAAGCATTATAATTAATTACATGGCATCATATGCATCCATAACATAAATTACATAATATGAGAATTACACAATGAATAATAATATCATTCATTGACATCAATAATTCTCCACTTTCTTCTCCTTGCTTCTCATGCCATTATTGCCCATCATTGATTGACCTATATTGTTGGTTAGGGAGGGGTGAGATTCAGGGGAATCTCAGTAGCAAACAATACTATATTAATCATGCTAGATGGATGCTAATGCACTACACGTAACTTGTTTATTCTCTTGTTAATTAGTGACATATTAGCATATTCAAAGCTAACTTCTTGATGCATGGCCATGGAGACATAATATACTCATCATGAATATTAATTACAACAGCTAAAACATGTCACAATAACATTCAATAACATGTACACGACAACACACAAGCATACAACATCAAGCAATGACAATAGGTAAGTTCACTACCTTGCACCTCAAGCTTTCCCCTTACTTTTCCTTTGACTCCCTTGACTTTCCAACCATGTGGGCATTCGGTCAACATCACTAAACATCCTCTTAGATGTTCCAAAGGTCCTAAACATAACCATAATGATCATACAATCCATTAGGACCACTAGATTACATAAAGTTCAAGACTATCTCTCTTGAACCTCAACCCTTTCTCTTAGTCTTAGGGTTTCCTTTCTAGCTTTTCTAACTTAAATCTCATCACTTCCCATCCTTATGATCCATTTCTTGTCAATTAGGACCACTTTAGATGGCCTTAGATTCAAGAATATCAAATCTGAAAATTTTGGTTTGCGGGTACTGTTCACGCAGAAACTCCAGAATTTTCGCTCAAATTTGAAAATTCATAATTAATCCTAAAAAACTTGAAACTGAGTGGTTCCAAGTCTTACTGAAAGCTCCTTAAGTTAAATTTAAAGGAAAAATACTTTCAAGAGCCAATTCTATGCCGAACAGTACCAGAATTGTACGGAACTCGAAACTCTTCCAAAAGTTCAACACTGTTTCCAGATTTCAAACCCTAAATTTGAAAAATCACCATAAATCGTACACATATCCAAATAAAGTGTTCTATCTATGGATTTAAATTTTACAGAGTGTACTTTAAGCATGACAAATTTTAGAATCAGATACGCACAGTAACTAATTCGAAATAGGCATAAAATCAGGTGCTATAACCATCACATACCTTGATCTTGAAGCTTGAACTTAGGTGGACTTTCTCTCACTAGAAATAGCTCTTTCTCTCTCTAAATGCAAGAGTGGCAGAGTTTTCCCTATGGATCCTTGCTTCACCAAAAAGTGAGGGGAGGGAGTGCCTATTTATAGCCAAAAATTTGGCTTGAATGGACCAAAATACCCTTGGTGGCTAATAGAAAAGGTAAAGGCAATCTTGGAATTTCAAGTTAACTTTTACATCATCTTCTTGCATCATGCTTACCTCAACCTTCAAGAAGATGCCAAGTGTCATAAAAGTGGTGGAGGAGATGCGAGATTAGATCCTAGCCGTTAGATCAAACTTAATTTCTCCAAATTTACTTGGCCCACGTTTCTCCGGCTTCCTTTATGGCCTTCCGGAGCTCAAAAAATTCTTCTATCTGCTCCATAAATTCTCTTTAATTCTAGAGAATATCTATAAATTTTATTAGGCCATAACACTTCCTTTAAACCTTGCATAAAAATTCATTTACCAAAATGCCCTTTTATCGGCAAAACCGGCTCTTTAATTTATTAAAGCCACTCCACTGGCCTTTTGGTTGCGGGACTAATTTTATAAATTAGTACAACCTTTCAACCATTTAACCTCATTTTGGTATACATTTTTGAGGTCTCTTGCTATTTTAAATAATTACCTCAAATGGTATACTTTTTACCGGTAATAACCTCATAAATTCCATTGAAGCTGCCTCAAGGGTATTTTGTCTTTTCTCTTCACAGAAGAGCCTTAGAATATTATTTCCTATTTTTTAGGATTTTCTTGGAATTATCTGTGTACTCTTCCATTTTTATCCCTGTTGGTCATAACTTTTTGAATTTACGATTTAGTCCCTGCTTGGACTTAGCTTCATATAATCCTCTCTTTGAGGCTTCTAGCTTAACCTTTGGCCTATATCTAGTCTCTTTTCTCTCTCTGGGCCTTCAAGACTTTACTGGAGCCTCTAACTTTGATTACACTTTAGCCCCTTAAAACTTTTACTTTGCAGTTTAGTCCCTGAAACTGCTTTCCCTTCCTTTCTCATCTTTAGAACTTCTGCTCAAAAGGGGTCTAGTAGCCTATTCAATCCAGGCTATTTCTGGTACTTCTAGGCTCAAAAGTTTGGATGTTACAGGCAGGATCCCTCTTGAGGATACAATTGAAGGGAAATAGATAAGCATGTGCAAGTTAATGGATGTATTAGGAACGAATAGGTCATGAGAGATGAAAAGGTTCTTGATGATACCTAAAGCCTAAGGGTGTTGGAGTATGTAATCTAGACACCTAGGCTAGTATGGAATTCGAGAAACGAAGTTCCCAATAAGGAATGGTATTATGTATGGAAAGTCTTAATCATGAACGGTTAGTGCAAGTTAGGGGATAAGCTATCCCTAATTAAGCAACAAAATAGTGATAGAGTAGAAGTATGGCAAATGACTGACTCTGCCCATGAAATTTGGCATGACTAAGGTACACATCCTAAGCTTTAAAACAAGTGATAGATCACTTAAAACATATGTGTGTGCTAAGGAGTTATGATTGTTCAAAATTGGATTAAAAATCTAAAATTTATCGGTAAACAGTAACCCGAGAACCAATCACAAAGTTCAATCCATGGGCTTGTTTTGTGAATTGCTTGAACCATAATGCTTTCGAATGCATACTCTGAGGCGTTAAAGGAAGAATATTTCATTCTGATATCAGAACAAAGGTTTTGGCGATTATTTAAACAGAATAGAAGTTTAGGTAAAAGCTCTGATAAAGGTTTAACGGAGTATTGGTTCAAGCAAAGCCCGATATAAGTGAAATCTCTATCAAGGAAAGTGATGGGTTACTAGGATTGGTCCAACTAAAGTTATAAGATTGAGGTGATTCTCCAGGGGAAATGGACATAGAGAAGAAGTAAGGAATGACAACATAATGATATAAGCCCTCTCCCGATGTCGTTTAAAGGTAGCAAGGACAGTAGAATCCTAAGGCAAGGCAGATTGGCATTGATATGAGAATAAGCTCATGAGCTCGATAAATAAGCAAGTTCTTAAGCTACCATCAGTACTTTAAAGTGGCTAAGCTTAAAGACAAAGTGGACATAGAAAAATAAGAACTCTAAAGTTGGCAAGAAGTATTAATTAAGGTCCGAGAAGACAACTTTGGTGTCTATGAATAGTCTTGGGGAATAATCTGTTAAGTTACCAATAGAGTGGAAACAAACTATCACTCAATCCCATGGTCAAATATCTCCTAAAGATCTTAATGTGGCAAATTGATGTTGCTGATGCTGCTGCTGCTAATATTCCAGGGTCATAATAGATCCTGAAGAGGCCTATAATAGAGCACAGTTGCTCCCAAGGTCATATTAGACCAAGCCTAAAGGAATTACATGTTAAGCTGAGAGGATGATGCCTCTCAAAGTATGGAAATGAGATGATATGCTGAGTCAAGAGAGTGATACCTCTCAAGACATGGGATATAGATGCCACGTTAGGTCATGAGGGTGATTCCTCTTGAGGCTTGATAACAGAATGACCAGGGATGATTTTAAGATATAGAAGCTGCTCTAATAGTTAACTAGTATTGAGAGAGTACCCTTGACTTTTTTATGGACACAATTGTTGTTAATTAGACCTCGAGCTATAAGTCTTGAACAGTATGCATTCAGGCAAGTTATATGTGAAATAAGAATGTGAAAGAAAGGAGACAGGCTTTTAAGTTAAAAATGAGAATGACAGAATATGTTGAAAAGACTGGATAAAGGCAGTGTTAAAGGAACTAGAAATGCCATGGTATAATAAAATACTATGAAGATGAGTATACTGCTATGGCATTATTATGAAAGAATGGGCCTAGAGTATAGTGAGAATGCAAGCAGTGATGACAAAACATGTAAAAGCAAAGGCCATGCTCATATAAATGATAGAAAAGTAAGAAAGGAAAAGCTATGTAAGCATGAATTCCAGGATTGAAACTTGGCAATGAGGTATAATGGAAAGTTAAAGAGGCCAAATTTGAGTATAAGTGGGGATATTCTCTTTAGTTGACCTCTTATTAAGGGTAAGGATAGACCCATAAATTTCAAGGACGAAATTTCTTTTGACAGGAGGAGAATTGTCACATCCCAAATTTTGAGCCTACTGAAATGGGCAGGCTACTCGACCCTTTTTAGGCAGAGGTCCCAGAGATTCTCTAGAAGGACAAAGGGATTCCTAGGGACTAAATCGCAAAGGGAAAGTTTTTAAGGACTAAGAAAAAAGAAAGTTAGAGACTCTAGTGAAGTCTTGAGGCCCAAGAATGAGAAATAGAGATGAATGTAAGCCAATAGTTATGTTGGAGGCTTCAATGAAGTGAATTTTGAGGTTAAGCCAAACAAAGGGCAAAATTGTAATTTTGCAAAGTTTTGGGCTCATAAGGGCAAAAATGGAAATTATGCCTGAAAATCCCAGAAAAAAGAAAATGGTAGGTTAAGACCTAAACACCTCAGAAAAATTCCAGAAAAATGGGAATAAGGTTTAGAGGCCTATATGAGGCTACAAATGACGAAAATGCCCCTAGAAGAAATTTGTGGAATTCCCAGGTTTTGACTGATTTTGAATAGTATTGAAAATGAATTATTTAAAGTATAAGGAGGCCTCATATAATTGGAAGAAAATGGGTGAAAATACTTGAGGAATTATCACAGATTTTAAAAATAATTCCGTCCCCAAAAAGCGAAGAGGTTGGCTTTAATAGAATTTAAAGCCTATTTATACACTATCCGGGGAAAGTCAAAGTCAACTATTTAGAGGTTGACTTTTGACTTAAGAAAAATCAGAAGAATTTCTTGTGATGAATAAATAGTATTGGTACCCAGAGATAGATTCTTGGAGTTGTGGACCGGTAGAAAGAATTCAGTCAAGATCACTCCAAAATAGATATTATTAATTATTTTAATGGAAGAACAAGGGAAGAGTATCACTCTCTCTTTGGGCATGTTATATAATGTCATGTAAATTTATTTGAGGTGAGAAAATAGTGCCAGAACATGTCTTAGTGGTTCCGAGTAAGTCAGGACCCGAAAAAGTACCCTATACAGTGTAGATGGCAAAATAGGTGGCGGAATACCTAAGGGTTGTATTTTGCATGAATTTTATATTAATTTTCTTCCTATTTTGATGCCTTAATAATGAAGGAATATGGAGGATACAAGTGTACGATTAGATGGGAAAAGAAGGTATTACGTGTACGGTTGGATGCAAGATACATGTACAGTCAAATTAAAAGCATGTGAATTGATGATGTAAGCATGATGTCATCATGATGAGGTAAGTATGATGTCATGAGACACTTGTCACTACAAGATTAAAAGAGAAAATAGACAGTCCAGATCAAGCCACATATTTTTAAGATCAACGGCCCAAATTCAGTCTTGTTTTCTACAAATACCCCCTCCCCTCATTTTCGTGCAAGCCATGGAACCTGATGATTGATTCTATGCTCCACATCTGTTGTATAAATACTAAGAATCATCACCTCTTTTGTTAATTCATTTATATTTACTTGAAGAAGAAAACTTACTTGTGCGATAGGACTTCTGCAGATTACAAAGCATAATGGTTACATTATAGCCCTTAACCTACTGTGTCAAAAGCATTAATGGTGAACAACCGTTGTAACTGCCAAACACATGTAAGCAATCTCCAACGGCTAGAAGCTCTTCAGTCTAACGGATAACTGAAATACTCCAACTATAAATGGTGCGAAGAGCATTGAATGAAGTATTAAATACACGAGCTACCATCTACTGAAATTTATTATTGCATTTAACACTCTATTTTACTGAACATTAGTGTTTATCACTTATATACTCTATGAGAGAGTTTGTTATATCATTTTACTCAAATTCTATGAGTAGCTCAAGAGTGTGGACTCTTGAGGGGATTGTAACCTTACGAGTAGTAAGGAGGAGTGATTAAGAGATTTAATTGCTGTACTGAGGCACTAAGAGCCCGTTTAATCTTGGGGATATAGTGGAAATCTGAGAGGCGCTCTGAGGACTGGATGTATGGTTGAGACCAAATTAGTATAAACTCCTGTGTCTTCATTATTTGGTGAAACCTTCCAAACTCATCTCCATTGTTTTATCTGTTCAGTTATTTTAATTAGTTATATTTTTATACATCACCCAATTCACCCCCTCTTAGGTGAAGCTGCCACTAACATTTGGTACTAGAGTAGGTCTATTCATTTAAGACTTAACCATCCAAAGAGAGATCCAATGACAGGTTTTAGAGATAGTGTGCTATCTGAAGGATGCTCAACATCAAAATCACCAAGCTTGAATAGAGAAAACTCTACATTCTGGAAGATGAGGATGAAGATTTTCATCAAAGCAACTGAATATGGTTTATGGGATGTGATCGAGCATGGGAACTATATTCCAAAGAAAACCATTGACAACCAACAAATTCCTAAAAGCCTGAGGGAGTTTGACAAAAAAGATAAAAAGCTCCTTCTGTTGAATGACAAAGCAATCAACATACTGACCTATGCATTGAGCCAAAAGGAATACTTTCGAGTTTCAAGCTTGGAAATAGCAAAGGAGATGTGGGAATCACTCAAAATTACTCATGAGGGAACAACCAGCGTAAAACACAATAGAATCAACACTCTCACCATAGAATTCAAATTATTCAGAATAAAGGATGGAGAGAGCATTCGAGATATAGAAGTAAGATTTTGACATCTCATTAATCACCTTACTGCACCTGGCAAGAAGTATAGTCAAGAAGATCAAGTGAGGAAAATACTGAGTGGTCTCATAAAGGAATTGGCTCCGTTACTGCACTATTCAGAAGCTTGGCAGAATATGAGAGCAAGCAGAAATACAAGAAGGAGATGAATGAGAAGAATCATAAAGGTATTGCTTTCAAGACTTAAGAGAGTGAAAATGATGATAAAGAGGATCTGGAGGACAAGGAAATGGGTCTCACAGTCATAAGATTCAAAAATTTCTATAGGAATAAAGCCAGAAGAAGATTCCAATCAAAACGTAAAGCCTCCCCATCTCAAATTAAGTCCAAAGATATAATAATATGCTTTGAATGCAAAAAGTCAAGCCATATTAAAGCAGATTGTCCACAACTATCCTAGTCGAAAGACAAAGATAAGAAAAACAAAAAGATTTAGAAAGAAGAAAGCCTTCATCACTTTAATCTGGGGAGAGAGCTCATCTGAAGATGATGACAGTGACGATGAGGAAACTGCCAATATCTGTCTTATGGTACAAGAGGATGGAGATTCAAAGACTGATGAGGTAATCATTTCTGAACCTTCTTATGATGAATTGCAATCTAAATATAATGCCTTGCATTCAGAGTTAGTTAGAATAGCCAACGAGTTGGTAAGCTCTAAAAAGAAAATCAAGAGTTTAGAAGAACAACTCACGCAGGAAAAAGATAGCTAACCAGTCTATACTGAATATGAGTAGAACAAAAAGAGAAACTAACAACTCACAAACACTCTAGAAAAATTCACAAAGGGCAATGAAATGCTCAAAGTGATACTGGGAATCCAACGGTGTACAATGGACAAATCTAGAATAGGATACAATCCTACTCAGGATAAAAGTAAGGGGAAGAAGAAAAGTGGTGAAAGATCATATTTAACGTTCTTTAGAAATTTTGTTCATTCTTCTAATCCTTTTGCATTGTGTTCTTATTGCAACCATAAGGGTCATACAACATCTTCTTGTTATCACAAGAAGAAAGGAACCTACGGAACACTAAAATGGATACCCAAAGATACATATATACCATAAACAAATCAAACTAACTAGAAAGGACCTAAGAAGGTATGGGTACCTAAAACATGATTTCTCTGTTGCAGGCATGTCTTAAAGCATCTAGAATAAATAAGTGGTACATCGACAACGGATGCTCCAAACACATGACAGGTGATACTGACAAATTCTCATCACTCAAACCTAAAGAAGGTGGCAAAGTGAACTTTTGTGGAAATCAATTTGGAAGAATTACTGGAATCGGAGAAATAGGAAGTAACAAAGGAATGAAAGTCGAAGACGTGTACTACGTCAAAGGTTTATGTCACAACCTACTCAGTGTCAGTCAGAGTACCAACAAGAACAACTGGGTGAGCTTCAATTCAGAAGAATGCCTAATCATCAGCAAAGATGACTTGCCAGTCAAAAAGGAAAAATTAAATGTAGAGCTCAAAGATCTAAGGTCATCAACAAAGATGACTTGCCGGTCAAAAAGAAAGAATTAAATGTAAAGCTCAGAGCTCCAAGGGAAAGTAACTACTATACTATTCAAATTGATTCTAAACTCTCTAAAAACTAATTTGTTAGTAAAAATAAAGAAAGTTGGCTTTGGCATAAATGTCTTGCTCATGTTAATATGAATCAACTTTTAAAATTAACAAAAAGGGATTTAGTTATTGGTTTACCTCAAATTTAATTTGAACATGACATTATCTGTGATGCTTATCAAAAGGATAAACAAACAAAGGCCTCATTTAAATCAAAGAATACAGTCTCAACTGAGAGACCACTCTAATTGCTTCATATGGATTTAGTTGGTTCATCAAGAGTCAAGAGTTTCAGTGGAAACTTATATACTCTTGTGATAGTTGATGGCTATTTAAGATTTACTTAGACTTTGTTTCTTTCCTCTAAAGATGAGATATTTAGTGCATTCATTGTTTTTACTAAAAAGGTCTAAAATGAGAAAGGTATTTCTATTATGTCAATCATGACCGATCATGAAGGAGAATTCAAGAACAATGAATTCATTGACTATTTTGACGAGCATGGAATTGACCACAACTTCTCAATAGAATGGAGTTGTGAAGAGAAAGAGCAGGGTGCTCAAGGAGATGGACAGAGCAATGTTGAATGAAAAAGGAATCTCTCAAGTGTTCTGGGCAAAAGCCATGAGTACAGCTTGTTACATCTCCAATGGAGCATATATCAGAACGCTACTCGAGAAGACACCATACAAACTTTACAAAGGAAGAAAGTTGAATTTGGCTCATCTAAAGATCTTCAGAAGCAAATGCTATATCCATAACAACAACAAAGAAAATCTTGGTAAATTTGATCCTAAAGCTGATGAAGGTTTATTTTTGGGATATTCTAACCGTAGTAAAGTGTATAGATTTCTTAACAAAAGAAGTTTTACTATTGAAGAATTAATTAATGTTATGTTTGCTGAAACTGAGTTGATTTTGAAACCTCTAGATGGTGACACTGAAATTGTTCAAAGTTTTGAAAAACTAAGTCTAAAACAAGTCTTCAAACAAAATTTCTTTTGAAGAAAATATTGAAAATAAAGATGATTCAAATGAAACATTTTCTCAAAGGCTTGGAGACATAAACATTCATCTCAAACAGTGAACCAACCAGTGTTGATGAAGCTCTATATGATAAATTCTGGATAACAACAATGCAGGAAGAGCTTAACCAATTTGAGAGAAATCAAGTTTGGGACTTGGTACCTCGACCTAATGACCATCCAGTCATAGGCACCAAATGGGTATTCAAGAATAAGCTCAATGAATCTGCACAAATCATCAGAAACAAAGCAAGACTAGTAGCAAAAGGATATAATTAGGAAGAAGATATTGATTACGAGGAAACATATGCTCTAATAGCTAGATTGGAAGCCATACGAGTACTCTTAGCCTTTTCCTGCATAAAAGATTTTAAACTGTATCAAATGGATGTTAAAAGTACATTTTTGAATGATTACATTATGAAAGAAGTTTTCATTAAACAACCCCCTAGTTTTAAAGACCCAAATCTTCCCAATCATGTCTACAAATTGGAAAAGGCTTTATATGGTTTAAAACAAGAGCCTAGAGCTTGGCACGAATGACATAGCACTTTTCTGATAGAAAAGAGCTTTGAAAGAGGCAAAGCAGATGCAACACTCTTTATCAAAAGAAACAAGAAAGAATTGTTAATTGTTCAAATCTATATAGATGATATTATATTTGGTGCTACTAACAAAGATCTTTGCCAAGAGTTTGCTAAGTTAATGCAGGGTGAATTTGAGATGTCAATGATAGGAGAATTGAATTTCTTCCTAGGATTGGAAATCAAACAGAAGAAAAATAGAATATCCGTATCTCAGATAAAGTATCTCAAGGAACTTCTGAAGAAATATGGTCTGGAGCAAGCCAAGAGTATGAATACACCTATGAGCTCGACCATATCTTTGGACACAGACAAAAAAAAGCAAAGATGTGAATTTGACCAAGTATAGAATAGTTAGCTCACTACTCTACCTCACGGCAAGAAGACCAGACATTCAATTTAGCATGGGAATGTGTGCCAGATATCAATCAGCTCCCAAGGAATCACATAAAGAAACTATCAAGAGAATCCTTAGATATCCTGTTAGAACACCAAGTTTGGGAATATAGTATCCAAAGAAAGGAGTAGAATATCTAATGGGATACTCAGATGTTGATCATGAAGGATACAAGACAGACAAAAAAAGCACCAGTAGATAATGCTAATTCCTGGGAGGCTATCTTGTTTCGTGGTCTAGTAAGAAACAAAACACTATGGCTATATCCTCTATAGAATCAGAATACGTTGCCACTGCTAGCTGTTGTGCTCAAATTCTATGGTTAAAAACAGCAATTATAAGAGTTGGGAATTAAGTTGAAAGAGATTCTAATCCTGTGTGACAACATTTGCACAATCAAATGATCAAAGAATCTAGTCCATCATGCCTGAACCAAGCATACTGATGTTCAACATCACTTCATTCAGGATCATGTACAAAAAGAAAGATGTGAAGGGAGAATTCATTCCCACTGAGTATCAAAGAGCAGACATCTTCACAAAGCCTCTCAATCAACAGAAGTTCAATTACTTAAGACAAGAATTGGGAATAGTAAATCCCAATGAGTTGTAGGAAGTTCTATACTACATCTTCATTTTAAGTATTTATATTTAATGCTTTGATGATTAGAAAGCTAACTTAAGCATCGAAGTGAATAGAAATTTGTTTTGCAGGAAACTCTATTTTGATGCTAAAAAATAAAGGTTAACAGAAAAGGAAATGCTCGATAAAAGCGTCGATAATTATGCCTCAAAGATGACTCAATTTATCGATCACCTGATCGATAATTGCAAGTTATTGATCAACTTATCTATTAACTAGAGCACATGGAATTAGGATGGAAATGACAAGGAGCAAAATTATGGATAACTTGATCGATAATTAAATTATCAAAGACATAATCAATCAATAGTAAGAGGAGTTCAATGAGAAAGCAAAAAAGGGGTAAGTTTTATCGATCACTTGATTAAACAATGATTAGTTGCTCACATGATCGATAAACTTAGACAAGTTATGATGTTTTACTGCAAAATTATCGATGACATGTTTGATCACTACTTGTTTGATAATATGATCAATAAATTAATCATTGTGTTCTTGCTTGTTTTTCATATTTATCGATCAGTTGATCGTTCATAACTTGATTGATCATTCTTGGCTTTTTTAATGTTCAGAATTTGAAACTCCCTCATCAGTTTTAGAACCCTAACTTGATAACCATCATCCCTGCTTCTCAGCAACAGTCAAAATCTCACTATTACATTAAATTTCTCACTGTTCATCACTTAAAAACACTTCCTAAATCTTTTCATTCATTCCAAAACCCACTAATCTCTCATATCACCGAACATTGCACAAAAATTTCCTTTTGCACTGAAATGGTAAGGGTGAAGCAACCAGGGTCTAGCTAAGAAGAAATAACCGGGAAGAGAGCTTCTTTTACAGATAAAAATCCCTCTACTGTCAAGACAAAATATAGATCGAAGGTTCAACAAGATAAGCCTACAAGAAGTGGAACTCTAAAGATTAGAGAAAGTCAAGAACGGAGTTCCTCTTAACTGACACCGAGCAAAAGGCAAACACAATCTAAGTCTAAACTGCCTATAGCGTCTAAAGGTTTGGAAACTAAATATGATAAAGAGGTCTTAGTTTAGAAAACTGTGGATATGACATTAAACATCTCAGTTCCCAAGCAACCAAGGCAGAAAAAGCAAAAAACTAGTGAAAGAGCATCCCACCAAACTCCTGTTTAAGGTATTCCGTCTTAATCAACTACCAAGTTATTAGTTGGACATATAGATCAGGATGTGAGTATAGTCAAGTTTAAAGCTGACTTTGCCACTCAAAAGTTCTGTCCAGTGGTCTCTGTAGATTTTAAAAGCTTGAAAAATAATGAGAAAACCCAGTTGGATTTAACTGATACTTTAAATACTACACAAACTGGCTAAGTATTAGAGAGGACTATTGCCCTAAAGTTGTAGGAGATTTTACTGTAACATGGAATCCATAGAAGAATATGATGAACAGGATAATTTAGTGAAGAACTGACTGATCACCAAACTCATAGGTGGTACCATCACTCTAACCTATACAAAGATAAATGAGCTCTTGGGAACTCAAGAACATGTCAAAGGACCTGACGTGAATGATATAAAGGCTTATAAGATTCTGATGTAGAGTGACACTTATCCTGGAGAATTGAGCTTCTCTCCAAAACAAATATGTGATTATTATTGAATAATCCACTACATATACTCTAGGAGCATGGTGAACAAGTCTAGGAGTGTCTCTCATCTAAATCAAGATGATTACATCTTACTAGTAAGAATTATCAGTGGAAAGAAGACTAACATTAGAGCTTTAATTTATAGTGAAATAAAGAATTTCACTCTCCATAAGTCCAAATCTACCCCTATTCCCTATCCTTAATTAGTCCCATACTTCCTCCAAGTGCATAACATAGCACACTTGGAGCCTGGAGAAGTCAAAGAAAAAGTTCCCATCTTTAGAATCAATCAATTAAACAAAATTAGGATTCCAATGCCCTTCCGGCCTTCACAAAAACTAGCAATCAAAGGGAAAGGAAAATAGCTAGTAGCCAGTACTTCATGTTAGTGGTAGTCTCACCCAAGAGGGGGTGAATTGGGTGAATTATAAAAATTTTGTGAAATTAAAACAATAAACTAACAAAAAGAGAGAGTGTGAGTTAGAGAGATTTCACCATAGAAAAGTGGACACAGAATTTATAATGGTTCGGTCTCAACCACTTGACTTATGTCCAGTCCTCAGAACACCTCTGAGTATTTCACTATGTTCCAAGATTGATCGGGTTCTCGGTACCGCAGTACAGTAATTGATACTCTCAATAACTCCCCCTTACTACCCGTAAGGTTACAATCCCACCTTGAGTTTCACACAGAACGTGATTAGTGATGATGGATATAACCTCTCTTACAGAGTGAATAAATGATAATCACTAAAGCTCGGTGTATGGAAGAACAGAGTATTGAATGTAACAGTAAATAATCAAGAGAGGGTAGCTCGCGTATTCAATCTGTTCATTTAATGCTTCTTCACACCTTTTATAGTTGAGGTAGTTTAGTAACCGTTGGACGGAAGAGCTTCTAGCCGTTGAGAGTCAGGTTGCGTGTTTTCCTAGTTGTAACGGTTTTCGCCATTAATGCTTCTGACAAGGTAGGTTACAGGCTACTTAGATAACCGTTGGAGAGCCATTGGGTTTTTCTTCATAACCTGCAATAATACATTAATTCAATAAGTTTTTCTTTGTAGAGTAAGATCAAAAAAGCAAGACCGAACAAATGAGAAAATGAACATTCATAGTTTACAAGTAGAATCAATTAGTTGTTAAATGTGTTGAGCAATAACTAGACATGCTTGATCTAAGTACTGATCGATTACTGGTTGATCGATCAGGTTATCGATTATTCAGAGTAAGAGCTTTTGAAACAGATAACTAAATTTATCGATCAAGTGATGGATTAATGATTTATCGATCAAGTGATCGATAAAATGAGACAGTGACTTTATATTGGTATGCAGAAAAAGAAGATCAGGGTCGCTTTTGATTTTGAATCTCTTTAAATAGAGAATTAGGACAAACATGAAGGCTGAGAAAAGCTCGAATGGAATAGATGATAAATTTTGAGAGACATCATGACTAATTGAAGTTTAAACTGAAATTGCTCCATGATCAGACAAGTGATCGAACACTTTTTGATTGATCAAGTTATCGATAAACAAAGTGTTATAGAACATAATTTAAAGCAATAATTTCTGAACACATTATCAATAAATAGATGATGAATAACCTTATTGATAAACAATAAGCAAAAGTATATTCAGTGAAAACACAGGCTATGTAGGTTAATCGAATAGGTGATCGATTAATGAACAATCGATCATGTGATCGATAAAGAGGTTTATTCTTGTAAAGTCAAAGAACTAATTTATCGATCACGTTATGTGAAAAACAAGGTAGTCATGTAAGAACGATAATCGGTCATATTATCGATAATCTGATTATCGATCCAGTGATCGAAGAACCATAAACTAAGAGCGATGTACATGTGATCAATAATTTACTGATCGATCAGATGATCAATAAGCTACTGAAATAAGTACCTGCATGAGAGTGTTATGAAGCAATGTTTGATCATATTATCGATAAGTGACTGATCGATAAAATGATCGATAAATTGTGACTAAGGCAAAACATAGAATGAGTAAAGCGCATTACCATTTATCTGTCTTCTCATCGATAATCTCTTTATCGATCATGTTATTGATAAATGCCTATTAGATTTGTATCCTTTTATCTGGCTAATGTTCGATCATCTTGATTATCGATCAAGTGATCGATAATTTACTCCAGACTTTTATACATAACTAAGTTAACAATGATCGATCAATTGATCAATCAACACATTATCTAACAAGTTATCGATCAAGGTTTCTGCTAAGTTACCTGATTGTACAGAGATATTATCTATCAGCTTATTGATAAGTCCTTGATCGATCATCTGATCGATCAACATACTGAAACACAAATTTCTTACTTTGTTATCATCAAAACCTTAATCCTAACACTTCAGGGGTCAAGATGAAGCTTAATCTTCTGCAGAGCCCTCTCGATCCTCTGGCCCTTCATTTTATGGCAACACCATCTAAGAGATGTTCCACACTGAACTGCAAGAATTTAAGAAAACAGTGTATGCCACTGCCCAAGATTACAGAGAGATTTCTAACAAGAAATTTGAGGGGTTGTACACAGTTCTAGACCTTTATCGATAGGCCATGGCAGTATTAGAAAAGGAGGTATCTCTAAGGTTTGATTCTACGGAGAAGGAAATTAAGGATCTTAAAGGCTTGGTCACCTCACTTTATGCCAATTTCTTAGCTCCTAGCACCTCATTCAGTTTTGAAGATCTTCTTTCCCATCCATCATCCCCTCTACACATTGAACCTATAAAACCCACACCAATTACCTTTGGCTCTGTAACATCCAGACTTTTAGGCCTAGAAGTTCCAGAAATAGCCTAAATTAAATAGGTTACCAGACCCCTGTGAGCAGAAGTCCCAAAGATGAAAAAGGAAGTTAAAGCAGTTTCAGGGACTAAACTGCAAAGTAAAAGTTTTCAGGGGCTCGGGTATAATTAAGGTTAGAGGCTCCAGTAAAGTCTCGAAGGCCCAAAAAGAGAAAAGAGACTAGATACAGGCCAAAGGTTAAGCTAGAAGCCTCAAAGAGAGGATTATATGAAGCTAAGTCCAAGAAGGGACTAAACTGTAAATTTAGAAAGTTATGACCAACAGGGGTAAAAATGGAAGAGTACGCAGAGAATTCCAAGAAAATCCTAGAAAATGGGAAATAATATTCTAAGGCTCTTCTATGAAGAGAAAAGATGAAAATACCCCTGAGGCAGCTTAAATGGAATTTATGAGGTTGTGACCAGTAAAAAGTATACCGTTTGAGGTAATTATTTGAAATAGTAAGAGACCTCAAAAGTGTATACAAAAATGAGGTTAAAGGGTTGAAAGGTTGTACTAATTTATAAAATTAGTCCCGCAACCAAAAGGCCAGTAGAGTGGCTTTAAGAAATTAAAGAGCCGGTTTTGCCGATAAAAGGGTATTTTAGTAAATGCATTTTATGCAAGGCTTAAAGGAAGTGTTATGGCCTAAGAAAATTCATAGATACTCTCTAAAATTAAAGAGAATTTATGGATCTAACAGAAAATAATTACAAAGGCCAGAGCACTGTAATTAGAGAAAAGAAGTTAAACCCGGAGTAAAAGTGCACCGATAAAGTATTAATCAGAGTCTTGCACTTTACTTGGGCCACAAGTCGCCACTTGTCAAGCCTTTAATGGATGGTAATTAAAGCTTTCCAAGTGTCAAGCTACCAATGGAGAGGATCTTGACTTTGGAATTTAATTACATTATGATTTAAGTTAATTAAGAGAGAGGATTAAGATTAAGTAGGCTAATGACACTTGGCATAACATTAATGATGGTTGGTGGGATATTTTGAACACATTAATGAGCTCATCTCTCCCCTAAATCAGATGGCAATTTCGTGCAAGGCATGAAGAGAGGGAAAAAGAGAGAGTTTTGAGGGAAAACCAAGAGAAAGGCATCAACTTTGGTCATACAATCAAGGTTCAAGGTGAGTTCTTGGCTCTAGATGTGTTCTTGCCTTGGTTTCTTTCTCTTTTATGGTTGAAAATATGTCTTCTCTCCCTTTTGATGGCTGGTCGAAATGGTTGATGAGTGGGGAAGGGAGTTTGGTTGTTAGACCTTGCTAGAACACCTCAAAATGGTAGATCCAAGTGGATCTATGTGAAAATTGGAAGAATTACGTGCTGATTTGATGGCTTTTTCGAATTAGTTACTGTTCATATCTGGTTCTGAAATTTGGCATGCTTAAAGTACACTCTATGAGCTTTAAATCCATGGGTAGAACACTTCATTTGGATATGTGTACGATTTATGGTGATTTTTCAAAGTTAGGGTTTGAAATCTGGAAACAGTGTTAAGCTTTTGGAAGGGTGTCGAGTTCCGTACACTTCTGGTACTGTTCAGCGTAGAATTAGTTCCTGAAAATATTTTTCCTTTAAATTTAACTTAATTAGCTTTCAGTAAGACTTGGAAACACTCAATTTGGATTTTTCTATATTTAATTATGAATTTTGAAAGTTGATCAAAAATTCTGGAGATTCTGCGTGAACAGTACCGCGAACCAAAATTTCCAGATTTGGTATTCTTGAATCTAAAGCCATCTAAAGTGGTCCTAATTGATAGGAAATAGATCATAAGGATGTAAAATGATAAGATTTATATTAGAAAAGTTAGAAAGAAAACCCTAAGACTAAGAGAAAGGGGTTGAGGTTCAAGAAAGCTAGTCTTGAACTTTATGTAATCTAATGGTCCTAATGGATTGTGTCATCATTATGGTTATGTTTAGGACCTTTGGAACATCCAAGAGGATATTTAGTGATGTTGACCGAATGCCCACATGGTTGGAAAGTCAAGGGAGTCAAAGAAAAAGTAAGAGGAAAGCTTGAGGTGCAAGGTAGTGAACTTACCCTTTATGTGCTTGACATGGTATGCTTATGTGTTGGTTTGTATTTGTTGTTTGAATGATGTTGTGACATGATGATTGTTGCTAGAAATGCTGTTTTTAATATGTTTCCATGGCCATGCATTTTTATACCAAGCATAAAGCAGATGGCATGTCACTAGGTAACTTAAGTTTATGAAAAACTACATACCATACACTAGCATCCATCTTGTGCATGTATGTGGTAATGTTTGCTACTGAGATTCCCCCGAATCTCACCCCCTCCCTAACCAACCATTTAGGTCAATCAATGATGGGCACTAAGGGCATGAGAAGCAAGGAGAAGAAGTGGAGAATTATTAATGCTAATGATTGATATTATTATTCAATGTATAATTCTCCTATGCTGTAAATTATGTTATGAATGCCATTACTTCAATGTATATGCTTAGGATGTTTATGGCATGAATGAAAGTATATGAGTATGAATGAGAAAGATTAAGCCCATGCTATGTATGTCAAAGAAATAAAAAGAATTAAAGTAAGGAGATATTAAAGGATAAAACGTAGGTCCTGAAGCAGTTAGTGTTGAGCTTCAGTTTGACCTACCAAATGAATGAGTTAAATCACGAGATTTGGTAGACCTATAGTGCACATCCCAAGCTTCAAAATGAGTGGTAAATCACCTCATTTGGATGTGTATACGAAGAGATATGAATTTTCAAAGTTAAGGCGCAGAATCTGGAAAGTCCAGATTTTACCAAATGAATAGTAATTTTTAATCCAATAAACTGTACATTTTCAGTGAGGATGAGTTCATTTGAATATTTTTCCCTCAAAGAGCATTGAAAGAGCTTTCCGTAGAATTTTGGAACACCTCCATACGATTTTTCTAGAATTAGTTATGATTTTTCAAAGTTGGACCTGTAATCTGAAAACTGGACAGTGAACAGTAATTTTCCGAAAATTAACGTCCAAATTGAAATTTTTAAGCTTAAGACCATCCAAAGTGGTCTGGAATGGTTCTAAATGAATGCTAAGGTATTATATAAGTAAGGTGTGACAGGCACCACAACTTCTGCCACTCCAACCATTCCTTCTTTTACCTCACTTGCCATTATTCTAGTACCTCCACCCTAGCCTCAACCCTTACCTCCTATCTCTTAAGCTCTCTCTCCTATTTCACAGCTTCCTCCTCTTCTTATCCCTTTTACCTTAACTTCATTTTCTTCTCCTTCCACTTCCTCTATTGATGCTGACCAAAAAAGGGAGAAGAATTCTGATGATTTAGAATAGATTTAATCTCTGTATTTCTGTTTTAATTCGTTGTTTTCAAAGCTTGTATACTGAATTTGTTGAATTCTGATTGAGTTTGTTCAGTTCTATTTATATGAATTTTAGTTTACCTAAAGATTATCATTTTCTCACAATTCATGTTCATTGTCAAATTATAACCGTTAAATTCTCAGTTTTTGAATCTTGCAAACTTACTCTAACTAATTACTTAGATTATTATTTCTTAAATGTTCAATATCTTCTTATGTTTTGTCATCATTAAAAGGGGGAGAATGTTGGGTTTAAGTGTTTTGATGATAACAAAGTGAGTTTTTAGTCTCTCTGCATAATTCATTATTTAGTTAATCGATCAAATTTTCGATCAATAGTTAATCAAACATATGTCAGATAACTGTTAGTTCTTTTTGAATATTGTTGTTAGATAAACGTGTTGATCGATCATGTAATCGATCATTGATAACACTGGGTGAATATGCGATGCTTCACGAGGTTATCGATCATTGGATCGATAAATGGTTAGTTGATAAGTTGTTACGAAAAAGGTATGAACTTTCTAAAGAATTATTGATGACCTTGTCAATCAAGTCATAATCAATAATGACTCAGATAATTTGGCAAGCCTCCTTTATTCAATTAACTGTGTTAAATAGTTTATGTATTATCTTTCATATCATCGACCAGTTCTTTATCGATAACTTGTTCGAACATAGGGTGTCAAATCACTTCTGTTAATCAATAATATGTTCTGTCAAATTCTCCTTTGTTATATTATAATATAAGCTCTTCACAATCTTTGATCAATCAAGTAATCGATCATTCATTTATCGATAATATGATTGATCATCATCAGATCCTTCTGCATCATTTTCATATAACTTATTTGATCAAAGCATTATTCTACCACTTTCTAAACTTCTGTAGTTATTAATCAATCACTTAATCGATTAATTATTAATCGATTAAATATCAACTTATCTTTGTGTATAATTGACAAAATATTCTTTGAACTGCTTTTCAGATCATTTGCTCGATTAATCTCTTATTGATGATGTGTTCAATCATCCTACTTTGATATAGTGTTGACAATAGCTTAGTTTTATCAATAAGTTGTTCGATCACACGATTATGGATCATCTGATTGATCAATACACCACTTCTTTACTTCAAAACTATTATTCGTGATCTTTCATAAAACATATTTTCATTTTGTCTTTAAATTTTTCCTAGCCTTCCTTAATTATATTATTCTCTTTTTAAAGATACAAAGGCATGCAAATTTGGAAGAAATTAGCCTTGCACAAAATACATAAGTATTTCGCTTGCTAAGAATGCTTTGTTTGTATTTCATCATTTATCAATCACTTGTTCTATTATTGTTTGACCTATAATTTACTTGATAAATGTATACATCTGTTAAGTCCATTTCTCTAGTAATTAATCAATAATATGATCGATCAAGGGATTATCGATCAAGATATCAATCAAGTAAGTGCCTTTTTATTTTTGAGAAACTGATGATTGATTCTATGCTCCACATCTATTGTATAAATACTAAGAATCATCACCTCTTTTGTTAATTCATTTATATTTACTTGAAGAAGAAAACATACTTGTGCGATAAGACTTCTGCAGATTACGAAGCATAATGGTTACATTATAGCCCTTAACCTACTATGTCAAAAGCATTAATGGTGAACAACCGTTGTAACTGCCAAACACATGTAAGCAATCCTCCAATGGCTAGAAGCTCTTCAGTTTAACGAGTAACTGAAATACTCCAACTATAAATGGTGCTAAGAGTATTGAATGAAGTATTGAATACACGAGCTACCATCTGCTGAAATTTATTGTTGCATTCAATACTCTGTTTTACCGAATATCAGTGTTTATCACTTATATACTCTATGAGAGAGTTTGTTATATCATTTTACTCAAATTCTGTGAGTAACTCAAGAGTGTGGACTCTTGAGGGGATTATAACCTTACGAGTAGTAAGGGGGAGTGATTGAGAGATTCAATCGCTGTACTGAGGCACTAAGAGCCCGTTTAATCTTTGGGATATAGTGGAAATCTGAGAGGCGCTCTGAGAACTGGATGTAAGTCAAGTGGTTGAGACCGAATTAGTATAAACTCATGTGTCTTTATTCTTCGGTGAAACCTTCCAAACTCATCTCCATTATTTTATTTGTTTAGTTATTTTAATTAGTTAAATTTTTATACATCACCCAATTCACCTCCTCTTAGGTGAAGCTACCACTAACAGAGATCTCTTTACTACTTCCAAACACTTACAAGGGTCAAATAGTTATATTTTAATCTCTTTTGCAATTCATGCCTCATTAGTATGATCATCTTGATCATTTGCTCCTTTTTCTTTTGTTTTGGAACTAATCATTCTCTCATGCTTTTAGCATGCCTTGTAAAAAATAGGAGCACTTTTAGCTGAAATATGAGAATTAAGAATTCTCATTTAGGTTAGTAATTGCATCTGGCAGATATTAGCAATATTTTATACATGCAATACTTTATGAACTTCTAGCTCATACTACTATATCTACATTGGATAGTAAAAATACATTCTGTGTCTTCTTTTCCAGCTACTCTTTCCCCCCTCATGTTAGGAACATATAGTGTAAGTCTCCTAAATCCATAAGTTTCCTTTAGAAATATTATTTTGTTTCATTTAGAGACAAACAAGAATAAGGAGGTTCTCATCCAACATTGATCCCAACTTACTTTTAATATCCATTTATGTGCATTATTATGGTGGAATAAAAGATATTGCATATTCTAAAATGGAAAATGTCTGACTCCTGACAAAAACCAATTACAATACATTGTTGGCTTAATGCATTTATGTGTAAAAATATGTAAAATCAATCATCTCAATTTTGTTCTCATAAGCTTTGATCTAGCTACTTATAGAGACTTTTACTAAGCATATAATCATTGATAAGTTGAGAAACAATTATTAGCTACTTCAGCGGGAATCATATTGGCTGCAAAATTTGGGACTTATGCACTTATACACCTAATATAATTATTTGAACATATTTGCAAACTTCAAGCTGTAAGTAATCATAAACACCTACATAACCATTGTATAGATGCATCTTTCTTTCATAATATATTATTTTGGTACATAGTGTGTCTAAATAGGCCCACCTTTATAAACTTGATATATTGTAAATTTGCATGAATAGGATTTTGAGCACAACTAGTGATGTTTTAACAGCAGATAAAAATTCTTGAATCATGTACCATTTATAAAGAATCTTTTGGTTCTTTAATAAATGTCATTGTATATTTTTCATGATATTTTGCATCATTATGATTTTAAATAATATAACCAATTATGCCAAACTATATACGCATAAACTTCTAGTTTATTATAATATTATTCTTAATCATTAGTAAACTTCTGGTTACCATGTCATATTCATTTTTCACCTTAATAATTCACAAAGAATATGTTATCAATCATATATTTTATCTCCAGGATAACAAACTATGATATAGCTCTTCTAGAGTTTTATTTTTTTTATCTTTCACCCAATGTAGAAACTTGTGCATTGATGAAGGGTCAAGTGCCATCGACTCCTCTGGAGCCTTTTTCAAAATGAATATAAGATATAAGGAATGACATGAATATTAATGATAAAATATTCCATCCAACATGACTCACGTTTGCATTCCAACAATCTCCCCCTCAAGTGAGTCATATAAACATATTTCCTTATTTTTATATTTAAATAGAGTAAATAGCATATAGTAAGCTAATAACATATCTTTAATTTGAAAATCCAAGTATTTCCTGATTCACATGCAATCATGAATTTAAATTCCATTGAGATATCATCTTATGACCCTTACATGAACAAAGGTATCGATATATATATATATATATATATCTGTGGATTATAATTTTCATCATCAATTTTTTTTCTATTCACAAAAGCAGGAGGGGGAGGAACTACATTAGTTTTTCCAGAATTTTATTACTAGTTCTTTGAGAATTTTGTCAATTTGTGTTACTAGTTCTTCTGAAACTATACTAATTTTTTTTTACATATAATTCTTTAGAAAATGTCATATATAGTTCTTCAGAAACTATCATATATTGTTATTTCACTATATGATATACTTTACTTCCTTTTATGCTTTTTATTTCAAAATTTTCCACCACATACATATTTTCTCAATGTTTTATTTTTTTAAAAAAAAATTTACTCCTTTTATATATATTTCATAACATTTCAAAACATATTTCATGAATTTATAAACTAAATAGAAATTTGAAGAGATCTATAAAAACTAAAAACAAACTACATTATTACAAAGACTTGAATTATAAGCCTTTAGAGCTATTTAGAAGTCAGCAGTTTTTAAGACTCTATATAGTAAATATATTTTTCAAAGACCATTTATGTAATTCTATATTTGAACCATAAGACTTCAAGGCTTTAATGTTTATAATCAAGTCATCAAAGCATCATAAGTTATTCTTTTTATGTCATTCAATAACATGAGTGTAAGGGTTGCTGGTCATTTAATAATATGAAATTATAATATTAATAGATATCAAATTTAATGTCAAAAATATATGAGAATAAGATAAGAATAAAATTTAAGATTTGAATTAATAAAATGTAAAATATAAATGTAACATGAAATAAGGAGAAAAGGTAAACTGTTAAGGGGTGTTTGGGTTATGCTAAAAGTGCTTTTCAAAAATATTTTATCATAAATCGAGACAAACTCCTCCATATATTTATTTCATATAACGTAAAAGTAGTTTTAAAACTATGATTTTACTTCTACCCAAACACCCCCTATACCAACACATCTTTCACTATATAGTCAATAGTTTTTCATAATGAAAGATATTTGAGCCATTAGTCTGTAAGCTGCATTATTTATAACTTTCAAATAAAAATTCTAATTATCATAATTTTCTTTTGTAAACAAACCATATAATAATCATTCAAAAAATCAAACTATATGGTTTCAAGCCATTTAATTAAAAAAAAATAAAGATACATGGCTTTTAAACATTTAATTTCAAAATAGAAAATCAAAGATATATGGCTTTTGGCCATAATATAAATAGTTAAAGTTATATGGTTGCTAGCCATTTAATCTCAAAATTAAAAAAAAAAAAAGTCAAAGATATTTGGCTTTTAGCCATAAGTTAGAATGTTAAAGTTACATGGCTTCTAGCTATTTAATAAGATAAAGAAAAATCAAATATACATGGCTTATGGCTATAAGATAGAAAATCATATCTATATGACTTCTGATTATTTAATAAGATAATATATCAAATATATATGGCTTCTGATCATTTAATTTGAAAAAAAGAATAAAAATAAGAGTTATATACTTTCTGGCCATTTAATCTCATAGAGATGGAAAAATCAAAGTTATATGGCTTCTTGCTATTTAACTTTAGATAGTAACCCCTTAGGGAGATTACAAGTATTGATTGAAACTTCAGATTCCATCAAAATAGTGGCGTCAGGTCACTGAGGAATAAAGAAAAAAATTCCTTCTGTCACAATTAGTTTGAAAGGTGTAATATCCACATCAAAATTAAATTATAGCGCTAAAATGTAAGGTGGAATCTCCAATTCTTAGTCATGAAACCCGATGTATAAAACAACAGTAAAAGATCTTTTCAATTCCATAAAATGACACAGACTATTCTAGATAATCGATTACAAATATGAATACTACCTCCAGTTCTAATTATAAGACCTCGTTTGTAGACTATAAACGAGGTCTTATCATTAAGACCAAATGTAGTACTTTGAAACATCATATATATGGTATTTAAAATATTTTTATTTGAATAGAGCAATACTCTAAAAAAACTTATAGAGGTGATGCTTTAAAGTTATGGTAAGGATCAAAAGCATATCATGTGTATCTTGATTAAAGTTTCATGCTAATAATGTGTTATAAAACTAAAGAAAGAGTAGAGCATAAGAGAAGAGAATAAGGAGGAATAGAAGATAAGAGTATTTCTAATTTCATTCCAAGTGTTGAATGCATGATATATGGCCTCTATTTATAGGCACAATTTCACATCTTTGACAGAGTTTATAGATTACATAATAATAGGAGATAATTATGGGATATAGAAATAGTAGGAAATATATGGACATCTACAAAGATATTATTATATTCATAACAAATTTTAATTTATTTGATATTATATCACTTTCTTTCTGATAATTGAACTCTCAACACCTATTACATTTTATTGAGAACCTACCGAATACATCCAACCAATAATTCATATATTTTATAAACGTAAAATAATTTATTCCCTTACCATTTATTTACATGTAGGAAAATATTTCAATCTGCAGAAAATATTTATTAATAAATATGTGATATGGCCAGCATACGCGTGCTTAACGTGATAACATAACACAAATTATTCAACAACTTTGTTAATTTTTATTTGTAAGCAAGTTTTAATTTATTTCTTTTTATTAGATTCTTTGCGTTATAATACAACACTCCACATATACTTAGCAGTTTATTGAAAATTCAAAAAAAAGACGTGCATCATACGTATGACAATAATTTAATATTGCATACTTATCATGTCATATTTCACTAATAGTAATAATTTAAAGGAAAAATTCTATAAATAAAAAAGACCTTTTAAAATGTATAAAAGACAAATTAGAGTGCCGAATTTGTATAATGCCATATCAGGTGGGTGAACTAATTTGGAATATTGAAGTGTTGCTAAAAGACAGTACTAGCCCTAGGTTATATATACACTGCACGTAAAATTTAAAGTTGTTATTGGGGAATCAAGTTTTATTAATAGATTATTCATTTCAGGCAATATCTGAAAGATTATTGTTTTTCACTTTCATGTTTTAAGAATTTAATTTTACCCTAATGTGAATTATCAATAAAAGTTGCTATTAAGAAATCAATTTTTGTTAATAATTTATTTGTTTTAAGTCCTAAAATGTGAGAGTGAATGACAATAATTCTTCAAGTATTATCTAAAGTACTATGCTATTAATAAAAATTGATTCATAAATCACAACTTTTATTGAGAGTTCTGTTGGAAATTGTGCCCTAGGGGCCAATCATTGTGTTATGAACATTGTTTATTTATGAATTTTTTAATTATGTTATCATATTATTTGCATGTTTACTATGATGACTATCCTTGGATAACTCATGATTTTATTCTAAATGTCCCTGGTCGATTATCTATGTGGGAGCAGAGATGAAATAAGACCAGTATGACTTTGAAGATGAATAGAGATATAAATCAAAGTCATAGGCACATGTAAGAGTACAAGGTGTTGGACCGACCCGCTATGAGAGAGTTGCATGGATTAAGTCATAAGCTTCTCTCATATACAAACCATGTCACTATGCCCTTTGACCTGAGATCATCATGGATTCCTACATGAGAAACGCTCAGCTTTGACCTAGTCAAAAGTCACTTTTGTAACATCCCAAATTTTGGCTCATAGATACAAGTAATAGCACAAGGAAAGGATGATTACTAAGTCCAATGCAACGAAAGTTCCGGAGATCCCTCGGAAGAAAAAAGAGATTTTCCAAGGGCAAATGTGTAAAACAATAGTGTTCAGGGACTAAAGAATGACGAACTAGAAACAACTAAGGGCCAGAGGTTATGCCAAAAACTTGCAAGAGATGGTTCCGAAGGTTAGGCCTAAGGAGGGACTAAATTGCAACAAAAAAATTCCTAGGCCAAGTAGAGACTTAATTGTGAATAATAAAAATTCTGGTCGATCATGTTCGAAGTTATCGAAAATGACCCAAATGTTTCAAAAAAATTCCAGAAAAATGGGAATAGGATCCCACAGTCAATATAAGGCTAGAAATGACGAAAATGCCCTAAAGTCATTTCAAGTTTTTGAGCAATTTGAGATAGTAACTCAAATTGAATTATTTAAGGTACGAGACAGCCTCAAATAATCAGGAAAAATTGGGGAACAGTAGTTGAGGAATTTACACAGATTGTAAAATTAATTCCAACCCCAGAAACTGTCAAGGTTAGCTTTAATTGAATTTAAAGCCTATTTATACCCTATCCGGGGAAAGTCAAATTTCCTGTCTACGGTTTGACTTTGGACCTGAGAAAAATTAGAGGAATACCCTGTGATGAAAGGGAAAAAAATGAAACCCAGAGACAGATCAACAGAGTTATGAGCCGATAGGAAAGAATTCGGCAAAATTGACTCCGATTGAATATTAATTATTAATATTTTGGGGAAATGAGAAAGAAGTATGATTCCCCTATGAATGTTATTAGAAGAGTATTGGAATGTATTTTGAAAATGAAAAATGTGCTAAACCATATCCCAGAAGTATCGGGTAAGTCAGGACCCGAGAAAGTACCTATTATGATGTAAACCGGTAAGATAGGTGGAGGAATATTTTTGGATGAATTTATGCACGAATTTTGTATGATTTTCCTCCCTATCATATTGCCATAGGGGCATGAGGATATGTGTGGAATTATGCAAAAAGATGAAGGGCATATTTGGATTAAGAAAGTTAACTATGGTTAAATTAATTAACCTTGGGTTAAGTTAACCTTGATGACATAAGCAAGATGACCAAGCATGACACAATCCTAGACAAGTGTCATAATTCTTGCTAAGGAAGACAAGATCAAGGGCTAAGATTGATTTGAAAATCAATGGCCAAGATTAAGCCATGCAATTTCAAGATCAATGGCTAAGATTTCTCCTAACTCCCTATATATATATCCCTTCCCCACAAGCTTGATATTTTCGGCCAAATGGAGAGCCAAGGGGGAGAGACCGAACAGCACATGGAGGAGGAGGAGAAGATAAAATTCAAGTGATTCCATGGTCATCCAAGCTTCAAATCAAGGTATGTTCATGGATTTTGATCTAGTTTTTACCTCCCTTGGTATTTTTGAGCTTAGATGTTGGTTTGGTTGGGTTTTTCATGGTTGAAACCTAGGGGGGAGGTGCTGCACGAAATTGTTCAGAATGGGAGAAGATGAAATTAAAGTCATAAACATGTTTAAAGGCTTGAAAACAACAAGAATCAATTGGTTTGATATTGATTCTTCAAGAAATCCAACTTCCCCTTTCATTTGTGTATGATTCTGCCATGGCTGGTTCTTTATGTTGGGTCTGGAATTTGATGATTTTGATGCTTCCAATGAGTTTAAATGATGATTTTGTGTAGGAATATATGTAGAAAACATGTTTGGAAGCATTAGAATTGAAAATGGAAATTTTGGACCTAAGACACCTATGTTTCGGCCAAACCAGAACAAGGGGGAAGGAGTTGGATTTTGATTGTTTTGAACTTGGAAATGGATTCTACATGCAAAATTATGTGGGAATAGCATATGGAATTAATTTTAGAATGATTGGAAATAAATCTCAAAAGTTAGAAACAAAGTGTGATCAAGTAAGAGCCAAGTGTGGAATAGGTTGGTAACTTGGTCCTAATTGATGTTTCGCGTAATGTGTTGATGTGTTTAGGACCTTGGAACATCCAAGGGGATGTCTTGTTTATGTCAACCGAAGGCTCAAACACTTGGAAGGTTAGGGGAAGCAAACGGAAAGCAAGAGGGAAGCTATGTTACAAGGTAATGAACTTACCTATTTTGTGTGCTTGATATGTATGCTTGCATGATGTTATTATGTTGCCATGATGTGACTAAGTTATGATGAAATGTTGCAAAGTTATGTTTTCAAATTTATGTTATGTTTTGCCTTGGCAATATGTTATGAAAGTATGAAATGCTTTAGCTTATTTTCCATGGCATTCCTATGATGATGTTATGATAACATGTCGTGCATTTGCATTATGTCTTGCATGCTTATGGGTAGTGTTTGCTACTGAAATTCTCCCGAATCTCACCCTCCCGTAACAACCCCTAATAGGTATAAAGGGCATGGAGGAAAAGTCAAGGATGAGGAATGCAGGATTGATGGAAGAAGTCAAGAACATGTTATGGTCTTATAACATGTTAAGTTATGTAACATAGTTTATCAATTTATGTTTGATATGCCATGTATGTGGAATGATGATATTAAATGTTCATGATATGTAAAATGGTATGAGGTTATGTATGGAGATATTATGTGGATTTATAGCATGACAAGAGGTGGAGAAATAAATTGTTTATAAAGATTGAATTAAGTTGAAGGGATAGAATGAGTCACGAATTGGTGCCAATGATGAGGCAGACCAAATGAATGAATTTAGCCATGAAATTTGGTGACTATACAGGACACATCATAAGCTTCAAAACAAGTGGTAAATCACAAAAAATGGATGTGTATGCTAAGAGATATGGCTGTTCAAAGTCAAGACAGGATTTCTGGAAAGTACTGTTTCGACCACTTGAACAGTAATATTTAACGAATAAACTGTACTAATTGGCAAGGTTTGAGGCCTGAAAGTTATTTTTCCCTTGTATAAGATTGAAAGAGATTTAAGTGAAAATTGGAATCGCTCCGTTCTGATTTTTGTAGAATTAGTTATGATTTTTCAAAGTTGGACCTGAAATCTAGAGTTTAAACAGTGAAAAGTAACCCAAGTAATTATGTTGAAAATTTTAATCCACGGGCTTGTACTTTGACCTACTTGAACCATAACGCTTACAAATGCGTACTTTGAGGGGTTAAAGGTAGGATGTTTCAACTTTTGACCGAGTGATCATAAAGACTATGTTCAGGCTTAGTGGTTTTTCATATGGAGGAATGTGAATGGTCAAGATGGAATTTGTCCCTCACATTCGTAGAGAGATATTACTGGGCCCCTCGATGAGTGGGTCTGAGAAATGTATGGCCATACTATAATGGAAAGGTAGTTCCATTTCTATACTTAGACTACTCAGGGATCGAGAAAATAACGGTCAGGAATAGGAGGATGACGTTCTCCATGCCTCATCCATGACCAATATGTCGTGTGACAAAAGGGACGTGATATGGTTGTATGAAAGGTTACATCGTTCATCGATCCTCATATGATTTGGGTAGTCGTGATGTCTTGTTAAAGACTGCTTACGACTTGTGAGTCATTATAGTAAATAACCCACTGCCAACTTCACATAGGCCTACAGGGTCGCACACAAAATAGCCCAACATGAGCTATGATGTCCAGATTCATTGAATCTAAGATATGTCCAGATTCAATGAATAATCTAGGGTGGATATGTATATATATATATAAATTCACGTATATATATATATAATATAAGAGATATTTATAAGATTTGATTTATAAGGATAAATTAAATCTATATCACTTTTAAATTGATAAGGTATAATATAATATCTCAAATTTGATTTATTAGAATAAATCAAATATAATTCTGTCATATCTTTATTTTAAATTAAATGAATAGGTGAATTAAATCTGTGGGATGGATTTAATATATAAACCGTATTTATTTAATTGATTTCTTATCAGATTACACAATATATGATATTGTATTAATTTCGGAATTAATTTAGGATTAATTCTGAAATCCAATATCCTTATACCGATAGCATCCTATAATTTGATATTTAGGAGCTAGGGTTTGAAGGTGTGAGAGTGCAAAAGGTTTGCAGATAAGAAACGGCCAAAATAGAAACGGTGAGGACGGATTCTTGAAAAAGCCCTAGAAGGACAAAAGGCGCTAGCACGTCGTTCGTGATTGGAACGTTGTTCGTGTGGATACTGGTAGAGGAAGCCGATCTGAGTTGTCGATTTCTCACGAACAAAAGGAGAGCATAGGCATCCCGAACGTCGGAATCCCCGAGCCACCAACAATTCGAATACCGTAGGTAACACCTCTTACTACTTGACTTAAACACAATCGGTAGATCCGGGCAAGGGATTGGAAAATTTTAAAGTTATTTTTCTGCTACGTGTCTTTCAATTCCTTACAAGTTCACTTCAGTAAAATTAAAGTCTTAAAACGTGAAAGTGGATAACAATAATCATTTGCCTTAAATGAATAAGCTATTAACAAAAATTAATTTCTTAATAACAACTTTTATTTATTAATAGTTCACTCTTAGGTAAAATTAAAGTCTTAAAACATGAGAGTGAATGACAACAATTTTTTAAGTATTCTCTAAAACGAATAAGCTATTAACAAAATATGATCCCTTAATAACAATTTTTATTGAGAGTTCACATTGGGATAAAATTAAAGTCATAAAACTTGAAAGTGGATAATAACAATTATTTAGGTATTGTCTAAAACAAATAAACGATTAACAAAAATTGACCCTTTGATAACATCTTTTATTAACAGTTCATCCTTAGGCAACATAAAAGTCTTAAAATATGAAAGTGCATTCAACAATTTTTCAACTATTACTTAAAACGGATAAGCTATTAACAAAAAATATTCCTGAACAACACTTTTTATCGACAGTTCATACTTGGATAAAATTAAAGTCCTAAAGCCTGAAAGTGGATGACAACAATTCTCCAAATATTGCTTTAAATGAATAAACAATTAACAAAAATTGATTCATTAATAACAATTTTTATTCATAGTTCATATTTGGGTAAAATCAAAGTTTTAAAACATGAAAGTGAATGACAATAATTTTTCACGTATTGCCTAAAATGAATAAACTATTAACAAAAATTGATTGCTCAGTAACAACTTTTATTGATAGTTCACACTTGAGTAAAATTGAAGTTCTAAAATTTAAAAATGCATGACAACAATTTTTCAAGTATTACCTAAAATAAATAAGCTATTAACAAAAATTACTTCCTCTATCTACAGTGTATTATCTTTTCTATATAACTTAGGAAAAGTAGTGTCTTTTAGCAACATTTTAATATTTCAAGTTTGTCTACCTACTCTGATATAGTATTATGCAAATTTAGCACCATGATTTTTAAAGGTCTTTTTGTGGGATTTTTCGTAATTCAAATATGGTGAAAGAAAGTTGGCCAAAAAAAGAGAGGAAAAAATAGCAAAAAAAAAACCTATCAAAATTATAAAAAAAAAGGTCATATTGATTATTCTTGTAATAATTTTGACTACTATTAGAATGGTTTTTGATATGTCAGAATCATCTATTTGTCATTTTGAAATTCAACAAGTATTTTTTGTCATTGTTCAAAAAAAATCAAAACAGTATGGTGAAAGAAAGTGAAAGGTGTAACATACTTATTTTTTAAAAAATAAAAAACAAATTTTTAATAAAAAATATTTATATATATAAATAATAATATTTTATTATTATTAAATTTTAAGAAAAAAAACAACCACCTTTTTCACCAAATTCAGTGGAAAAGCTGGGGCAATTTAAGAAGGGGAGAATTTGAGGGAAGACTATTAATTGAGGAAGGGAAAAAAAAAAAAAAAAGGAGAGGAGGTAGTTGGAAGATAGAAGAGTGGTAGAATAAAAGAGAGTAGGAGGCGGAAAAGAAAGAGAGAGTGAGAGAAGAGAAACAGGGGGTGAGGCAGAGAGGAAAATCAAGAGAGAGTGAAAGTACGTGCTGTCTGAAGGATAAGACAATATCTGGGGATGTACACAAATATATTTCTTTTTATTAAATTTTCTTTATGAGTATTTTCTATATATTTAGAGCTTTATATTATTAGTTTCATTATAATGTTTAGAGAAAATTTTACTATTTAAGTATGGAGTAAATATAGAGTTTTGACAATATATGACTATAGAAATTTAAAGATATAATATTAAGGAATTTTAATTAGTTTATATTTGTTCAATGATTGTTTTGAGAATTTCAAATTAAGATTTTAGTTGAAAAATTTGTTATTCAAAGATATATAAAATGTTTTTAGTGATTAAATTTAAATTAAATAATTTATTTGAATTATTTAACATATTACTGAGGTTTTAATCAGTTTGAATATTAAATAAGTTAAAGATCTATTGTTGAAATAATTTTTGAAAGCTTGAATCAAAAATTGTGAATTGAGAATTTTAATATAAAATATTTAGATTTTTGGTAATAAAAATATACTTATTTAAGTTATTAATGTAAACAGTCTTATATGAAAATTTAATTTTCAAAATAATGTTGTATCTATTATAAATAGCTAGATTTGGGAGAGTTAATATATTTTGTTTAGAGGGTAGCCTTAGAATTTTAGAATAATTTGTGTTATACACTAATAAATATTTATGTGCAATTTTGTAGGCTATTAAGAATTTTAAAGTAATTTTTGTGTGAATATTTGTAAGCTAAAGAGTACCAAGTAACTCTGAAAATTCTTTCATGTACATGTGAATTGTGTATTATTGTATTATGGATTTACTAATTTTTATATCATATTGAAATATATATATTGTGATTTTTCAAATAAATGTTTTAATATGTTACTTTATTTTATTAAGATTTATTGCTATTAATTATGATCAATATTTAAATATATTGATAGCTATTGAATTATAATGAATTGCTATTAAATGGTACAGAAATTTTATTGCTATATTATTTTAATAATATATTTGAGGACGTATTTTTGATGTAATATTATTTGCATATGACATATGTATTGTTGGGCTAAAGATAGAAAGAAATCTGCATGGATATAAAATTACCACGTGATATGCCATCACTTGGTGTATAGTTGATGGTATTTGTTAAGGCTCCTTCTTCTATGTTTTCCTTTAGCTGAAACTTCATTGGAACTGTGGGACATGCGACACCTCCTTATTTTATTTGCAAAGGAGGAGAACCATAGTCCGAACTTGAGCTATATCTTTGACTAAATATATCTCTAGTATTGGTGAGCTTGGAATAAGTCAGTAAAATGGATTAGTTCCTATTAGACTATGTGTTAGCCTATAGCTCTAGTCAGCAGTATAAGGATAGACGGTGATATAAGAGAGACTGCATATTACATATTGGATATATTGGAAAAATGATATTGGTATATTATTGAATCAAAAATAAAATTGAGTTGAATGTATAAAATCTGTGATTTTCATATATAAATATATATACACATATAAACAGATTTTTGTTTATCATATATGGTTTGCTTGTATAAGTTAAAATTTTAGTAGTAACTGAGACATTTGCTCTTATCCCTTATATTAATATTTTCAAGTGAAGGATCTAGTAGGAATCAAGGAAAGGCACTGATAGAGTAAGCCGTAAAGGCTTATGTGCTCCTCGAGCACATGCTATATTATATTTTTAATTACCATGACTATATGACTTCAATGGTTTATTTTGTTATGTCTGAAAAATATTTTGAACTTGATCTATTTTGAATGTTAAAAATATGTATGGATTTTTAAATAAAGTATTTTATCTAATATATGGATACAATTACGTGAAGTGTTACGAAAAGAAAAGTAAATAACTTTGAAAACATACAAAATATTTATTAATTCAAAATAGGTTTGATTTCTTTTCTTTTTTTTGGCCAACAGGTTTGCTTTTGATATATTCTATTTAAAATTATTTTCATTGACCATATAATATAAATATTATATGTCATTCTCAAAGTATCCACTAATAATATTGTTTTTGAATTATTATAATAATACGGATGCCAAAGGTTACCAAGAAAATGCCAAATATCAAATGTTTTTAATTAAAAAAATGCACTATTAATCGCTTGATATTGAAATGTTGTGTTTTAAAGACTTGAGTAAAAGGCGAATTTTATTCTTTATACCACTAAATTCACCCTAAAAAATTTCAAGAGTCGAGAAAAATTCCCTCAAGGGTAATTTATAAATATCTAACAACTTTTTCTCAATTTTAATTTGTGAAAGCTTTGAAAATAAAGAAATTTTAAATAAGTATTTAGATCTAGTGCCACGTCCCGAATTCTGGGCTTAGAAATACTAGAATTAGCTTAAAATAAGCAGGCTACTATATCCTTTTTTAGTAGACGTCCCAGAGGTGACATTGAAGGATAGAGGGATTTCTAAGGATTAAATTATAAATGAAAAGTTTGCTGGGACTAAGAAAAGAAAAAGTTAGAGACTCTAGTAAAGTCTCGAGGCTCAATAATGAGAAATAGAGATGAATGCAAGCCAAAGGTTATGTTGGAGGCCTCAAAGAGGTGAATTATGTGTTAAACCAAACCAAGGGCAAAAATCTCAGAAAAATCCTAAAAAATGAGAAATGATACGTTGAGGCCTGTATGTAAAGTTTTGGGGTCCAGTATAAGAAGTTGAGGTAATTAAGGGCCAAAAGTTGTTTTAGGAATCTCAATAAGAGGATTTTTAAGGCTAAACCTAAATAGGGATCTAAAATGCAAATTTAGAAAGTTTCAGGCTGAAAAAGGGTAGTGATTAAAAGTTGGCTTGAATACTTCAGAAAATTTTGAGAAAAATAGGAATAAGGTTCATAGGCTGATATAAGGCTAAAAATGATAAAATTACCCCTGGAAGGATTTTATGGAATTCTCAGGGTTTCAGCTAATGTTGAAAATTAGTGAAAATCAAATTATTTAAGATATAAGGAGGCCTCAGATAATTGGAAGAAAATGGAGAAAAAAACTTGAGGAATTATCACAGGTTTTAAAAATAATTCCGTGCCCAGAAAGTAAGGAGTTGGCTTTAATAGAATTTAAAGCCTATTTATACACTATCCAGGAAAAATCAAAGTCAGATGTCTAGAGGTTTACGTTTAAAATAAGAAAAATTCGAGAAATTTCCCGTGATGAATAAACAGTATTAGTACCCGGTGACAGATTCTCGGAGTTGTGGACCGGTAGAACGAATTCGGTCAAGTTTACTTTGAAATAAATATTATTAATTATTTTAAGAGAAGAACAAGGGAAGAGCATTACTTCCTCTTCAAGCATGTTATATAATGTCATATGGAATTATTTGAGGTGAGAAAATGGTCCCAGAATATGTTCCAATGGTCTCGGAGAAGTCAGGACCCAAAAAGCACTCGATGCGGTGTAGAATAGTAAGATAAGTAGAGGAATGCCCAGGGGCTGTATTTTGCACAAATTTTTCATTAATTTTCTCCCTATTTTAATTTCAAAATGATGAATGGACATGGAAGAGACAAGCGTATGGTCAGATGGAAGAGACACGTGTATGGTTGGATGTAAGACATATGTACAGTCAGATGCAAGACACGTGTATAGTTGGATTAAACGCATGTGGCTCGATAATGTAAGCATGATTAGATAAGCATGATGTTATGAGGATACTTGTCACCACAAGACAAAGAGGGAAAATGAATGGCCAAGATTTAATCTTGTAATTTCAAGATCCATGGCTAGGATTTGTTCACAAACTCTATATATACCCCCTCCCCTCCCCACATTTCGTCCAAGCTCAAGGAAACCATGGGAAACTCTTGGAAAATGAAAAATTGTGTGGGGGTTAAGGTGATAAAACAAGTTTGGAAGCATTATAACTGAAAATGGAAATTTTGAATCCCAAGTGCATACTATTCGATCAAGGCTGGTTCATGGGAAAGGAGTTTGATTTTGATTGTTTGAGTTTGGAAATGGATTCTATATGCAAAATTATATGAGAACAGCATGTGGAATTAATTTTAGAAAAGATGAAAATCAAATTCAAAAGTTAGAAGTTAATATAGTTCAAAGAAAACAAAGTGTTGATGTTGTTGATTACCATGGCTCTAATGAATGAATGGAAATGATGTGTTGATGCTTTGAGAGCCATGAGACATCAAGGAAAAGAAATAGAAAAGGTTGAGCAAGCAACCTTAATTGTTGGAAGCAAAAGGGAGCAAGAAGAAAGCTTAAGGATACAAGGTAGTGAACTTACCTTTCTTGTGAACTTGATGTGTATGCTTGTGTGTTGATATGCATTATGTGATTTGATGATGATGTGTGATGTAAATGCAATTATGATGCTCTATTTCATTGATGTTTTCCATGGCTATACATGTTAATATGAAGCATTGAGCATGAGAATATGTTATAAGTAAGCATGAGTTAGATCAAGTAAACATGTCATACACATGTATCCATCTTTCGTGCATAATGGTAATGTTTGCTATTGAGATTTTCCCGAATCTCACTCTCCCTTAACCAACTATAATATGTGATAATGATCAAGCAAAGGATGCGTGAAGTGGAAGCAAGGAAAGAGGAAAAGAATTGAGGAAATTTATTGGATTATATTGTATAATTTTTATATTAATATATGATATGAACATGCCATTAATGTTATGTGATGACAAATAATGATGATAGCATGTATAATTGATTATAATAATGTATGAGAATAGTTTATGGATTGATGGAATGGTATTATGCAAGGAAAAAATTAATCATGATTTATTAATACAAGTTAAGGGAATAAACTATCCTTAATTGAGCAACAAAAATGAGACAGACTGGAAGTGAAGCAAATGATTTATTTTTCCCATAAAATTTGGTATGGTTAAAGTATTCATTCTGAGCTTTAAAACAAGTGACAGATCACCTAAAATGGATGTATGCGCTAAGAGTTATGCTTGATCAAAGTCAGGACAACAAATGAACAGTAAACTTCATTTAATAAACTATACTAATTGGCAAGAGTTAAGTCTAGTTTCATATTTTTTTTCCCTATGGAGAATTAAAAGAGCTTCAAATAGAATTTTGAATCACCTCAATATGATTTTTCTACAATTAGTTATGATTTCTTAAAGATGGAATAAAAATTTGGAATTTAACTAATGAACAGTAACTTGAGAACCAATTACAAATTTTCAATCTACGGGCTTGTTTCATGAATTGCTTGAACCGTAACACTTCCAAATGTGTACTTTGAGGAATGTTATGTGATGATAAATAATGATGATGACATATATAATTGGCTATAATAATGTATGGGAATAGTTTATAGATTGATGGAATGGTATTATGTAAGGAAATAATTAATCATGATTTGTTAATACAAGTTAAGAGAATAAACTATTCCTAAATAAGCAACAAATTTGAGATAGAGAAGTAAAGCAAATGATTGAATCTGCTCATGTAATTTGGTATGAGTAAAGTAAACATTCTGAGCTTTAAAATAAGTGGTAGATCACTTAAAATGGATGTATGTGTTAAGAGTTATACTTGATCAAAGTTAGGACAGAGAATATAGAAAGTACAATTTTGACCGAATAAATAGTAAAGTTTACATAATAAACTATACTAATTGGCAAAGGTTAAGTCTAGTTTTATATTTTTTTCCCTATGGAGAATTGAAAGAGCTTTAAGTATAATTTTGAACCACCTCAATACAATTTTTGTACAATTAATTATGATTTTTCAAAGTTGGATCAAAAATCTAGAATTTAACCAATGAACAGTAACCCGAGAATCAATTGTAAATTTTCAATTTACGGGTTTGTTTCGTGAATCACTTAAATTGTAACGCTTCCAAATACATACTCTCAGGAGTTAAAATAAGGATGTTTCATTTTGGTATTAGAGCCTGGTTTTGATCCTAGGACCTGTGGGTTATGGACCCACTTTTAATCTGAAAAGTCTTAAGAATTTAGCCTAGCAATAAAATATTAATTCCAAATAATATTGATACTTATTGGTTACTATTTACTTGTAACCTTCTATAATTTTTCTAGACCTTCAAAATTATATTTTTCTCTATGAAAAATCCTCTTTTAATATAAGAATATGATCTGGAAATTTTCAAGATTTTTCTCCACCTCTAACTATTTATTTTGAATTTTTCCTGAATAGGCCCTTAATCGGTAATACCACTAAAAATAAATTTCCTAAAATAATTTTCTATACTTCCAAAGCCTGAAACCAATTTTATAAATTCCAATAAACATTTAGATAATTATTTCATATTTTTCCATAATTACTGAGGCCTCTAAATATTTAAAATAATTAAAGATTCAAGAGGCACCATGAAAGAAAAGTGACCTAAAGTAGCCAACTAAAGGATTAAAGAGATATGAAAAGACTAAGAATTCCAAAGTCGGCCGGAAGTATTAAGTAAGGTCTAAGAAGGCAATACTGGCAATTCTAATCAGTCTTGGTGAATAATCAGTCAAGTTACTCACGGAGTGGAGGCAACTTATTTTATTACTCAGTCTTATGGTCTAAGATCTTCTATAGATCTTAACCTAGCTTTGATACCAAAAAGTGACACACCTCCCTTGTTACCCCATTATACGATAATTGGAATCCTTTAGGATCATTATATGAGCCTTAAGTATGAAAATTTTTTCAAAACTTTGAAACTTTTCCAAATTTCAGTCCAGGTCGTGACTTGAGGTCACAAAGGCAACTTTTGCCACCTGGTCACGACTTGAGGTTCCCAGGTTGTGACTTGGGATCACAGAAAGTCCTCAAGTACTATTCACCATTCACAGAACTTTTCATCAACTTTAAAATTCATAACTAATTTTAGAAAAATCAAAATGAAGTGGTTCTAATTTTTATTTGAAGCTTGCCATGCGTACTATAAGGAAAAAATATTCATTGACATCATATCACTATGAAACAGAGCTAGAAAATTTACCAAGTTGCACTGTTCATATGATCATTTTCTAATTTTTCAGTATTTTAGTCCAACTTTGGAAGGACTTATCTCTTAGCACAAAACTCCAAATTTGATAAAATACCACTTGTTCTAAAGCTAAAAATAAGATCTACCATCATGCTAAATTTTAGATTCAGATTCATCCAATTGCTCAAAATCTCCTTAGTTAAACTTGACCCTTAAAAAGTCAACTTTTATCTCGATTCCATACAATTCTTACCTTTTCTTTTCCTTTTCTTTCACCTAACCTTTCCAATCACATAATACATACTTAAATATGTTTCTTTACCCAATTGCTCACATCTAGGATATCCTTAATCATTGATAAAATATTCCAATATAGTTCATAATAATACATAACAACTCATAATAATTTACAAAGGATAATTTCAATAACATCAAGCTCAATTATCCTTCAAAGTGAATCCTTTTTCTTTCTCCTTGCTTGATCCAATCCCTAGTTGGTAAATATTGGAATATAGAGGAATGAGATTTCATAGAAATCTCAGTAGCAATGAATCATAATCATCATGCTAATCAAGCTTTGCATAATATATTATGTCACATTACTTTAAAATATTCCCAAGTCATTTGTCATGCATTATGCCATGAAAGAAAACAAGCATATAATAATACTGACACATCATTATGTATTTGGCCAAAGCATATCAAGCATCATAAAATCAACCATTTCCATAACATAATCCAATCAACACAAAGCAAGCAACATAAATGCATTTAGCAAGCAAGAAAAAAAAAAATCAAATTATAGATTTAATGCTACCTCTTTTACTTGATATAATTCAACTTTCTCATGAGGTTAGTGTTCCTCTTGGTCCTTCTCCATAAAACCTATCAATTCATACATAAACACACCTCAAATTATCAATAATTCAAGCATAAACTCAATTTCTTGACATTAAGTTCAATTAACCCTCTTTTTCCTTGATTTTTGACATAATTAATTCCTCTTTATTTCCATCAATCTCTTGGTCTATTCTTACAAAAAATTTTGTCTAGAATCCAAATGTCAAATCAGATTTTACAAAATCACATTCCTCCCCCTTCATTTTACATTGGCCGAATAGAGGTAGTGTGTGTTTCAAAAATTTTATTTTTGATTCTAATGATTTTAAACACTCTTCCTTAGTGTTTTCCTACACAAAAACACCTTTTGAACTTATTAAAACTATCAAAACACATGAAAACAAACTCCTACTCCAAAGACATGTGTTGACCGAATTGATTCCTTAATAATCCTAACTTGGTTTTCTTCCAAAAATTAATCCAAACATCACTTGAACATAATGATTCCAACATATTTTTAAGGCTTCTATTCTTCCCTAACACAAACTCATGTAGACAGAAAATGGGCAGCAATTTCCTCTTAGAAAACAACTCAAACTTTCAAACAAAACAAGTTCTAATCTTAATCATAATAAAGCTTAAAAATACCTTGATGAATTCTTGACTAAAGCTTGGTAATTTCTCCTTCAAATACACTTCCTAAGATTAGTTTCAAGGCTTAAGAGAACACTTGGACAACACCTCCCCTCTTTTGTCAATTTTACACTTATTTTAGTGTATTTTAGGGGTATTTATAGAACAATTTGCTGCCCTCTCCTCCTTTCCTTGTGGCACAAAATTTTGCCAACAAAATGGCCATGTGGCTACGATCTAATGTCCTAAAATTTCAGATCATGCCATGTGTTCAGTCTCCAGAGCATTCCTATTGATATTTTGACTGAAATTGGGCTTAAATCCATTTAATTATTAGGCCACCATTTGGCAAAATTTTTTGGCTTTTCTTGACCCAAAATAAAGGCCAATTCTGACCCAAAAGGGGAAAAAAAAAGTATAGCCCACTCATAAATATTAATTTCGAATAAAAACAAAGCTTATGAGTTACTATTCACTAATAACTTTTCATAATTTTTATAGACATATAAATTACATTTTTCTTCATGAAAAATCCTCTTTTAATATAATAATATGATCTAGAAATTTTTAGGATTTTTCTCCACCTCTAACTATTTATTTTGAATTTTTTCCGAATAGGCCTTTAACCAGTAAAACTTTTGAAAATAAATTCCCTAAAATAATGTCCTGTACTTCCAGGGTGTGAAATCAATTTATAAATTCTAATAAATATTTAGATAATTATTTCATATTTTCTCTAAATTATTGAGGTCTCTAACTATTTAAAATAATTATTTTCACCTAATTTTTACTATTTTTCCTGAAAAACCTCTGCTTTCAGGAAATTCTGTAAATAGTTATTTTCACACTATTTTCATCTTCCGAGCCTCAATTAAGGTTCTAAAACCTCTAATTCACCTTTTTACTATTTTTTGAGAATTTTCTGAAAAAATTTTCAAATTTTTCTGTTTGCCTTTCCTGGACTGATAATTTCAAAAATATTAGTCTAGACCCTATCAGGGTCTCACATCAAAAGTTATTTCGTTCATCTATCTGCTTTCTAACTTGGCCCTCATTCTAATTTTTAACTCCCTATGTTATCGTAAACTTTTTAGGATGTGACATTTAGCAAGTTAATAAGTTTCACTTCTAAATTAACAGTTTCATGTCCCCGTAACAATTGCAATAAATATTTGAATAAAATTTGATCACAATATAATATTAAAAAAATAACATGTTACATTTCATAATTAACATGTTTTACTTCTAAATTAAGAATTTTTTATCTCCAAAACATATTTGCAATAGGTCTTTGAATAAAAAATAATCACGATACAACTTTGAAAATTAACAAGTTTAATTACACAGTTAACACATTTTAATTCTAAATTAACAATTCAAAAATGATGGAAATTTCTCACTTCTTTAGGTTTCTTATGAAAAAGACAATATATTTATTTTATAAAATTTTAAAATTCCTCTTTGGATCATGTGATCCAATTAGGGATTTGATAAATTATTATTATTATTTTTTTACATCAGATTGAGATATACAATGAAAAATCAGATAAGTTCATAAAATCATTTTTTTTAAAAATAATTCAAATAAAATTTTAAAATAAAGTTTTTATGTAGACGACGTAATTTCTAAAAAAAAATGTTTTGAATTATTATATTTATTTTTTATTATTTATTTCTTAATATATCATATGTCCGGTTAATTATGATTGTAGCTCCTAAATAAAATAAAATAATATCATGTTGTTAGTCTCCTCGATTCTATTCCTAATCTCCACTTTCAGATGGCTCCTCTCTCCCCATAATTAATCAAAATCTACGTCAATTGTATTGATGGCTAACATGGTAACTCTCCGAATTTGTTTTTAAGAAGATACCATCAGAGCAAGCAGATCACTATGATAACTGTTGGTTATTTTTCATACAAAGTTTCATTTCCTCTTCTCGCTCAACCTCGACCACTCTTCTTCCTTTCTTTTTTGACTTTTCCTTCTTCGTTCTCTCGATCGACCTACATCCTCTGTTAGTCTCGAGTAACATTCATTCCTATGAGATCATGTCCTTTCCTGCTCACACTAGCATCGTCGTCATACTCAAGCTGTAAGATCGCATGTCAGATTTGATTTATATAAAAGGTTTGACACTATTAGTTCAAATAATAGGGGCGACACTCTCACTTCAGATCTCCTTCTCCATTGTTTCGAGTTGCATCCTGAGTTTCTTTTTTAGATCTAGTTGATTTTGAGATTCGACACTCCTAGGTCTTCATCTTCTCTGATGAAAACACTTTTGAAGTTCTACACCATAAACCGTTGAAAACGCTTCAGACCTGATTGTTCTTTTACATTTTATATCTGGTTCTACTTTTTTATATGTTGTTTCTATGATCCTGATGATCATCCTGGCTATTCTTTATGACTTTGGTGTTACTGATAAAGGAAGATGAGACTGGAAAGTTGCATTTTTTTTCAGGAAAAAAAAATTCTCTGTCAGTTAAATTTTAACCAACGTAGAAAGTAGTTTCTATGTTACTTATTTAATCGACGTAAATTTTGAACATAAACTATGTCGCTTGTATTTATATCCTTCTTATAAGTGACGTGAAAATTCCTTTATAAATGATATAAAAAGTCTTTTTGCAGTAGTAAAAGAATTAGACAAGCAAGATAAGGAAGAGAAAGAAAGAAGTTGGTGGATTGACTCAGTCGGATCTTATATTTGCTCCCTACTAACCTTAAAACGACATCTTTTTTTGTTTGAAAGAAAAAGTAGCAATTATTTAAATTTGTGTTTTAATAACTCTATTTTATTAGATTAGGCATAATTTAAATTCTTTAAAATCCCAAATTAACTTGTTAAACACTTAATTTTGAATCATTAACCATATACAAAATGATAAACCTTAAGAAAATAAAAGCACTATCATGGTGAAGATAATTAAATTCATTTTATAAATATTTGTTCATGATAGAAAAGAATAAAACTAAAATCATCTAAAAGCTATGATGGATATTAAGGCTTTACTAAATCCCTCACATGCGAACCATATTAGAATAGGGCACAACCCATCTAAAATGGTTTATAAAATAAACCCCTAATTAACAATAATTAATCACAGCTAACAAGAATTTGGGTCCTGGACTTCTTGAAGCCCAGAACATAAATCCAACCATAGCCTATCACACAAATACTTTCTTAATCAACTTTTCATTCAACTTCCCAAGATATTAGGTATGAGCTCCAAAAGTCAAATTTAATAATCCAAATCATAAAAAAATCACATGAAATAACCTAGAGGCCTCTAGCCTTTTACCAGTACCCTACAACCTAGGATAGTTAATCAAAAGTATTCAAAATACAAGTCATATTATATAGATGAGCCACATATGACAATATACATCAATTTATCACATGACCAAAAGAAAGGAGGCTATACAAAGATTAGAGGTATGATCAAGCTTCAAGAGCCTTCCCCAAAGAACCTACTATAGAACTATCACATAGAAAAAAAAAATATTAAGATTCATGAGATGAAATGAATGTCTTAGTAACTAGTATTTCAACTCATTATATATACCAAGATGTGCTTGTAACATGTCAAGTGGTACAGTCATTAAAATCTGACACTAAGATAATCACTTTCAAAAATGCTCATGCTAGTAGGCATTTGACTCAAGAGGGGGTGAATTGGGCAGTAATTAAAATTTCTTAACTTTAATCAAATTGAAAACAATTAAATGAGCAATGAGTTAGAAAAATATCACCAAAAGAATAAGAAAAGAAAAGAAAACAGCAAATTTATACTGCTTTGGTCTATCATTTGACCTATGTCTAGTCCTCGAGCTCTTTTGATATTTCTATTATGAACTTCGAGATTTAAAGGCTCTTAGTGCCTCAATACAGCAATTGACAACTTTCAATTGCTCCTCCTTAAGATTCTCACAATCTTGAGTATCTCAAAATTTAGTAAAGTAACCTGATATATACTTCTCTCAAAGAGTGTAATAAATGAATAGTGAAGCTCAAGTATGAACTTAGAAAAATAGAGCAATGAATGCGATATACATGCAACAGCGTGTGAATGTTTTTACAAATTTTTATAAATGCAACAGCGTGTAAATATTCTCACAAATTTAATGTATTTTTACAAAAATATTACACTTTACAGGGTTATATGTAAATATTTTTATATATTTTAATTCTATTATATTATTTTTATCATGATTGGATTGACTCTAGTTGAATGATGGTTGGACTACAGACACAGACCTTTAAATTGTAGCCTTCATTGGTTTTCAATAAAAATATTAAGGAACATATATTTCCAATAGAAAAAAATTATCTCATAAGAAAAATTATCACTGACTAAATATCCAAGTTCAATATAAGTTCGAGTTGTGAAAATTATCATCAATCAAATTACCTTTCAAATTTCAACTAATGATGAAAAATCCCATTTGCAAATAATTCAATGGATCAACTTCTCAACTATTTGCTTGAACAAAGTAACATTTTGTTTCCTTTTCTCCATAATCCTTCACAAACTTTAAAAGCTTTTAGTTTCATTCAATTTTCAATTTGAACATTATAGAATAAACTATAAAATTAAATTTATTTTTGGGTGAAAAAACTTACCTATTGTAATATCAAAAAAGAGTACTGGGCACCGTTGAAAATTTTTGGATGTAAAAATACAGACGGACTTTTGAAAAAGACCATGTTGTTAACTCTCCCAAGTGCTATTTTTTTTTGTGGGCCCTACCTAGTATGTGTTAAATGCTCTAAGGAGGAATTCTTGTTTTCATCCACATAATATGCTGTCTATCCAATAAAAACAAGCCATTTCACGTCCTATATGTCTTGTTCTCTCTCTTCTTCGTAATTATCCCACTTTATTTTTAATCTTTTTCCTTAAAAATCAGTGTTTCCTCTAGCGCTCCTCTCTTCTTCATTCTTATCCCTTTCAGCCTCTGAAGAACAAACCGTTAGTTACTTTAAGTCCACTTTAAAAGTAACCAAATTAATGTAATACAATGCACGATCCGGGTCGTATTTACTTTAAGGAGCTTCTAAAATGATCCTAAGTAACTAAGTATACAAAAGATAGAAAAATTGAGTTGGAAAAAGATTGATTTTCTTTTTAACTACCTAATTGGCAAAATTGAAAATGATGCAATATAAGTAAATAATTTTTGGATTTTTTAGTTTATAAAATGAATATGGATGAAATAAACAAAGAGAATTAACAAGTGATAACAAAGGAATGACAATCCTCTAGCACAATGATTTAGGTTATCATTACTTCATTTAATTTGGGAGTTAGCTAAATTCAAAAGACTCCAAGGGCCACCCCTTAGACTTGGTTTAATTAGAATAATAAATATTAAGCCACCTTGCATATTAATTACTCATAATTAAACTGTTTTAGCACAGTTAGCTAAAGAGAATCAAAGAAATGCATTCAAACTCATAATCTAATAACCAAGCTACCTTGAATTATCACAAAATATTCTCAATAATCTTAAGACATTAACTGCCGCCAAAAAATGAACTAGAATTAAAGATACTAACAGCCCAAAGTCAAAATGCAATTCTAAGATTTAGAAGCAATATCCAAATTTCAACATACAAAGACAAGATCATTATAGCACATCCAAACATTAATAAACTCTTCCTAAGATCCAGGAATCATTAATGCAATGAGAGGAATGAAAAATGGAAATGTTGAAACTCCCCTTTGAAGCTCCAAGTTCAAGACATCGTCACTGTTCTAGAGGATCATGAAATTCAGCCACACTTTTGCATTATTGAAGCTTCACCATATGCTTTAACAATTAAAGCCATAGCAAAAAAACACAAGGGAAGGTGAAAGAGACAATGATAATGATGGATGGGTTTCGGTTGAGTGGAGATGAGATGGATGATTCGGCGTGAATGAAGAAAGCGGAGGTCTCTGTGTATGTGATTTCCGACGAGTCCCTTTGGTTTCTTTGATTCTGTCGCACTGAGAAAAGGAAGAAGACAAAATTGATGGTAATGGTGGATTTGAATGGAGGTGGTAAGTGATGATTTGGACTGTTGGGAGTGAAGAAAGCGGAAGGTTGGAGGTGTGATTGCTGTCGAGCTCCTCTGGTTCTTCCTTAGGCCGTCGACTCTGGTCCGTCTCGTTCTTACCCCATCTCCCTCTGTCACACTCCTCTTTGCCGCCAGGAGGAAGACGCGGAGAAGAAGATGAAGGTGATGCTGAAAGAATGCCGAAAGTTGATCACTCTGCCGTTGAGCTCCTTTGACCTTTGGTTCCGTCGCACAACGTTGTCTCCTACTCTCCTCTGGTCCCTCGCCTGTCTCTCTCGCATTCTCTCTCTGATCGAATGAAGAAGATGATAAATCTGAATTTAGGACAAGTAGTAAAACGCACCATTTTACTATATGTGGTCCTTTTTTTAAATTATTTTTTATTTTTCTTTATTTTTCTTTCATTTTTATTTTTAATTCTTCCAAAAACCTGTACTTAAAAATTGAAAATAAGGTAGCATTAATTGCCTCTAAAGGTCAATTAATCACAATTATGACAATTTTGTTCCTATTATGCACTAATTCAAGATAAAGCACTCCAATATGAATTATACTCAAATAATGCAATTAATGACCAATAATAATGACAAAAGCCCACAAAAAAGATATGAAAATACATGTAAAACATAGGTTTGTCAACCTCTCAATGCCACCCCTATTTCTCGCCATTAGTCATATCTCGTAGAGGCAAGTGTTATTCTGGCACTTTGATAAATCTAGCGATCTGCATTGAGGGCTTTCACAGGCAAGTAACAAGTATGAAGTCGATGAAGGTAGGTCAAAGATGGGGTCGGCTTGTTGATGGCAATCAATACATGGTGCATGCTAAATCCATATGATGTTGCTCCTGAGGACAAGGACTATGTGAGCTTGACTTGACAGCTTGCCAATTCTAACTTAGGTGAAGTAGTAGTGGCCTCTTCCTTAACTCATTCTAGAGACAATAGAGACTTAAATATCCTTCCCTCCAAACATGAACATGTTTTTGGTATTGTTTGGGTAAAGTTCTAATGGGGTAATGTGTTTTAGGGCTAGATCTAAACGGGTTATCAAAGATCTAACCCAGGTTGAATCACGCTGGAGTCGATCCAGAGTGAGAGATTTGTAATCTCCAAGAGATTCTCTAATTTTTTGGTCATGCATTCTTGTCAGTCAACAGGGCTCATTTCCCATATGGTTGAGCATGTTCAAATAGTCTATGGTTGCAAAGATTGTCGATGTGAGTTTCTTGTGGTTACTTTTAGAGCATAATTCAGTTTAGATTTTGAGGGTAAACATTGTTCACTTTTCTAAACATTGTTTTACACCCTGCATTTTAGAGTTGGATCTCTAGATCTCTACCCATTCTTTAAATTGGAATGCTTTGTTTTACATGTAACGAATGTATACTCTCCTGGAGAAGATAAAAAGGGGCAATGATGATGGAGGCACTAGTTGATGATGGTGGAAAGGCAGAAAGGAAGAATTTTGGTTACTGTTATATTTTTTCCAAGCTAGGATATTATTATGCTCCGTATGCACTCACATCAGTATTTTTTTTGTCAAAATATTCTCTTTAAACGATTGATGTTGGGACAGTTAATAGCATGGTCATTTTTAGTCCGTTTGCAGAAGTTCATATACATTTTTGCATCCAAAATTTTTCTGTGGTCCCTTATGCTCCTTTTTTATATTACAATGGGTAAATTTACCCATTCACCCTTACTTTTTCTTAATAAAGTTTTCAATTCATTCTTTATGGAAAAAGTTATGAAGAAAATTGTGACAATTATTAATTTGATTCATATTCCTTGAATATGTCTAATTCTATATAATAAAGAAATGAAATGTGCCAAGCCCAATTTGTGGTCTTCCAATGAACGAAAAAATGAGGAGTTATCACAAAAATTTTAGGAAGTTAATTTTGGAAACCTTTTATGATAAATATATTTTATGAAAATCATATAGGAATTGAGAGTTGATTGCACGGGGGTGGAGCTAGTAAAATGAGCTAACCTGCAATTGGCACGGTGGGCCAAACTACCAACCTGCCAAAATTATATACTTTTTTTTTCGTTTTTCCTATCTTTTTATATGTTAGCACTAAGTTATAAATAATAAAAAAAATAAAACAGTACAAATTATTTAAAATATTACAAACATTCAAACAAAATTACAATACATTAAAATATAAACAAAGTATATGATTGTCCAGACATGATAAAACACTAACAAGTCCAAACACTAATTTTTTCCAATGAAATCAAAGTGCAACAATGAATAACCATCTTGATCTAATTATCTCTAATGGCAATGATACTGAAGTTGAAGCATTGTTTGAAGTTGGTTCAATATTGATTTTAATAGTAGTAGCAGCAGCAACATTTTCCTTTTGCTCATATTTATCTACCATGAATAACTAAAAAATGTAAAACAAATATATGATAACAATTAAAATAATGCAAGATATTCCTATTACAGATAAATGAATAAATATAATTATATTACTAGATAGAAAACCCATAATCCAATTACAAGTGCAGAAAAGGGCTTGAGCATTCCCTTCTTAGAGAAGGGAACTTCGACACTTTATTAGAACTTATGAACCACTATATATAGTGATTGGTCATATCACATGCTATCTTTAAAAGACAAGTCCTCGAATACTCCAATATATTCAATTTATGAAACACACGAGGATTAAGTGTTGCATCTTCCAAATAGAAATCAAGCTCAGATTTTTCCATTGTTGCACAATCATTGACCGGCTACTAAGATAATCCTACATGATATAAATAAAGCTTCAATAAAATGTTAATCAAATTGACATTAGTATAAGACTTTTAAAGAATAAAAATTTAAAACTTACACCAAAAGCAACAAAGAATGATCCTTATCATTTGCAAGTCTTGCAACATGAGTAGATTGGCCAGAAGATGTCATTAGTCTTAAGACATTGACTTTACTAAATAGCACACTATAGCAGCCATAACACCATGTAGTGTGGAGAAGATGTTAGACACCCCAATAGCACCCATTCATGATAACTATTACCCTAAATTGATTGCTCAAAAGTAATATAGCCTTTGATTATATTCTAATCAATAAAAAAAATAAACAATAAAAAAATGTTTTTATTTGCAAAAAGATAAAAATTAAAGGAAAAATTATTTATTTACATAACTAGATTTGGCCTAAGATAAAACCTAAGACCAACATACCCTTCAGAGGGATCAAAGTGTACATAGCTTAGGGTAAAAATGCATGTCACTCGATTGGTTAATTTTAGTAAAAGGTTTATTTAGTTTATTAAAAAAAAATTTTGCTTGTATTTTTAATTTGAAAAGAAAATCTCTGTATCTTTATTTCACTACAAAAAGCAAGTTTTTGAAAATCTTTAAATTATCCTTCCTGAGAAGATTTCAATTATCTTACATGAAAGATTAATTGATTTTGCCTGAGGAGGTTCTAAAAACCTCACATGACATAAAACTTTTTTGAAATCAATTTCATTAATTTTTAAAGATTAAACTTCTTGAGGAGGTTCCAATAACCTCACACATAGAAGAATAATCAATTTTGCTTGAGCAAGTTCTTAAAACCTTAGACAGCACAAAATCATTTTTGACATCTTATTTATTTATTTTTCAAAAACCTTTTAGACTGGACTTCTCAAAGAAATTCCAATAATCTTACATAGAAGTATAATTGATTTTTTCTTGAAGAGAACTGTAAAACCTCACACGGCATAAAATCATTTTGTTAAAACTATCATCTTCATTTTATATACTTTTATTTATGGAAATCGGGTTAAAAAAAAAAGAAGAAGCAAGCAACAATTTCCTGATAGACATATCATTTATGGTAGAAAGTCCAACATGGCAAGGAGACCAAGAATGGAACCAAGAATTACAACAGGCAAGGTGAAAATGCATACCTTTGATGCTTTGAATCTTGCGTTCAAGCTTACTCCGCTGAATATCTTCCAAAGCTCTTGGTGCCAACATCTAATGACGAGATTTCCATACGCAACATATTAATGGTGTAATAAATAGGAGAAGGCACAAGACATATAAGGCATCAAATATGTTGGCATAAACCCACATAATAAGAGATAAAATGGAAACGTGCATAGTAGATCTCAATGCAAGAAAGCAAAATAAAATAAAAAAGAAAGATGGGAGGAGTGGAAGAAGAAATGAAGATCAAACAACAATGGTAAAAAAGATAGGAGGAGTGGATAAGAAACGAAGATCAAACAACAGTGGAAAAAAAGTAAGAAGAATAGATAAATTCAGATCATGGAGGATTCCACCCTCTAGTCATTATATTGTTGTTAAGTTTAATATATGTGACAACCACCATAAAGATATAGGCTTTCACTGGGTGAGAATAAGAAAAAAGAACAAATAATAGACTTTTCTCATTTCTAGTCATAATCCTTATTGCCATGAAAAGAGATGATTGAACAGCTTTCTAGTTTGCCTCCTCTTCTCCTAGAATTATTTTGCCATCCTTCAACCCTTACTCCTTTATTACAACCTCCACCTAGAATTTTTCATTTTTTATCATCCCCAAATACTGACTGATATTAACATTTCCTATTTTAATACTGAATCATCATGAATTTATGATTTTTTATTTTATTTTTGTTTTTATTTTTTCACAATCATGACTCCAACGTATACATTCAATTAGGGATTCTATTATTTTTTTAAATTTTCTGATTTTTCTGATTTTCCTCTTTAATGATTCCAAATCACATTTCTTAATTTGGAGTTCAATTAGCATACCCCATCTTTTATAATATTGTCATTTGTTGTGGAGAAGAGATTTTTAGTTGATTTTTCCTTTCTGGTTACTACATGATAGACTTTTCAAATTCAAACTAAGTCTCCAAGAAAGAATCAAGAAAATTTTTCTTTTATTATTTTTTATTGTTTTATTTTATTTTATTTATTATTATTTTGGTGGGTGCAGACAAAATGGGGTATTCATAAAGTATGAAAGTATAATAACCTAACATATATATTGTAAAATTCTTAAAATATATATATATATATATATATTCTGGGATAGAATTAAGAACGATTTGAACTCTACATAATTAAAATCAATATATAATATCATCAGCATATCCAAATAATTTTATTTTTAAATAAAAACCCCACTACTATTAGATTTAAGGTTTTGATGATAATAAATTGGGTAATATGTGTTTTGGCAATTTGATTGAAACATTCTACCTTTAATCCCTCAGAGTGCGCATTAGTAAGTGTTATGGTTCAACCAGGTCATGACATAAGCCCGTGGATTTAAAATTTCAACATAATTACTCAGGTTACTATTCATTGTTCAAATTTAGATTTCAGGTCCAATTTTGAAAAATCATAACTAATTTCATAAAAAATCGTATCTCCTTGTGTACATATTTAATTAAGGTGATCTAGCACTCATTTTAAAGCCTGGGATGTGTACTATAACTCTTCCAAATTTCATGGCTTAACTCATTCATTTGATAGGTCAAACTTGAGCTATAAACTCACTGCTTTAGGACCTACGTTTTATCCCTTAACCTCCTTTTTACTTTAATACTTTATATTTCTTTGGCATACATAAATTGGGTTTACACTTTCCCAATCATCCTCATACATTTCTATTCCTCCGATAAACATTGTAATTAAATACATGGCATTATTGGTATGCATAACATAAATTACATAATAGGAGAATTACACATTGAATAACAACATCATTCATTAACGTCAATAATTCTCCACTTTCTTCTCCCTGCCTCTCGTGCCATTATTGCCCACCATTGATTGACCTAAATGGTTGGTTAGGGAGGGGTGAGATTTGAGGGAATCTCAGTAGCAAACACTACCCATAAACATGCAAGACATAATGCACATGCATGACATGTTATAAAATTAACACATGAATGCAATGGAAAGTAAGCTAAAGCATTTCATACTTTCATAACATATTGCCAAGGCAAAGCATAACATAAACTTGCAAACATAACTTTGCAAACATTTCATCATAGCTTAGTCACATTATGGCAACACAACCATATCATGCAAGCATACTTATCAAGCACACAATATAGGTAAGTTCACTATCTTATAACATAGCTTTCCTCTTGCTTTTCCTTTGATTCCCTTGTCTTTCCAACCCTATGGATTTTCGATCAACACCATTAAACATCCTCTTGGATGTTCCAAGGTCCTAAACATATCAATACATGATGCAAAAAAATTATTAGAATCAAGTCATCAACTTATCTCTACTTGATTCTTTTTTGAACATACTTGAACTCTAACTTTTGAGTTTCAATTCCAACCTTTGTAAAATTATTTCCACATACTAATCCCATATAATTTTGCATTAGAATCCATTTCCAAGCTCAAAACAATCAAAATCCGATCTTAACCATTCAGAACAGTCAAGGCTGAACAGAATCACAAACTAAGGGAAAGTTGGATTTCTTGTAAAATCAACACAGAACCACTTGATTCTTGTTGTTTCCAAGCCTTTAAACATGCTTTTAACATCCATATCATCTTCTCCTATTCCAATAAATTTCATGCAGCACCTCCCCATAGGATTTCAATCATCAAAAATCCAATCAAACCAACCATCAGGTTCAAAAATAATAAGGGAGGTAGAAACTACATAAAAAACGGCACACACACCTTGTTTTAGAGCTTGATCTAGCTTGGAACCACTTGGCCTTTCTTTCTCCCTCTTCCTTCTCTCTCTAGAAACTATTTTGCAAGAGCTTCCCTAAGGTTTCCATGGCTTAGGACGAAATGAGAGGGAGGGGAGGGGTATTTATAGAAAACAAGACCGAATCTGGGATGTTGATCTTAAAAATACGTGGCTTGATCTGAACCATCCATTTTCTCTTTTTATCCTGTGATGACATGTGTCCTATGACATCATGCTTACCTCATCTTGATGACATCATGCTTACATCATCAAGCCACATGTCTTTAATCCAACCGCACACGTGTCTTGCATCCGACCGTACACGTGGCTTGCATCCAATCGTACACATAATACTTTCTTTTCCCGTCTAGCCGTACACTTGTCACTTTCATATTCCTTCATTTTTTTTGGCATTAAAATAGGGAGAAAATTAGTATAAAATTCGTGCAAAATATAGCCCTTAGGCATTCCTCTACCTATTTTGCCATTCTGCATCGTATCGGGTACTTTTTTGAGTCCTGATTGACCCGGTACCACTGGGACATGTTTTGACATCATTTTCTCATCTTAATTAAGTACATATATGGCGCCATCTTAGAGGAGTATAGATAAAAATAATTAGCTCTACTGACAGGCTACTTAACCCTACTGAGTCATGCAGTAGAGATAACAGGTAGACAAAGAACTGTCTAAAATATTCCCGTACTGCGTTCTAATTTCTATGCTGTCTATAAATATCTTCTGCTGACTTAGTATGATGACTTGTAGGTGTCATGATTGCATTTGGTGACTCAGCATGCTGACTCAGCGGTGTCATGATTACATTTGGTGACTCAGCACCGTCATGATGGGCTTTAGATATTTTCTTTTTCTTTTTCCCAGAAATATTATTAAATAATACTTAATCGGGGTTACCTTCTCTGAATTCTTTCTATCGGCTCGTAACTCTGTTGATCTGTCTCTAGGTTTCATTCTTTCCCTTTCATCACGGGAAATTCCTCTAATTTTTCTCAGGTCAAAAGTCAAACTGTAAACAGCTATTTTGACTTTCCCCAGATATAGTATAAATAGGATTTAAATTTAATTATAACCTTGTCAGTTTCTGGGGACGAAATTAATTTTACAATATGTGTAAATTCCTTAACTACTGTTCCCCAGTTTTTTCCTGATTATTTGAGGCTGTCTCATAGCTTAAATAATTCAATTTAAGTTACTATCTCAAATTGTCCAAAACCCTGGAATAACTTCAAGGCATTTCTATTATTTCTAGCCTTATATTAGCTCTGGGATCCTATTCTCATTTTTCTGGAATTTTTCTAAGTCATTTGGGCCGTTTTTGCTAACTCTGAGCATTGGTTGACCAGAACTTTTATTATTTACAATTAGGTCCCTACTTGGCCTAAGAATCTTTTCTTTGCAATTTGGTCCCTCCTTAGGCCTAACCTTCAGAACCTTTTCTTGCAAGTTTCTGGCATAACCTCTGGCCCTTAGTTGTTTCCAGTTCGTCATTCTTTAGTCCCAGAACACTATTGTTTTACACATTTACCCTTAGAAAATCTCTTTTTCCTTCTGAGGGATCTCTAGGACTTTCGTTGCATTGGACTTAATAATTATCCTTTCCTTATGCTATTACCTGTATCTATGAGCCAAAATTTGGGGTGTTACATTGATCGATCACCTGATCGATAAAGGGTCTATCGATCACGTGTCAAATAAATTCCGTGTGAAAATGAGTAACTTAACAAATGTTAATTGATAACTTGATAGATAAATCAGTTTATATATGTTGATCGATCATTGTTAACACTGTTTTGTATAGAAGTCTGTAGAAAATTATCGATCAATTCATCGATAATCTAATGATCAAACACCTATCAGATAATGGGACACAATTTTGGTAAGTATTTATCGATCACTTGATCGACAAATAGGTCATCGATAAGAAGATAGATAAATGGTAAAGCTCCTTCACTTTGATTATATTCTGGTTCTGTCATCACTTATCGATTAGAGATTTTTCGATAACAAGATCAAACATTGCTTAATAACCCACTCAATGTGTCTTTGTTTAAGGTTGTTATCTGGTTGATTTATCGATCACTTGATCGATTAGTGATTTATCGATCAAATGATCGATCATCACTATCTTGCTCCACTTTTTAAGTTATGTTTCTTCGATCACCTGATCGATAATCTAATTATCGATGAAATGATTGATTACCCATATATTTGAATGTCTTGTTTTCACATAATGTGATCGATCAAAAATTTCCCTGGCATTTCAGAACTAAATCTCTCTGTTATATTTTATTGATCACTTACTCGATCAAACATTAATCGATCACTTAATCAATCATCATTTGTTTTGTGCCCTTTAAAAAACTCTGTTAGATCTCTTTTATTGATCAAGTCTACCATCATTTATTTATCGATAAAGTACTTGATCATTGTTTCTTGAAAATCTATTTCTATCTCACTTTGCTTATAGCTTGAGCGATCAAGCAGTTTTCGATTACTTGATCGATCATTGACTCTTTCCAGTTAAGTATCAACAAGTTACCGTGATTCTCAAAATATGTTGATTATTTCCCTTTGAACTTTTCTCAGCCTTCTTGTTTATCTTAAATCTCTATTTTAAGGGATTCAAAATCAAAAGTGACCTTAGAGCCTTTTCTCTACATGTTTTTTTTTAAATCACTATTTTTATTTATTGATTACTTGATTGATAAATCATCAATCCATAACTTGATTGATAAATAAACTTGCCTGTTTCAAATTCTATCTATTTGATTAATCGATAATTTGATCGATCAACCAGTCATCGATCATTACTTCGATCAAACTATGAATGTTCATTCTTATCATTTGATTAGTTATACTCCTGAGCTTTACTCTGTAATAGAAACTTATTAGATTGAAGTATTATTATAGATTACGAAGAAGAACTCAACAGTTATCCAACGGTTGTTTAGTAGCCTGTAACCTACCATGTCAGAAGCATTAATGGTGAAAAACTATTGCAATTGGAAAAACACGCAACCGAACTCTCAACGGCTAGAAGCTCTTCTGTCTAATGGTTATTAAACTTCTTGAACTATAAAAGGCACAAAGAAGCATTGAATGCAAAGATTGAATATGTGAGCTACCTTCTGCAAATAACTTACAGTTGCATTCAATACTCTGTTCTTGTTTATACTGAGCTTCAGTGTTTCTCATTGATTTACTCTGTGAGAAAGATCTACATATCATCTTTAATTACTTTCTGAGTGAAACTTAAGTGTGTGGACTCTTGAGTGGGTCTGTAACCTTACGGGTAGTAAGAGGAAGTGATTGAGCAAATCAATTCCTGTACTGCGATACCAAGAGCCTAATTAATCTTGGAACTTAGTGAAATACTTAGAGTGTTCTGAGGACTGGACGTAGGTCAAGTAGTTGAGATTGAACCAGTATAAATTCTGTGTCTACTCTCTACGGTGAAATCACTCTAACTTACGCTCTCTGTTTTTGTTTAGCTTACTGCTTTTAATTCGCAAGATTTTTATAACTCACCCAATTCACCCCCTCTTGGGTGAGACTGCCACTAATATTTGATATCAGAGTAGGTCTCTTCAGTAAAGACCTAACAGTTTGAAGAGAGATCTAATGGCAGGTTTCAGAGACAGTGTGCTACCTGAAGGATATTTAACGTCAAAGCCACCTGGCTTTAATGGAGAAAAATACACCTTCTGGAAGATGAGGATGAAGATCTTCATCAAGCTACAAAATACAGATTATGGGATGTGATCGAACATGGGAACTACATCCCAATGAAAACCGTAGACGGTCAAGGAGTTCGTAAGAGCCCTAGTGAGTTTGATGAAGAAGACAAGAGGCTAGTGACACTGAATGATAAAACTATCAATATATTAACCTATGCGCTAAGCCAAAAGGAGTTCTTTTGGGTTTCCAGTCTAGAAACAGCAAAAGAAATGTAGGAAGCATTGGAGATTACCCACGAAGGAACAATGGGCGTCAAACAGAGTAGAATCAACACTCTCACCACAAAGTTTGAATTATTTAGAATGAAGGATGGAGAAAGCATACGAGACATGGAAGTCAGATTTTCACACCTTATCAATCATCTTATTGCACTCGGAAAAAAGTATAGTCAAGAGGACCAAGTGAGAAAAATCTTAAGCGGTCTCACAAAAGAATGGGAGCTGAAAGTAACAAGTATTGAGGAAAAGGGAGAATTAATTGGCTCGGTTACAATGCTATTTGCAGAATATGAGAGCAAGCAAAAATATAAAAAAGGAGATGAATGAGAAAAACTGCAAAGGCATTGCTCTTAGAACTCAAGAGAGTGAAGATGACAACAAAGAGGACCTGGAAGATGACGAAATAGGTCTCATCGTCAGAAAGTTTAAGAAATTCTATAGAAACAAAGTTGGAAGTAGGTTTCAATCAAAACGCAAAATGTCCACATCTCAGAATGAGCCAAAGGAACCAATCATTTGCTTTGAATGCAAAAAGTTAGGGCACATCAAAGCAAAGTGTCCTCAGCTATCCAAGATAAAGGACAAAAAAAAGAAGAAAGGAAAGTTTTGAAAGAAGAAAGCCTTTGTCACATCAATCTGGAGAGATAGTTCCTCAGAAGAAGAAAAAATCAATGACAAAGAAACTGCCGACATTTGTCCGTGGCTCAGGAAGATGAAGATATAGAGACAGATGAGGTAATCACTTCTAAACCCTCCTATGATGAATTACAATCTGAATACAATGTATTACATTCAGAATTAGTAAGAATTGCAAAGGAGTTGGTAAGCTCCAAGAAAAAAAATAAAGCTACTGGAGGAACAGCAAGTGAAGTAGAAAGATAACACAGTTCCACCTCCACTATGTACGGAATGTGAACAGAATAGAAGAAAGGCTGAGCATCTCACAAGAACCTTGGAAAAATTCACTAAAGGCAGTGAAATGCTCAAAGTGATTCTAGGAGGTCAATGGTGTTCAATGGATAAAACCGGAATAGGATATGATCCTGTTCAAGATAAGATGAAAGGAAAGAAGAAAAGTAGTGGCCAGTTGTATCTTACCTTCTTTAGAAATACTGTTCATTCCTCTAACCCTTTTGCATTATGTTCTTATTATGACCGTAAAGGTCATACAACCTTTTCTTGTTATCACAAGAAGAAAAGAATTTATGGGACATTAAAATGGGTGCCCAAAGGTACTTGTGTGCCTAGGACAATCTATACTAACCAAAAAGGACCCAAGAAGGTATGGGTACCTAAAACATGATTGTGTTGTTGCAGGTATGTCTCAAAGCATCCAAAACAAACAAATGGTATATCGGCAGTGGATGCTCCAGACATATGACGAGTGATACCAAGAAATTCACTTTACTCAAACCAAGAAAAGGAGGCAAAGTAAGCTTCAGTGGCAATCAATCTGGAATAATTGCTAGAATCGGAGAAATAGGAAGTGAAAAAGGGATAAAGGTTGAAGATGTGTACTATGTAGAAGGCTTGTGTCGCAATCTGCTCAGTGTCAGTCAGAGTACCGACAAAAACAACTGGGTGATCTTTGATTTGGAGGAATGCTTAGTAATAAACAAAGGTGACTTGCCATTAAAGAACGAAGAATTGAATGTAAAGCTGAGAGCTCCAAGGGATGGTAATTGTTATACTCTTCAAATTGATTCAAAATTTTTTGAAAACTGTTTTATTAGCAAAAAGGTGGAAAGTTGGGTTTGGCATGAACGTCTTGTACATGTTAACATGAATCAGCTTTCAAAATTAACAAAGAGGGACTTGGTTATTGGTTTACCAAAAATTTAGCACAAAGATGATATTATTTGCGATGCTTGTTAAAAGGGTAAACAAACAAAGTCCTCATTTAAATCAAAGAAGATAGTCTCAATCGAAAGGCTACTCTAAATGCTTCATATGGATTTGGGTGGTCTGTCAAAAGTCAAAAGTTTTGGTGAAAATCTGTATACTCTTGTGATAGTTGATGACTATTCGAGATTCATCTGGACTCTATTTCTTTCCTCTAAAGATGAGACATTTAATGGATTCATTATTTTTGCTAAAAAGGTCCAAAATGAAAAAGGTATTTCTATTGTGTCAATCAGATCTGATCACGGAGGTCAATTCGAGAACAACGAATTCGTAGACTACTGTGACGAGCATGGGATTGATCACAACTTCTTAACACCAAGAACTCCTCAACAAAATGGAGTTGTTGAACGAAAGAACAGAATGCTCACGGAAATAGCAAGAGCAATACTGAATGAGAAAGGGATTTCACCAGTATTCTGGACTGAAGCAATGAGGACGGCTTGCTACGTCTCTAATAGAGCTTACATCAGAACACTGCTTGGAAAAACTCCATATAAGCTATACAAAGGAAGAAAGTCTAACCTGGCTCATCTGAAGATCTTCAAGAGTAAGTGCTACCTTCACAACAATAACAAAGAGAATCTCGGTAAATTTGATCCTAAAGTTGGTGAAGGTTTATTTCTCAATTACTCTAATCGCAGCGAAGCTTATAGAGTTTTCAACAAATGTACTTTCACAATTGAAGAGTCAATGCATGTCGTGTTTACTGAAACTGAGCTGATTTCAAAACCTCTAGATGATGATGCTGAGATCGTGCAAAACTTTCAAAAATTGAATTTAAACAAATCTTCAAATAAAGTAACTTCAGAAGAATTTTTAAAAAGCAAAGATGATTCAAATGATCTACTTCCACAAGAAAACTTAGAATAGCCTAAGGCTTGGAAGCATAATAGAAACCATCCTTTGGAACAAGTCATTGGTGAAGTCAATTCAAAACCCAGAGACAAGTATTCAATGAAGTGCACTTCTCTGTATTCATCTCATATATTGAACCAACCAATGTTGACGAGGCTCTATCCAATGAATTCTGGATAGTTGCGATGCAGGAAGAGCTGAACCAATTTGAGACCCAGACCTAATGACCATCCGGTCATAGGCACCAAATAGGTATTCAAGAATAAGCTCGATGAATCTGTGCAAATCATTAGGAACAAAGCCAGACTAGTAGCTAAAGGCTATAATCAGGAAAAAGGTATTGATTATGAGGAAACATATGCTCCAGTAGCTAGATTGGAAGCCATACGAGTACTCTTAGCCTTTGGTTGCATAAAAGATTTCAAATTATATCAAATGGATGTTAAAAGTGCATTTCTGAATGGTTATATTTTAGAAGAAGTTTTTATTGAACAGCCTCCTAGTTTCGAAGACTCAAACTTCCCTGATCATGTTTACAAATTGAAAAAGGCTTTATATGTTCAAAACGAGCTCCTAGAGTTTAGTACGAACGCCTTAGCAATTTCCTGATAGAAAAAGATTTTGAAAGAGGCAAAGTGGATGCTATACTTTTCATTAAAAGAAGTAGAAAGAAACTTTTGATTGTGCAAATTTACATGGATGATATTATATTCGGAGCTACTAATGAGGATCGATGTCAAGAGTTTGCCAAGTTACTACAGGATGAGTTAAAAATGTCGATGATGGGAGAACTAAACTTCTTTCTGGGATTGCAAATCAAGCAAAAGAAAAATGGGATATTCATATCCCAGGCAAAGTATCTCAAGGAATTACTAAAGAAATGTGGATTACAAAATACCAAAAGTGCAAAAACTCCTATGAGCTCAACCATTTCACTAGACGCAGACGAGAAGGACAAGGACGTGAATCTAACCAAGTATAAAGGAATGATTGGGTCATTACTCTATCTCACGGCAAGCAGACCAGATATTCAATTCAGTGTGGGAATATGTGCAAGATATCAATCAGCCCCCAAGGAATCACATGAAGAAGCTGTCAAGAGAACCCTTAGATATCTTGTCAGAACACAAAATTTGGGAATTTGATATCTGAAGAAGGGAGCAGAATATCTAATGGGATACTCAGATGAAGATCATGGCGGTTATAAGACAGACATAAAGAGTACTAATGGTTAATGTCAATCTTGAAGGATGCCTTGTCTCGTGGTCAAGTAAAAAGCAGAATACTGTGGCAATTTCCTCCACAGAATCAGAATATGTTGCCACTACCAGCTGTTATGCTCAAATTCTATGGTTAAAACAACAACTACAAGATTTGGGAATCAACTTGAGAGAGATTCCAATTTTGTGTGACAACACAAGTATGATAAGTCTATCTAAGAACCCAATTCATCATGCCTGAACTAAGCACATTGACATTTGACATCATTTTATTCGGGATCATGTTCAAAAGAAAGATGTAAAAGTAGAATTCATCCCCACTAAATATTAAATAACAGACATTTTCATAAAGCCTCTCGATCAACAGAAGTTTAACAACTTTAAAAAGAATTGGGAATGGTAAATCCCAATGAGTTGTAAGAAATCTCATATTAACTCTCTAATTTGAGTCTTTAGATTTAATGTTTTGATGATTAAAAGACTAACTTAAGCATCAGAGTGTATAGAAATTTGTTTTGCAGGAAGTTCTGTTTTATCACGGAAAAACAGAGGCAAATAGAGTATAGAATGATCGATGAGAACATCGATAATCATAATGTAAGTAAGGATTGATTTATCGATCAACTTATCGATAAATAAGGTATATGGAGCAAAAGAATGAAGATGGAAGGAATGTTATCGATAAGCTAATCAATAAGTCAGTTATCAATCAACACATCGATCAATAGCAACAAGGATTTCAGAGTCAAATGGTAAGAATTATCGATAAGCTGATCGATAAACCATTAATCAATCAAATGATCAATAAACTGTTAATTGATCAAATGATTGATAAACTAGACCAGGTACACATTTCTCTCATTAACTTTTATCGATAACGTGATCGATAATTTATTGCTTGATAACTTGATTGATAATTGTCTTCGGCATTCTTGTGTGTTCTTCATATTTATCAAACACGTGATCAATCATTCATTGATCGATAAATTGATCGATAATTTTAGTGTTTATAACATTCAATTTTTGAAAACTCTCTCGTCAATTATCACAGCCCTAGCTCGATAAACCGTTCCCTTGTTCCTACGCAACGGTCCAAAACTCACTATTCTATTAAATTGTTGTTCCCTTTCCACTCGAAATCACTCCGGAAGCATTCTCGTTCTCCACCGCACCCTTTAAACACTCTTTTCAACAATCAAATCCTCAGAATCCTAAAAGAATAGTGAGAGTTAATTAACCAAATGTCGGCCAAGAGGAAAGCACTGTAAAAAAACCCAATCCTGAGACACTACAAAGAAAAGATATAGACCAAAAGTGAGGGAAGAACCATCAAAGAAGAGAGGAGTATTGAAGATTCGGGAAAGTCAAATAGAAGAGCAACCCACCCCTCAAAGAAAATCTCCACAGTTAAAGTCAAAATCCAAGCTACTAATGGTTACTGAGGAGTCTGAAATAGAATCTGATTAGGAAACCTTAGTTCAGAAAGTTGTGGAGGCTACATTACGAGTTCCTATCCCCAAGCAACCAAGACAGAGGAAATAGAAAGCAAATGAGGGTGCGTCACACCAAGCCCCTAGCTAAGGTATCCCCTCTGAGGCATCTGAATTTCACACTGGAAATCTAGAAAAGGATGTAAACCAAGGGAGATTCAAAGCTGATTTTGCAACTTGAAAGTTTTGTCCTGTGGTCTTGGTAGATTTGGATAGTTTGAAAAAGAATGAGAAAATCATATTAGATTTGAGTAACCCTCTGGAGCACTATTCTAACTGGCTAAGTATTGGCAGTGAATATTACCCTAAAGTGGTTAAGAGATTTTACTGTAATATGGAATTTATGGAAGAGTATGATGACGAAGATAACTTGGTGAATAATTATCTCACAACACGACTCAGAGAGAGAACCATTATCCTCACTTCCGCCAAGATACATGAGCTACTAGGAAATCCTCAGAGGAGGGGATATGAATGACATAAAAGCATATAAGATTTTGATGCAGAGTAATAGTTACCCAGGAGAGCTGAACTTCCCATCTACATTTATTTAAGGAGCATGGTGAATAAGTCTGGCAGTTTCTCTCACCTCAGTCAGGATGACTACCTTTTGTTAGCCAAGATAATCAGTGGGAAGAAGATCAATATTGGATCCTTGATCTACAATGAGATGAAGGATTTTACCCTCAATAAATCCAAATCCACTCCCATCCCCTATCCTCAGCTGGTAACATACTTCCTCCACACACACAATATCACACTATTTGAGCCTGGGGAAGTTAAAGTAAAAGTTCCTACAACCAGCTCAACAAGATGAAGATTCTTGTGCCCTTTCGATCTTCCTAGAAATTGGCAAGAAAGGAGAAAGGAAAACACCCAATGACAAGTGCTTCAAAGGGCCAAGATGAAGCTGAATCTTCTGCAGAACCCTCTCAAACCTCAAGCCCCTCATGCTATGGCAAAAACATTCGGAATCTATTCCAAAATGAGCTATAAGAGTTTAAGAAAAGACTATATGCCACACCTAAAGAATATGGGGAAGTTTTAGATCAGAAATTTGATGGCATTTACTAAAATTTTGGATCTTCATCACCAAGCCATGATAGTTTTGGAAAAGGAAGTGTAACACCTTACGTTTACGACCTTATATTGTGCCAAGTTAAGACATTCGGAAGCGCAAACTAAGGTTACCGGGTTGAAAAACCTGAATTTGAAAATTTCTTTTCCCGCATTACTATTCACCGTAACCTTAAACTTGGCATAACTTTGAAAAATCATAACTAATTCTAGAAAAATCGAAATGAGGTCATTCCAAGTCTCACTCGAAGCTCTTGACATCATCTATCAAGGAAAAATGACCTCAGGTTCCGCTTTAATCAGAAACGCATTCGTTTTCAATTTCGAAAAGTACTGTTCATTTGGTCATTTTTCTATTTTCCAGGATTTTTGCCTAACTTCGGAAAGGCATAACTTCTTACACAGAACTCCGATTGCGACGTTTTACCACTCATTTTAAAGGGAAAAATAAGATCTATTTGCATGCCAAATTTCAGGGAAAAAGTCAACCGTTTGACCAGGGTCTTCGTTGGTCAAAGTTTGGTCAAATCTAGACCATTTTTATCCCCTTTTTCACTAATTTTGACAGCATTTCGTTTTTCACTATAATCATACCATAATCACTTATAAAGCTACTCTATCATTAATATACATTCCAAAAAGGGTATCATATCATGTATTTATGAACATAGTATGCTTACATGGCTTGAAAGAGAAAGGTTCAAAACCGTATAATACATTACATAATTCATAACTTCTTCAAGCCATGACTATTTCCTTTCCTTTCTCCTTAGCAGTAGTGGCACCTAGGATATCATGTTATAGGAGGAATGAGATTTCATAGAAATCCCAGTAGCATTGAACATACAACCATCAAGTCAACATGCATAAGATGTCATGCTACATGCAGTAAGATAACATTTCTAGTCTTTATGCCATGCTATAATCATTCTGTATCCATGTCATCATATCATGGAGCATATAATCATTCTGGTCAAAACTCAATCATGCAAGAGCCAAGGCATACATTGCAAGGAGTTCACATCATCTGTACATAACATTCTCATGGCACATAAACACACATAGCAGATACATCAAATGCAGATCAACAAAATAATTGCAGTTCACGCTACCTCAATTCCTTGCTTAACGTTTCCTCCTTGATCCCTTGCTGGAGATCCTCCTAGGTTTCCAGGAGAGTTGCCTATCAACCATACAGTAAGGGTATGGTAAATTCCATATCCAGTATACCATTCTTTCTCAATATAATGCTACCCTTGTATCTTTCAATTTATAATTTCTGTATACCTTTCCTAAACCTTTGACCTTGGTTTGACCAAGCCTTAATCCTCAATTAAGGTCTTGGAATTCTTCCTTAACCCATGATTAATCATGCTTCCTTGGTTAATCACTAACCCTTAGTCCTTAATCCAATACTTAATTAAGGTCCTCAAGTCACATAGTCATAATCCTTTAAGATTAAATCACTAATCCCTTTTTGGATTAACCGTTAATCATTCTCTAATCAACATGATTAACCATTATCATTCCTTAATTAACATGATTAATCATTTTCTAATCAATATGATTAATCATTAATCATTCTCTAATCAATATGATTAAGCTTTAATCAATACTTAATCAACATGATTAACCATAATTAATCATCCTTCAATTATCATAACTAATCACTAATTAATTAGGGTAGCTAACCTTAATCACTTACTAATCCTTAATCAAATAACATAATTAATCTTAGCTATCACTAAACCATAATTAATCAAGGTAATTAATCCTAATCTTCCTCAAATAAATAATCAACTAAAAATAATTAACACTTAGGGAGATAAACATACCTTAATTAGCGCTTAATCGGCGATTAGAGGTGATTAAGCTTGCTGTCTCTCTTTCTCTCTCTTCTTTCTTCCTTTCTCTCTCCTAGAACTCAAGAACACAAAATTCTCTCCCAACAAACACCTCTTGGCCGAATTCTTCATGAAAGGGGGGGTATTTATAGGCCTTGATATTTCAAATGCCGAAAATGCCCTTCGGGAAAAAGATGCGATCTCGGCCGTCCATTTTTTTCTACTTTACACGTGGACAAATCTTAGGGCACTCACCATAAGAAAGTGACACATGTAGGGACACCTAATCACCATGTGATTTTCATGTGGAAAATAAACATTATTTTATTATTTTGTCTCTTATTTCCCTTTATGCCCTTGAACAATTTGGAAAATTCCAACTTTGTCCTCTCCTTCTAATTTTGGCCGAATTATTGCTCTTAATATTGGAAAAAATATGACTCATCCAATAATCAGTGCAATCCACTGATTATTTGTGTATTTCCGGCCCGATTTTCCAACAATCCTGTCCAATTTACTGTCACAAAATTCCGATTTCAACACCTCATTAAATTCCCCTCATTCCAAGGGTAATCCATGATTTTTCTCAAGTTCTATCTCCCTCTATAATTTTCTAAATTTTATTCTGTCAAAAATCACTATTCTACCGATAATAATTCGGTAGTAAATATTCTTTAAGCTAACCTCTGTACATCCAAAGGTGGGAAATAATTTTGTAAATTAGGATAATATGTCACATAATTTATCCATATTTTTCCTTGAATTTTTGAGGCCTCTATATATTTTAAATAATGGAAATTGGCTAATTTTCCTTAATTAGCCAAAAATTCCAATAATTACATATAATTTCCTGACAAATTATTTTTAATCTCATATTCATCTTCTAAGCCTCAAACATTATTCTGTACCCTCCTTTCTTTTTTCATAATTTTCTGGGAATTTTTCAGGAAATTTGGACATTATTTCCAATACTGCCCTTTCTTAATTGATCTTTTCAGAAATGACCGTTATGTCCCTATCCTGATTTTTCCTCATAGCCTGGATCCTCTACCAGTCTACTATACTACTTGGCCTTAGTCATTCACAAATCATTCATCAGTTAGAATAAAATTATCAGGGTGTGACAGGAAGTCTCATAGAGGTTTGATCATGTTGAAAGAGAAATCAGAAATCTAAAAGGGATGGTGGCCTCTCTCTGTAACAATTTTTATGCACCAAACACTTCCTTCAGTTTTGAAGACCTACTTTCTCACCTACCAGCTCCTCCTCATCATGAACCTACTCCACCTACCTTACCTCTACCCATTTCTCTAATTTCTAATTCACCATCTATACTTTCCACCTCTCCCACTCCTCTTCCTACCTTAGCTGTTATCATAGTCCCCCACTCTACTTCCTCTATGCTACCTCTATCCATTCCTCAAATTGTCTCTCCATTTACTCAGCTTCCCCCTCTTCCTATCTTAATCACCTTGCCTTCCCCACCTTCTGATGCTGACAAAAGGGGGGGGAGAAGGAATCTGTTTAGTTGTTCGTCTAGTGTTTAGCTTTGATGATTTTTATTATTTCTATTATGTAATCTGACTTCTAGGTTTTCATTTGAATTTTGAAAGCATTTAAATGTTATTAGTTTTGTATTTCTGCCATTTTTTTAATACTGTTATCTGTCGTATGATTCTGTTGAATTCCTGATCAAGTTTAAGTTTTATCTAATAAAATCTGATTTATCTTACACCTGTGTTTTGTCATCATCAAAAAGAGGGAGAATATTAGGTTTAAGGTTTTGATGATAACAAATTGGGTAATATGTGTTTTGGCAATTTGATCGATCACCTGATCATCAAGGGTTTATTAATCACGTAGGTCAAGTGCTTGAGATCGAACTGGTACAAATTCTGTGTCTACTCTTTACAGTGAAATCACTCTAATTTACGCTCTTTGTTTCTGTTTAGGTTACTGCTTTTAATTCATAAGATTTTTATAACTTACCCAATTCACCCCTCTCTTAGGTGAGACTGCCACTAACAACTACAGTAGCACTATTCAAGCACCATTGAACTCAATTGTATAATACATACACATATATATAGTAAAACATTAATTGGGATGGTAAATATTAATAATTTTTCATCATTAACTAATTTTAATGGTTATTTCATGTGCAACCACCAGGAGGCCTAAATCCAAGCCTCTCCATATTAAGATCATACACCACTTCTATTGTTCTCTGCTGAACATTACCCAAAACTAGCAAATCCTGATCACCCATAAACAGAGTAAAAGCCAAACACATCTATTCCATACTCGTACCATACACTACAAAAAAATTAACTTTCAGTGGCGATAAAAAGTCACCGCTGAAAAGTCGTTGCCGTAGTGACAGTGGTTGAAAACTTTTAGCAGCGACAAAAAAAGTCACCACTGAAAGACACTTTCAGTGGTGACTTTTAGAAGTTTTAGTGGCAATATTTGTGCTGGAAGCTTGTTCTGACGGTGACCTTATTGTTGCTGCTGAAAGAACTTTTGGTGGTGACAAACTGTCACCCCTAAAAGTGACTTTCAATGGTGACTTTTTTGTCACTGCTGAAAGTGATGCCTAAGAAAAATTAGCTTTACTAACGCCACGTCATCACTATCGACACCATGTTATCATTGGCCACCTCCACCTCATTATTGCTGATCACCATATCATCACCAAACAGATGCCATGTCACCACTAGCCACCTCCATGTCATCATCGGCTGCCTCCACGTTGTTGCCATATCACTACTCTTATGCCACGTCACCCCTCTCTTCCCACATCACCGCCAAAATATTTCACCTTAAATGTGTCTTTTTCAGGGTTCGAACTTGTGACCACCTCCTTTTGTGTCTAATCATCTTGCCGTTGAGCTGGATTGAATTTTTTTTTATTATTGTAAAATAAAATATATATTATTAGATTATACTTTTAGCAGCGATATTAGAAAGTTACCACTGAAACTCAGACCTTTAGTAGAGACACTAATAGTTACCGCTGAAAGTCAAACCTTCTACGGTGACACTAATAGTCGCTGAAAGTACACCTTTCAATAGTGAAAAAAACTACAAAAAGTGGACTTTCAGCAGCGACAAAAAAATTCACTGTTGAAAGTCTTACTTTCAGTGGCAACTTTTTTGTCACCCCCAAAAGTCGTCACCTAAAGTTTATTTTTTTTGTAGTGATAGAAAATCCTATTCTTGTCCAAGGTTAGCTTAACCGCACCATCAAAGACCAAGTTTATCTCTGAAATAATCATTGTCTCATACCAACTTAAATCATAACGTGTCCATTAATCTTAACTTGTCCACCATTGGATACATCACCGTCTTTTGCTGGAACACCGATTTCAGGGCAACATAGGCTGATGGCAAAAGCCATGTCATTATCGACCCAACATCAATGAATGATATAGCGTTGATAGTGTTGGAGTAACTGATGATAGCTCTTGTCAACTGACAATGATTCTGGTGATATTGATGCCGTATAATGAGGGTACGTTAGGGATAGTGGTGATCGGAGTGTATTGGACATTGTCAGGAACCCTGTCGCTGCTGAAAGTGAGGTGGCCAACGGAGCTAGTGGTGGAGGGCAGACAATAGGAGAAGACTTTGTTATAAGTATTGGTTGTTTGTTGGATGAAGGAGAGTGGGTGGCAGTCAAGGCCAAGTATGCCGGCAGCGGCACCGTAGGTACCACCATTGTTTTAGCCACAACCAAACAAGAAGTTGTCAACAGTATTACCGGCGCCGATGGTGAGCCTTTCTTTGCTGAGAAAGCCATTGGAGATGGAATGGTCACCGTATATATTCTCATATGTGCATGTTGTGGTAAACAATTGAGCACTATTTCTATTACCTTTTATCTTCATATTTATCTGTATATTATATTTAAACATTAAATTATTTAATTATTAATCCTTTTAAAATAATTTAAATCATGGGTAATGAAAAAACTGTTTCGTTGCATGACTTATATAGTATATGACAAAAATGTATTAATTTTTCACCCTAATCAGTAGAGTTAACTCTTTTTATAAGAAAATATGGTAGTAATAAGTATTGTTAAGTTTTTTTTTTCTTTTTTTTGAATCAATACCTACATATTTATTTTGCTAAATGATGACTATGACTTATACGGGGAATTTAGGGTTAATAAAAAATTAAATAATAACTTTTGAAACAAAAGAATGATAGTTATTACAATTTAAACTTTTTTGATACATTTGGTTCTAAGTATATATAAACTAGATAAGAAATTATTTAAGTAATTATTTATATGAAATACGTGTTGGTTTTCTAAAATAGCCTTTTAATCATTTGCATTGAAAATTAATCTAGATGAAAACCCTTTAAATTTATTGAGATAACTTGGAGAACAAATTATAAATTTCAAATACATAAGTGTATTGGTATTGAGGTCTTCCAGTTGAAACCAAAAGAAAATCTTCCACTAACTCACACACATAATGGCCTCTGTGTACGATAGGATGCCGTGTTGAAAATTCCAGACAATTATTATAGTTTGTCACCAAAAAAGGAGTATACAATAGACTATATATATCAGCAATACTCTCAAGTTCAAACATAATCAAGAGACATAGTTAATTTACAAAATGTAAAATAACACTTGTCCTAAACTTTGATTAAAAAGGTGTTAAAAGTCAATTTTTAACCCCTTTTTTTTATAAAATAAAGAATTGATTGACAATATGAAAGAAAGAAAAGAAATTAAGGATTAGTTAATTTACTTCCTGTGGACAAAATCTGAGCGCACATAGAATAACTGCACTTGACTGGAGAATAAGTTGTGGACTTAGAGGGATCAAAAATTGGTTCCTGTTGGTCATAACACTTCACAGCACATGGCTGGCACTGAGTCCAACTGAGATGACTTCCAGTATCAATAATAAGAGATAAGTGCGTTTTAGGGCTACCGAGGCCGACAGAGACAACGAAGCTATCGGTTCGAAGACGAAGGCCAGAGCTCACCGGTATGTAAACAAAATGTGGCTGCTTCATGCTTTCATGGCTAAACCTTTTGTAGAGTTTGGAGTAAATCGAATTAACCCTTGCTTGATCTTCACTTAGGATATCAATGTTGTTGGAGATTCATTAGGTCTTGCTTCCCTATGCTTTTGCTCCCAGCATGGCCCTTGTCTATGGATCACTTGCAGGCTTGAATTCTTCTTCAATCCTGGCATCAATTGCATCAAATTACTTATAGTAGTTTTCAAGGGTGAAGTAAACATCAAAGACATTGTATGTATAAATCCAACGACAAAAATCCAATTTAATGCTTGAAGTTATTGCACATAAACGTAAACTTAATTAGTACTATGTACACAATTCACATGTCTATACGTGTGTGTGCATCATTAGAGTTTATTATAGAGAGAAAGACAAGTTATAAATTTTACCTATATGGTCTTTAATGTACGAGCTATTTATCTAATTTTTGAAGATTAAGAAAGCTAATTAAATAAATAACTTAATTCTAATATATATATATATATATATATAACATGACATATCTTCATGAAATACCTTACATAACATTTGATTATATGAAATACCACTTGACATATCTATACATAGTATAAAAACTTCAACAAGGCGCTATTCTTTATTAGCTATGAACATTGTGACTTACTGACTCATAGGAGAGAGAGCATGAATATATAGAACCTGTGAAAGTAGGTGTGCAAAAGGATGATGGAAAGAGGGAAGAGAGAGAAAGAGTTAGCCGTTGTTGGGTTCCTATGGCGTCTGTTTCTTTTTCAATGGCTGTTCCATCGTTGAAGATGCTGATATCTAAAACAGAAACAAAGAGGAAACTATACTTCCTGTGAAAGGCCATTTCCAGATTTCCTTAGTGCATGATTCTCTCAATCCCACTTTGTTTGCCATTTATAGGCTTTTTATCTAAGCCAACATCGAGGGGGCAAAAATATTTTGTGTGTATGTGTAAAGCATATTCATCATATACTTTGAGGATTTTGGGGGGACGAATTTCTTGATTTCTAAATTATAACTTTTTGATATAGCTTATATTTTTAGTCCTAATCTCTTTTACAATAATTTTCCAATGTAACTTCTTTCAAATAATATACAGTTTAGGGTAGTTTTCCGAACACAATTTTATATATTTGCCATGTTTGAACTTTTGATCCCATTTAAAGGTTATTAAATTATTCTATTCTCTTTTTTTTTTTTGGCCAGAATATTAAATTATTCTATTCCGCTAAATTATTTTTGGCTATCGACAGCTTTTCTGTTAGCCGTGACTATTTATTGCATAAAATAATTATAACATTATTCTCTGCACTTAAAATCACATATACGGACTTCACATAATGTTTTCTTTTTTCGGTCGAACTTGCTATTTGATATTTATTTTGATTATTAATTATCATAATACAAAATGGTTACTAGCAGAAGATGTATTATGATATATGATTTCATAAAAAATTGTTAGTTATTTTCCAGAGAAAAAATTTTATTTATACACACAGATGAAGTTTTTGCTTTAATCAATGGGAAAAAGACAGAAAAATACTACTTGAATTTCATAATCCCAAAATGGTCTGCTGAATTTGAGAAATCCCAATTTGGTCTCAAGAGACCAAATTGGGATTATCATGTTAAAAGAAAAGACCAAATTACCTTTCATTTTAAATATTGTTTTTAAAATATCAATCCCCCATTGGCCGACCGGTTGCTGCTTCGGCGTGGGTAGTCATTGGAGCTCCGTGATCGGCCAACAATTGGTCACTGGAGCTCCATCAGTTAGAAAATTTTTTTGAAAATTTTTATAACTTCAGTACAACAGTTAACAACTTTTATAATTCTATTAACAATTTCAGTATAGCAGTTAATAACAAGTTTTCTGGAAAATTCAACAAACTCCAGTGATTAGAAACAATTTTTTAAAAATTTTTTACAACTTCAATATAATTGTTAACAACTTTAGTAACGCTATTAACAACTTCAGTATAGCAGTTAACAACAGATTTTTCGAAAAATTCAATAATTGGTCGCTGGAGCTCCGGCAAAAAACAATTTTTTTGAAACTTTGTACAACTTCAGTATAACGGTTAACAGCTTTTGTAACTCTATTAGTAACTTTAGTAAAGCGGTTAACAACAGGTTTTTGAGTTTGTTAATGGCATTACTGAAGTTATAAAAATATCACTTTTTAAATTTTCCGAAAAACCTGTTGTTAACTACTATATCGAAGTTGTTAACCATTATATTAAAGTTGTAAAAATTTTCAAAACAAAACATAATTGTTAACGTTATACTGAAGTTGAAAATTTTTACAACTTCACTATAATAGTTAAGAAATTTTGTGATGCTACTAACAACGTCAATATAGCAGTTAACAAGAAGTTTTTTGGGAAATTCAACAATTGATCACCGGAGTTCCAATGGCCGAAAACAATTTTTTTGAACATTTTTACAACGTCAGTATAACAGTTAACAACTTTTGTAATGCTATTAACAATAAGTTTTTCGAGAAATTCAAAAAGTAGCAATTTTACAACTTCAATAATACCGTTAATAAGTTCTATAACTCTATTAACAACTTCGGTATAGCATTTAACAACAGGTTTTTCGGAAAATCCTAAAAGTGGCATTTTTATAACTTCAGTAATGCCGTTAACAAACTCAAAAACCTGTTGTTAACTGCTATATCAAAGTTGTTAATAGAGTTACAAAAGTTGTTAACCGTTATACTGAAGTTGTAAAAATTTTCAAAAATATTGTTTTCTTCCGCCGAAACTCCGGTGACCAACTGTTTAATTTTCCAAAAAAATCTGTTGTTAACTGCTATACTGAAGTTGTTAATAGCGTTACTAAAGTTATTAATGGTTATATTGAAGTTGTAAAATTTTTTAAAAATTGTTTCCGTTCGCCGGAGCTTGTTGAATTTCCCAAAAAACATGTTGTTAACTGCTATATTGAAGTTGTTAATAGCATTACAATAATTGTTAACTGTTATACTGAAACTGTAAAAATTTTCAAATTTTTTTTTTAATTGATGGAGCTTCGGTGACCAATTGTTAGCTGGTTATCAGAGCTCCGATGATTGCCACCGCCAGAGCTCCAGCGACCGCCAGCCAGTGGGGGCTGTAATATTTTAAAAATAATATTTAAAATGAAGGGCAATTTAGTCTTTTCTTTTAACATGATAATCCCTATTTGATCTTTTGAGACCAAATTGGGAATTTCTTAAATTTAGCAGACTATTTGAGAATTATGAAGTTCAAGTGGCATTTTTCTATCTTTTTCTCTTAATCAATTGTTAGTAAATTAACAAATATCAATTACTCTTTTTACAAGACATGTCCAACACACACATGCTATATATATATATATATATATATAGTTGAGTTGGTCCTTCTTTTTTTTTTTGACCAGTAGTTGAGTTGGTCTAAACCAACTATTTCCATTAGGGATACACACTTGAATTGATATCTTTGCAGGATATTAACAAAATTCTTTAGAATTGGACCAATCCTTATTGATATATATTATTTCCACACAAATATCATTTCAAAAGGCAAACTGTGTTTTATGTTTATTAAATTGTTTTACTTTAGTCAATATTGTTAAACATCAGTGCTCTACAATTTGTTATATTTTTTTACAAACTTTTATCCTTCGCAAGTTCTAATTTATTTGATATCTACATTCTTTCTGATAATTAAACCCTCAACACCCATAACATTTTATTGAAAACATCCCAATTATATCCAACCAATAATTAATATATTTTAAAAAAGAAAAATCATTTATTCCCATATTATTTATATATAGGCAAATATTTCAATCTAAAGAAAATATTTAATAATAAACATATGATATACATGCTTAACGTGAGAATATGGAATATATATTACTACCTTGCAATGATTCAACAAATTGGTTAATTTTTATGTTTCAGCTAGCTAGTTTTAATTTATTGTTATAAATAAAGAAGAATAGAGAAGAAAAGAATACCAATAAGAAGGAGTATTTCTCATTCCATTCAAGAGTGTCACACCTTACTATTGGATTCACTTAGGGTTTAATTAAAACCATTTTAGACCACATTGGATGGTCTTGGACTCAAAAATTCATGAAAAACGCTGATTTTTAGATTTTTACTGTTCATCAGGTAAAAATCCAGTTTTCTGGCCCAACTTCAAAAATTCATAACTTATTTCACAAAAATCGAAATGGAGTGGTTCAAAATTCTATAAAAATATCTTTGAATTATCTTTCAAGAAAAAATAAGCTTATGAACCAATTCCATTTGAAAAAGCATTAGGTTTTTGTGAAATTCACCTCTGTTCATTTGGCAAAAATCTTTTTTCTAGATTCTGAACCTTAACTTTGACAAATCATTAAAAATCGTATACTTGGCCATTTTTAAATTGCTACCTATCAATTTGAAGCTTAGGATGTCAACTCTAACCATGCCAAATTTTGTGTAGAAATTCATTCAGTAACTAAATAAATCGTGGTTCTAAACTAACATCCTTCTTAGGGGTTACAGCACCAACCATTGATAATTATACATAACCAAATGTCCATGAATTTTTATGGTATGACACCATAATTTAGCCTCCAATCTGCAGCTTGCTCTTGAGAGTTTTAGGCCCTAAAATGTTACATTATATTTGGGGGATGAGATTTTGAGAAATCCCAGTAGCAAGATCAATCAACCAAAACATTACATGAATCAATTACAAGCATTTTAACCTTTTGCCATTAATAGGGAACTACTTTACCTCATACATGTAGCACTCTAACATGCAATAGCCAAGGCACATAAGGCAAGGAGTATAGCTACACATGAAGGGAATTGAAAGACGCGCAACAGAATAAACTTTAAAATTTTCAATCCCTTGCCCGGATCTACCGATCGTGTTTAAGTCAAGTAGTAAGAAGCATTACCTTCGATGTTCGGTCTCTTGGTGGCTCGGGGATTCCGCTGTTCAGGATGCCTCTGCTCGCCTCTTTTATTGCTTGAAGTCAACAACTCCGATCGGCTTCCTCTACCGGTATCCACACGAATAGCTCTCAATCACGAACGATGTGCTAGCTCCTCTTGTCCTTCTAGGGTTTATTTTCGAAGAATCCGTCCTCCCTTCTCTATTTTTGGTCGTCTCTTATCTGCAAGTGTTTTCACTCTCTCACCCAAAACCCTAGCTCCTAATATCAAATATATAGGATGCTATAGGTATTATGAATGATATTTAATTTCGAAATTAATCATAAATTAATTCCGAAATTAATACAATATCAAATATTGCCTAATCAGATAAGAGAACAATTAAATAATATGGTTTATATTAAATCCGTCTCACAGATTTAATTCACCTATTTATTTAATTCAAAATGAAGATATGACGGAATTATTTATATAGATCTAATTTATCCTTATAAATCAAATCTAACAATTAATATCTCTTATATTTATATAATATGTATATATATACAAATTTAATATATATATATATTTACACGTCCACCCTATATTATTCATTGAATCTGGACATATCTTAGATTCAATGAATCTGGACATCATAACTCGTGTTGGCTATTTTGTGTGCGACCCTGTAGGCCCATATGAAGTTGGCAGTGGGCCATTAACTATAATGACTCACAAGTCGTAAGTGGCCTCTAGCAAGACATCACGACTACCCAAATCATATGAGGATCGTTGAATGATATAACCTTTCATACAAACATATCACGTCCCTTTTGTCACACGACATTTTGGTCATGGATGAGGCATAGAGAATGTCATCCTCCTATTCATGACCGTTACTTTCTCGATCCCGAAGTAGACTGAGTATAGAAACGGAACTACCTTTCCATTATAGTATGGCCATACATTTCTCAGACTCACTCATCAAGGGGCCCAGTAATATCTCTCTATGAATGTGAGGGACAAATTCCATCTTGACCATTCACATTCCTCCGCATGAAAAACCACTAAGCCTGAACATAGTCTTTATGATCACTTGGTCAAAAGTGACTTTTGACTAGGTCAAAGCTGAGCGTTTCTCATGTAGGAATCCATGATGATCTCAGGTCAAAGGGCACAGTGACATGGTTTGTATATGAGAGAAGCTTATGACTTAACCCATGCAGCTCTCTCATGGCGGGTCGGTCCAACACCTTGTACTCTTACGTGTGCCTATGACTTTGATTTATATCTCTATATATCTTCAAAGTCATACTGGTCTTATTTCATCTCTGCTCCCACATAGATGACCGACCAGGGACATTTAGGATAAACCATGAGTTATCCAAGGATAGTCATCACAGTAAACATGCAAATAATATGATAACATAATTATAAATTCATAAATCAACAATGTTCATAGCACAATGATTGGCCCCTAGGGCACAATTTCCAACAACACAATCATCATCATCATCATCTAGTTCAACCACATAATAGCACATGAAATTGCATAGCAATCAATGCAACACTTAATATTAAGGTTAATTAAATCTTACTACCTTTATCCAATGCTCTTTGATTTTCTTGTCCTTCTTTCTTGCTTCCTCAAATGCAAAACCCTAACATGGCAATCTACAAAAATGGCAGCAAGAATCATTAACCATTCCACATAAGAATCAATAACATAAGAAACTCCTAAACCCCTTCAAGCTTCTATCTTTGTTCTTGAATTTCTAGAGTTGGTTTCCATAAACCCTAAAAATTCCCTCTTGACCTTTCCTACATAGTTTTTCATGTAGATTCCAAATATCTACTTATATTTAACAAAATAAATTTTCTTCTTTCAGTTTCAACTTGGCCGAACCATTAGGGTTCCTTAACCAAAAATTTCAACTTTGATTCTATGGCTTCCAACACTTGTTCTTTAGGTTTACCCTACACCATTTTTCATTTTGAACACAATAGAAGCCTCAAAACTATGAAAAACTCATCCTAGGGTCCAGATCTAGCTTTGGCCGAAATGAAACTCAAGCAACATGGCAAAGAAAACACTTTAAAATCAACTTACAACCACTTGTAATCACTTAGATCTAACGTGCTTTGAAGTGTTATAGCAAGATTGAACCATAAAACTAAAACTCCTCCTCTACAATATGTATGTTTTGGCCAGCATCAAAAGAGAAGGAAAACTATAATTTTCAACCATACAACTCAAGCAAACAAGGTGGAGAACAACTTAAGAACAAAAACTAACTTTGAAGCTTGGTTGGTTGATCAAAGTTGATGGCTTTCCCTTGATTTCCATTTGAAACTCTCTCTTTTCTCTCTTGCTCTCACCTTGGCCGAACCATGATCAGATTTAGGGGGAAAGAAGAGCTCATTAATGAATCAAAAATATCCCACCAACCATCATTAATGTCCTGCCAAGTGTCATAAGCCTGCTTAGTCTTAATCCTCTCTCTTAATTAACTTAAATCATAATGTAATTAAATTCCAAAGTCAAGATCCTCTCCATTGGTAGATTGACACTTGGAAAGCTTTAATTACCATCCATTGACGGCTTGACAAGTGGCGACTTATGGGCCAAGCAAAGTACAAGACTCCGATTAACACTTTATCGGTGCACGTCTATTCCGGGTTTAACTTCTTTTCTATAATTATAGTACTCTGGCCTCTGTAATTATTTTCTGTCAGATCCATAAATTATTCTCCTCATTTTTATCTTTCCAAATTGTCCTCTTTGTCTCAATTTTAATTTCCCAATAATTAAATAAAAAGGGAAACTATTTTCCTTCTCTTTAGTGATTTTTCCTCTTTTCAAAGGAATTGGAAAAAATCTTGGATACTTGAGGGCCTCATTTTAATTTCATAATCTCTTATAATTCCTTGAGATATCATAGGAATTTTCTCAGGATTTTATTCTCCTTTAAAATATTTATTTGGAATTTTCCAAATAAAGGACCTTAAATTAGCTTAAATCATCCTTAAATTCCTTTGTAATTTCTCTAAGGGAAAATTGGTCATAAAATCAATTTTGTAATCCCATATAATTCTCAAGGACTATTGTCCTTATTTTTCCTTAATTTTTTGAGGCTTGAAAATATTTTTCCATAATTGTTCTTGACCAATTTTTCCTTAATTAGTCAAACTTCTATAATTGGCTTGGAAAATTTATAATAATTATTTTCCACCAAACTTTTTCTATTTCTCCTTGTCATTTTTGACACTTAACTATTTAGGAATATTCCTATTCTATAAATGCCATATTACTGGATGTGACAAAGAGTGCTCAATATATTATACATAGCTTCCATTTATAGGCACAACTTCACATCTTTGATGGAATCTACAAATAACATAATAGTAAAAGATAATTGCAGATAATGGGGATAATAGGAGATATTAAGGATACTAGAAGATAAGGGATATAATGTGTTAGTGGCAGTCTTACCCAAGAGGGGGTGAATTGGGTGGGTTATAAAATTTTGCGAAATTAAAACAATGAACTAACAAAAAGAGAGTGTAAGTTAGAGAGATTTCACACGTAGAAAAGGAGACACAGGATTTATACTAGTTCGGTCTCAACCACTTGACCTACGTCTAGTCCTCAGAACATCTCTGAGTATTCCATTATGTTCCAAGATTGATTGGACTCTTAGCGCCTCAGTACAATAATTGTCCTCTCAATCACTCCCCCTTACTTCCCGTAAGGTTATAAACCCACTCAAGAATCCACACTCTTGAGTATCACACAAGACGTGATTAATGATGAAAATGCAAACTCTCTTACAGAGTGAATAAATGATAATCACTGAAGCTCGATGTTATGGAAGAACAGAGTATGGAATGCAACAGTAACTAATCAACAGATGGTAGCTCGCATATTCAATCTGTTCATTTAATGCTTCTTCGCGCCTTTTATAGTTAAGGTAGTTTAGTAGCCGTTAGACGGAAGAGCTTCTAGCCGTTGAGAGTCCGGTTGCGTGTTTTCCCCAGTTGCAACGGTTTTTGCCATTAATGCTTTTGACAAAGTAGGTTATAGGCTACTTGGACAACCGTTGGAGAGCCGTTGGGTTTTTCTTGTCTTAATCTACAATAATACATTGATTCAATAAGTTTTTCTTTGCAGAGTAAGATCAAAAGTAGAACCGAACAAATGATAAAATGAACTTTTATAGTTTACGGTTAGAATCAATCAGTTGTTAAATGTGTTGAGTAATAACTGATCGTGCTTGGTCGAAGTGATAATCGATTGCTGCTTGATCGATCAGGTTATCAATTATTCGGAGTAAGAGCTTTTGACACAAATAACTAAGTTTATCGATCAAGTGATGGATCAATGATTTATTGATCAAGTGATCGATAAAATGAAATAGTGACATCATACTGGTATGCATAGAAAAAGAAGATCAAGGTCACTTTTGGTTTTGAATATCTTTAAATAGAGGATTAAGACAGTTATGAAGGCTAAGAAAAGCTCGAATGAATAGATGATTCTCCTCATTTTTTATCTTTCCAAATTGTCCTCTTTGTCTCAATTTTAATTTCCCAATAATTAAAATAAGTGGAAACTATTTCCTTCTCTTTAGTGATTTTTCCTCTTTTCACAAGGAATTGGAAAAAACCTTGGATACTTGAGGGCCTCATTTTAATTTCATAATCTCTTATATAATTCCTTGAGATATCATAGGAATTTTCTCAGGATTTATTTTTATTCTCCTTTAAAATATTTATTTGGAATTTTCCAAATAAAGGACCTTAAATTAGCTTAAATCATCCTTAAATTCCTTGTAAATTTCTCTAAGGGAAAATTGGTCATAAAATCAATTTTGTAATCCCATATAATTCTCAAGGACTATTGTCCTTATTTTTCCTTAATTTTTTGAGGCTTGGAAAATATTTTTCCATAATTGTTCTTGACCAATTTTCCTTAATTAGTCAAACTTTCTATAATTGGCTTGGAAAATTTATAATAATTATTTTCCACCAAACTTTTTCTATTTCTCCTTGTCATTTTTGACACTTAACTATTTAGGAATATTCCTATTCTATAAATGCCATATTACTGGATGTGACAAAGAGTGCTCAATATATTATACATAGCTTCCATTTATAGGCACAACTTCACATCTTTGATGGAATCTACAAATAACATAATAGTAAAAGATAATTGCAGATAATGGGGATAATAGGAGATATTAAGGATACTAGAAGATAAGGGATATAATGTGTTAGTGGCAGTCTCACCCAAGAGGGGGTGAATTGGGTGGGTTATAAAAATTTTGCGAAATTAAAACAATGAACTAACAAAAATAGAGAGTGTAAGTTAGAGAGATTTCACCGTAGAAAAGGAGACACAGGATTTATACTAGTTCGGTCTCAACCACTTGACCTACGTCTAGTCCTCAGAACATCTCTGAGTATTCCATTATGTTCCAAGATTGATTGGACTCTTGGCGCCTTAGTACAATAATTGTCCTCTCAATCACTCCCCCTTACTTCCCGTAAGGTTATAAACCCACTCAAGAATCCACACTCTTGAGTATCACACAAGACGTGATTAATGATGAAAATGCAAACTCTCTTACAGAGTGAATAAATGATAATCACTGAAGCTCGATGTTATGGAAGAACAGAGTATGGAATGTAACAGTAACTAATCAACAGATGGTAGCTCGCATATTCAATCTGTTCATTTAATGCTTCTTCGCGCCTTTTATAGTTAAGGTAGTTTAGTAGCCGTTAGACGGAAGAGCTTCTTGCCGTTGAGAGTCCGGTTGCGTGTTTTTCCAGTTGCAACGGTTTTTGCCATTAATGCTTCTGACAAAGTAGGTTATAGGCTACTTGGACAACCGTTGGAGAGCCGTTGGGTTTTTCTTCGTAATCTACAATAATACGTTGATTCAATAAGTTTTTCTTTGCAGAGTAAGATCAAAAGTAGAACCGAACAAATGATAAAATGAACTTTCATAGTTTACGGTTAGAATCAATCAGTTGTTAAATGTGTTGAGTAATAACTGATCGTGCTTGGTTGAAGTGATGATCGATTGCTGCTTGATCGATCAGGTTATCAATTATTCGGAGTAAGAGCTTTTGACACAAATAACTAAGTTTATCGATCAAGTGATGGATCAATGATTTATTGATCAAGTGATCGATAAAATGAAATAGTGACATCATACTGGTATGCATAGAAAAAGAAGATCAATGTCACTTTTGATTTTGAATATCTTTAAATAGAGGATTAAGACAGTTATGAAGGCTAAGAAAAGCTCGAATGAAATAGATGAAAAATTTTGACAAACACCGTGACTAGTTTAAAGTTTAAACTGAAATCACCTCATGATCGAATAAGTGATTGAACACTTGTTAATCGATCAGGTTATCGATAAACAAAGTGTTATAGAAATAGATTTTGAAGCACTAATTTTCGAGCACATTATTGATAAATAGATGATAGATAACCTTATCGATAAACAATAAGTAAAAGTATATTCATTGAAAACATAGTCTATGTAGGTTGATCGAATAGGTGATCGATTAATGAATGATCGATCATGTTATCGATAAAGAGGTTTATTCTTGTAAAATCAAAGAACTGATTTATCGATCATGTTATGTGAAAACAAGGTAAACATGAAGTGTGGTGATCGATCATATTATCGATAATGAGATTATCGATCCTGTGATCGAAGAACCATGATTTAAAAACGAGGTGTTGATTATCAATCATGTGATCGATAATTTGCATATCGATCAGGTGATCGATAAGCTACTGAAATAATTACTTGTACCCAGAGTTATGAAGCAATGTTCGATCATATTATCGATGAATGACTGATCGATAAGGTGATCGATAAGTGGTGACTAAAGCAAAACATAAAGCGAGTAGAACGCATTACCATTTATCTGTCTTCTCATCGATAATCTGTTTATCGATCATGTTATCGATAAATGCCTCTCAAATTTGTATCCTGATATTTGATCATCCTGATTATCGATCAAGTAATCGATAATTTACTCCAGACTTTCATACTCAACTAAGTTAACAATGATCGATCAATTGATCGATCAACACATTATCTAACAAGTTATCGATCAAAGTTTTTGCTAAGTTACTTGATTGTACAGAAATATTATCTATCAGCTTATCGATAAGTCCTTGATTAATCAGATGATCGATCAATATACTGAAACACAAATTGCTTACTTTGTTATCATCAAAACCTTAATCCTAACATTCTCCCCCTTTTTGATGATGACAAAACATAGGTGAGGAATATTAACTATGTAGCATCAGATAACAGTAAAATTAAAACAGTAAAGGTACTTGACAAATCAAAGTGAGACAAAAAGGCAATAGAAAAGTGTAACTGATAGCATGAACTGTCAGAATACATAAGTAAGCAAATTACACAAAACTCAAAGTACATAACAGTAAAAGGCATATCAGTAAAGGCAAGAAACTAAACATCAGGAAAAAAATTAAACAACTTCGGAAAAAGAAACTAAATATCAAAATCCTTCTCCCCCTTTTTGTCAGCATCAGATGAAGAAGGGAAAGGAGTAGAAATAGTAGCCATGGGCAGTGGAATAGGAAGAGGTGGAAGGTGAGAAAGTGGAGAGAATGGTGGAAAATATAGAGAAGGGATTGGTTGGGGAACAGTATAAGGGCTAAAGAAGGAGTGGGAGAGGTAAGGGGTACAGATAGTGAAGTGGAAATTAGAGAAGTGGGTATAGCAGGGGTAAGAGGTGCAGGCTCATGATGAGGAGGAGATGGTGGACGAGATAGCAAGTCATCAAAGCTAAAAGTAGTGCTGGGGCCAGAGAAATTGTTGCAAAGAGAGGCCACTATCCCTTTGAGCTCTCAAATCTCTCTATCAACATGATCGAATCTCTGAGAAACCTCTTTTTCCAAAACCATTATTGCTTATCGGTGAAGATCTAGCATTTTGGAAATGCCCTCAAATTTTCTATCTGAAACTTCCCCATATTCTCTGGCAGTGACATAGACTCTCTTCTTAAACTCTTGAAGTTCAGCTTGAAACATCTCCCTGAGTGATCTCTCCATAAATGATGGTCCAGGGGTATAAGAAGGAGCTATAGTGGATTTGGCCTCATCTTGGGTCCTAGAGGTGCTGACAGCTAGTTGCATCCCTTTATCCTTCTGAGGTATCTTCTATGAGGGTCTAAAAGGTAGAGGGATCCTCATCTTGTTCAGCTGTGTAATGCCAAAGGTAGGAACTTGTGTCTTGGATTCTCTAGGCTCAAAAGGGGCAATGTTATTTGCTTGTAGAATGTATGTGGCCAACTGAGGGTAGGGGATTGGTGTAGACTTGGATTTGTTAAGAACAAAATCCTTCATCTCATTATAGATCAAAGCCCCTATGTTGATCTTTTCACTACCAATTGTCTTAGCCAGCAATAAATAATCATCCTGTGTTAGATGTGAAAAACTCCCATATTTGTTCATCATGCTCCTTTGATAGATATAGTGGATTATCCTATAATAATCACACATCTGCTTAGGTGAAAAGTTTAGCTCACCGGGGTAGTCATCACTTTGCATCAAAATCTTGTAAGCTTTTATTTCATTCATATCTCCCCCCCTCACCGAATCTTGAGTTCCCAGCAACTCATTCAGCTTAGTACCAGCAAGATGGAAGGTTCTGCCTCTAAGTTTGACCCTTAAATAGTCATTTATCAGATTGTCTTATTCATCATATTCTTCCACTGATTCCATATTACAGTAGAAGCTTTTAATCACTTCAGGACAAAATTCTCCACCAATTATCAGCCAATTCAAATAATATTCCAGGGGGTCACTCAAGTCCAAATTAATTTGTTTGTTTTTCTTTAAACTTTCAATATGCATAGACACAACAGGACAGAATCTTCGATTTGTAAAATCTGCCTTAAACTTAGCCGAATTCACATCTTTATCTAGATTTCCAATCAGCAGCTCAGAAAAATCAGATTGAATACCTTCAGTAGGAATCTGTCGAGACACACCTTCACTGGCTCTCTGCTTTTTTTGTCTCGGTTGCCCGAGTATGAGAACTCTCAAGGTGGTCTCCACAGCTTTCTGAACTGAGGCTCTGTCATCTGACTCAGTTTCTGATTCCTCAGTGACTACTGGTAGCTTGGATTTGGACCAGGGAGATTTTCTTGGAGGAGCAGGTTGCTCTTCGGCCCGACTCTCTCAGATTTTAAGGACTCCTCTCTTCTTGGATGATTCTTCCCTCACTTTTGGTCTATACCTCTTCTTAGTGCTTAAGGGAGTAGTATCGCTTGATTGAACTTGTTTCTCAGAGCTTTCTTCCCTCTCAACATTCGACTGTTTCACTCACGCCATTTCTAAGGTACAGAAGGATTTCTAAGGAATTAATCGGTTGAAAGAGTGTATTTTGAGTTCGGTAGAGGTCGAGTAAGTGGTAGAGATGGATTCGAGTGGATGGGTGACCAGAAATTTAATGGAATAGTGATTTGGGACCGTTGTGTGAAACAGGAGAACGGTTTTGTTCGAGCTAGGGTTCGATAACTGACGGGGGGTTTCCAAAAATTAAACGTTATAAACTTAGAATTATCTATCATGTTATCGATCAACAATGATCAATCATGTGTTGAATAAATAGGAAGAACACATAAGAATACTGAAGATAATTATCGATCAAGTTATCGAGCAAGCAATTATCGAACATGTTATTGATAAAATTGATAGAGGAAATGCGTACCTGGTCTGTTTATCGATCATTTGATTGATAATCTACTTATCAATTAGCTTATCGATTAATGCTTACCAAAATTGAACAAAGGGTCTCAAAAACTTGTCGCTCCTGATCGATGTTTTGATCGATAATCCATTTATCGATCAGCTTATCGATAATCATCGTTCTGAATTTCTTCTTTCTCTTCACATGCTACATTTATCGATCAGGTGATCAATAAATTATCCCTTTGTGGTTTCATGATTATCGATGTCTTGTTTGATTATTCCATACTCTGTTTACCTCTGTTTTTCTTCAACAAAACAGAGCTTCCTGCAAAACAAATTTCTATCAACTTTGATGCTTAAGTTAGTCATTTAATCATCAAAACATTAAATCTAAAGATTCAAATTTGAGAGATAATATGAGATTTCTTACAACTCATTGGGATTTACCATTCCCAATTCTCTTCAAAAGTAGTTGAATTTCTGTTGATCTAGAGGCTTCGTGAAAATGTCTGCTATTTGATATTCAGTGGGAATGAATTCTACCTTTACATCTTTCTTTTGAACATGATCCCGAATGAAATGATGTTGAACATCGATATGCTTAGTTCGGGCATGATGGAGTAGATCCTTGGACAGGCTTATCATACTCGTGTTATCACATAGGATTGGAATCTCTCTCAAGTTGATTCCTAGATCCTGTAGTTATTGCTTTAACCATAGAATCTGAGCACAACAGCTGGCAGTGGCCACATATTCTGATTCTGTTGAGGAGATTGCTATAGTATTTTGCTTTTTGCTTGACCACGAGACAAGACATCCTCCGAAAAATTGACATTATCCACTGGTGCTCTTTCTATCTGTCTTATATCCTCCATGATCTGCATTTGAGTATCCCATTAGATATTCTGCTCCCTTCCTTGGGTACCAGATTCCCAAATTCTAAGTTCTGACAAGGTATCTGAGGATTCTCTTGGCGGCTTCTTCATGTGATTCTTTTGGGGCTGATTGATATCTTGCGCACATTCCCATACTGATTGAATATCTGGTCTGCTAGCAGTGAGATATAGTAAATGAGCCAATCATTCCTCTATATTTGGTCAGATTTATGTCCTTGCCGTTTTCGTCTACATCTAGCGAGATGGTTGAGCTCATAGGAGTTTTTACACTTTTGGCATTTTCTAATCCATATTTCTTTAGTAACTCCTTTAGATATTTTGTCTGGGATATAAATATGCCATTTTTCTTCTGCTTGATTTGTAATCTCAAAAAGAAATTCAGCTCTCCCATCATTGACATTTCGAACTCTCCTTGCATTAGCTTAGCAAACTCTTGACAAAGATCTTCATTAGTAGCTCTGAAATTAATATCATCCACATAAATTTGAACAATCAAAAGATCTTTCCTACTTCTTTTAATGAAAAGAGTAGCATCCACTTTGGCTCTTTCAAATTCTTTTTCTATCAAAAATTGCTAAGTCGTTCATACCAAGCTCTAGGAGCTTGTTTTAAACCATATAAAGCCTTTTTCAATTTATAAACATGATCAGGAAAGTTTGAGTCTTCAAAACCAGGAGGTTGTTTGATAAAAACTTCTTCTAAAATATAGCCGTTCAAAAATGCACTTTTAAAATCCATTTGATATAATTTGAAATCTTTTATACAAGCAAAGGCTAAGAGTACTCGTATGGCCTCCAATCTAGCCACTGGAGCATAAGTTTCCTCATAATCAATGCCTTCTTCCTGATTATATCCTTTAGCTACTAGTCTGGCTTTGTTTTTGATGATTTGCGCAGATTCATCGAGCTTATTTTTGAATACCCATTTGGTGCCTATGACCGGATGATCATTAGGTCTAGGTACCAATTCCCAAACTTGATTTCTCTCAAATTGGTTAAGCTCTTCCTACATTGCGACTACCCAGAATTCATCGGATAGGGCCTCGTCAATATTGGTAGGTTCAATATGCGATATGAATGCAGAGAAGCGCACTTCATTGAACACTTGTCTCCAGGTTTTGACCCCTTCATTGACTTTACCAATGACTTGTTCCAATGGATGGTCATGGTTATGTCTCCAAGCCTTAGGATGCTCTAAATTTTCTTGTGAAGAAGGTTCATTTCAATCATTTTTGTTTTCTAAATATTCTTCTGAAGGTAATTTGTTTGAAGATTTATTTAAATCCAGTTTTTGAAAATTTTGAACGATCTCAGCATCATCATCTAGAGGTTTTGAAATCAGCTCAGTTTCAGCAAACACAACATGTATTGATTCTTCAATTGTAAAAGTACGTTTGTTGAAAACCCTATAAGCTTTACTACGGTTAGAGTAACCAAGAAATAAACCTTCATCAGCCTTAGGATTGAATTTACCGAGATTCTCTTTGTTGTTGTTGTGAATGTAGCATTTACTCCCGAAGATCTTTAGATGAGCCAGGTTAGTCTTTCTTCCTTTGTATAGCTCATATGGTGTTTTCCCGAGCAGTGTTCTGATGTAGGCTCTGTTAGAGATGTAGCAAGCCATGCTTATTGCTTCTGCCCAAAACACTTGTGAAATTCCTTTCTCTTTCAGCATTGCCCTTGCCATTTCTGTGAGCACTCTATTTTTCCATTCGACAACACCATTTTATTGAGGAGTTCTTGGTGCTGAAAAATTATGATCAATTCCATGCTCGTCACAGTAGTCTATGAATTTGTTATTTTCAAATTCTCCTCCGTGATCAGACTTGATTGGCACAATGAAAATACCTTTCTTATTTTGGACCTTTTTGGCAAAAACAATGAATGTATTAAACGTTTCATCTTTAGAGGAAAGAAATAAAGTCCAAGTGAATCTTGAATAGTCATCAACTATCACAAGAGTATACAGGTTTCCACCGAAACTTTTCACTCTCGACGGGCCAACCAAATCTATATGAAGCATTTGTAGTGGCCTTTCAATTGAGACTGTCTTCTTTGATTTAAACGAAGACTTTGTTTGTTTACCCTTCTGACAGGCATAACAAATAATACCATGTTCGTACTGAATTTTCATTAACCAACAACCAAATCCCTTTCTGTTAATTTTGAAAGTTGATTCCTCCTTTTTACTAATAAAACAGTTTTCAGAAGATTTAGAGTCAATTTGAAGTGTATAACAGTTACCGTCCCTTGGAGCTCTCAGTTTTATATTCAACTCTTCTTTCTTCAATGGCATGTCGTCTTTGCTTATTACTAAGCATTCTTCTAAATCAAAGATCACCCAGTTGTTTTTGTCGGTGCTCTGACTGACGTTGAGTAGATTATGACACAGACCTTCCACATAGTACACATCTTCAACCTTCATTCCTTTGTTACTTCCTATCTCTCCGATTCCAGCAATTCTTCCAGATTGATTGCCACTGAAACTTACTTTGCCTCTGTCTTTTGGTTTGAGTGATGTGAACTTCTCATATCACCCATCATATTTCTGGAGCATCCACTGTCGATGTACCATTTGTTCATTCTGGATGCTTTGAGGCATACCTGCAACAATACAATCATGTTTTAGGTACCCATACGTTCTTGGGTCCTTTTTGGTTAGTATGAGTTGTCCTAGGCACATAAGTACCTTTGGGCACCCATTTTAATGTCCCGTAAATTCCTTTCTTCTTGTGATAACAAGAAGAGGTTGTATGACCTTTATGGTTGCAATAAGAACAAAGTACAAAAGGATTAGAGGAATGAATAGTATTTCTAAAGAATGTAAGATACGATCAACCACTACTCTTCTTCTTTCCCTTCATCTTATCTTGAACAGGATCATATCCTATTCTAGTTTTATCCATCGAACACCGTTGAGCTACCAAAATCACTTTGAGCCTTTCACTACCCTTAGTAATTTTTCTAAGGTTTTTGTGAGATCTTCGGCCTTCTTTTTGTTCTGTTCACATTCCATGCATACTGGAGGCGGGACTGCGTTGTCCTTCTGCTTCATTTGCTGTTCCTCCAGAAATTTTATTCTTTTCTTGGAGATTACCAACTCCTTTGCAATTTGTATTAATTCCAAATGTAATGCATTATATTCAAACTGTAATTCATCATAGGAGGGTTCAAAAGTGATTACCTCATCTGTCTCTGATTCTTTGTCTTCCTGAGCCACAAGACAGATGTTGGCGGTTTCTTCATCATCACTTTCTTCTTCTTCTTTTGAAGAACTATCTCCCCAGATTGATGTGACAAAGGCTTTCTTCTTTCTGAATCTTTTTTTCTTCTTTTCTTTGTCCTTCATCTTGGATAGCTAGGGATACTCTGCTTTGATGTGTCCTGGTTTCTTGCATTCAAAGCAGATGATTGGTTCTTTTGGCTCATTCTAAGATGTTGAGATTCTGCATTTTAACTGAAACTTCCTTCCGGTTTTGTTCTTGTAGAATTTTTTGAATCTTCTAATGATAAGACCCATTTCATCATTATCCAGATCTTCTTCATTGTCGTCTTCGCTTTCTTGAGTTCTGAGAACTATACTTTTGCAGTTTTTCTCATTCATCTCCTTTTTATATCTTTGCATGCTCTCATATTCTGCAAGGCTTCCGAATAGCACTGCAACTGAACCAATTGATTCTCCCTTCGTTTCTTCAATGGTTGTTACCTTCGACTCCCATTCTTTTGTGAGACTACTTAAGATTTTTCTCACTTGATCCTCCTGACTGTACTTCTTTCTGAGTGCCGTGAGATGATTTATGAGATGTGAGAATCTGACTTTTATGTCTCAAACACTCTCTCCATCCTTTATTTTGAATAGCTCAAATTCTGTGGTAAGAGTGTTGATTCTGCTCTGTTTCACACAGGTGGTCCCTTCGTGAGCTATCTCCAGTGCTTCCCATATTTCTTTCACAGTTTCCAAGCTAGAAACTCAGAAGTATTCTTGTTGGCTCAATGCACAGGTAAGTATGTTGATGGCTTTGTCATTTAGGGTCACCAACTTTTTGTCTTCTTCATCAAACTTCCTGGGACTTTTGCGTACTTGTTGTCTGTCTATGGTTTTTATAGGAACGTAGTTACCATGCTCAATCACGTCCCATAATCCATACTCAGTCACCTTGATAAAGATTTTCATCCTCATCTTCCAGAAGGTATAGTTTTTACTGTTGAAGCTTGGCGGTTTGGATGTTGAACACCCTTCGGGTAGCATGCTGTCTCTGAATCTTGCCATGGGATCTCTCTTCGAACTGTTAAGTCTTTATTGAAGAGACCTGCTCTGATACCAAATGTTAGTGGCAGTCTCACCCAAGAGGGGGGTGAATTGGGTGGGTTATAAAAATTTTGTGAAACTAAAACAATAAACTAACAGAAACAGAGAGTGTAAGTTAGAGAGATTTCACCGTAGAAAAGAAGACACAATATTTATACTGGTTCGATCTCAACCACTTGACCTACGTCCAGTCCTCAAAACATCTTTGAGTATTCCACTAAGTTCCAAGATTGATCGGGCTCTTGGCGCCTTAGTACAGTAATTGATCCTCTCAATCACTCCCCCTTACTTCCCATAAGGTTACAAACCCACTCAAGAATCCATACTCTTGAGTATCACACAAGACATAATTAATGATGAAAATGTAAACTCTCTTATAGAGTGAATAAATGATAATCACTAAAGCTCGATGTTATGCAAGAATAGAGTATTGAATGCAACAGTAACTAATCAACAGAGGGTAGCTCGCGTATTCAATCTGTTCATTTAATGCTTCTTCACGCCTTTTTAGTTGAGGTAGTTTAGTAACCATTAGATGGAAGAGCTTCTAGCCGTTGAGAGTCCGGTTGCGTGTTTTTCCAGTTGCAACGGTTTTCGCCATTAATGCTTCTGATAAAGTAGGTTACAAGCTACTTGGACGATCGTTGGAGAGCCGTTGGGTTTTGTCTTCGTAATCTACAATAATACATTGATGTAATAAGTTTTTCTTTGTAGAGTAAGATCAAAAGTAGAACCGAACAAATGATAAAAGGAACATTCATAGTTTACGGTTAGAATCAATCAGTTGTTAAATATGCTGAGTAATAACTGATCGTGCTTGATCAAAGTGATGATCGATTACTACTTGATCGATCAGGTTATCGATTATTCAGAGTAAGAGCTTTTGACACAGATAACTAAGTTTATTGATCAAGTGATGGATCAATGATTTATTGATCAAGTGATCGATAAAAGGAAATAGTGACATCATATTCGTATGTATAGAAAAAGAAGATCAAGGTCACTTTTGATTTTGACTCTCTTTAAATAGAGGATTAAGACAATTATAAAGGCTAAGAAAAGCTCGAATGAAATAGATGACAAATTTTGAGAAACATCATGACTAGTTGAAAGTTTAAACTGAAATCGCCTCATGATTGATCAAACACTTGTTGATCGATCAGGTTATCGATAAACAAAGTGTTATAGAAATAGATTTTAAAGCACTAATTTTCGAGCACATTATCGATAAATAGATGATGGATAACCTTATCAATAAACAATAAGCAAAAGTATATTCAGTGAAAACACAGGCTATGTAGGTTGATCGAATAGGTGATCGATTAATGAATGATCGATCATGTTATCGATAAAGAGGTTTATTCTTGTAAAATCAAAGAATTGATTTATCGATCATGATATGTGAAAACAAGGTAAACATAAAGTGCAGTGATCGATCATATTATCGATAATGAGATTATCGATCCCGTGATCGAAGAACCATGATTTAAAAATGATGTGCTAATTATCGATCATGTGATCGATAATTTGCATATTGATCAGGTGATCGATAAGCTACTGAAATAATTACCTGTACCCAGAGTTATGAAGCAATGTTTGATCATATTATCGATAAATGACTGATCAATAAGGTGATCAATAAGTGGTGACTAAAGCAAAACATAGAGTGAGTAGAACGCATTACCATTTATCTGTCTTCTCATCAATAATCTGTTTATCGATCATATTATCAATAAATGCCTATCAAATTTGTATCCTGATATTCGATTATCCTGATTATTAATCAATTGATCGATAATTTACTCCAAACTTTCATACACAACTAAGTTAACAATGATCGATCAATTGATTGATCAATACATTATCTAACAAGTTATTGATCAAAGTTTCTGCTAAATTACTTGATTGTACAGAAATATTATCTATCAACTTATCGATAAGTCCTTGATCGATCAGATGATCGATCAACATACTGAAACACAAATTACTTACTTTGTTGTCATCAAAACCTTAATCCTAACATAATGGTAGATACATGGACATCCATAAAGATATTATATTCATAACACTCTCCCTTGGATGTCCATAACTAAATATGTGCCTCATTAAAAATCTTCTACTAAGAAAAAACCTATAGGACAAAAACCTAGTAGAAGAAAAAGAGTGCAACATTTATTAATATATTTCATATTAAGGCCTCGTTAAAAACCTTGCTAGGAAAACCTAATGGGAAAAACCATAAACAAGGAAAAAAGAGTACATCGTGTGTTTACTCCCCCTCTTGACAACATCAATTGATATCCCTGAGTCTGCGAAGTCTGATGTCATGAATAAGCCTCTCGAACATGGTGGCTGGAAATAACTTGGTGAGTAGATCTACTAAATTTTCACTAAAAGAAATTTGTTGGATGTTAATTTTGCCATCCTTTTGAAGGTCACGAGTGAAGAAGAATTTTGGCGAGATATGCTTTGTTCTATCTCCTTTAATGTACCCTCCCTTTAATTAGGTAATACATGCAATATTATCTTCGTATAGTATTGTTGGGATCATTTTACCAGAAGACAAGCCATAAGTAGTTCGTATGTGATGTATTAAGGGCCTTAACCATACACATTCCCAACTTGCTTCATGCATTGCTAGAATCTCTGCATGGTTAGATGATGTGGTTGATATAGTTAGTTTCATAGATCACCATGAAATGGTTGTACCACCATATGTGAATAGATAGCCTGTTTGTGATTTAACAACATCTGGGTCAGACCAAAATTTAGCACGACATAGCCAACAATATTAATCTTGGGTGCTTTCAAATAAAATAATCCCATGTCCGTTGTACCCTTAAGATAATGAAAGATATGTTTAACTCCATTCCAATGCCTTCGTGTCGATGAAGAACTATATCTTACTAGCAAGTTAACTGCAAATGATATATCAAGTCGCATATGATTAGCGAGATACATTAGCGCTCTAATTACACTAAGATATGGTACTTTTGGACCAAGTAGCTTTTCATCACCTTTTTCCCCAATTTCTTGAGGTCTAAAAGGGTCCTTATCCACCTGCAAAGATCTTACAACCATTGGATTACATAGTGGATGTGATTTATCCATATAACAACGTTCTAGGATCTTTTTTGTATAAGTTTCTTGATATACAAAAATTTCATTTTTCAAATACTTAATTTGTAAGCTAAGGCAAAATTTTGTTCCTCCTAGATCCTTTATTTCAAATTCTTTCTTAAGGCAATTTACTATCTTTTCAAGCTCTTCAGGAGTTCCAATAATATTTATATCATCAACTTACACAGTGATTATGATGAACTCATTTCCTAATCTTTTCATAAAAATACATGGGCATATTGCATCATTTTTATACCTTTCCCTCAATAGCTACTCACTAAGCTTGTTATACCATATTCGCCCTAATTGCTTTAATATATATAGGGATTTGTTTAATTTAATTGAGTATCATTCTTGAGAGTTTGAATTGCATACTTCTGGCAATTTCAGCTCTTCAGGGAGTCTCATATAAATGTCATTGTCAAGTAAGCCATACAGATAGGCTGTAACAACATCCATTAGATGCAACTTGAGCCCTTCAATTACTGCAAGGCTAATCAAGTATCGAAAAAAAGTTACATCTACTACTGGTGAATAAGTTTCTTCAAAATTGATACAAAGTCTTTGTGTAAACCCTTAGGCAACAAGTCGTGCCTTGTATTTTATGATTTCACCCTTTTCATTTCTCTTTCACACAAAAACCCATTTATGTCCAACTGATTTTATATTTTCAGGTATAAGGACTACTGGTCCAAAACTTTTCGTTGTTCTGGAGATTTTAATTCTGCCTCAATCGTATCTTTCCATTTTGGCCAATCCTTTCTTTGTTTACATTCACTAATTGACTTTAGATCATGATCCTTATTATTATTCATTGTATTAAGCGCTATATTATAAGAGAAAATACCATCGACATCAACTTCACTTTGGTCCTATCTTATCCCATTCATAACATAATTAACTAAGATCTCATCATTTTCACATATTTCAGGTACCTGACTTTCTTTGAGAATTGGGACGTTAACGTTATCTAAGGACTCTTCTGGAGTTGGTAACTTTTCTAAATTATTCTCGACTAGGCCATCTATACTTCTAGCTCTTTTTTTCTTTCGAGGATTTTTATCTTTGGAACCAATGGGTCTGCCACACTTTATGCGTGCTTTATAATCATTCACAATTGGTTGTCCATCAGGGACATCAATTTTAATAGGAGCATTTACAGCTTGAATATGTGACTTTGTTACTCTCTTCGGGTTAGTAAATGTATCAAGTAATTGATTAGCTAAACTTTATAAATTAACTATCTTTTGAACTTCCGATTCACATTCTTTTGTGCAAGGATCAAGATGAGATAGTAATAATTCTTTCCAGCTAATGTCCTTTTCCAACTTCTTAATTTCTCCCCTTATTGTTGGAAAAACTGACTCATTAAAATGACAATCGGCAAATCGAGCCGTGAATGAATTTCCTATTGACGGTTCTAGATACTTTATTATAACAGGAGATTCATATCCAACATATATTCTCATCCTTCTTTGAGGACCTATCTTAGTATGTTGTGGGGGAGCAATTGGAACATATACAGCACATCCAAAGGTTCTTAGATAGGAAATATTGGGTTCCTGACCAAAAACCAATTTTAAAGGGGAGAGCTTGAGATAAGTTGTTGGCCTGATATGAATTAACATTACTGCATGCAAAATTACATGTCCCGAGGCATAAATTGGGAGATTTGATCTCATAAATAATGGTCTCGCAATTAATTGTAAGTGTTTGATCAATGATTTTGCAAGTCCATTTTGTGTGTGCACATGAGCCACAGGATGTTCAACATCAATCCTAAGAGACATATAATAATCATTAAAAGTTTGTGAAGTAAATTCACCGACATTATCAAGATGTATTTTCTTGATGGGAAAATCAGGGAAATGTGCTCTTAATTTGATTAATTGAGCCAATAATCTTGCAAACGCTAGATTACATGAAGATAATAAATAGACATCCAACCATCTTATTGATGCATCAATCAAAACCATAAAATATCAAAATGGTTCGCATGGTGGTTGTATCGGACCACAAATATCTCCCTGTATGTGTTCTAGAAAAGTAAGAGGCTCACTTTCTAGTTTTCTTAGTGATGGCAAAACAATTAACTTTACCTTGGAACATGCATTACATGAGAAAACATTGGATTGTGGTATTTGTTGACTTTTCAATGAATGTCCACATGAATTCTCAATTATTTTTTGCATCATAATTGTCCCGGGATGGCCTAACCGGTCATGCCAAACATTAAATTTGTTATCATTTATAAACTTCTGGTTTATAATGATATGTACCTCAATTGTACTAATAATTGTGTAGTACAAGCCAGAAGAAAATGTGGGCAATCTTTCTAGTGTGCATTTTTTACTAGAGGTTGACTTTGTAATGGCAAGATATTCTTGATTTTCCTCAATTGTTGTTTTGATATGGTATCTATTCTTGCGGATATCCTTGGAACTCAACAAATTTCTTTTAGACTTAGTTGAGTAAAATGCACTATCAATGTATAATATTGTTCCTCCAAGTAACAATATATTGGCTCTTCCGGAGCCTTCAATCAATTTTACACTTCCAAATATAGTCTGAACATTGACTTTTTGCATTATCAAAGAAGAGAAATACTTTTTATTTCTAAGTATTGTGTGACTTGTTGCACTATCAACAAGACATAAATCTTCATGATTGATGTCAATAGGACAATACATAATTTTATTAATTTGGAAAGATAACATAGTCAAGAGAAGGGGGAAAAACAAAATTAATAAAAGGACAATACTCATAATTTTATTAATTTGGAAAGATAACAACATTAAAAGTAGAAACTTTATAAAAGAATATGAAAAAGAAAAAATAAGTCATAGAAATTTAATGTCACTAAAGTAAATTATTGTTGAACATTTCCATCACCAATTAGGTGATTAATCTTTCCATTAGGATCAGTAAAAAAATCAGTAATATCCAAATAAGTGACATCCATGTTGTCATAATCAGAATTGCCCTCTTCATCAACAAAATTGGTTTCTACCCTTGGCATTTTGCTGTTGCCTTTACTTTCGTTTTTGAGTGATTCTTGATAAATGTCAACCAAATGTTTCAGTGTATGACAGGTACGTGACCAGTGACCATTCCCTCCACAACGATAACATGAAACTTCAGAGTAGTTATTACTTCCCCTAGTCTTTCTTTGTGATTCTCATCATTCTTTGCCCTCTTTGAGTAGGAATTTAAACCACCTTGATTACGACTACGATCACATCCACGGTCAATGTGACATCCACGTGCATGTCTATGTTCTCATCCACAACCACGTGTTAGTCCATTTACTACTACATTTAGTTCTGGGAATGGAGTGGACCCAGTTGGATGGGATTCATGATTTTTCATTAAAAGCTCATTATTTTGCTTAGCTACAAGAAGGCAAGAAATTAGTTCAAAATATTTCTTGAAGCCTTTTTCACGGTATTGCTGCTGTAGGAGCACATTGGATGCATGAAATGTGGAGAATGTTTTCTCTAACATATCTTCATCAGTGACTTTTTCTCCACATAATTTTAGTTGAGAACTAATTCTAAATATCGTAGAATTATACTCACTAACATATTTAAAATCTTATAGGCGCAAGTGCATCCATTCATAATGAGATATTGGGAGAATGACACTTTTTTGGTGGTCATACCTTTCTTTCAAACTATTCCAAAGAACAGTGGGTCATTAATGGTCAAATAGTCCATTTTTAGTCTTTCCTGCCAATGATAGCGTAAAAAGATCATAGCTTTAGCCTTTTCTTGATTAGGTGCCTTATTTTCTTCCTTATTGTGTCTCCTAAATCATTGGTATTTAGGTGAATTTTCACATCTAGTATCCGAGATAAGTAGTTCTTCCTAGTAATATCAAGACCATAAACTCAAGTTTTGCAAGGTTTAACATGATAACACTATCACAAAAGAATATAATATTAAAAAAATTGATATGTATGAAAATTACATTGTTCTTCGTTAATGAGAACAAAAGAAAAAGAATCATAAATTTGTAAGGAATTGAAAGACACGCAGCAGAAAATAACTTTAAAATTTTCAATCCCTTGCCCGGATCTACCGATTGTGTTTAAGTCAAGTAGTAAGAGGTGTTACCTGCAGTATTCGAATCGTTGGTGGCTTGGGGATTCCGACGTTTAGGATGCCTATGCTCTCTTTTCGATCATGAGAAGTCGACAACTCAGATCGGCTTCCTCTATCGGTATCCACACAAATAGCGTTCCAATCACGAACGACGTGCTAGCACCTCTTGTCCTTCTAGGGTTTGAGAATCCGTCCTCACCGTCTCTTCTTGGCCGTTTCTTATCTGCAAACCTTTTGCACTGTCACACACACAAAACCCTAGCTCCTCATATCAAATATATAGGATGCTATCGGTATTATGAAGGACATTGGATTTCGGAATTAATCCTAAATTAATTCTGAAATTAATACAATATCACATATTGCGTAATCTGATAAGAAATCAATTAAATAAATACGGTTTATATATTAAATCTGTCCTACAAATTTAATTCACCTATTCATTTAATTCAAAATAAAGATATAACGGAATTATATTTGATTTATTCTAATAAATCAAATTTGAGATATTATACCTTATCAATTTAAAATGATATAAATTTAATTTATCCTTATAAATCAAATCTTATAACTATCTCTTATATCATATAATATATATACGTGAATTTATATATATACACATGTCTACCCTAGATTATTCATTGAATCTGGACATATCTTAGATTCAATGAATCTGGACATCATAGCTCGTGTTGGGCTATTTTGTGTGCGACCCTGTAGGCCCATATGAAGTTGGCAGTGGGCCATTTACTATAATGACTCACAAGTGGTAAGCGGTCTCTAGCAAGACATCACGGCTACCCAAATCATATGAGGATCGATGAACGATGTAACCTTTCATACAACCATACCACGTCCCTTTTGTCACGCGACATTTTGGTCATGGATGAGGCATGGAGAGTGTCATCCTCCTATTCCTGACCGTTACTTTCTCGATCCTTGAGTAGTCTGAGTATAGAAATGGAACTACCTTTCCATTATAGTATGGCCATACATTTCTCAGACTCACTCATCGAGGGGCCCAGTAATATTTCTCTATGAATGTGAGGGACAAATTCCATCTTGACCATTCACATTCCTCCATTTGAAAAAAAACCACTAAGCCTAAACATAGTCTTTATGATCACTAGGTTAAAAGTGACTTTTGACTAGGTCAAAGCTGAGCGTTTCTCATGTAGGAATCCATAATGATCTCAGGTCAAAGGGCATAGTGACATGGTTTGTATATGAGAGAAGCTTATGACATAACCCATGCAGCTCTCTCATAACGGGTCGGTCCAACACCTTGTACTCTTACGTGTGACTATGACTTTGATTTATATCTCTATACATCTTCAAAGTCATACTAGTCTTATTTCATCTTTGTTCCCACATAGATGACCGACCAGGGACATTTAGGATAAAATCATGAGATATCCAAGGATATTCATCACAGTAAACATGCAAATAATATGATAACATAATTAAGAAATTCATAAATCAACAATGTTCATAACACAATGATTGGCCCTTAGGGCATAATTTCCAACAAAATTACCAAAAGGAAACAGATGAAAAGAAAATTAAATGAGAAAGGAACAAAATTTGGGATATTGTCTCCACGGATATAAGCATCTTAAAATCATATTTATTAAATCAAAAAAATTAACAAATAAACAATAAATATTTCTCAATAATAAATATATACATGGCTTCTAGCCATTTAATAAGATAAAATCAAATTTGAATGACTTCTGGTCATGAGTTAAAAATTATATGGCTTCTAGCCATATATTAGAAAATCAAAATTATGACTTGTGGTCATTAAAATAGAAAAAAAAAATAAAGTTTTATAGCTTATGGTCATAAGAAAGAAAACAAAGTTTTATGGCTTTTGGCTCTAAAATAGAAAACAAAATTTTATGGCTTCTGTCCATTAAGTAGAAAATAAAGTTTTATAGCTTCTGGTCATAAGAAAGAATAACAAAGTTTTATGGCTTCTGGTCATAAGAAAGAATAACAAAGTTTTATGGCTTCTGGCCATAAAGTAAAAAATAAAATTTTATGGCTTCTGACCATAAGAAAGATTAATAAAGTTTTATGGCTTCTAGTCATAAAATAGAAAAATTTAAACTTTATGGCTTCAAGCCATTTAGGGGGGAAAAATACTCATAATGCAGAAGAGTATAGAGGATAGATGATAAATCATGAAACATAATACATAGTAATAATAAGAAGATCAGAATATTATACCTTTATTAGAATACTCACGCTGATAACGTGTTATAAATAAAGATGAATAGAGAAGAAAAGAATGTCAATAAGAAAGAGTATTTTTGTCACATCCCTAGAAATTTTACTTGAATATAGGGAATCAAATATTAGGATGAGGGCCAATGTAAAAACTAGACGGGGAGACCCATAAACTTTTGATGTGAAACCCTAATAAGGTCCGGGCTGGTATTTTCATAATTATCGTTCTAGGAAGGATAAAACGGGAAAATTTGAGAAAAATTCTAGAAAATTCCTGAAAAATGGGAATAGTATAAATTGGAGGTTTTGGAAACTTAGTTAAGGCCTGAAAGGTGAAATCACGATGAAAGCAAATTATTACGAAATTTCTCGTAAACAAAGATTTTTGAGCAAAATGTTAGAAAATCAAAGAAACATAATTATTTTAATTAGTCAGACACCTCAATAAATTTGGAAAAAAGATAGATAATTCATGTAAATATTTATTTGAATTTATAAAATTGGTTTTAGCCTTGGAAGTTCAAGAATTTGTTTTAGGGAATTTATTTTCTTGCAATGACATTGATAAAAACCTAATCGGAGAAAATTCAAAATAAATACTTAGAAGTGGAAAAAAATTCTAAAAATTTTGAAATCATGTTCTCATATTAAAAGGTAAATTATCATGGAGAGAAATAAATTTGTGGAGGTCTGAAAAAATTATGGAAGGTTACCAGTGAATAGTAACCGATAGAGTTTCAAATTGGTTTGAGATAGTGATTTGGTTTTTGGGCCAGCTTTTTAGACCAGCCCAATGAGGGCCCAATTTCTTATAGCTTCCAGGTCCCTCTATTTTTATTAAATAAAATGTGAAATTCATGGATAAATGATTGGAAAAATTTGGAAATTGGCCACTTGTTCAAATCTGACTACTTCTAGCATTTGATGACCGCCACATAACCCCCATGAGGTGGCAAATTTCATCCAACTAGAGAGAGGAAAGGCAGATCATATTTTTCTATATATATCCCTTTAAAAAATACAAATAAATGTTAGAAAATTGAAAAAATAAGAGGAGACTCTGTCACTGTAGCTCCAGCCCAATTTGTTCAAAAATTTCAAGTGTTTTAGACAAGGAATCATCCAACACCAAGGTCTACTTAAGCCTTCCTATCCCTAAGCTTTAAGGTAGTTTTGGTTGAGTTGAGTTGAAAAACTAAGTGTAAATGCTGCCAAGTTTTCAGTCTATCCATGGAAGGTTTAGGGAAGGATGGAAACCTTCAATACCAAGTGGAATAAGCAAGATTAAGTGGTGTATGGATTGGTTTTTGGAAGAAAATCCACAATGGTTTAAGAGCAAGATTTCAGCTTAGCACTGTTCATGTAGAAGCAAATTGTTTTGGCTTGATTTGATGAGTCCAATGGGTTTAAAACATGTTTTTGTGTAGGGATATGTTGTTGGAAAGTGTTTAAAATCATTGGAATAAAAAATAAAATTTTTGGAAGATTACACTCTCAGCCAAACCAAGTTCATGGGGAAGGAGTTTAAATTTCAAAAATCTGATTCCATATTTGAATTCCTCATGAAAAATTGTGTAGGAATGAGTCATGAGGTTATTGATTCTAAAAGAGGAATCATTTTAGTAAAAATCAAAGAAAGGGGGAGAAAATATTAAGTTAAAGTTTAAGTTGTTTGGTTATTAATATAGCCTATATTTATGCTTGATTTAATAAGCTTTATGAGGAGGAATCAAGAAAGATCATTGTTCCTTAAGGTAACCGAGTTGGACAAGTGATCAAAGGTAGGTTTGAATTATAATTTGATTGTTTATCTTGCTTGTTTAATGTGACACATTGTTTGCTTGGATCAAGGGACTTATGTTGTGATATTGGTTGGTTGAATGATCTTTATTTATGCTTTGGCCAAATCATTGATTGGTGTTACTATGGAAGTGTTATCTTCTTTCCTAGCATCAGAATAAGTATAATCTTATGTGACTTGGGAATGTCTTGAAGTTCTATAATGTGTCACATGATAACTTGCTTGATTTGCATGATAATTATAATTCAAATGCTACTGAGATTTTTATGAAATCTCATTCCCCCTATATCAATTTATTTATTATTTAGGAAGTGGCTCATCCATTGATCAAGGCAAGGAGTTGGTATAGGGATAGAGAAGCTTGATGATCATTATGTTATTTTGAAATGTCATATGATGTGTTACTAAACTTTATGCCAAGTTTGTTATGGATTATGAATGGTAATATGTTGTAAATTATATTGGTATGACATGCCTAAGTGTTGAAATATTGAGTGGTAGAATGCCTAAAGAGTATGGAAAAGGAAAAAGGAGTATAAAATTCAAGAAAGAAGTGACTGGGGGATAAAATTGCCTAAATTAAGGGCAAAATGGTGACACATAAAATAATAAGCAAATGATGCAATCTAGACCTGATATTTTTCAGGGGAATAGATCTCATTTTTAGCTTTAAATCAAGTGGTAAACCATCAAATTTGGAGTTTTGTGTTGAGAGTTATGTCCTTCCAAAGTTAGGCTAAAATCTTGAAAATTTGAAAATTGACCATATAAACAGTGCACCTTGTTGAATTTTTTGGTGCTATTCTAAATGGAATTGTGTCCAATGAATATTTTTCCTCTATAGAACTCTTAGCAAGATTCACTTGAAATATAGAACCACCTCATTTTGATTTTTCTAGAATCAGTTATGAATTTTCAAAATTGGTCCAAATTAGGATGAATGGTGTATGAATAGAATTAAATGTGAAAATTTAAAACTAAAATTTTTTGCTCGGAAACGCTGGGAAATGAGTTATAATGGTTCCAATTGACATATAATGGGATAATAAGGGAGGTGTTATATTTTTTAGCATCAAAGCAAAGGTTCTGGCTCTATTTAAGTGCAGTGTTTTGACTATTTTATGTTATAACGTGTTAAATTGTTATGGTAAATTGTGATTAGTGTGGTGAATGATTCAGGTTGTTCGATTAAATGCTTTTAGTTGGGATTATACCATGTGGTGGAATGGTATATTATATATGGAGTTGAGTGTAGGAAGAAATGGTCTACAGTAACAGTGACTCTAGAGAAACGGTGAACTAGTGAATGCCAAGGGAGCCATACCCAAAGTAGTACCACCCGCATAACTCGGACCCTAATAACCAGACTCCACCACTAGGATACTATCAGGTCCTCAGTGAAATAGTGGATATCTACTATGAGGAAGACTTGAATGACATTATAAAGTGAGGAGGGTGATGCATAAAGTGCTACCAACCGAGGCCGCACCAAGAGGAGGCAGGCCCTAGTGCTTTCAGAGTAGTGCCTATTAGCACTGTGAGGCCTAGACCTAGTCCAGATGAAGCAGGCCCTGATGCAATCAGGGCAATACCAATTAGGATGGTAAGACCAGAACAGGATAAGGTCAAGAACATACCCATCCAGTAAAGACCTTTATTGGTAAAGAAGGAATTCAAAGACTATGGTAGCATCCTCACAGAGCTAAGGAAACTGGAAAGGTACATAGACCGGACCTAGAACGAGTACGGTATTACCTATTTGGATTTTCTCCTTATGTGAGACTATTATACAATGAAGTAATTAAGAAGGATCTAAATACCGATGATGCTCTCTGGAGTCGAGCACTAATGGATGTTTTACCAAGAACCAGAGTATGGAAGGATAAGATTCAGAAGATTTGTGGTTGCTCCATATGACGTACCTTCTATTAGCTGCTTGATGCCTTAGAGATCTTTGTTCTTATTACATTTTCCTTTTCTGACACTGCATTGTGAATATGGATGAATGTATAATATGTTAGATGGTTGTGACAAGTTGTACTGATACTTGAACAGTGTTTTGCTGACTGTGCCATATATGTGGATATGTGAATAGAAAGGTAGTATAAAGTATCATTTATGTAAATTAATAATTCTAGTTAAGATGAAAACAACAAAATGGTGAGAATAAGATGAGAATCAAGAGGAAGGGAAGAATCGTCAAGACCCCCAGTTGATCCAATAGAAAGGATTATGGAGAGACTAGAGAAATAGCAGAGGACATGGCTGAGATACAGGCCACTCAAGCTAGGCAAGAACAAGAGAGAGATACTGCTATAGCTGCGGTAATAGCAGCAGCACTAACACAGTTACAGCAACCCAGACAAGGTATAACCGGGATAGCTCACACCCACATAGCTCAACCCACACCACACCACTGGAAACAGCTCCTGTGAGGCCCCAACCGGCTGCAAAGCTTGATACACTATAGTAATGGATTGTTAAGTTTGGCAGACACAATCCTCCTACTTTTGAGGGAACTTTTGATGTGCAAGTAGCTGAAGACTGGATAACTCGACTGGAAAAGATCTTTGCCATACTAGAGTGTCCATCTAAGAGGAAGGCTCAGATGGCAATATATAAGTTGGAAGGGGAAGCAGACAAATGGTGGAGGAACACTGAGCTGGTTCTCCAAGCTAATGAAACTCTGATCACGTGGGAAGTGTTTAAAGACTAGTTTTTCCTGAAATACTTTCCCTAATACGTGAGGGATGAGAAGGAAGCTAAATTCCTCAAGACAAAACAAGCAACAAATGAACCTTTTGATGAGTACTTGGCAAGGTACATTAAGTTGTCCAAGTACTCCACTTATCTCTAGTACATGAATGATTAGCGCTGGTTTACAGAAAAGATGATCAGGAGGCTGAAGCTCAAGTTAACAGAGAAGGTAGCCCCATGACAACTAAAAGTGTTTAATAAGGCGGTGGAGGTTTGCCGCATTACAGAGAATAGCTAGAATCATCAAGATTTAGTTAGGGTAACCCAAAGGCTGAGAGGCCAAGTCAAGAAGGGACTTCCTATGGTCATAGCGGGAAGAGGAAAAGACCTGGGTTATCAAGAAGACATAAACGAGGAGAAAGAGCAAGACCAGATGATATGAAATAAAGAACTAATACTAAGTTAAGTGCCTGACCTAAATAACACAGCATAATGATTGAATATTCATTGTGTAATGTGATCAAAGGATGGTGGTCGATATTCGACCATAAGGATAATTGGCCAGAAGGTGAGGTAAATTGAAAGATTAGAATCAGGCAAGATCCCTTTTGAGGATATTGTAAAGAGGAAATAGATGAGAATGCGGTAGCTGATGGTTGCACTGAGAATTGATATATAGAAAGTGATGAGCAAGCTCCCAATGATGCTTAAGAGCCTGATAATATTTATATACATGGTAACAATGGGGACTAATGAATATCTCTTTAAGACATCAAGGAGAGGTGCGACCATAGCACTCAGGCCAATCAGAATGCAAGAGATAAGACTCGTTTGAATGGATGCCACTACCATAGTGATTAAGTAAAGTAGGTTGAGAGGGTTCCCTGATAGGGATACGGAATGAAAAGAATGTGCTAGGGCTGAGATTAAACAACTGACCAGTCTTGGCCATAGAGTGTTTTAAAAAAATATTTGGGAGGTGGTTCTCCAACTTAGGGTTAACGTCTCTCTATTGAGAGCAAGCTGTTCTTTGAAAAGGAAGTAGTTCTCCAATACAGGGTTGACGCCGCTCTATTGGGGGTGAGTTGTTATCTGAAGAGGAAGTGATTCTCTAATACAGGGTTGACATCACTCTATTGGGGACAAGTTGTTCTCTGAAAAGAGAGTGATTCTCTGATACGAGATTGACACTGCTCCATCGAAAGCGAGCTGTTCTTTGAAAGGCAGGAAGATTTACGGAGTTAACTTTATCCCAGTAGGAATGAAACTGGCCAAGAATAAGAAAATGATGAAAAATATGAGAACAGGATAGAAATGATTTTATAGGATCTCTTCCCCCAAGATAAAAAAAAAGAAAAAAAAGAAAATCATAAGGCATGACAGATTGGTATGGATATGATAACAAGCCTAGAAGGCTGTTACACCTTACTATCGCATCATCTTAGGGTTCAATTAAAACCATTTCTGACCACATTGGATGGTCTTGGGCTCAATTTTGTCACAAAAATGCTGATTTTCAGATTTTTACTGTTCATCATGTAAAAATCCAGTTTTCTAGCCCAACTTCAAAAAATCATAACTTAATCTAAAAAAATTAGAATGGAGTGGTTCAAAATTCTATAAAAATATGCTTGAGTGATATTTCATGAAAAAATAATCTTGTATATCAATTCCATTTGAAAAAGTGTCAGGTTTTTGTGAAAGTCACTTATATCCATTAGGCAAAAACCCTATTTTTAGATTATGAACCTTAAATTTGAAAAATCATTAAAAATCATGTAGTTGGCCATTTTTAACTTGTTAGCTATCAAAATGAAGCTCAGAATGTGATATACAATCATGCTAAATTTCATGATTAGAATCATTCGGAAACTTAATCAAAACATCACTTAAAGATGGTAGTGTTAGTGGATTTACATACATAACCCAAAAGTCCATGAATTTTTATGGTATGATACCATAATTTAACCTTCAATTTGCAGCTTGCTCTTAGAAATTTCAGGCCCTAAAATCTTATATTGCATTTGGAGAATGAGATTTCATTAAAATCTCAATAGCAAATTAACCAACTATATTATCAACAAGCATCATCATTATGCATAACTACATTAACTACTATTGGTGAACTAGCATGCTTATCATTTGGAAAACTCAATCATGCAAAGGCCAAAGCAAGAAATTGCAAAGAGCAGCCACATCACAATCAAGAAAGTTCATCCACATAATAGCAATTAATCATGCAATAATCAATAATGCCAAGTTAATGTTAGTAGTTAGGTTCAACTTGCTACCTTACTCCAAAGGCTTAAGCTTTCTTTCTCTCTCTTCTTTTCCTTCACAAATGTCAAACCCTAGCATGGCAATCCACTAAAAAGGACAGCAAGAATCATTAACCAAACTAATCAAAAGCAAGAACACAACTTAAACATAACTCTTGCTCCTTAAAGCTTCCACCTTTGCTCTTTCATTTTTGAACTTTGCTTTCCATAAGCCCTAAAATTGCTTCTTGACTTACTCCTACATGGTTTTTCATGTAGATTCCAAATATATACTTAGATTTAAGAAAAAAAAATCCTCCTTCCAGTTTTCTCTTGACCAAACCAATAGGGTTCCTTAACCAAAAATTACAACTTTGATTTTATTGCTTCCAACACTTGTTTTTTAGGTTTATCCTACACCATTTTTCATTTTGAGCACAATGAAAGCATTAAAACATTGAAGAAATATCCTACAGTTTATTTACTACCTTGGCCGAAATGAACCTCAAGAGAAACAACAAGGAAAACACTTTAAAAACAACTCATAACCACTTGCAACCACTAAGAACTATCATACTTTGAAGTGTTCTAGCAAGTTTGACCAACAAACTTCTTTCCCCACACAATAATTAGTTCGGCCAGCACCCAATAAGGAGGAGAAACAGAATTTTCAACCATACAAAGCAAGAAAACAAGGCAAGGATCCATTTAAAACTAAGAACTAACCTTGAATCCTTGGTTGAGTGATCAAAGTTGGTAGCTTTTCCCTTGTTTCTCCTTCAAACTCTCTTTTTTCTCTCTTCTTCTCACTAGGTTGAATTAGAGATATGAAATTAGAGGGAGAAGTGAGGCAAAATATTCCAACCACCATCATAAATGAAATTCCAAGTGTCATTACCCCCTTAATCTTACTTTCTCTTTCATAATTAACTAAATCCAAATGAAATTAATTACCAAAAGTCAAAATCCTCTCGATCGGAGGAGTGACACTTGGCATGTTCAAATCCTCTCTATTAGGGGCTCAACACATGGCCAATTGTGAGCCATTTGAATTGCAAGACTCTAGTCTTGCTTTATCGTTGCATCTTAACTCCAGGTTTAACTTATTTTTTATAATTACAGTGTTCTGGCCTCTATAATTATTTTCTGTCAGGTCCCTAATTTATCCTCCTCATTTTTATCTTCCCAAATTTCCCTCTTTGTCCCAAAATTAATTTCCTAATAATTAAATAAAAGGCAAAACTAATTTCCTTTTCTTTGGGGATTTTTCCACTTTTCAAAGGTATTGGAAAAAATCTTGTATACTTGAGGGTCTTCTTTTAATTTGAAAATCTCTTATAATTTCTTGGGGGATCATAGGAATTTTTTTGGAATTTTATTCTCCTTTAAAATATTTATTTTTCCAAATAAAATCCCTTAAATTGGCCTAAATGACCCTTAAATTCTTTTGTAATTTCTCTAAGAGTAATTTGGTTATAAAACCAATTTTATAATCTTATATAATTCTCAAAGGATATTATCCTTATTTTTTCTTAATTTTCTAAGGCTTGAAAATATTTTTCATAATTATATTTGACCAATTTTTCTTAGTTAGTCAAATTTTCATAATTGGCTTGGAAAATCATAATAATTATTTTCCACCAAAATTCTTCTTTTTCTCCTTATCATTTTTGGCCCTTAATTATTTAAGAATATTCTCTATTCCTAATTACCATATTACTGGATGTGACAAAGGCCATAGAGATGAGCCAATAGTCTAGAAAATTTCATGGGCACCGTGATAGGAAAATGGCCTAAGGTGGCCAAAATTTAAGGGAAAAAGGAAACACAAGAAAGATGAATGATTTCACAGATGACTGAAGGAATTAAGTCAGATCTGGAAAGACAATACTGGCACCTATGATCAGTCTTGGGGAATGATTAGTTAAGCCACCAACTAAGGGTAGACAACTTATTCTCTAACTCAACCTACTAGCTTAAAGACTCCTAAAGAGTGGAACATGGTTTGGGCAGAATGGGGAAGAATTTAGGGTCACGATAGGTCCTGAAGAGGCTTATAAGAGAGCGTGGTAGCTCTCAAGGTCATAGTAGACCAAGCCTAAAGAAAGGTTACTGAGCTATGAGGATAGTATCTCTTTGAAACATGAGAATGAGATGACAAATGATGAGTCTAAAATGGGAAAACTTTCTGAGGTTGGTTACTTAGTACAGAGAGAGTAACCTTGACCTTTTCACAACACCATTATTATTGAATAGGCTGTACTCAACTCTACTCTAGCCAATGAAAGAAGGCAAGGAAAGGAAGAGTTAAAGCAACTACAAGCTGTAAGTCCTGAAGGGTACCTATTCAGGCAAGCTAAATACGAGACAAGAATATGAAACAGAAGAGGCATGCCCTTACAGTGAAGATGGGAACAATCGGGTATGTTGGAAATAATAGACAAAAGCAGTGTTAGAGGAGACCGAAATACCATAGTACAGTAAAAAGCCATAAAGGCAGAAGCACTGCCATGGTAATGTCATGAAAATGAGCTAGGCTTGTATAAAGGACAGAAAAGCTATGCCGATGTACGATGGAAACCCCTGAAATTCAAAGTTAGAAACCATGTTTGTCTGAAGGTACCTCCAACTATGTGTGTAGGAAGGTCAATTAAAGCCCGTAAATTGATGTTGAAATTCATTAGGACCCTTCCAAATCCTATCAAAAGTTGGCTCGGAGGCTTATAGATTAGCCCTACCCCCTAATCTGAGTCAGATTCATGACGTCTTCCATGTTTCTTAGTCAAAGAAGTATCCGTCGGATCCCTCTCATACCTAAGAATACAAAGACATAGAGCCGCGAGATAATCTTACCTTTGAGAAAAACCAGTGAAAGTGATAGATCAGCAGATTAACTAGCTACGAAATAAGACTATTCTGATGGTTAAAGTTATCTGGAGGGAGCTAACTCAGGAAGAGGCCATATGAGAGAAAGAAGACGACATGAAGGCCAGATACGCAGAGCTGTTAGATAAGGTATGTTTCTAAATTTCGAGGATGAAATTTATTTAAAAGGGGGAGGAATTGTCACATCCCGAGAGATTTTACTAGGACATAGGGAATGAAAAATTAAGATGAGGGCCAATGTAGAAACTAGACGAGGAGACAAACCAACTTTTGATGTGAAACCCTGATAAGGTCTGGGTTGCCATTTTTGTAATTATCAGTCTAGAAAGGACAAAACAGGAAAATTTAAAAAAATTCTAGAAAATTCCTGAAAAATGGGAATAGTATAAATTGAAAGTATTGGAAACTTGGTTGATGCCTAAAAGGTGAAATTATACTGAGAGCAAATTGTTACAGAATTTCCTGTAAACAGAGGTTTTTGAGGAAAATGTTAGAAAATCAGAGGAAAGTAATTATTTTAATTAGTTAAACACCTCAATAAATTTGTGAAAAAGATGGATAATTCATCTAAATATTTATTTGAATTTAAAAATTGGTTTTAGGCCTTGGAAGTTCAGGAATTTGTATTAGGAAATTTATTTTCTTGCGGTGACACTGATAAAGGCCTAATCAGAGAAAATTCAAAATAAATACTTAGAAGTGGCAAAAAATTATAAAAATTTTCAGATCATGTTCTCATATTACAAGGTGAATTATCATGGAGAAATGAAATTTTTGGAGGTTTGAAAAAATTATGGAAGATTACTAGTGAATAGTAACAAATAAAGTTTCAAATTGGTCTGAGATAGTGATTTGGTTTGTGGACCAGCTTTTTGGACCAACCCAAATCATTTGTGGGGCCTACATTGAGCCCAATGAGAGCCCAATTTCATGCAGCTTCTAGGTCCCTCTATTTTTATTAAATAAAATGTGAAATTCATGGATAAATGCTTGGAAAATCTGGAAATTGGCCACTTGTTCAAATCTGACTACTTCTAGCATTTGATGACCACTACATAACCCCCATGAGGTGGCAAATTTCATCCAAATAGAGAGAGGGAAGGCAGATCAAATTTTTCTATATATATATCCCTTTAGAAAATAAAAATAAATGTTAGAAAATTAGAAAAATAAGGAGAGACTCTGTCACTATAGCTCCAGCCCTATTTGTTCAAAAATTTCAAGCGTTTTAGACTAGGAATCATCAAGAAAACACCAAGGTATGCTTAAGCCTTCTTATCCCTGAGCTTTAAGGTAGTTTTGGGAAACCTCAAATGCTGCCAAATTTTTGGTCTATCCATAGAAGGTTTAGGGAAGAATAGAAACCTTAAATATCAAGTGAAATAAGCAAGATTAAGTGGTGTATGGATTGGTTTTTAGAATAAAATCCACCTAGGGTTTAAGAGCAAGATTTCAGCCTAGCACTGTTCATGCAGAAGCAAATTGTTTTGCCTTGATTTGATGATTCCAATGGGTTTAAAACATGTTTTTTGTGTAGGGATATGTCATTGGAAAGTGTTTAAAATCATTGGAGTAAAAAATGGAAGTTTTGGAAGATTACACCCCCTATTCAGCCAAACCAAGCTCATGGGGAAAGGAGTTTGAATTTCAAAAATCTGATTCCATGTTTGAATTCGTCATGAAAAATTGTGTAGGAATGAGTCATGAGGTTATTGATTCTAAAGGAGGAATCATTTTAGTAAAAAACAAAGAAAGGGGGAGAAAATATTAAGTTGAAGTTGAAGGATTATGTTTAAGTTGTTTGGTTATGAATATAGCCTATATTTATGCTTGATTTAACAGGCTTTGTGAGGAGGAATCAAGGAAGATCATTGTTCCTTGAGGTAACCGAATTGGACAAGTGATAAAAGGTAGGTTTGAATTATAATTTGATTGTTTATCTTGCTTGTTTAATGTGACACATTGTTTACTTGGATTAAGGGACTTGTGTTATGATATTGGTTGGTTGAATGATCTTTATTTATGTTTTGGCCTAATCATTGATTGGTGTTAATATGGAAGTGTTATGTTCTTTTCCTAGCATGGGAATAAGTATAATTTTATGTGACTTGAGAATGTCTTAAAATTCTATAATGTGTCACATGATAACTTGCTTGGTTTGTATGATAATTGTAAATCAAATACTACTGAGATTTCTATGAAATCTCATCCCCCTATGTCAATTTATTTATTATTTATGAAGTGGCTCATCCATGGATCAATGCAAGGAGTTGGTATAGGGACAGAGAAACTTGATGATCATTATGTTATTTTGGAATGTCATATGATTTGTTACTAAACTTTGTGCCAAGTTTTTAATGGATTATGAATGGTAATATGTTGTAAATTATATTGTTATGACATGCCTAAGTGTTGAAATATTGAGTGGTAGAATGCCTAAAGGGTATGGAAAAGGAAAAAGGAATATAAAATTCAAGAAAGAAATGACTAGGGGATAAAATTGCCTAAATTAAGGGCAAAATGGTGACACATAAAATAATAAGAAAATGATGCAATTTGGACTGAGATTTTGTAGGGGAATAGATCTCCTTTTTAGCTTTAAATTAAGTGGTAAACCATCAAATTTGGAGTTTCATGCTAGGAGTTATGCCCTTCCAAAGTTGAACTAAAATCCTGAAAATTTGAAAATTAACCATATGAACAATGCACCTTGTCGAATTTTTTGGTGCTCCAATGAATACTTTTTCTCTATATAACTCTTACCAAGCTTTGTGTGAAAATTAGAACCACTTTGTTTTAATTTTTCTAGAATTAATTATGAATTTTCAAAGTTGATCCAAATTCGGATGAACAGTGTACGGACAGAATTAAATGTGAAATTTTTTGCTCGGAAATGGTAGGAAATGTATTATAATGGTTCCAATTGACATATAATGGGATAATAAAAGAGGTGTTACAATTTCTCATTTCATTCAAGGTTACTCAATACATTATACATAGCCTCTATTCATAAGTGCAACTTTACATCTTTGATGGAATCTACATATAACATAATAATAAAAGATAATTACAGATAATGGGGATAATAGGAGATATTGAGGATACTGGGAGATAAGGGATATAATGATAGATACATGAACATCCATAAAAATATTATATTCATAACATTTATCTCTTTTTCTTAGATTCTTTGCGTTATATGTAGCAAAACTCTCCACATATATATATATATATATATACCAAACATTTCATTGAGGTAAAATTAAATTTACGTCTAGCGTATAAGAAGTAATTGTGATCTAGGGTAGTTATGCCCTACTCGGCAAATCTTTGAGCCCATTTGGGGATGGGGCCCACTCTTTTTAATTTTTTTAGGGTCTGCATGCCATTCTTTTTTTTAATTAGTTTTTCATTTTTTTTTCTTTGATTTAAGTTTTATCTAGCACTCTAAAATGTTTTTAATAGCATTTGCCATCATAAATTGATTAATTTTTAATACATTTAACATATTAAAATTTTTTTTAGTAGCATCCATTATTCTAAATTAATTAATTTTTAATATATCCAACATTTCAACATTTTTTCCTGCAGTACCCTGTATCATAAATTAACAATGTTTACTGCATCCAACATTTTGAAATATTTTTCTCATAACACTCAGTATTTTAAATTAATTAATTTTTAATGTATCTAACACCATAAAGTATTTTTTTAAAAGCACTCACTGACTAAAAAAATACTCTAAATGCACTAAAAATTAATTAATTTATGATATTAGGTGTTATTGAATGCACTAAAAATAAATTAATTTTTTATGCTGGGCAAAATAAAAAAGCTAATATGCTAGATACAACTTAATCCAAATAACAAAAAAATTAGGGGGGAAAAAACACGATATCTCATCCCCAAATGCTGTAGTTTGGGGATGAGCATTCCTTGCTCATTGATTCCGTGAATAGGTAGACTCTTGAGATCCATTATAACCATGTGTTGTGTCTTTTTTTTTTTTAGTTTTATTTTTTGGTAAATAATTGTATCTTTCTTTATTAGCAAAGAGTAATCGGCAAAAAAAAAACATGAGAGATTATTGCACATTTCTCATGTCATATTTCTTTAATATTATTTTCAGTCCTTTATATAAAATCTAGTTAATTAATCTAAAAAGATTAAGGATGCTATATAATGACTCGATTGTAACTTATGTCACATGATATTATTAAAATACTTTTATATATCAGTTTATAAGTCAGGCAAATTAGTATAAAAAATGATAAATATAAATATTTAAACTAATTTATATAGTGTTAGAAGACAAAGCCCAAGCCCAATAAACTGTGTTTCACTTATTAGTTTCATTCTTTATATTATGTTTCTTAGATTATTAGCCTGATTATTAGGATAGATTTGATTTTCTGATTTATCCTACATTTACCCTAGCTTATCTTAGCTAGGTTATATATTGTACCTCTTTGCTTTAGAAATAATATGAGTGAGAATTATTATTCACCCTAATTCCTCATGTTATCAAAGCGGACGATCAAGAGAGAGGGTAAAAGTCACGCCAAAAACTGGGACTAAGATCGATCTGACTGATCACACGAAGGCACGATCATAATTGTGCAATCTGGTGAACCCGGCATGAACGAGTAGCCGCAAGATGGAGTCTAGAGAATTTCCGCCACTATTTGGCACAATAAAGCATCCTTCATTAGCATTTACAGCAGGTACAGTACCATCTTCTTCTTCTTCTATATCGGTTCTACTCCTTTTGTGGGAATAGAATCTAGAATTACGATCGAGATGTAGCAGATGATGATTGCTCACAAGTTGAATGGAAGTAATTACCTACAGTGGTCTCAAAGCGTCCTTATGTACTTACAAGACAGAATAAAAGAAAACTATATAACTAGGGAGGCTCTACAAGTAGGTCTTGGTGACTCAAAGTATGACACTTGGCTTGTGGAAATAACCTAGCTATGACTTGGTTATGTAGTTCCATGACAGTAGACATTAGTAAAGGCTATTTACTTGCTAAGACAGCAAAGGAGATATGGGATGTGCAAAAAGAAATACTCAGCTATGGAGAACACTGCTTCCCTATTTCAAATCAAAAAATTACAGAGAGAGATGAAACAAGAAAGCATGATAATGACACAGTATTATACTGCTCTCCCACGTTTGTGGCAATAGTTGGACATGATTGATGTCCATGAATGGAAGTGCAACAATGATGCCCAACTATATACGAAGTTGGTCGAAAAAGAAAGAACCTATGAGTTCTTACTTGGTCTCATAGACGTGTTTGACGATGTGCGAGGAAGAATTATGGGAATGAAGCCGCTGCCATTACTATTTGAAGCTTTCAATATGGTCAGGTGTGAAGAAAGCAGAAAACAACTCAACCTGAGTGTGTCTGCACTCTCTAAGAGTTTGGCATTAACAGTGCAGGGCAACAATGGACCTAAACAGAGAGGAAAGAAGAACTCCAAAGGGTAGTGTGATCATTGCAACAAATATGGTCATACTGGGGACACATGCTGGAAATTACACGGCAAGCCAACAAATCTAAAACAAAAATGAAGACCGAAGAGTAAGGGGTATGTTATTATGACTGACGAGAAAGAGGAGAATAGAGAAACTCTTAGCTGAGAAGAACTACACACTTCTACAAAAAAGGGCTTTCACGAGGCTAATTTATGGCGGTCATCAAAAAACATTGTAAAAAACATAACGGCATTTTTGTAATTATAGAGAAGTAAATTTTACTTTTCACGGTGGTTATCCAAAAAACTGCTTTGAAAAGTTCTTTTTATGCGGTTTTTGAGAAAACTATCATGAAAAAAACTTTTTATGGTAGTTTTTTAAATAACCGCCTTGAAAATTCTATCAGAATTTTAAAACCCTATCTACCACACTATAGTTTTCACTTTTCAGAGTCAGAGCTCATAATCCCCCATTATCATCCCTACTAGATTTTCTCCCCCTTCCTACCTTTGTCGGCATTTATATTTGCTTCTATTGTCACATCCCTAATTTTTGGCCTAGAAGTACCGAAATTAGCCTGAATTGTATAGGCTACTAGACCCCTTTTTGGCAGAGGTTCTAGAGATTTTTTAGAAGGACAGAGAGATTCTCAGGGACTAAATCGCAAAGGAAAAGTTTTCTAAGACTGAGAAAAGAGAAGTTAGAGACTCAAAGAAGTCTTAAGGCCCAAGAATGAGAAATAGAAATAAATATAAGCCAAAGGTTATATTGGAGGTGAATTTTGAGGTTAAGCGAAACCAGGGGCAAAATCATAATTTTACAAAGTTTTGGGTTGGTAAGGGCAAAAATGGAAATTATACCTGAAAATCCAAGAAAAAGGTAAATGATGGGTTAATGCCTGAATACCTCAGGAAACTTCTAGAAAAATAGGAATAAGGTTCAAAGGCCTGTATTAGGCTAAAATGACAAAACTACCCCTAGAAGAAATTTGAGGAATTCCCAGGGTTTTGACTGATTTGGAATATTTTCAAAAATGAATTATTTAAAGTATAGGGAGGCCTCAAATGATTGGACAAAATGGGAAAAAACTACTTGAGGAATTGTCACGGGTTTTAAAAATAATTTTGTTCCCAGAAAGTAAAGAGGTTGGCTTTAACGGAATTTAAAGCCTATTTATACACTACCCGGAGAAAGTCAAAGCTAAAGATCTAGAGGTTGAATTTGGACTTAAGAAAAATTAGAGAAATTTCTCGTGATGAATAAACAGTATTGCTACCTGGATAGATTCTCAGAGTTGTGGACCAATAGAAAGAATCCAATCAATATCACTCCGAAATAAATATTATTAATTATTTTACTATTTTAATGGAAGAACAAGGGACGAGCATCATTCTCTCTTTAGACATATTATATAATGCCACGTGGATTTATTTGAGGTGAGAAAATGGTGCCAGAACATGTTCTAGTGGTCCCGGGTAAGTTAAGACCTGAAAAAGTACCTTGTACGGTACAGAATGGCAAGATAGGTAGAGGAATACCGAAGGATTATATTATGCACGACTTTTATATTAATTTTCTTCCTATTTTTATACCATAATGATCAAGGGACATGGGAGAGACAAGTGTACGGTCAGATGGGTAAAAGAAGGATGACACGTGTATGGTTGGATGTAAGACATATGCAAGGTCAGATGTAAGACGTGTGTACGGTTAGATTGGGGATATGTGGCTTGATAATGTAAGCATGATGTCATCATGACGAGGTAAGCATGATGTCATGGGACACTTGTCACCATAAGATTAAAAGAGAAAATGGATGATCCACATCTGGCCACACATTTTTAAGATCAACAGCTCAGATTCAGTCTTGTTTTCTATAAATACCCCCTCCCCTCCCTCATTTTTGTCCAACCTAGAGGAAACCTATGGGAAGCTCTGGCAAAATAGTTTCTGGACAGAGAAAAAAGAGGGAGAAAGAAAGGCCAAGTGGTCCCATGCAAGATCAAGCTCTAAAACAAGATATGTTCACGGATTTGATATAGTTTTCACTACCCTTCTTGTTGTTGAGCTTGGTTATGGATTTTAATGATTTTTAGGAGCTTAAAACTCTAAGGGGACATGCTGCACGAAATTCTTCAGAATAGGGGGATATGAAATTGATGTTAGAATATTGTTTAAAGGCTTGAAAGGAACAAGAATCAAGTGGCTTTATGTTGAAATTAGTTGAATTTCATGACTATGTAACTTGAGTTATATTTCAATCAAGGCTAGTTTATAGGGAAGGAGTTTGATTTTGATTATTTTGAGCTTAGAAATGGATTCTACATGCAAAATTGTGTGGGAATAGTATGTGAGATTAATTTTAGAAAGGTTGAAAATCAAGCTCAAAAGTTAGAAGCTAATATAGCTCAAAGAAAACAAAGTGTTGATATTGTTGGCTACCATGGCTCTAATGAATGAATGGAAATGATGTGTTGATGCATTTAGGGTCATGAGATATTGAGGAAGATGAAGAGTAAGAAACCTTAATGGTTGGTAACAAAGGGAGCAAGAGGAAGTAAAGAGAAAGTTTAAAGACACAAGGTAGTAAACTTGACCTTACTCTTATGTGCTTGGTATTTGCTTGCATGTATGACATGTTTCTATGTTATATTATTTTATGAACTCATGTGTTGTGATTGTATATGTGTTTAAAATATGCCATAGGCCTATGTGTTTTATGATAAATGCATGATGATTTCCAAACATGTCATTATGTTATAAGATGTTAAGTTGCAAGCATATTATAAATGCCAAGCTTGCCATGTATGTTTAGGTGGTTATTGTTTGCTATTGAGATTCTCCCGAATCTCACCCCTCCCCAACCAACCATTTAGGTCAAGTATGACAGACAATGATTGCATGAAGGAGAGGATGAAAGGAAGGAGAAAAAAGTGGAGAATTATTCATGTTAATGATTGAAGCTATTGGTTAATGTATAATTCTCTTGTTGTGTAAATTATGTATATGAATGCCAATAATACAATGTATTTATTTAGAATGTTTATGGTATGAATGTAAAGTTATAATAATGAATGGGAAAGGATAGGGTCAAGTTATGCATGCCAAAACAATAAAAAGAATTAAAGCAAGAATTGTCTAACGAATAAAACATAAGTCCTGGAGCAGTTAGCTTTCAGCTCTAATTTGACCTTTCAAATGAATGAGTTAAGCCATGAAATTTGGCAAACATGTTGTACATATCCCAAGCTTTAAATGATAGGTAGATCACCTCAATTGGATGTGTACGCAAGGAGATATGAATTTCCAAAGTTAAGGCACGGAATCTGGAAGTTCCAGATTTTACCAAATGAATAGTAATTTTTATTGATTAAACTATATGAATTGGGTAAGGATAAGTCTAGTTTGATATTTTTTCTCTATAGAGAATTGAAAGAAATCCAAGTAGAATTTTGTAGCACCTCAATGCAATTTTTATAGAATTAGTTATGATTTTTTGAAGCTGGACCTATAATTTGGAATTTAAACAGTGAACAGTAATCTAAGTAATTATGTTGAAATGCTAAATCCACAGGGTTGTGTCATGATCCGCTTAAACTATAACACTTCTGAACCTGAACTCTGAGAGGTTAAAGGAAGGATGTTTTATTTATCATCTCTGCCATGTTCTTCCATCACCATCGCTGTCGCTATCACTGTTGTCGTTGCCATCGCCTTATCCTCTTCATTCTTATTTGTGAGATTTTTTACCATTTCTCCTCCATTCTTTCTATGGATTTCACAATTTTTGTGGTTTGATTGTTTTTCTTGGTTAAAAAATATGATGTTTATTCTAAGTTTAAATAGATCTGATTTTTGTTCCTTTTCCTTGTTTAAACATGCTTTAATACTTGAAAGTTTCAATAGATTCGATTTCTCTCTCCCTTATTTTGTAGATCAGATTTTGACAGCCAAAAATTCATGAATTTTATCAAATCTAAGTCTTTGATTTTATCTTTATTAAATCTTAGTGGCTTCGATCTGGTGGTTGAAAACAAAGCTAACTGGTGCTATTACAGCGAGAAAGAATCTATGTTTGCTCTATCAGAATGCTTTTAACTAGTAACAGGTTATTGGTTGATTGATTCTCAAACCCCTTCCTTTGTGGGCTTTGTTTCCTTAGTCTATCTTGATTAATAGGATGAAAGGTAAGTTAAAAAAAAAACTTTTCATGGCGGTTATTTATATAACCATCGTGAAAAGGGTTTTTTTTAAAGTTTACCTATTTATATAATTGCTTTGAAAAGTCACATACCGGGGCCGTTCTTAAACCTCAGTAAGATCCTCTATGTTTTACGTTGATGGCATAGACGTTGCTCTCAAAACTGCCATGAAAAGCTTATTTTAATTGTCGCTAAATATCTTTTTTGTAGTAATGACAAGTACTCAAACAAATTCTTAAGAAACATAATAAATTGACTTCTACCCCTAAAGTATATTTGGTAAAGTTAGGTAATTCTATTATAGCCCTAAATGACATGGTAACCAGTGATAATACTTGGATTGTTGACTCTAGAGCTACAGATCATATGACAGGTAATAAAACTTTGCTTAGAATTCTAAAGTATTGTCATGATGAGAATCTTAAAGTGAAAGTTGCTAATGGAATCTTCTCCAAAGTTTGTGATGTTGGAAATGTTGAGATCTCAGATAACTTAGAATTACATAATGTTTTATTTGTCCCAGAACTTGTATGTAATTTGCTATCAGTGAGCAAAATAACTAAAAATCATCACTGTCGAGTTTTTTTTTGATGATATTGGTTGTGTTTTTAAGGATTTGATAGCGAGGAGGAGGGTTGGCATTACTAAGGAATTTGACAGACTCTATTATCTTGAAGGCTCAAGGATCACTAATAAATGTATGGGCAAGGCTTTGTTTAGCTCAAATTCTTAAAATAAGGATGTGTTATTATGCCACTCTACGATATATAGGCTATCCTAGTTTTAATTATATGAAACCCTTATTTCTAGATTTATTTAATAAAAGTTCTAGTTCTTTTCTTTGTGAAACTTGCCAACTTGCAAAACAAACAAGAACTTCCTCTTCCAAACAACCCTATAAACCAACCTCACCCTTTGCCTTAATACATAGTGATATTTAGGCATCCGCAAGAGTTAAATCAACCTCTAATTGTAACACCTCCTTTATTACCCCCATTATACGTCAATTAGAACATTATAATGCATTTCCTAGTGTTTCTGAGTGAAAATTTTCAGTTTCAAAATTTCACATTTTATTATGTCCGTACACTGTTTATCATAATTTAAGACAAACTTGAAAATTCATAACTAATTCTAAAAAATTGAAATGAGGTAGTTCTAATTTTCACAGAAAGCTTGCTAAGAGTTCTATAGAGAAAAAGTATTCATTAGACTCAATTACATCCAAAAAAGCCCTAGAAAATTTGACAAAGTGCACTGTTCATATAGTCAATTTTCAAATTTCTAGGATTTTGGCCCAATTTTGAAAGGGTATAACTCTTAGCACAAAACTCCAAATTTAATAATTTACTAGTTGATTTAAAGCTAAAAATGAGATCTATTGGCTTGCAAAATCTCGGGTCCAAATTCTATCATTTGCATATTATTTTATGTGTCACCATTTTACCCCCAGTTTAGGCAATTTTATCCCCTAATCACTTCTTTCTTAAATTTTATATTCCTTTTTCCTTTTCCATACCCTTTGGCATTCTACCACTCAATATTTCAACACTTGGGCATGTCATATCAATATAATCTAAACATATTACCATTCATAATCCATTACAAACTTGGCATAAAGTTTAGTAACACATCACATGCCATTCCAAAATAACATAATGATCATCAAGCTTCTTTATCCCAATACCAACTCCTTGCCTGATCCATGGATGAGTCACTTCCTAAATGATAAATAAATTGACATAGGGGGAATGAGATTTCATAGAAATCTCAGTAGTATTTGAATTACAATTATCATGCAAATCAAGCAAGTTACAATGTGACATGATATAGAACTTCAAAACATCCTCAAGTCACATAAAATCACATCCAACAATATGCTAGGAAAAGAATATTAACACTTCCACACCAACGCAATTCAATGCATTTGGCCAAAGCATAAATTAAGGGTATCCAAACAACCAAGATCACAACACAAGTTCCTCAATCCAAGCAAACAACACATCACATTAAACAAGCATGATAAACAATCAAATTATAAATCAAAGCTACCTTTTATCACTTGTCCAATTCAGTCACCTCAAGGAACAATGATCCTCCTTGATTCCTCCTCACAAAGCCTATTAAATCAAGTATAAACATAGGCCACATTAATAGCCAAACCACTTAAACATAACACTTTATCTTTAACTTAACAATTTCCCCTTTTTCTTGGATTTTTAACAAAATAATTCCTCTTTTAGAATCAATAACCTCATGACTCATTCCCACACAATTTTTCATGAGGAATGCAATATGAAATCATATATTTAAAATCAAACTCCTTCCCCATGAAATCATGTTGGCCGAATAGGGGGTATAGACTTCCAAAATTTTCATTTTCGATTCCAATGATTTTAAGCACTTCCCAATAGTATATCCCTACACAAAAGCATATTTTAAACCCATTGGAATCATAGGTGGATTTTTGATTCCAATGAACTGTTGCCCTGTGTACTGTTGCTGGCCAAATTAAACCCCTAGAACCTTAGGTGGATTTTCTTCCAAATTCAATCCATACACCACTTATAAATGCTTTTTTCACTTGATATTTAAGGTCTCTATCCTTCCCTAACATCACATGATCGATCAAAATTTTGGGCAGCATGTACACTTAATTTTTTGACTCAAAAACCTAATTAAGTTAGTGTAAAACTTAAGGATAAAGAGGCTTGAGCATACCTTGATGTTTTCCTAATATAAACTGAATGATTCCTTACTTAAAACCTTCACAAATTCAGTCTCCCTTGGTCAAAAAGGAAAATGGCAGCACCTTCCCTCTTTTTCCCAATTTTTCCAACATTTTTTTTGTATTTTAGGAGAGGGCATTTGTAGAAAATATATTTTGCCATTCCCCTCTCAATTTGGATGTCCAAGGTGGCAGGAAATGAAGTGTGTTGGTAGGCATCAAGTGCCTCATAGTTGCAGATTTAACCATGTGTCCTAACTATAGAATTTTCCAACATTTATCCCTTAATTTTATATTTTATTTGATTAAATATGGAGTTGTCTAGAAGTTACATGAATTTAGGCCCTACAAATGGTTTGGTGTGGTCCAAAAGGATGGCCCACAATCCAAATCAAAATCCCAAACCAATTCGAAACTTTATCGGTTACGATTCATTAGTAACCTTCCACAATTTTTCCAGACATCCAAAAATTTATTTCTCTCCATGATAATTCACCTTTTAATATGAGAATATGATCTGAAATTTTTCAGAATTTTTTTCCAGCTCTAAGTATTTATTTTGAATTTTTGCTGATTAGGCCTCTATCGGTGTCACTGTGGGAAAATAAATTATGTAAAATTAATTCCTGAGCTTCTATAACATCCCAACTTTTAGGCCTAGAAGTATCATAAATAACCTAAATTGGATAGGCTACCAGACACTGATTAGCAGAGGTTCCAAAGATGAGAAAGGAAGTCAAAGCAGTTTTAGGGACTAAACTGTAAAATAAAAGTTTTTAGGGGCTCAAGTATAATCAAGGTTAGAGGCTCCAGTAAAGTCTTAAGGGCCCAGAAAGAGAAAAGAGAGTAGAAACAGGCTAAGGGTTAAGTTAGAAACCTCAAAGAGAGGATTGTAAGAAGTTAAGTCCAAGTAGGGACTAAACCGTAAATTCAGAAAGTTATAACCAACAGGGGTAAAAATGGAAGAGTATACAGAGAATTCCAAAAAAAATTTTAAAAGTGGAAAATAATATTCTAAGGCTCTTTTGTGAAGAGAAAAGATGAAAATACCCTGAGGCAACTTAAATGGAATTTATAAGGTTATGACTAGTAAAAAGTACATGGTTTGAGGTAATTATTTAAAATAGCAAGAGACCTCAAAAATATACACAAAAATAAGGTTAAATGGTTGAAAGGTTGTACTAATTTATAAAATTAGTCTCGTAACCAAAAGGCCAGTGGAATGACTTTAAAAATTAAAAACCTGGTTGTACCGATCAAAGGGCATTTTGGTCCATTCAAGCCAAAGTTTTGGCTATAAATACCCCACCTTGGAAGAGGATTTTGGTAGCCATTTGTAGAGGGAAAAATCTACCAAAATTTAGAGAGAAAAACATAGGGGTGAAAGCCAAGAAGAAGGAACAAGATTCAAACTTCAAGATCAAGGTATGTGATGGTTATAGCATCTGCCTTGATACCTATTTTGAATAAGTTACTCTTTGTATCTGATTCTGAAATTTGGCATGATTAAAGTACACTCTGTAAGCTTTAAATCCATGGATAGAACACTTCATTTGGATATATGTACGATTTATGGTGATTTTTCAAAGTTAGGGTTTGAAATATGGAAACAGTGTTTAACCTTTCGAAGAGTAACGAATTCCGTACAATTATGGTACAGTTCAGTATAGAATTGGTTCCTAAAACTATTTTTTCTTTTATGGAACCACTTAGTTTTGATTTTTCTAGAATTAATTATAAATTTTCAAAGTTGAGCAAAAATTATGAAATTTCTGTGTGAACAGTACCTATGAAGCAAAATTTTCACATTTGATCTTCTTGAATCTAAGACCATCTAAAGTAATCCTAATTGACAAGAAATGGATCATAAGGATGGTAAATTATGAGATTTATGTTAGAAAAGCTAGAAAGAAAACCCTAAAACCAAGAGAAAGGGTTGAGGTTTAAGAAAGCTAGTCTTGAACTTTATGTAAGCTAGTGGTTCTAATGGATTGTATGATCAATATGACTATGTTTAGGACCTTTGGAACATCCAAGAGGATGTTCGGTGATGTTAACCAAATGCTCACATGGTTGGAAAGTCAAGGGAGTCAAAGGAAAAGTAAGAGGAAAGCATAAGGTGCAAGGTAGTGAACTTACTTATTGTCATTGCTTGATGTTGTTTGCTTGTGTGTTGCCGTTTGATATGTTTTAACTGCGTGATAAAGCCCAATTTTTATACATTTTATCCCACATTAATTTAGAATTTAAATGATAATTTTGAGCTTAATTGGATTTTTATGCATTATTGGATTAATTGGTTGATTTTTGGATTTTGCATAAAAATTGAGATTTTGAATTAAAAATATAAATATTTTGTGATTTCCTATTTTTTACTTGGAATTAATTTTTCCTATTTCTTTGGAAACAAGTCTCATATTTTTAGAAAGATTACTTTTAGAAAGTTTTGCAATTTCTTACCTAATTTTTGTGCATATTTAATATTTAATTTTTGATTATATTTAGATATAATCTACATTAATGGATGCACTTAAATTCTTGTAGGTCAAGAAAGAGCATATAGGAAATCCAATGGTGCAAGATTGTTTCTTGGGATTTAAGCACAATCCGATGGCTAATATCAAGTGGGTTAATTAATTACTAATGGGCTGGAGCTTTGGATCCACAGAAATTTCCTTTTCTCTTGTTAAAATATTTCCTCATTCCATATAGAAAATTCATGCCTAATATCCTATAATCACTAATCACGCTCACGCCTCTCGGTGAAGAGAATTATTCACTCCTCTATTCTTGCATAGTGTCACATACCCCCTTCACATGCCACGCAACCCATCAGCTATTCAATAACTATTCCCTCTCACATTCGTTTGTCTTGGAGGCGATTCAATTCCCATCTTCACATCATCATCACCTTTCATCAATTCATGACCATGGCATCTAACAACTTTGGAGGAAGAGACATTTTGATGGCAGCTTAAGCTTGTTAGGAAGCAACTTTAGAGGAGCATGGAGGAGACTTGAGCCTTAGGCTAGCACTTGAATACCATAAGGGAGTGATGTTTCATTTATCTTTTTAATTCAAGGACTTGAAATTATTTAGTTTTAAATAATTTTAAGCTGTATTTTTGTCGAGACAATTTAGTTCTAGATTGTTATTTTTATTCTTGGATTGGATTGATATTTAGATCTTATTTGTACCATGATACTTGTTGGAATTTATGTTTAGAAGCCTTGCATTGTTAATTGAATTTATAATTGAGTTTTCATTATGAATTTAATTATCAATGTTGTTTGAATTGCAAAATTTGGGTTCTTCTGCCTCTTAATTGTTTGATTAATTCAATTGGATGATTTCAAACATAACTTCCAGAATTAATTTGAGTTATCTTCATTGGTTTTAATAAACTTAATTAACCAACATTATACTGTTATGAGTTCTCTAATAGTTTAAGGGTTTTTGAAATTGAGGGTTCCCTTTGTTTCAAGTAGGTACTTAAGTTTATTAATTCCACTCTCTTATCACTTTCCTTTGGTCTAATTAACTGATTAAGGTTATGAAGGTTAAATCTATGCGAATCCTAAGTTGTCCCCTCTACCTTACCAAAGAGAACTTCTCAATTTTCACTTGTTAATTTTCTTTGCTCTTTAGTCAATTTTCTTCATTTATCATTTTAATTTTCTTTCTTCAAACAAACCCCCCCCCAAAATTGCTTTGCATTCGTTTATGTTTAATTTAATTTTCATATAGATTTTAGGACATTTGCATTTTGCATTTAGAATTAGAATTTTGCATTTTAGTTTAGGCCTAATTTATTGTCTTTTTTATCACCTAAATTTTTACCTAAAGAGACCCATAACTTGCTCCTTGGAAGTAATGACCTGGGTTGATCCTAAACTACAAATTAATTAGGACCTAGTTTAATTGAGTGTTTTAACGACAGAGGCATCATCACTGCTGTAGTTGCTATTCATGATTAGTAGATTATGTCTGTATGGCCATGCATCAAGAAGTTAGCTTTGAGCATGCTAATATGTCACTAATTAACAAGAGAATAAACAAGTTACGTGTCGTGCATTAGCATCCATCTAGCATGATTAATATGGTATTGTTTGCTACTGAGATTCCCCTGAATCTCAACCCCTCCCTAACCAACCATTTAGGTCAATCATCAATAGGCAATAATGGCATGAGAAGCAAGGAGAAGAAAGTAGAGAATTGTTCATGTTAGTGAATGATATTATTATTCAATGTGTAATTTTCCTATTATGTAATTTATGTTATGGATGCCTATGATGCCATGTAATTAATTATAATATTTATGACATGAATGAAAGTGTATGGGCATGAATGGGAAAGAGTGAGCCCATGTTATGTATGCCAAAGAAATAAAAAGAATTAAAGTAAAGAGATGTTAAGGGAAAAAACATAGGCCCTAGAGCAATGAGTTTGTAGCTCCAGTTAGCAGCGAGTTTGTAGCTCCAGTTTGACCTATCAAACAATGGAGTTAAGTCAAGAGGTTTGGCAGACTCATAGTACACATCCCAAGCTTTAAAATGATAGGTAGATCACCTCAATTGGATGCGTACATAAGGAGATACAAATTTCTAAAATTGAGGCACAAAATCTAGAAGTTTCAGATTTTTTAAAATGAACAGTAATATTTATTAATTAAACTATACGAATTGGGCAAGGATAAGTCCACTTTGATATTTTTCCCTTAAAGATCATCGAAATAGCTTTTCGTAGAATTTTAGAACACCTTAATATGATGTTTATGGAATTAGTTATGAATTTTTGAAGTTGGACCTGTAATCTGGAAGTTAAACAGTAAATAGTAACCCAAGTAATTATGTTGAAATTTTAAATCCACGGGCTTGTGTCATGATTTGCTTGAATCATAACACTTACGAATATGTACTCTAAGGGGTTAAAGGCCGGACATTTCAGCTTCCAAGGCTAGAATTAATTTTATAAATTCAAAAAAATATTTAGATGATTTTTCATAATTTTCCCACAATTATTGAGGCCTTTAACTAATTAAAATAATTATTTTTCTCAGATTTTCTAATATTTTCCCCAAAAACCTCTGTTTACAAAAAATTCTATAACAAGTTACTTTCACTATAATTCCACCTTTCAGCCTCAATCAAGTTTCTAAAACCTCTAATTGATACTTTTTCTATTTTTTAGGAATTTTCTAGAATTTTTCTCAAAATTTCTCATTTTGCCCTTCCTAAACCGATAATTACGAAAATGTCAGCCCGAACCTTATCGGGATTTCACATCAAAAGTTGGTTCGTCTACCCGTCTAGTTTATACATTGGCCCTCATCCCAATTTTTGATTCCCTATGTCCAAGTGAAATTTCTCGGGATGTGACACTAATGCTAGGTGGTTTATGACCTTTGTTGATGACCACGCTCAAGTGACTTGGGAAACCTAATGAAAGAAAGATCAAAATTTTTTAAAATTTTCAAAAGGTTTCACACATTTGTGAAAACTCAATTCTAAAGGACAATCAAGATATTAAGAAGTGACAATGCAAGAGAGTACCTTAGCACAACCTTGAAGGAATTCCTTGACCAACAAGGAATCCACCATCAAACCTCATGTGCATACACCGTGCAACAAAATGGGGTAGTTGAAAGAAAGAACTAACATCTCCTAGAAGTCACTCGAGCCATTATGATTGCCAGGAATGTTCCAAACCTATTCTAGGGAGAAGCTATTCTCACATCAACCTACCTTATCAATAGAATGCCCACAAAAGTACTCAACTACCAAACTCCCATCCAAAAACTTCTTGAAACCTACCCAAATTCACCCCTAGTTTCAAACATTCCCTTGAAAGTATTTGGATGTGTGGTATATATACATCAAGATGATGGTAACAAACTTAAATCAAGAGCTCTAAAATGTATCTTTCTTGGGTACTCTCCTACCCAAAAAGGTTACAAGTGTTATTGCCCCACGATAAGGAGAGTTTATGTCACTACAGATGCTATATTTTTAGAAGAAGATGCCTACTATCCCAACTTGCCCATTCAAGGGGAGAATTATGACGCTGAAGAATGGCTAACTTTAGATGCTCCTGCTCAAATAAAGAAACTAAGCCCTAAACCAAGCCTTGAACCAAACCTAGACAGCCCTGAACCAAACTTGGAAAATATAAACGAGGCCATACCCGAACCTGAAAACCACAACCATCTAGAAGGTAGTGTTGAGATGGATACAGGGGTAGACTAAGAGTAAAGTACTAAATTGGACTAGGAGCAGAGTACTGAATCAGATAATAAAGAACAAAAAATTCAAAAGAGCGGCAAAATAATAGAGTCTCACATTCCAAGGCATAACCAAGTCTCTAATCCAATGTTAGATCCTGAGGAACTTAGGTGGCCAATTGCTCTCAAAAAAGGAGTAAGATCCTGTACTCAACATCCAATCAGTAAATTTGTTTCCTATGATAAATTATCTTCTAGAATGCAAACATTTGTAGCAGACCTATCCAGTGAGAGACTACCTAAGACATTTCAAGAGGCTATTGGTAACTCTAATTGGAAACAGGCTATCTTGGTTAGAAGCATTAAAGAAGAACGAAACGTGGAAAATCACTTATCTACCCTTAGGAAAGAAGACCATAGGGTGTAGGTGGGTTTCCACCATCAAATACAATCCAAACGAGAGCATAAACAAGTATAAAGTAAGACTTGTGGCCCGAGGATATACACAAACATATGGAGTTGACTATCAAGAAACCTTTGCCTTAGTAGCTAAGCTCAACACCATTAAGGTATTTTTATCAGTAGCAACAAATGTAGACTGGCCACTTTATTAGTTAGATGTAAAAAATGCCTTTCTAAATAGGGATCTTAAAGAAGAAGTATATATGGAGATACTTGTCAGCTTGCAGAATTCAACAAATTGCTCAAAGGTTTGTAAACTCTAGAAATCATTATATGGGTTGAAACAATCCCATAAAGCCTAGTTTGGAAGATTCTTGATGACTATGAAAAAAAATGGGATACTCACAAGGACAATCAGATCATATACTCTTCATAAAGCATGCTAGTGATCAAACAACCATCTTGATAGTGTATGTGGATGATATTGTGACTACAAGAAATTATGAAAGTGCTGTGAAAAAGTTAAAGAAATCATTAGCAGCTAAGTTCGAAATGAAAGATCTGGGACAAATAAGGTATTTCCTCAAGATGGAGATTGGTAGAACCAAACAAAGAATAAATGTTTCTCGGAGAAAGTACACACTGGATTTGCTGTAGGAGACAGGAATGCTATGGGCCAAACCAATAGAAACTTCTACAGAGACTGACTGAAATTTAGAATACAAGAAGGATGGTATACTGGTTGACACTAGAAGACACTAATGGTTAGTAGGAAAGCTCATTTACCTAGCTTATAGATGACCAGATATAAGCTATGCCGTGGGAGTTGTAAGCCAGTTCATGAATCAACCGCAAAAGTAGCACATGGAAGTAGTGTATAGAATTTTGAAATATTTGAAGATGAATCAAGGAAAAGGATTATTCTTCAAGAAAGGAGAGTCTCGAGGAATAGAGATTTATACGAATACAGATCATGGGAGGTCCTTGCTAGATAGGAGGTCTACTACTAGATACATCACTTACTTGTGGGGATATCTGGTTACCTAGAAAAGTAAGAAGCAACCAGTAATTTACAGAAGCAATGCCGAGGCAGAACTAAGGGCACTAGCTCTTGGGGTCTATAAAGGGAAATGGATAATTAGAGTTCTAAAAGAACTAAGACAAATGCATACTGGAAAAATAAAACTTTGGTGTGACACTAAATCAGCTATAGAACTGGCTCTAAATCCTATGCATCACCACATGACAAAGCATGTTGAAATTGATAGACACTTCATAAGGGAAAAAATTGAAGGTGGTATCATTGATTTATCTCACATTCGAACAAAAAATCAAGTGGCAAATTTGTTTACTAAGCCATTGCCTAGAGACTCATTTGAAGGACTAAAGAGCAAGCTGGGAGTGATCGACATTTACTTACCAATTTGAGGGGGAGTGTTGGAAGACAAAGCCCAATAAGCTGTGTTTCATTTATTAGTTTCATTCTTTATATTATGTTTTTTTATATTATTAGCCTGATTATTAGGATAGATTTGATTTTCTGATTTCTCCTAGATTTACCCTAGCTTATCTTAGCTAGGTTATATATTGTATCTCTTTGCTTCAAAAATAATATGAATGAGAATTATTATTCGCCCTTATTCCTCATTTAGCTTTCTTAATTTTTTTTTTCAAATTAGTCAATTAAATTTTATATTAAAAACTAGAGGTAGTAATAATTTAAGAAAAATGCTTACATCAAGTTTTTTATATTTATTATGTCAAGTTCTCCATTCATATATGGCTATATGTCCTATTTTTCAAGTGGATTTATAATTAAATAATAATATTTTAAAAATAAAACAAACAACCATATATAATTAGAGAACTTTGACATAATGGATATAAAAAAGTATTATCCATAATTTGAATATATTAAAAGAAAATGAACAGAAAAGTACATAAATAAGAGGGAGGATGTGAGTGCTTTGAAAATATACAAAATCTTTTATTAATTTAATTTATGTTTGCTTTTGTTATATGATGTTTTAGATTATTTTTATTAATCACAATACTACAAATATTATATATCATTCTCAGAGTATCCACTAATAATATTTTTTTTATCATTATATTAATATACCACTTGCGACTGAAATGTTGAGTTTTAACTTTTAAACTAGAGTAAAAGGATTGAGTCCAAAAAAAAAAAAACTAGAGTAAAAGGCGAATTTTGTTCTTAGTAACATTAAATTCACTCTAAAAAATTCAAGCATGGCTGAAAATTCTCCTTAAGAGCAATTTATAAATATATAACAACTTTTTCCCAATTTGAATTTGTGAAAGCTTTCTTTGAGTGGAAAGACAACAGAAATAAGAAATAACCGTAAATTTGGAAAACATCTAAAGTTCAAAATTTGAGCAAAACTTCTAACCATTCTCATATTTTATCCAAATTACAGAAATTTCTCATCTATTTTAAAAAGGGGTTAAACTGCAAATTTGCCCTCAAAATTTAAAATTATAGCAATATTATCCCTTACTATTAAAAAAGCTAACAATAGTGGCTAAAATAGGAATGATGAGCAATAACATTTTAAACAGTATAGGATAATATTGCTATGATTTTAAACTTTCAAGACAATTTAGTATCTGCTAGTTAAAAAAAAAAAAAAAAGAGGGCAATTTAGTACCTAAAAAAACTTTTGAGACTTAACGTTTGTCAATGAAAGCTTTAAAGACAAATTTAAATATTAACCCTTTTGAAAAAAACTTCTACAAATCTCTTTTAAAATTGAAACGTATGCTACCCAAACCTCACTTATATAATTGAGAATTCATTTTCATACATCTAAACTATTAATTGACTGTTAAGTTTGACTCTTAAATTTTTTTTTTTCAGTAAAATACCCTTCTTTCACATACACATTATTTAAACATTTCCAAAAAAAAATTTTTCAAACAACATAAAAAAAATTTCAATGGCTATATTTTCAGACTTTTTAATATGTTATAAAACTAATTAATTTTGATTATCTTATAAAATTTTATAATTTTAATTTTTCACGACATTAATTGAAACTTATTTTTTTAAGTTTCTTTTAAATGACATAAAAGCATATTTCAAACATGTATTTTTATATCATATATAAATGATATAATTTTGAGAGATTATATAAATCAGTTAAATTTAAAATTTAAAATTTTTAAACACATTTTTTATTACGAATATTTATAAACATATTTAGTCAAGTATATATTTAGTCAAATTAAATTACTTGAACTTCTGTTCCTACATGATTGAAAACAATTAATAAATAATTATTCAAAAAAATTAAATAAAAGAAAAAGAAAACTCTTAAACTCTCATTATTGTTAGCGCACATGACCTACTGTCACTGGCTTCTGAAAACTTTGTTTGACCGGGTCTCTCTTTTAAATTATGCATAGTTTTATGTTATTTTAAAATAATGCATAAGCATTAAAATATAATCAAACTATTTTTCAATCATGATTTTAATTTTTCATTAAAAATATCACTAATTCAAAATTTTGATGATAAATGATTTTTTTTCCAGCATTAAAGCCTACATTTAGTCTTGGAAAATTTACATAGACCATACAATTTCTAAATTTTAGATTAATTGGTTTTGAAAATCGACCTATTTTCAACTATCAACGTTATAACCAATTTTTTAGAGATTTAGTCCAATATTTTATTTTATAAGTACAGGTATTTTCTTATTAAAGATAATATTATTTGAAAACTTGTCAAATACTAAATGTGAGAACCTCTAAACAATATTTCGAAAATTTATGATCACTTTGTAATTCGGCAATTACAAGCCCCCGATCCATGAATTCTTAGACTTTAATTAGAAACGCAATTCAATTCATAAATTGCTTTGATAACGCAAAATTCTTAGCAAACAGGTTCACACTACTTGGGCCGAACCCAGTCTTGGCCCAATTTAACCATTACTCCTGGCCCACTCAAGTTTACATGAGCTTACTTGCCAGGCCAGCAAATGTTGCAGGGTTAAAATTTGAGTCAAACAATAAGCTGAGCCCATTGAATCAAGGTTCAGGAGGCTGCCGTACTCCTAATTGCACGACTTAATGGACAGATATATTTTCATTCTAAATATGATATCTTAATTTATTTTATTTTTTAAATTTATGAGTTTTTTTTTTAAGTTGTTCTCGTCGATTGCACACATAATAGAAGGGAATATAAATGAGTGTAGTTTTTATTACAAATGACTAAAAAGGAATTTAAAACACATTTTTTAATTAAAAAAATACTAGGTTAAATAATTTTTTAATATAAATAAATTAGTTATTTAATTCTCACCTCTAAGAAGGGGGCTAAATTTTAAGAGACTTATCATCTTTTGAGAAAGTCATTATTTAATTTCAAGAAGATTTAGAAATGATTTTTTAAAAAGGAAATTTATTAGAGTTTAATAAGTCTTGAATATAAATTAATTGATAGGATTAAATATGCTTTATAAAAACTTCGAAAGAAATTAAAATAAATAATCTAAAATTGTAAAATAGTTATTATCCATAAAATGCCTTGTTTTTTTTTAATCTTTGATGTAATGGGGCTCTGGTCTCCCCATGTGTAGACCAAATTTCATTATCCCGCCCATATTTGGAAGCATAATAATCGTACTTCGAGAAATAACACGAGCCTAACACGACCTTACCTCTTAACTCTAAGCTACAGTTTGGTATGAAACATTGAAAATAAGAGATAGGACTTGGAATTAAGATTGAAAAAATAGTGTTTAACATGAGAGATTACTTATTACATGGGATTGAATAAACCCATTTATATAGGATTGAGGAATACCATAGGAGGAAGTTGTATTTCCCTATCCTACTTTTATGGGTTTGCCTAATCTCATATAACAAGTAATTACTCATGCTAAAGACCTTTTTAATGATTTTTTTCAATTACAACTCCAGTCCCTATCTTTCACTTTCAATACTTCGTGTCAAACAGGACCTAAGAGCATGAGTTCCACACATTTCATATAAATATGTTTTGACGCAATAGGGGGTGATAGCTTACAAGATGGATGATGTGGCAAACAAATTAGACTGACATAGTGCACGGTCATCCAGTTGACCTATCGAATCGTGTTGGATTCCAAGCAATTTTATCAAACTTACAAGTCTAAGTAAACTCATGATAGGGGTATAAATTTGAATTGTGAATTCAAGTCATAAACTCACAAGAGTTTATCTCTATAAATACATTTTTCTTCGATACACCAGAAAGGAGAAACAAAAACAAAAACAAAAACGACAACAACCATTAAATGCCTAACCAGGCTCAAACATTTTGTGGGGACACTCAAGGCCAAGAATTTGGAGAACAAACACTCCACTTAGTGTTTTCTTCGCAAGAGAATTTGCTCACGTGTTTGCCTCACTATTGATAATATCTAATTTGACATGCCAATCTTTCTTAAGCAAGTTTTTTAACTTTGCTATCTATCATCAAGGATAAGATTACAACTTCCACTGAATCACATTTCAAGTTGACGTTTCTTGCTCCTCTATCCCACGTTCTCTTGAGACCTATTAAGCAGCCCCACAACTCAAAAGTGAGATGGCCTCCATCAAAAAGACTAGGCATAAAACATTCGGTTAGAACATTGTCATGTTCTAAAAGGATGTTGCCACAATCTGTCCTTCCAACAAGTTGGGTAAACACTCTGTCCACCTCTATCACCAAGTCCACCTCTATTAAAAGTACTACAAAAAAGGCTTTAACACTGCTAATTTACAACAGTTACTAAGTAAATTGTCGTAAAAAAAAAAAGGTGGTGTCACTTTTACTTTTATAATTACTTTGAAGTAAATTGTACTTTTTATATGACTGTCATACATAAGTTAATTAAACTTTTTATGACAGTTTATAAAACAATGTGGTTTAGACTTTTTAAAGTAGTTGTTTTTCCAAACGACATAGTAATGTTTTTTTAAGGCAGTTATTGAGATAACCGTCGTAAAAAACTTTTAAAAAGTTTTAAACCCTAGCCCATAACGTTCATAATTTCACTTTTCACTTTCACCAAGCTCTCTGCTTTACCCCACATGAAACTTGCTCCTCCTCCCATCATTGGCGTTTCTACCAAGGTTTTGGCCATCCCTATATCGTTCATCGCTCTCTTCATCGTTGTTGTTATTGGTTTTACCTTTTTTTTTATAACTTCTCCTCTTCTTTAGTCCATAAGTTCTCTCTTCTCTCTTTCCCCTTTCTCTAATGCCTTATGTCACACCTCCTTATTTATCTCATTGTATATTGATTGGAACCATTTAAAGTTATTTTCCAAAGCTTAAGAAGGGGAAATTTTCAATTTCAAAATTTCCAATTTCAGATTTCTGTACACTATTCACAGAATTTTAGGTCGACTTTGAAAATTCATAACTAAATATAGAAAAATCAAAATGAGGTGGTTCCAATTTTTATTTGAAGCTTGTCATGCCTTCTATAAGGAAAAAAAAAAATACTTATTGGACTCATATCCATCTAAAACAAAACCAGAAAATTTGACAATTTATACTGTTTATGTGGTCAATTTTTTAATTTTTAGTATTTTAGCTCAACTTTGGAAGGGCATCACTCTTAGCACAAAACTCCAATTTTAATAGTTTGCCACTTGTTTTAAAGCTAAAAATGAGATTTATAAGATTGCCAAATTTTAGATCCAAATTCGTCCATTTGCTCATTATTTTATGTGACACAAGTTTGCCCCTAGTTTAGGCAATTTTATCCCCTAATTCATTATTTCTTGGATTTTCTTTTCTTTTCCCATGTACCATCCCATTTGAGCATTTCATGAATCATAACTTCTAGCATCAACCACATTATATAAACATGGATACAAGGTAATACAATCCAAAATCTATTACAACATCATTGTAAAGTTTGTCAAAATATTACATAACATCATGTAACATCACATAATTCATATTATTTCTTCAACCCAACACCAATTCCTTCCCTTTGTCCATGGATGAGCCACTCCCTATTTGATACATAAATTGACATAGGAGGAATGAGATTTTATAAAAAAACTTATAGTAATGAATTATAATTCTTATGTTTATCAAACAAGGAATAATGTGTCATGCAATAGCACTTCAAGACATCCTTAAGTCATGTAATTTCATACTATACATTCAATCAAGAAAGGAATTAAACACATTTTCACATTAACATGTTATCATGTATTTGACCAAAGCATATCAAATGTCATCAAATCAACCATTCCACCACATAGATTCCTCAATGCAAAGCAATTAACACAACACATTAAACAAGCAAGATAACAATCAAATTATAAATTCAATGCTATGTTTCTTTGCTTGAATCAATTCAGTCTCCTTAAGGTAATATGCTTGTCCTTGTTTCTTTTCCCCAAAGCCTATCAATTCAAGTATACTTACAATCCACATTAGCAATTATACAACTTAAACACATTATATAACCATAAACCTATTTAACTCCCTCCTTTTTCTTTGATTTTTAACAAAATTGTTCCTCCTTTGGTACCAATAACCTCTTGGCTCATTCCTCCACAATTTTTTATGTAGAATTTAAATATCCAATCAGATTTTTAAAAATCAAACTCCTTCCCCCTCAAACTGATTTGGTTGTATAAGGGGTATACGTTTTTCAAAAATTCTATTTTTGATTCCAATGATTTTACACACTTCCTTTTAATATCCCTACACAAAAACACATTTTAAATCTATTGGAATCATCAAATTAAAATGAAACAAACTCTTGTACCACAAACTTGTCTTGGCCGAATCGAATCATAGAAAACCCTAAGTTGGTTTTCTTCCAAAAATCAATCCATACACTACTTAAACATGCTTATTCCACTTCATTATTAAGGTTTCTATCCTTTCCTAATGGTCACATATTCAGACCGAAAATGGAGTAGCATCTCACCATAAAAGTTCATGCAAAATCTAACCAAAACTAACCTTAATCTTAACTATAGTAAGGCTTAGACATGCCTTGATGTTTTCTTGACAAAAGCTAGATGATTTCTTGTCCAAACTCCTTCACAATTTTGGTTGTTAAAGTTTGGAATCAAAGTGACAGAACCTCCCCTTAGTTTTCCAATTTTTCACCATTTTCTTGTATTTTGGGGGGGTATTTATCAGCAAAATTTTCTTCCATTTCCTCCCCATTTTAGATGCCCAAAATGCCACCTAAGGGGCTGATTTGGCTGCCATCCAATGCAAGAGGGGTTTAGATCTGTCCAAGTGTCTTTTTACTAGAATATTCCAAGATTATCACATGAAAAATGAATTTTACTTTAATTAAATGGTAAGGTCTAGAAGTGTCACGAAATTGGGTCTTAATTAGGCTCAATGTGAGGCTCACAAATAGTTTAGGCTGGCCCAAAAAGATGGGTCACCAACCAATTCACAGTCCGAAACCATTTCAAAACTTTATCAGTTACTATTCACTAGTAACATTCTATAATTTTTCTAGACCTCAAAAATTCATTTCTCTCTATGAAAAATCCTTCTTTCATATAAATATATGATCTGAAAATTTTTAAAATTTTTCTCCACCTCTAACTATTTATTTTAAATTTTTCCCGATTAGACCTCTATTGGTGTAACTGCGGGAAAATAAATTCCCTAAAATTAATTCCTAAGCTTTCAAGGTCTAAAACTAATTTTATAAATTCAAAAAAATATTTAGATAATTTATCCATATTTTTTCCAGAATTGTTGAGGCCTCTGACTAATTAAAATAATTATTTTCCACTGATTTTTCAATATTTTCCTGAAAAACCTTTGTTTCCAAGAAATTCCATAACAATTTATTTTTGTAATAATTTCTCCTTTTGGGCCTCAACTGAGATTTCAAAATCTATAATTTACTTTTTTTCCATTTTCAAGGAATTTTCTAAAATTTTCCTGTTTTGCCTTTCCTAGACCGATAATTACGAAAATGTCAGCCCAAACCTTATCGGGATTTCACATCAAAAGTTGTTTCATCTCCCTGTCTAGTTTCTACATCAGCCCTTATCCCAATTCTTAGCTTCCTAAGCCCAGGTGAAATTTCTCGAGATGTGACACTTTAGCTGTATTCTTTTGGTATGTTTGGTGATTAAAAACAATAATTTTTCAAATGGATATGTTTATTTAAGTGTTAGGACAATTGCTTTTGGTCTTTTAATTGTAAGAGGGTTTTATATAAGAATTTTGAGTGAAATTCATAGGGAATGTGTTTGATTTTTCTTAATTGAAATGAAGAAGTTAGTTATTTGTTATAGTTATCATTGAAATATTTTGTTGGATCTTTAATGTGGGATTCTTCTCAAAGTTGTATTGGCTTTTCCATTTTTAAGTTATTTTGAATTCATGGGATATTTTTGGTATGAACAATGTGGATATTATTTGAATAATTAATTCACTTGACTATAAAGTTTGGTTAAAAGGAAACTTACATGTCAAGTTTCATAGCACTACTATAGAATTATAAATACTAAACACCAAATACCTGATGGTTATAATAAAAATTGTCAAAAAAAGTGAGGCAGAATTTGCTAGAACAAAACTTGATGGTTTTTTGCAAAATCTGTTAAGTATTTTGTTCAAATACTTGATGGTTCTACAAAAAAACTACCAAGTTTTGTTAGAAAGAAGAATATTTGACGGTTTTACACAAAAACTGTTAGGTATTTGAAACAAATACATGATGGTTTTTGCATAAAATCGTCAAGTATTGTGGTTTAAAATCCCTGAATCAAATTTCATTTTGCCCCAACTTAGTTTTAAATTTCAGATGCTCTTCTCTTTTGCACCCTCTCCCTAGACCTCCTAGCTCTCTAGTTCGCCATCCCCACCTAATTTTTGGTCTTTTCCTATTGATTTTGTGGTTCTTCCTCCATCATCATCGTGTTTTCTGGTCAGTAGTTCCTCTCTATTGCAATCTGGCATCGTTACATCGCAAGAGACTGTTGTGTTTTTGTTCTAAGTTTATTGCTTTAGGTTGGTCATGTTACTTGTTCTTCTTTAGTGTATTAAACATTTTATGGGTTTGTGTTGAATAGTAGCATTTTTACTGGTTCAACTCATGGGTTCTCCTTTGATTCTACCTTGTTGCTCATTCACTTGTGTTTTAAGCTCTTAGTTTATGGGTTGAATAGGATTATTGCTCTATATTTAAGTCTTTTGATTTCTGTTCTATTTGAAAGTGTAGCTTATTTCTGGTTTGTGGATAATATGCATCAAATAATCCTAGCTACTAACTTCTATTTAGATGCTTAGTGTGCATCAAGTATGATTTCTATTCAAAAGCTTAATGTGGGTTTTCTAAAAAAGAAGTCATTTTGGTCATATGTTTTCTGTTTTGGCCATAGATTCTATGCTTTTATAATTGAAATTGCCTTATTGGCCATATGTTTTATGTTTTTCCAACTTATTGAATGTTAGTTGATTAGGATGTTGTTAATGAAATTGCCTTGCCACTGGTTGCTATTTAATACTTTATTTCAAGTCAAATAGAGGGCATAAAGCCTGGGAAATACTTAATTTTAAGCCATTATGCTACCAAATGTTTTTCAAATTTAAATCAAAGTGAATTTTTTTTCCAATTACTAGTTGTTAATAAGTAGAATTAAAGAGGGATAAATGTAATTAATAGTGACTCATGCATTGATTTTCTATTTTTGTTTAATTTTTACAATATCTTTATGTCACTAATCATATTTTCCTCTAAATGATTCATGTTAGTTGGGGACCATGGACAAAGAATGGATATCCACCAATCATCTATCAAAAAAATATTGGGACAGGATAAAAGATTTTATTAAGTTTGTGGTTAAGCACACTGATAATTGCAATAGGATTAATTGCTCTTGTCTCAAGTGTTGCCTTTTGAAGTGGGTTTCACCATCCGCTTGTGAGAGCCACTTAAGTATCAATAGAATCGATCAAAGTTATAAGTGCTAGACAAAGCATGGAGAGACAAGAAATACGAGGAATAGTAGTCGAGGGCATAAAAAAGCTGTGGATCATCTAATTTTGACATAAGTACATATAAAGTTGGCCGTCTTAAGGACATGGCCAACATGATTGAACAGAAACTTAAGGATTGTCCAAAAATATTTGAGAGGTTGAAGTGTGATACTAAGACACCTCTATATGAAGGTTATACTAACTTTACAAAATTGTTTGTAGTTTTAAAACTGTATAACTTGAAGGCAAGAAATGGGTGAAGTGACACAAGTTTCATAGAATTGCTTTTTCTTGTTAAACAAATGCTACCAGAAAAAAATGAGCTTCCAAGCAAAACATATGATGCAAAAGAGATGTTGCGCTTTGTTAGTCTTAGCTATGAGAAGATACACTCCTGCCCCAATGATTGTATTTTGTTTAGAATGGAGTATAAGTCACTAACCGAGTGTCCTAAGTGTAATACCTCACACTACCAAGAGAATAGGAAGAGCACGAAGAATGCATTATGGTATTTTCCTATTGTGCCAAGATTCAAATACTTGTACAGCAATATAGAAGATGTGAGAAATTTAAGATTGCATATAGATGAAAGGATTAAAGATGGCATGCTTTGCCATCCTACTGATTTTCTAAAATGAAAGAAGTTTGATATTGAGTATTCTAAATTCGGGGAAGAAGATAGAAATCTATGCCTTGCATTGGCTACCGATAGGATGAACCTGTATAGGATACAAAGAAATATCCATAGCATATGACCAGTGATTTTGTTTATATATAACCTTCCTCCATGGCTATGCTTGAAGTGCAGGTATTTCATAATGTCTGTGATAATCTCGAGGTGAAAGTAATTAGGAAATGACATAGATATATTTCTAGCTCCATTAATTGAAGACTTGAAGCTATTGTAGGAGAGTGGGGTCGGTGTATACGATGTGTATAAAGAAGAAACATTCAAGTTGAGAGCCATGTTGTTTAGCACAATTAACTAACTTTCCTATGTGTGGTAATCTATCAGGATATAGCATTAAAAGACAATTTAGTTGTCCTACTTGTGAAGATAGCACAGATTCTATAAGGTTGAAGGTATGAAAAATTCCTTTATGGGACATCATAGATGGTTGCATCGTGATCATCCTTACCAGTGATTGAAAAAATATTTCAATGAAAATTCAAAAGAAGGTAAGGCATTTATACTATTGATTGGGGAAGATGTTTTTTGAAAAGGTAAAGGATACAGATTTTGAATTTGAAAAATCTTTTACAAGGCATGTTGGGACAAGTTAGTGGAATATGTCCTTTTTTTTTGTGTTGCCCTATTGGAAGATCCTGAATATGAAGTATTTTCTTGATGTTATGTATATTGAGAAAAATATATATATAACTCTTTTTGGCATGTTACTTCATATTCCGAAAAAGATCAAGGATAGCATAAATGCAAGGTTAGACATAGTAGAGATGGGGATAAAGAAGGAATTAGCACCAGAGGATAAGAGAACTCATACATTTCTTTGTCTAGTAGCTCAAACACTATCTTAAAAAGAGAAAACTAGTTTTTATGAGTTTCTTGCTACAATAAAAGTTTTGAAAGTTTACTCTCCTAACATTACCAATCTTATGAGTACCATGTCTTGATGGAGAACTTTATTTTGGTAGCAAGTTAGGCTATTTTACTGGATAAGGTGTGAGCTATAATTACAAAGTTATGTTTCTTTTTTAAGTCTCTTTATAGCAAAGTGATTGATCCTAACAAATTTCTGAGGTTGCAAACCCGAATCATAACTATATTGTTCAAGCTTGAAATGTATTTTCCTTTAGTATTTTTGACATTATGGTCTACCTAACCATTCACTTGGTTAGAGAGGTACAATTGTGTAGCCTAACTTGTTTAAGATAGATGTACCCCTTTGAGCATAACATGAAGATATTAAAAGGGTATGTGAAAAATTGGAGTTAGCCAGAGAATGGTATCATGGAATGGTATATTTGTGAAGAAGCTGCTGAGTTTTGTACCTAGTATTTAAAAAATGCAAGTGATATTAGGATTCCAATGTCTCGGCATGAGGGAAGGACAGATGGAGAAGGGATTATGGCAAGAAAGTTGTTATCATCTCAAACCATATGTAGGAGCAAGCACATCTATATGTATTGCACAACTTTGAAGACATTGAGGAATATGTGGACGAGCATAATGAGGAGCTAAAGAAGGATAATCCTAATAAATTGGAAAGTTAGTACGCTAAAGCACACAATAAACAATTTATAGCGTGGTTGGAAAAAACACGTGCATGGCAAGTATAATGTTGATCCTACTTGGAAAATTCAAGTTGTTGGCAGATGGACCAAGCAAATAGGTTCTTTCTTTCACAAGCTACATTATCAATGGGTTCACTTTCTATACTAAAGAGCAAGATGATTAGAGTAAATTGCAAAATAGTAGTGTAACCCTTGTAGCTAATATTATGCATATATCAAGTGCCAAAGATAAAAATCCTATCTAGGTGATTGAGCATATTTAGGAGTTGGATTATATTGGATTTAGAGTTCTAATATTTTGTTGGAAGTGGGTGGACAATAATAATGCATTGAGGGTTGATGACTTATGGTTCACACAATTGAATTTGAATAAGGAAGGGTATAAAGAAGAGTCTTTCATTTTGGCATATCAGGCTGGACAAGTTTTTTATGTCCCAAATCCTACTACTAAAGGATGGTCTATTATTTTTTTGACCAATAAAATGAATGAGAAGATGGGATATGAAGACAATGCAATTGAAGATGATCCATTTTAAGGGACATCACTTGAATCTCTTTTAAATAAAGATGAGTCCATGTATGTAAGGCATGATCACAATAAAGGAATATGTATTTCAAAAGGGGGGAAAGTGCGTCATAAGAAGATAAAAAAAATTCAAACTAAAAAAAATACAAAAAGCTACGACTAGAAAAAGGAAAATAGTTGGTTGATTATGTAAATATTCTTTATTATTATTTGAGTTAATTTTTATTTGATTTAATTTTGTTTGACTCATTTTTTGTTACTGATGAATTTATTTTGTTTGTCAATTTTATTAATAATAATTCTGACACATTTAATTTTATTTGACTTAATTTCATTATAGATTGTAGATGATAGTGAATCTAGTACCAATAATCCATCCTAACCCAAGAATGCCGCCAATAAGGAGAGACAGCTACAGGATGAGGCAGCATACATACAAAGGGGGTTTTGTCATGGAGGAGGCTATGAAAGTAAGAGTAGATGGAAAAAAGTTTTCTGTACAGTAGAATAATAAAGGACAAGCTGTACGTATCAATAAGTTAGTCAGCTACATTAGAGCGATGGTGCGAAGTACCATGCCAATCATTATGCAGCATTGGATGAAGGTTGATCGCTCAATATAGGATGCTATCTGGGCAGATATATTGGTAAGATATTATAATAGTTTAAATTTGATTTTCTAACAAGTTACCTCACACTAATACGTTGTTTTTTGTGTTTTGCAATCTAGATTTTACATAGATGAAAGCGGAAAGAAGTATGTTCTAGGAATGGCTGTGAGAGCACTATGCTCTTTTCAATATTTCATGGTGAGCAAGTACTTGAAGGATCCCTCCTCAGTAGATAAGTCCTAGGTTTTGAGTTTGGTACAAGACATGGTGAAATAGGAGGATTGGGCTACTTTTGTAACATCACGTCATGATGCAAGATTTCAAGTAATATTTATTCACAATTCTTAAGTGAATAGTCCTTAATATTTAATGTAACTACTCTTTGACCTGAATCCTTTTTGTTTTTATAGGAATTAAGCACCCAAAACAAGAAAAGGGTGAAGAAGAACAAATATCCTTATCAGAAAAAGCATTTGGGGTATGTAGGTCTTGAGAAAGATATGGCAGAGAATTAGGGATCAGATGTTACTATACCCTTTCAAATGCTATGGGCACTAGCGAGGCAAAATAAGGATGGCCAAATTGATAATCCTCGCATCAAAGAGGTTGTCAACAAGATGTTAAGCTTTACTGTGCATTCTTAATTAATATCTTTATGTAGCAAAATTAACAATGATTGTTGTACAGAAAAGTATGTCCCAAGAAGTTTCGCAAGGGACAAATCCTACAGATGGAATAGATATATTGAGGAAGACATTGGGAAATCCTGACCACCCTGGTCTTGTTAGGGGTGTTAGCTATGGAGTCACTAAACAAGCTTACTTTCGGTCTAAGCAAAAGCCTTCAATATCAAGCGCACCTTCATTTGTTGAGTTTATGGAGCTAAAAAAAGAAATATGGTGGTTAAAAGAGCAAGCTAAAGCACAAGCGCTTCTAATTGATAAATTGATCAAGGGGCAAGTACCACAGCAAACTTCCAATCTTAGCCCAAGCACAAAAGATAGTTGCACATTTCCCTCTCTAACTGAGCCCTTCTTTTCTCAATGAGGTATAATATTTCTTACGTTTATATAATTACATTTAATTATTTTCTAATCACACTAAATGATATCTCAATTAATCTTGAGTAAAAAGCTATTTCACTCCTTTAAAGTCACACATATTATCAAGCTCTTCTTTTCTCAATAACTTTATCGAGTTTTATACTTTAAAGGAATTACTATTCAAACTTACTTTCTCTAGAACCTTTTCAAGTTTTGGGCTTTTCAAACATCACCTTTAGTATTGAAATCCCTTTCTTATTCTTTTTCAACTTAACAAGTTTTTCTAGAGCTTTATTTAAACTTCTATTGCTTAACCAAAGTTTCTAAACATTTCTTGATAATGTTATCGAGAAATCCATTTCTCAATAAGGTAATTGAGTTTCTAGCCTTTTTGTATAAAGCTTCATTTGGTTACCCATAAACTTCTTGAGAACCTTGTTCCTGAGACAATCTTTTGAAACAAGCCTTTCAAGTAATTCTTGACAAACCTTTCTAGAAACTAGTCTCTCACTTATGACTTCGAGTTACGCAATCTTAGTTCTACCCTTTCTTAGGATCTTATCAATAACCTCACTTCACAAAAACTTTATTGAGTAAAGATTCTAAGTTTGTCAAATTTAATCTCTTGGTTAACTTGAAAATTGTGTGTTTTAACTCTAAACTAGGATTATTTCTTAACATTAATGACTTGATAAACTTCTAATGACATGCTTTAAGTAAGATTATCGCAAGTTTAGATATCAACCAAGAAAAAAAAGGTGTTGATTGAGCTACTTTATATCATAAGCAGTAAATGCATCTCAACTATTACAAGCTACTAACCTATCCAATTTTCTTTGCAACAGTTACAATGCTTTGAGTCTAATGGACACATACTGAACAACAATTATAAATAGATTGAGCAATCAATAGAGCATTAACAAACATAAACTACTAATCTGGTGCATTTATATTGTTCATTCATTGTTATGTTATTATGAGTTATCTATGAGCTTTAATATTTATCATTCACACTCCATAAGAGAGACTTATAAAATCATTTATTATTCTCTTGTGAGAAACTCAAGATTATGAAAATCTTAAGTGGGTTATTGAAGGGAATTGAAAGACGACGCGCAGCGGAAATCAACTTAAAATTTTAAAACTTTCAATCCCTTGCCCGGATCTACCGATCGCGTTTAAGTCAGGTAGTAAGAAGCATTACCTTCGGTGTTCGATTTTCTGGTGGCTCGGTGATTCCGCCATTCAGGATGCCTCTGCTCGCCTCCTTTGTTGTTCGAAGTCGACAACTCCGGTTGGCTTCCTCTACTGGTATCCACACGAGTAGCCCTCAATCTTGAACGACGTGCTAGTGTCTATGTCCGTCTAGGGTTTTCAAAATCCGTCCTCTCTTCTCACTTTTGGCCGTCCCTTATCTGCTTAGTGCTTTCACTCTCACTAAAACCCTAGCTCCCAATATCATATATATAGGATGCTATAGGAATTATTCATGATAATTAATTTCGAAATTAATCCCAAATTAATTCCGAAATTAATGCAATATCAAATATTGCCTAATCAGATAAGAGAACAATTAAATAAATATGGCTTATATTAAATCCGTCTCACAGATTTTAATTCACCTATTTATTTAATTCAAAATAAAGATATGACAGAATTAATTTACATAGATCTAATTTATCCTTATAAATTAAATCTAATAATTAATATCTCTTATATTTATGTAATATATATATACGAATTTATATATATATATACACGTCCACCCTATATTATTCATTGAATCTAGACATATCTTAGATTCAATGAATCTGGACATCATAACTCGCGTTAGGCTATTTTGTGTGCGACCCTGTAGGCCCATATGAAGTTGGCAGTGGGCCATTAACTATAATGACTCACAAGTCGTAAGCGGTCTCTAGCAAGACATCACGACTACCCAAAACATATGAGGATCATTGAACGATGCAACCTTTCATACAACCATATCGCTTCCCTTTTGTCACACGACATTTTGGTCATGGATGAGGCATGGAGAACGTCATCCTCCTATTCATGACCATTACTTTCTCGATCCCTGAGTAGTCTGAGTATATAAACGGAACTACCTTTCCATTATAGTATGGCCATACATTTCTCAAACTCACTCATCGAGGGGCCCAGTAATATCTCTTTACGAATGTGAGGGACAAATTCCATCTTGACCATTCACATTCCTCCGCATGAAAAACCACTAAGCCTGAACATAGTCTTTATGATCACCCAGTCAAAAGTGACTTTTGACTAGGTCAAAGCTGAGCTTTTCTCATGTAGGAATCCATGACGATCTCAGGTCAAAGGGCACAGTGACATGGTTTATATATGAGAGAAGCTTATGACTTAACCCATGCAGCTCTCTCATAGCGGGTCGGTCCAACACCTTGTACTCTTACATGTGCCTATGACTTTAATTTATATTTCTATATATCTTTAAAGTCATACTGGTCTTATTTCATCTTTGCTCCCACATAGATGACCGACCAGGGACATTTAGGATAAACCATGAGTTATCCAAGGATAGTCATCACAGTAAACATGCAAATAATATGATAACGTAATTAATAAATTCATAAATCAACAATGTTCATAGCAAAATGATTGGCCCCTAGGGCACAATTTCCAACAATTATATCCTTACCGGAAGCAAGAGGCAGCAATTGAGAGGCATGAAATGTTGTATTGGGGCATTAAGAGCCTATTGAATCTTAAAACTTAGAGTAGATCTCTCAGAGGTGCTCTGCAGATTAGACGTATGTTAAGTGATTAGACCGAACTAATATAAATCAACTACTCTCCTTATCAACTCCTTTGGCAAAATCCTTCTAATTCTCACTTGTTCTATTGTTATTATTTAGTTTTAGTTAAAACTTTTAATTTTAATATCACCTAATTCACCTCCTTCTTGTGTGAAACTACTATTCTAACATTGAAGACTTTACATGGCAGTTGGAAAGTCAATTACCCTGGAGGTTTTAAAGCCTCCATGAAATTCTCTAGTTTTTCACATCAACTACATAGACGTCTCTCTCAAAATCATCATGAAAAGCCTATTTTGGCTGTTTTAAAAGACCTTTTCTATAGTAGTGTAAAAGGCCATTCACATGAAGAAAGGTGGAAAGAATGAGCTTATCTCTTAGCTCATATTATAATGCCACCACACAAAATTACACCGTATCGTATAAGTTTCTCAAAGTCTACCCTTTAGGAGGCTCAGATAATTGTCTTTTCACTTTTATCTTATATGTTAAAAACATTTCTCATCATTTATGGGTGCACATGGCATAATATTGACAAGGATCTGGAGGAAATAACATTATAAGATTTGTCCTCCTTTTAGAAAATGTAACATCTTGACTTTTGGGAGTAGAAGTACTAAACATAGCCTGAATTGGATAGGCTACTAGACTTTTTTTAGCAGAGGTCCTAAAGATGAGAAAGGAAGTCAAAGCAGTTTCAAGGACTAAACTGCAAAGTAAAAGTTTTCAGGGGTTGAAGTATAATCGAAGCTAGAGGCTCCAATAAAGTCTCAAGGACCCAGGAAGGGAAAAGAAGCAAGATACAAGCCAAAAGTTAAATTAGAAGCCTCAAAGAGATGGTTTTATAAGGTTGAGCCCAAGCAGGGTTAAAACCATAAATTCAAAAAGTTACAATCATTAGAGGTAAAAATAGAAAGTATATAAAAAATTTCAAGAAAATCCTAAAAAATGAGAAATAATATTCTAAGGCTCTTTTGTGAAGAGAAATGACAAAAATACCCCTAAGGCAACTTAAATGGAAATTATAAGGTTATGACCAGTAAAAAGTACATTGTTTGAGGTAATTATTTAAAATAGCAAGAGACCTAAAAAATGTATGTAAAAATGACGTTAAATGGTTGAAAGTTTGTTCTAATTTATAAAATTAGTTTCGTAACCAAAAGGCTAGTGGAATGGCTTTAACAAAATATTAAGCCGGTTATACCGTTAAAAGGGTATTTTAGTAAATAATTTTTATGCAAGGCTTAAAGGAAGTGTTATGACCTGAGAAAATTCATAGATATTCTCTAGAACTAAAAAGAATTTATGGAGTAGACAGAAGAATTTTCTAAGCTCTGGAAGGCCATCAAGAAAGTCATAAAATCGTGAGCCAAGTAAATTAGAAGGAAACTTAAGGACTAAGTTTTGATCTAATGATTAGGATTTAATCTCCTTTCTCCTCTACCAAATTTATGACACCTAGCACCTTCTAGAAGAATGATGTAAGGATGTTGTAAGAAGGTAATACAATGGTGATGCAAAAGTCCACTTGAACTTCTAAGTTTGCCCTTATCCTTTCTATTAGCTGCCAAGGGCATTTTAGTCCATTCAAGGCCAAAGTTTGGCCATAAATATAGCCTCTCCCCGCTCCATTTTTGGCCAAGACAAGATTAAGAGGGGAAACTCTTGTAAAATTGATTCTTGGAGCATATTCAAGAGGAAGACACCACCTTTGATCATCTAAGTTTGGATCTAAGGTTAGTAAGTTGTTCCCTCTTGTTTCTTGCTTTGTATTCTTGAGTTTAATCGTTGACAAATATGGAATCCCCCAAAAGGGAGGTGCTGGCGGAATTTATATAAGTTTAGGGGAGGATGATTTTGATGTTATATCTAGTTAAAATACAATAGCCCAAGGGTGTTTCAAGTAGTTTTATGTTAATATGTGAAAGATTTCATGATTGTTTAAGGAAGGTTAGTGTTAAGTATGAACCCTAGGATGTGATTTTGATGATTCTAAGGCTTCCAATGGGTTTAAAATGGAAAATGGTGTAGTGTAAACTTAAAGAACAAGTATTGGAAGCATTAAAATTAAAGTTGGAATTTTTGGATTTCATGAACCCCCATTATTCAGCCACCATTGATTTTTGGGCAAGGAGTTAGATTTTCATTAATCCAAGCTCATATTTGGATTTCTTGGGTAAAATTGTATAGGATTGGCCTAAGAGAACAATTGTTACAAAGCTAGAATATTAATTCAAAAATTAAGAGAAAGAGGTCAAGTTCAAGAGAGTTAGTCTTGAACCTTGTATAGTCTCTTAGTTCTAATAGATTGTGTGATTATTATAGTTATGTTTAGGACCTTGGAACATCCAAGAAGATGTTTATTGATGTTGACCGAAAGCCCTTGTGGTTGGAAAGTCAAGGGAGTCAAAGGAAAAGCAAGAGGAAAGCTTGAAGTACAAGATAGTGAACTTACCTTTTATGTGCTTGATGTGGTATGCTTATGTATTAATTTGTATTTGTTGATTGTATGATGTTGTGACATGATGATTGTTGTTGGTAATACTGTTCTTAATATGTTTTCATGGCCATGCATTTTTATACCGAGCATAAAGCATAATGGCATGTCACCAGTTAACTTATGTTTATGAAAAACTACATACCATACATTAGCATCCATCTTGTGCATATATGTGGTAATGTTTACTATTGAGATTCTCCCGAATCTCACCCCTCCCTAACCGACCATTTAGGTCAATTATTTATGGGCAATAATGGCATGAGAAGCAAGGAGAAGAAAGTGGAGAGTTATTCATGTTAATGAATGAGATTGTTGATGAATGTATAATTCTCCTATTTTGTAAATTATGTTTATGGATGCCAATGATGCCATATAATTAATTATAATGTTATAACATAAATAAAAGTGTATGAGCATGAATGGGAAAGAGTAAGCCCACGTTATGTATGCCAAAAAAATACAAAGAATTAAAGTAAGAAGTGGTTAAGGGATAAAACATAGGTCCTAGGACAGTGAGTTTGTAACTTCAATTTGACCTATCAAGTAAATGAGTTAAGCCATGAGATTTGGCAAGCTTATATTACACATCACAAGCTTTAAAATGAGATGCGTACATAAGGAGATATAAATTCCAAAATTTAAGGCACAGAATTTGGAAGTTCTAGAATTTAGCAAATGAACAATAATCTTTATTGATTAAACTGTAAAAATTGACAAGAGATAAGTCTAGTTTGGTATTTTCTTTCCATAGAGAGCTTTCCAGAGATTTTCGTAGAATTTTAGAACACCTCAATACAATTTTTATAAAATTGGTTATGATTTTTCAAAGTTAGACCTGAAATCTGGAATTTAAACAATAAATAGTAACCCAAGTAATTATGTTGAAATTTTAAATCCATGGGCTTGTGTCGTGATCTACTTGAACCATAACACTTATGGATGCATAATCTGAGAGGTTAAAGAAAGGATATTTCAAAAAACATCAAATTACTTTATATAATTATAACTTCGACCAATTTTTTTAACGCTTCCTTATTCCAAAACTTCTTGCATTTGTTCCATTAATTCCCTTTTATTATAGAAAATTCTCTAATTTTTCTCAATTCATAACTTGGCTTGCAAGTTTTCTCTTTGAAATTTCCAAAAATTACCCTTATTTGGCATAATTAGGCTTTAAATAGCCAACATTCTCATCTCTTGAGGATCACATCATTTTTATAAGGGTTAAGGTGCAATTTTAACAATGAAGTTTTCTGTTAAGAGCATCTAGCACCATTAAGTTTTGAAGGGTGCAAAATTATACACAACCTTTATAAAACAAGGCAATTTTACCATTCCGTTAACTGTGTTAAATGTCCGTCACCTTTTAGTTCAGTGGGTCCCACATTTGTGCACATTTCCTTTGCTTTTCCCTTCCCTTTTCCTTTGTCTCACCCTTCTCTCTCTCTCTCTTTCTTCGCTCGCCTGACATACTTATTCTTCTTATTCTCCATCTTTCTCTCTCCTCTCTTCACCTCATTTAAATTCTAGTCTCCCTCCCGACTTTCTTATCAAATAACAACAGGTGCCAAGCAGTCAAAACAAATCCCAACCATAAACAATTTTTAATGGCCTTCCTCACACCAAATACAAAACAGAGGACTCTCTTTCACAGAAGGAAATTTCTTTCAATAAAGAACACAGTTTAGGTCCTTTTCAACTCACCTGGCACGTCCTTTGCAACTTAGAGCTTGATGAATAAAGCTAAATAATTCAAGAATTATGGCAGTCCAAGCAGATTAATTCCAAACAATTGGAGGCCTAACCATCTTTATAAAAACTATCCTTTGATGATTCTTTCCAACTACATCAACCAAGCTTATTACCTTGATTTTTCTCCCTCGTCTCATCAAACAAACTCAACAGAATGTGGTCGGCTGCCTTCCAACTCGTTAGACCACATAACATCTTGTTTCCTTGTGTTGCCTCCTTTGTTCGCAAAGTCGATGGCCTCCAGTGTCGATGCCTCTATCTCCTTCTCAGATGCATCAAATACAATAGTGCACACTCTCCTCCCTTAAGCTTCTCATGGAGAACAGTCATTTGGTTCTTGAATTCTAAGTTCCTGTTGCCAGAGGAAGAGGAGATGAACTTGAAAAGGGGAGAGAGATAGAGAATTGAGTCTGATTTGTTGGGAGGAGGAATTGACATAAAGAGAAGGAGGAGAGATAAAATTTAAGAGGGTGATGTGTAATGTTTTTAGTGAAAGGATTATGCTGAGCCAAACAGATAGACACATAGCTGGACCCACCTTAGAAAAAGAAACAGCCGTTTAGACCTATTAACAGAAGCGATGAAATTGCTCCGTATTTTAAAGTTTGTGTATAATTTTGCACCTTTCAAAACTTAATGGTGCCAAATGCTCTTAGCAAAAAACATTATTGTTAAAATTGCACCTTAACCCTTTTTATAAACTCATATAAATCTTCAAATAATTAGTTTCCATTTTTACCCAATTATTTGAGACCTCCATATATTTTAAATAGTTGGTTTGGGCTAAATATCACTTAATTAGTCAAAATTCTAAAAATATCATAAACTCACTTTTTGAGGTATTTTTATCATTTTAAACCTCAAATAGGCCAAGTGAAACATTATTTTCCTTTTTTTTTTAAAGAAAATTTTTAGAGCTTTCAAGCATACTTTTCATCATTACCTCTATCAAACTTTGCATAATTATGATTTTGCCATTGGTTAGGTTTAACCTCAAAAATCATCTCATTTGGGTTTCTAACATAACCTTTAGCTCATATTCTTTTTTTTTTCATACTCAATTCTTGAGGCTTCATTTGAATCTCTAACTTGATTCTTACCTTAGCCCTTGAAAACTTTCACTTTGCAGTTTAATCCTTGAGGATCATTCCAACTTTTCATGACATTTCTAGGATTTCTACTTAAAGGAGCTTGGTATTCTACTTGAATTAGATAATTCTTAAACTTTTAGGCCTAAAATTTAGGATATTACAAGGCCAAGCTGCTATTTGCAGTGTTTCAACTCTACGGGAGATGTTCAACAATAATTGGTTCTGGTCCCTTCTACAAAAGCGAGATTATAACCAATCCTTTAACTATCTTGGCTATGATCTGTGTTACACATTACTTCTATTATACCCTAAGGTCCAATTAGAACCATTTCAAACCATTTTGGATGGCCTTAAGCTCATAAAAACGTAACTAAGAGTTTATTTATGGAAACACTGTTCGTTGTGCATTTTCTAGATTACACGTCCAACTTTGAAAAATGATAACTAATCCTAAAAACATCATATGAGGTGCTTCAAATTTCTACTTTAAGTTCTTTCAATGTTCTTTAAGGAAAAAATATCAGACTAGACTTATCTCTTGCCAATTCATACAGTTTATTCATTAAACATTACTGTTCATTTGGTAAATCCTAAAACTTTCAGATTTCTTACCTCAATTATGAAAATTCATATCTCTTTGTGTACACATTCAATTGAGGTGATCTACTTCTCATTTTAAATTTTGGGATGTTTACTATGTGCCTGCTAAAGTTTGTAGCTTAATTTATTCATTTGATAGGTTAAACTGGAGCTTGAAACTGACAGCTCTAGGACCTATGTTCTTCTCTTTACCTTTACTTGCTTTAATTCTTTTTATTGCTTTGACATGCATAACTTGGTCTTACTCTTTTCCATTCATTCTCATATATTTTCATTCATACCATAACATTCTAATGAATTATATTGCATCATTGGCATCCATAAACATAATTTACATAATAGGAGAATTATACATTAATCTCATTTATTAACATCAATAATTCTCTACTTTCTTCTCCTTCCTTCTTATACTATTATTGCTCATCATTAGTTGACCTAAATGGTTGGTTAGGAAGGGGTGAGATTCAAGGGAATCTCAGTAGAAAACAATACCATATAATCATGCCAAATAGATGCCAATGCATTACATGTGGCTTGCTTATTTTCTTGTTAATTAGTGACATGTTAGCGTGCCTAAAGCTACCTTCTTGATGCATGGCTTTGGAGACATAATCTAATAATCATAAATAGCAATCACAGTAGCTAAAACATGTCACAACAATATTCGAACACCATGTACATAGCAACACACGAGCATATAACATCAAGCAATGATAATAGGTAAGTTCACTACCTTGTACTTCAAGCTTTCCTCTTGCTTTTCCTTTGACTCCCTTGACTTCCCAACCATAAAGCTTTCGACCAACATCATCAAACATTCTCTTAGATGTTCCAAGCTCCTAAATATAGCCATAATGATCATACAATCTATTAGGACCAAGAGATTACATAAAGTTCAATACTAGCTCTCTTGAACTTAACGTTTTCTCTAAATTTTAGGATTAGCATTCTAGCTTTGTAACAATTGTTCTTGTAGGCTAATCCTACACAATTTTGCCCAAGGGATCCAAATATGAGCTTGAATTCATGAAAAGAAAACTCCTTCCCAAAAAACCAGTATTGGCTGAATAGGGGGTTTTGAAATCTAAAAATTTCAACTTTAATTCTAATGCTTCTAATACTTGTTCTTTAGGTTTACCCTATACCCTTTTCCATTTTAAATCCATTGGATGACTTAGAATCATCAAAATCACATCCTAAGTGGCATAAATAGATCTGGCCAAATAGTACACTTGGATTCCATAACATGCAATTTTTCTAATTTCAATGCAATATCGCTTAAATCAAGCTATAATCAATGACTTTAAACTAAGTTTGACATCAAAATCATCCTCCTTTATCTCTTATAGATTTTAGCTAGCACCTCCCTTTAGGGGAATCCATATTTTTCAACCATCAAACTCAAGAATACAAAGCAAAGGTGGTATCTTCCTCTTGATTATACTTCAAGAAATAAAATGGCAAGAATTTCCCGTCTTGTTCTCATCTTGGCCAAAACATTAAAGGGGTGAAGGGCTATTTATAGCCAAAACTTGGAAAAATTACACATAGGTCCTAAAGAAGACAATTAATTCTAAAAAAGTCCCTGGAAATCTCCAAATGCTTTCTAAGTCCCGAGGGACCTCAGAGCAAAAAATTAGAATTGTGAAATTACCTACTTGCCCTTACTGATTAAAAAGGAAAGAATAGAGGGAGAGAAGCTGATTGGCTTTAGTTAGTGCACTAGATTTTTATGCATGCATGAGGAAGAGAAGCTTCTGAAAGAAGGAACGAAGGTCAGCGTTGGTGCTCTATTATTACAGGCAAGCTATATTTTTCTTCATCTTCTTTGTAGGTCTTATCATGAACAATATTTCTCTTCTTTCATACACAAACAGTCTTAAGTTTAATGTTGGTTTGAAAAATTGATTGGTTGTGGGTATGTGGGTATTAACTATGTAATTCAACTCACTTGAACTATCAAGGGAGGCTTATTTTAGTCATATGTGGTTTTAATCATCTTAGGTGTGGTTTTGTTATGTGTGGCTAGGGTTATAAAGCAATACTCTATTTTTCAATGAATGATGCTCTATTTTTCGGTCATTGATTTTGTGTTGCTAATGAAAATGAATGGAAAATAACATATTTTTATTATTGTAACCCCTGTAATGTGATGGCTAAATGTCTTATTAATGGGTACATCGAAGGTTGTTAATATAACTATATGACTTGTTATTAACGAGTGATTATGACAGGGTGATATGAAGGATGACAACTTTAAGTGAGAAGCATTTGTTTTGTTACCTCCATATAGGAGGACAATTTATTAATGGTGTAGAAGGTGAAACGCAATATGCTAGAGGTGGTGTGAGAACAATAATGATAAAGAAAAGGACATCATATAAAGAATTTAGAACAATGGTAGCATTAATTGTGGGAAAAGAAAGTAATAGAATGGTTATAAAATTCATAGTAACCTTTGATGAGTATACATTTGTGGACCTTGTAGATGATGAAGGAGTGGAACATTTGATTAATGTCACATCCAGCATTATGGTGATTAGAGATAAGAAATATTCTCAAATTATTGAGGATTAAAAATGATAAGGAGAAGTAGAAGAATTTTGGTGGAAAATATTTATTATGATTTTCCAAGCCAATTATGGAAATTTGACTAATTAAGGAAAATTGGTCAAAAGTAATTATGGAGAAATATTTCCAAGTCTTGGAAAATTAAGGAAAAATGAGGATAATATCCCTTGAGGATTATATGAAATTATAAAGTTGGTTTTATGACCAAATTACCCTTAGAGAAATTATAAGAGAATTTAAAGTGTGATTTAGGCAAATTAAGGGATTTTATTTGGAAAATTCCAAATAAATATTTTAAGAGGAATAAAATTCCAAGAAAATTTCTATGAAACCCCAAGGAATTATATGAGATTATGGAATTAAATGAAGACCCTCAAGTATCTAAGATTTTTCCAAATACTTGTGAAAAGTGGAAAAATCCCTAAAGAGGAGGAAATTAATTTTGAGGCAAAGAAGGCAATTTGGGAAGATAAAAATGAGGAGAATAAATTAAGGATCTGATAGAAAATAATTACAGAGGCCAAACTACTATAATTATAGAAAAGAAGTTAAACTCAGAGCCACAGTATACTGATAAAGCAAGACTAAAGTCTTGCAAATCAAATGGATCACATTGAGCCATGTGTCAAGCCCCTAATGGAGAGGATTTGAACTTGCCAAGTGTCACTCCTCAAATGGAGAAGATCTTGACTTTTGGTAATTAATTTCATTTAGATTTTATTAATTATGAAAGATTAAGTAAGCACTTGACACATGGCATAGCATTAATGGATGGTAGTTGGGATATTTTGGCTTGAAGAGAAAGCTATTCCTCCCCCTAATTCAGATTCATTTCGTCCAAGAGGGAGAAGGAGAGAAAAAGAGTGATCTTCAAGTGTAAACAAGAGAAAGCTTGCACCTTTGACCATACTACCAAGGATTCTAGATGGGATCTTGCTTGGTTTTCTTTCTTTCTATGGTTGAAAAATATGTTTCTTCTCTCCTTTGATGGCTGGCCGAACTGGATGTTTAGAGGGAAAGGAAGTTTTGTTCATCACACTTGCTAAGACACATCAAAACATCTCCACCCAATGTGGTTAGTGAAGACCCACTACCATTGCCATGTGGTTCAAAAATGATACTAACCCCAATTCTAGAAATGAATTCAACAAAGTGGAAGGGTTCGGTTATTAGAGAAGGACAAATTTTTCCTAATGCAGTGGCTCTTAGGCAAGCACTATATAGGTACAGTATTGTTGAGAAGTTTTCATGCAAATTTATAAGGAACAATCAACAAAAGATCATTGTGAAGTGTATGGCGAAGGGATACCCATGGTACATGGGTGCATACTCAATGGGACAAAGAGAAGATTCTAAGTTCTTAATAATACAAACATTAAGAAGTTAGCATGTGCATTATACGCAGGACAGCTTCGTTGTATCTCACTCTAGAAGGTCAAACTTAACATCTTCAATCAGGATAGATTCTTTGAGGTGTAATAAAGACAAGAATGCTAATGAAATTAGAAAAGATTTGTATAGAGAATATGGGATGTGATTGAATTATAGTCAAGCATACAGGGGTAGAGAAACAGCATTGAGGGAAATACATCATCGTGCACAGGATTCATATATGGTGATTTCCTAGATTTGTGAAAGGCTTATTGAAACTGATCTAAACACAATTGCTCGATGGGAAGGGTTGGATAGTAATAGATTTAAGAGGGTGTTTATTGCTTATGGATGCTCAATTAATGGATTTTTAGAAGGGTGTCAAAATATACTTTATATAGACAGATGTCATCTAAGTGGTCTTTATAGGGGGACATTGATTTCAGCTAATGCATATGATACAAACAATGAACTACTTCTATTAGCAAATGATATAGTCAGTAGGGAGACATATGATGATTGGGCTTGGTTTCTCTAGAATGTCAAAGACATAATAAGATTAGTGGAGAGAACAATAATTTCATATCAGAATAATGCCATTATATGTACTGTGCGGATAATATTTGGTGGCGAGAGACATACTTTTTGCTACAGGCGTGTGAAAGAAAATTTTAGTGCGTATTATTTAAAAATTAACTAAGGTAGGGGATGAGTTTCAGGTACTTCAAAGGAGGTCACATTGAAAATGCTGGATAGAACCACCTTCACGAGGATTGAGGATGAATATGTTGCTGTAATAGAGAAACTTAGATCATTTTGTCCACAATTAGCTGATTAGGTTGAGACTCAAGGAGATGTAGATCGATGGGCTTTAAGTAAGTTTCCATTTAAATGATGGAATAACATCACTACTAATGTTACGGAGTCGTTTAATGCCTAGATTTTAAAGGAGAGGAAGCACAATGTGTTAGTTCTCATGCATGACTATATGGAGAAATTAGCCAAGAAGATGGTTGCAAGCAAAATAGCAATGGGAAATTGAATAAATAGCGTTACGCCAAATATTGAGTCCAAGTTGCAAGAAAAAGTAGCAAGAGCGGAGAATATGTATAGTGTATATTATAGAGATAATCGAGTTCAAGTTCATATTACATCTCCTATTGGAATAATTTGTGTCACTGTTGATCTCACGACACACAAATGCACTTGGTTAGCATGGCAAATGAGTGGAGCACCTTGTGTTCATGCATATGCAATGATAAGGCTACTTCACGGTAGTGTCTATGAATTTGTAAATGAATTGATGCAGTAAAAATCTGGTGTAATCCTATTGTCGATAGTTAAACCTGTTAATGACTTCAAAATACTCCCAATTTTTTTGTTAAGGTCATTTATATGCTGATAATACAATCTATTTAGAAGCTATGGTATCCCACAAAGTAAGTTGTTAGGGGCACTGCCCAGGTTGTTAACCACTTGTGTTTGGGTTATCAACAACTCCTGTTGAGGTTGTAAATGAACTTATGCAGTAGAAATCTAGTGTAATCCTATTATGTACAGTTAAAACTGTTAATGACTTCAAAATGCTCCTAATTTTTTTTGTTAAGGTCATTATATATGCTGATAATACAATCTATTTAGAAGCTATAGTATCCCACAGAGTGAGTTGTGAGGGGTACTGCCCATGTTTTTAGCCACTTGTGTTGGAGTTGTCAACAACCCCTGTTGAGATTGTAAATGGATGTGGCAGAGAGGACTGTGATCTATGCCTATCATGTCATCATGATTACCATTGTTTAGGACAATTTATTTACTCTCCATTTATGGAGATGATCAGAGTGTGGAACGAAGAATGTCCTCTCTTGTCAAAACACATGAATGCTACTACAAAAACATCATAACCAATCAAGGATGTCAATACACATTAACATATCTATCCAACTATCATTACATGGTTAAATGAAGAATCAAAATCTAAACTTTACATTCACCTGCCATTATGCTGTTAAATAAAAAGAACTAGATACAATTTATGCTCGTCGTTTATTTCTTCCTCTTGCTTTGGGGGTTTCCTCATAGCAAAGACAGCACTTAATCACCATGTAGGTTGGTCCGATGAGTTACGAGGCGCCATAAGAACCCAACCTTCAAGTCATGGATTTCTTGAGGGGAGTACCTAGGCATTGTGTAGCCGTCATCACCATGCTCTATGTCATCCCACATTTGTAACCAACTGAAAACATGAACCCCATAAGAGTTCCTGCAAAGGAAAAACCAGTACTTTAGTCAATGAACTTTAGCTCCTAAAAGCTTAAACACACAAACTTGCAATGTACAACAACAACTCACGTGTCAGATTGCACATGAACTTTTGCTCATGTGACATCCTTGTCAATTTTGTCCTCTTCCTGAAATAGTGCTGGCTTCACTACACGAAGCACTTGGTAGAAATAATCTTTCTGTAAAAAAGAAAGAAAAAAAAAAGAAACAGGTTTAACAGTAGTGAATGACAAGTAGCACTAACAATCTTGACAGTAGCGAATGAAAAGTAATCAGTAGGCATTAACAACCAGGACAGTTATACAGACAAGCAACCATAACAAATTAACAAGTAATATAATGAATGAAAAGTTATGCATATAATCCCTTTTGCCATGAATTGCTTAGGATCTATCTGTCCTTTCCTAAACCCTTGCTTCCTCTTTAGTATCTTTCCCATTTTGATTGAATCTTCTTCCTCTCTTTGTATTCTCAACATGGTCGAATTATCAACTAATAAATCAAAGGCATAGAAACGCATAGTTCTTACATCCATCACATAACAGAACCAATGGTAATTGAAAAGGGTGGGGCCAAATATGAAGTCATAATCTCCAATGTTATATCCTAAGTACTCTAGTAAGATTTCATGTTCATGGTTTTCCATGCTCTATGTAAGAGGACCAGCGGCCATTGTTTGCATGAACTCAGGTGAAAATATGTGCCTACTGACACGACCATAGTTCTTTTTCTCATCTCCCACCAAAGTTCTCACCACCATAGACATGAATTATATCACAAACACAAATAATTAGTCATAATCATAATGACATTGCTACTTCTCTACCTATGTAAACAACTATCTTACCCTATCGTTCATCCATTTCCTATCTTGTAGGCAGCAAAGCTCAGTACATGTCAGAAAGTACCCATACATCTCTACAATATACCTACAGCAAAAGAAATAATCAGCAATTAAGTTGTATGTCTAAAAATATTGTCTGTTAGTTGTCCTAATTAGAATCAATCCCAACACTTACTTGCCACCTTCATCTTCATCACGTCTTGCCGTTAGCATGTGGAATAATTCCTCTTTCTCATCAAGTTTTCTCTTACCACGGCCTTTTTTCACCTCCTCTAACCAATTACACAGCTTCTCACCCGTGTTGATCTTCTTACTTCTATTTGCTATTGTGCTTCCTTGTTCATTTCATCCTTTCCCTCCTCATCATTGTCTTCCCCCTTATCCTCTTTTGCTACTACATCACTAGACTTGTCTTCAGTTTCTTTTTCTCCATCATCCTCTAATTCAGAGTCGCTCCCTTCTCCTTTCTCTTTATGTTGAGATTGGCTCTCTTCTTCAGGCAGAGTACTTTTCTCCTTTTCTTTATCATCTTTTTCTAGTTCACTCCCTTCTCCATTCTCTTCATGTTTAGATTTACTTTCTTCTTCAAGCGAACCACTTTTTTCCTCTTTCTTATAATCTTTTTCTAGTTTACTCTGTTCTTCCTCATCTATTGAATCTTTTGAGCTTCCTTTACCATCTCTACCAGTTTCTTCATCTTCACTTGAGTTCTTTTCATCATCTTCGCTACTTACTGCTTCTACCACATCTTCCTTCTCACTCTCATCTGTTAACCTCAACTGTAAAGAAGCCAACTCTTCTCTAATTGTCGACACCAACCCTTCAACCATTGTCACCAACCTTTCATACATTCTCTTTATTTCTTGTAAAATAACAATAATTAAATTAATCATTACTCCAAATTGTACACAACACCAAAATAAGCTCAACATTATTTACTTACCAAGTAGGTTAACTTTATTTCTGTATTAGATACACTAGTTGAAGCCCCACCGATATTGGTAACACCATGTAGTAAGCCTCTGTCACTAATAGATAATGGCATTCTCATTTTTTGAAGCATTTTCTTTCCCAAAAGAAAGTATTGTAAGCAATAAATCTGCATATCAAGAAAATGATAACTTAGCTATGCAACAATGACAACATGCAGATAAACCACTAACAACACACACACCGGCCAATTACAACCTACACATAATCCAATCACAACCTATATCTGTGCCATTCACAACATACACAAAAGCCAATTACAACCCACACTTGACCGAATGACAACATGCACAGCATACAGTCACAACCCATAAGCTAATAACAACCTACATTTGTGTCATTCATAATATGCATAGAAGCCAATCACAACCCATACTTAACCGAATGACAACATGCACACAACCTACACATCAACCAATTACAACCTATATTTGTGCCATTCACAACATGCACAGAAGCCAATCACAACCCCTACTTGACCAAAAAACATGTAAGCATATAGTCATAACCTACATATCAGCCAATCACAACCTACGTTTATGCCATTCACAACATGCACAGAAGCCAATCACAACCCACACATAACCAAATGATAACATGCACAGCGTACAGTCACAACCTACACATAAGCCAATAACAACCTATATTTGTGCTATTCACAACATGCGTAGAAGCCAATCACAACCCACACTTAACCAAATGACAACATGCACAGCGTAGAGTCACAACCTACACATAAGCTAATAACAACCTATATTTGTGCCATTCACAACATGCACAAAAGTTAATCACAACCCACACTTAACCAAATGACAACATGCACAGCATACAGTCACAACCTATACATAAGCCAATAACAACCTATATTTGTGCTATTCACAACATGCATAAAAGCCAATCACAACCCACAGTTAACCAAATAACAACATGCACAGCATACAGTCACAACCTACACATAAGCTAATAACAACTTACATTTGTGCCATTCACAACATACACAAAAGCCAATCACAAGCCATACTTAACCGAATGACAATATGCACAGCATAGTCACAACCCAAACATAAGCCAATAACAATCTACATTTGTGTCATTCACAATATGCACAGAAGACAATCACAACCCACACTTAACCGAATAACAACATGCACAGTATACAATCACAACCTACACATAGGCCAATCACAACCTATATTTGTGCCATTCACAACATGCACAGAAGCCAATCACAATCCACACTTAACCGAATGACAACATATACAACATACAATCACAACCTACACATAACCCAATCACAACCTATATTCATGCCATTCACAACATGCACAAAAGCCAATCACAACCCACACTTAAGCCATGACAACATACACATCATACAGTCACAAACTACACATCAGCCAATCACAACCTACATTTATGCCATTAACAGCAACCAATTACAACCAATACATAAGTGACTAACAAACCAGCAGAGGCCAATGACATGCACAACAGCCAATTACAACATATACATAAGCAAGTGACAAACTAACAGAAACCACTGACAATATACACAGCAGCCAATTGCAACATATACATCAACAAGTGACAAACCAACAGAGGCCAATAACAACATGCACATATGACAATAACAACCTTCACATGAGCCAATCACAACATACACATAAGCATTTGATAACAATCCATACCAATGAATGACAACATACATAGTAGTAAATGACAACATACAGAGCAACCAATTACAACATACATAGCACCCATTGATAACAGTACATCGCACATTGACAATACAACTAATATCAAAGTAAATGAATCATACCCACACTTACCATTAAAAAGTACAAGCAACCTCTCATATTTTTGTCCCATTAGCTTTTCCTTTCTTTTTTCCTTTTCTTGAACTCTACAATTAAGTTGCAAATTTCTCTAAAGAGAAAGGTGCTCCAATCATATTGTCCTAAACTATCATTTGTCGCTACTATGACCTTCAATACTTTATCACTGACCCAGACACTAGAGTCAGGACACAAAAGGACTCCTAATGCATACATAACAAAAAAGAATTCAAACTTTTTATCCTCTTTGCCTTCAATCAACCATCTTCCTATTTTTTTGTATGGCCCTTTCCTGTAGTCACTCCTTAATTCCTTAAATGTTTCATCTTCAGTCTTCACATTCATTTTAATTTCTTTCCCCTTAAATGGTAGGCCCATCAATTGATTTACATCTCCGAGCCCTATTTCATGTGTCTTCCCTCGAATTGAAATTTTCTTACTTACAGGATCAAACACGAATCAATTCACCACAAAAATCTCTATAAATTTGTGAGTAGCATATTTCAACCAATTTATCAAAACTAATTCTTTTCAACCTTTCCATCTTATGTTCACTTTCCTTTAAGTGCTTGCAAACTTCTATAAATTGTCCCGGAGCATACTATGTGTAGAAGAGAACAATATAATTCTTCCCTTTTGGTAGGACTCTCATTTCTTTCGCCCTTTCACTATATTGTTCTCTCTCTTCTTTTGTTAACTTCCCCCAGGCCTTTTTCATAGAGTTACTGCCCTCTTCAAAAAACTTGAACTTCTTCTTGTTCTTCTCATAAAATTTCTTAGTAAATATTATGTATCCTGAGAAGTTCCTATGCTTTTGTCTATCTTTGCTCTTACTTTTCTTAGCCATTTTGTTGAACTGCAAAAAAGAAAAAAAAATACTGTCATCACATTATAAGTTCCCAACTGCTTGTCACTATCTTAGCCAATTATGATGTTCATAATAGATAGAGAAGTTTAGGCTTGACTTTCTTTGATATTTTTATTTCATACTTTCTTTTCTATTGAAATCTAATAATATCTTCTGCAAAATAAAAAGGACAACTATGTTCCACTTTACTCTATGTATTTTTATCTGCAAAATCTGAGATACAATACATGTAACAGCTTACTTCTAAAGTATTAGTGTTTCATGAATTTTATGATAGCTCTAGGATATCTAGCTTCTCCTACCCATATAACATACTAACTCTATTATCTGAATGTTATCCTTAATATATATATAAATAAAAGGAATCGAAACTTTATTACAAGGAACCCAAAAGAATAATTTCTACAATAAGGCCAAAAATTGCCATCCATCAACACTGGAATACTAAAAGCCAGATACAAAAGCAAAAATTACAAAGCATAGGCAAAAATCATGGTTGCTAGATCTAACATTCTCACTATATGGCGTTCTCAAAGCACCGGAGTGGGCTTTTCAGGAAGATGGGTTGTCGACGGCGATGGTTGAGACAATATGAGAGTAGTAAAGATAATAGAGACGCGGCGGGTTGTGCTCACCTGCAGTAGTTCCCTTTGCTGACAGGTTGAGGTAATCACAGGTTACGGGAGATGAAAAAATAAGAACGGTAAAAACAAAATTCCATAGAATTGTTCAACGACAGAGAAGAAAATGAGAGTAGAACAAGGACTCACTTGGAAAGAACCAACAATGAACCCACGATGCCAATGACAGATGCAACACAAACTCCCCAGGGAAGTGGTTTTTCAAACAAGTGACAGTTAAAGGGAGACAAACAGAGCAGGGGTCGAGGGTTTGAGGCAGGGAAAATATTTAGACTCAAATTAATTAGGAATGGATAAGTAGGTAATTTCACAATTCTAATTTTTTGCTCTAAGGTCCCTGGGGACTTAGGAAGCATTTAGGAATTTTCAGGGACTTTTTCAAAATTAATTGTCTTCTATGGGACCTGTGTAATTTTTCCCTAAAATTTTGGCCTTGAATGGACCAAAATGCCCTTGAAAGCTATTAGAAAGAGTAAGGGTAAATTTGAAACTTCAAGTGCACTTTTGCATCACCATTGCATCATCTTCTTGTATCATCCCTTACATCATCCTTCTAAAAGGGCTAGGTATAAAAAATATAGTGGAGAGGAATGAAGAATGAATCTTGACCACTAGATCAAAACTTAATCTTCAAGTTTCCTTTCAATTTACTTGGCTTGCATTTATCCAGCTCCCTTAATGGCCTTCTGGAGCTCAAAAAATTATTCTATTTGCTCTATAAATTTCCTTTACTTTTAGAGAATATGTATAAATTTTCTTAGGCCATAACACTTCATTTAAGCCTTGCATAAAAATTATTTACAAAAACACCCTTAACCAACATAATCGTCTTTATATTTTATTAAAGCCACTCCACTGGCCTTTTGGGAGCGGGACTAATTTTATAAATTAGTAAGACCTTTTAGCTATTTAAGCTTATTTTTATGTACATTTTGAGGTCTCTTATTATTTTAAATAATTACCTTAAATAGTATACCTTTACCGTCTACAATCTTATCAATTCTATTTAAGTTGTCTTAGGGGTATTTCTATCATTTCTCTTCACAAAATAGTCTTAGGATATTATTTCCCATTTTTTGGGTTTTTTCTGAAATTTTTTGTATACTTTCTATTTTTACCCCTATTGGCCTTAACTTTCTGAATTTATAATTTAGTCCCTGCTTAAACTTAAAATCATAAAACCATCTCTTTGAGATTTTTAACTTAACTTTAGACCTGTATCTAGCTTCTTCTTTTTTCCTCTTTCTGGGCCCTTAACACTTCTCTAGAATCTTAACGTTACTTACACATTTGCCTCCTAGTAACTTTCTTACTTTGCAATTTAGTCCTTGAAACTACTTTGACTTTCTTTCTCATTTTTAGGACTTCTGTCAAAATGAGTCTAGTAACCTATCCAATTTAGGCTAATTTTGATACTTCTAGGTCCAAAAGTTGGGATGTTATAATTTTTCCTCTCTTTAAAGAAATTTCGTCCTTGAAATTTCAAGACTAAACCTCTAGTTTGATTGTCCCTTACTTTCCCTTAACTTTCTGCTAACCTTTGTGCATTTATACCAAACATGACTTATGATGAAACCTTAGTCATTATGAGCTCTCAAAAACAATTTAGTTTCAGATAGGAATGCACTACAATGGCACAATCCGAGTCGTGTTCACTTCGAGGAGCCTGACTTGTTCCTATGAAATCTAAGTAACAAAACCGTGTAAAAAAAATAAAATCGAGGGGATTGTAAAACTGAATTGACTTGTAATGAAATCAAATAGGCAATAAAAAAGTCTTTTTGGTCTTTTTCTTTTAGTGAATTGAAGCAACAATGCAAGAAAGCAAACAAATAGATAGTTTGTAAACTTAATTGATAAAAATGCCCCTTGGAGAATTGATTAAGCTTCATCACTTCAAATTATGGCAGGAGTTTAAATGAAAACCAAACTTAACTAGTTTAGAAAACCTTCCAAACTTAGGGAAATTAGTGTGCCAATGAAACCTTTGACCCAAAGATTCACAATAAAACTAACCACCCTCACAAATGCACACTTGGCGAGATTGATGCAATGGTAAAAACAACTTGAACACAATAACTAATTATGCTAGCAAGGCACCACACTTAATCAAAATTGAATTTCAATTGAACTCCAATCACAGTCACAAGACTAAATGCAGAATTCTAATTAGAAAACAAATATCAAGGCATAAATTCTCATAATCCAATCCAAAATAACAAGATCATATCATTGAAGTTCAGCTTTAACAACAACATAGAAATTCTAACCAAGAACAACTAAAATGCTATTAAAGTAATGAAAAAGATGAAGTAAAACTCCCCAAATCAAGTCCCAAGCTCAGGCCCTCATCAAAACTCCTCAGGACAAAATGTTCTAGCCTCTAAAATCACAGCACTAACCATAACAGATGAAGATGGATGATGGATGATGCAAAAAATTGATGGAATGAGATGGGAAAGGAGTGAGAATCAATGGAAATCAATAGGAGAGCCTCAAGAACCCTAGGAGATGAAAATGGGAGTATTTGGACAGTGAATGGCTGTTGGCTCGTGATATGTTTCCCAAAGTTGCAATATGAGATTTAAAGCCTGATTCTGTGTCAGGTCCCTTTTGTCGTGACTAAACATCCTTTTCGTCACAACCAACTGATCCAAATAAATAGCTACATTTAGTTGGCCCTTTTCTAGAATTCCTGTAATCTGTTAAGCCTTAACTATGATTTTCTTGAACTTAGGTCCTTTGGAGGTATTTTTCATTTGACCTTTGACCTGAAAATCAAATTAAGCACTTGTAATATCCAATTCAACTTCATAAATGATAATTAATTAAAATGATGCACAATTTGATAGTTTTGCCCCTACAAAGTGCTCAATAAGAAATCAAACCCACAGTTATAAATTACTACAATTCATATCAAAACATGCATTTTAAACCAATTAATTCCTCTAAAAATATGCAATTAGACATGAATTAATACAGTAAAACTTGGTCAAATCAACTTACTTTTAGCTTTTTCACCCTTCTTATCTTACTTTTTGGTGGTCACTCATCCTTGGATTTCTCTGGCTCAAGCACACTAAATTAAAAAGTGCCACTTGAATTGAGCCAAGTTATGATCCTGGAAGCACAGGGTAATAACACAATGGTACTTGGTGAGCTATAATCCTAGTATTTTACTATCTCAACCCTTTCTTACCCTGTCTCGAAGGTTCTTTTCAGTTTAAAACCTCGATTTTAATCTCATTTTGGGATTTTGTCGGCTATTCTAGCCTTATCTTTTCCTATTTAGCATGCCTGAATATATCCTACTCAGGATTTATAGCTGCACAACCTCAAACTTCTGCTTTCCTTCATTGATCAGAAGGAAATTAAGCTCGGCCTAATTAAAAATAAGGCTATCTAGGAAGAAATCATGGGTACTCTCTTTGGATTAGTTATCCAACTAGAGAGGTTTTTGTATCTTAAATGTATCCTTGGTTATCATCTTCTTAAAGATACCGCATCTCTGTTTTTATGGCTCAATAACTTTCCTTTAGGTCTACTGTGACCATGAGATCTAACTGTGATCTTGAGATCTACTATGATCTCTCTAGGTTCTGCTTTGGATCTAACTGTGATCCTTTACTGAACCATATTAAACTTCAATGGCTAAGTCTCCGAAAGAGTCTAGACCAAAGGACTAAGTTGTACAATACTTTGTCTCTACTTAGTTAGCAACCTAACTGATAATTCCCCAAGACTATTCATAGATATCAATATGGTCTTCATAGATCTTACTTATTCCTTTTGTCAACTCCAGATTATCTCTGTTTACCTTAACTTTATCTTCCATTCGGCTGAACTTTGTGTATTTTTGCCAAAAATGGCTTATATTTCTAGCCTCTACACACTATTACATAAAGTCCCAAGGGTTACCCATCTTTGGGCTACTCTTACCTAAGCACGCTTAACTGAACAGTGCTGACGGGAATCTAAGACACTGATACTGATAGTGTCACATCCAGTAATATAGCAATTAGGAATAAGGATATTCCTAAATATTTAAAGGTGAAAAATGACAAGGAGAAATAGAAGAATTTTGGTGGAAAATAATTATTATAATTTTCCAAGCCAATTATGAAAAGTTTGACTAATTAAGGAAAATTGGTCAAGAATAATTATGGAAAAATAATTCCGAGCCTCAGAAAATTAAGAAAAAATAAGGACAATGTTCCTTGAGAATTATATGGGATTATAAAATTAGTTTTATGACCAAATTGCCCTTAGAAAAATTACAAGGAATTTAAGGGCAATTTAAGCTAGTTTAAGGTCTTTTATTTGGAAAAATCCAAATAAATATTTTAAGGAGGATAAAAAATTCCAAGAAAATTCCTATGATGTCCCAAGGAATTATAAGAGATTATAAAATTAAAAGAAGGCCCTCAAGTACCCAAGATTTTTCCCAATTCCTCTGAAAAGTGGAAAAATCATTAAAGAGAAGGAAATTAGTTTTCCATTTTATTTAATTATTGGGAAATTAATTTTAAGATAAAGAGGAAAAATTTGGAAAGATAAAAATGAGGAGAATAATTTATGGATCTGATAGAAAATAATTACAGGGGCCAGAGTATTGTAATTATAGAAAAGAAGTTAAACCCAGTGTAAAAGTGCACCGATAAAGCAAGACTAGAGTCTTGCAATTCAAATGGTTCACACTTAGCCATGTGTCAAGCCTCTAATGGATGGTAATTAAAGCTTTCCAAGTGTCAAGCTATCAATGGAGAGGATCTTGACTTTGGAATTTAATTACATTATGATTTAAGTTAATTAAGAGAGAAAATTAAGACTAAGTAGGCTCTTGACACTTGGCACAACATTAATGATGGTTGGTGGGATATTTTGTGTGCATTGAATGAGCTTCTCCTCCCCTAAATCTGATCTACATCTCGGCCAAGGAGAGTTAGAGAGGAAAACGGAAGAGCTTCAAAGGAAAACCAAGAGAAAGGCATCAACTTTGGTCATTCAATCAAGGATTCAAGGTGAGTTCTTAGTTCCAGATGTGTTCTTGCCTTGTTTTCCTTCTCTTTTATGGTTGAAAAATATGTCCCCTCTCTCTCTAATGGTTGGCTGAAGTGAATAATAAAAGGGGAAGGGAGTTTTGTTCATCACACTTGCTAAGACACAACAACACAAGTTAGATCCTAGTGTTTGCAAGTGATTATAGTTGGTTTTGAAGCATTTTTCATGGTTATTTCCTTGAGTGTTATTTTCGGCAAAAGCAAGATCTGAACCCTAGGATATGTTTTTTAAAGTTTTGAGGCTTCCATTGTGTTTAAAATGAAAAATAATGAAGGGTAAACCTAAAGAATAAGTGTTGGAAGCCATAGAAGCAAAGTTGCAATTTTTGAGTTTTAAACCCTAAGGGTTCGGCCAAACTGAAACTGAAGGAAGGAAATTTATTTTGTTAAATCCAAGTAGATATTTGGAATCTACATAAAAAATCATATAGGGTTGAGTCAAGAAGTGATTTTTAGGGTTTATGGAAACCAACTCTAAAAATCCAAGAACAAAGATGGAAGCTTTAAGGGGTTTAGGAGTTACTTGAGTTATGATAGTGATTTTATGAGGAATGGTTGATGATTCTTGCTACCCTTTTTGTGGATTGCCATGTTAGGGTTTGGCACTTGTTGAAGCAAGAAGGAATAACAAGAAAACAAAAAGCATTGGATTAAGGTAGTGGGATCTAATTAGCCATTAATGTTAACTTTGCATTGTTATTTATGGCATGTATGCTTGCTATTATATGGTTGAACTACGATGATGTGATATGGTTGCTCCTTACATTTGTTGCCATGGCCTTGCATGTTGAGGTTGCCTATTTATAAAAAGATTAGTTCTCCTATGATAGCTAATGTTGAAATGCTTTATAATGATGCATGTTAATGTTTTGGTTGATTGATCTTGCTACTGGGATTTCTTAAAATCTCATCCTCCAAATATAATATAACACTTTAGGGCCTGAAACTACTATGGACAAGCTACAGATTGGAGGCTAAAGTATGGTGTTTTGCCATAAAATTCGTGGACCCTTTTTGGTTATCTATATATTAAACTAACAATGCTGTAAGCACACTAACACTGCCATATTCGTGCAACTTTTTGATTATTCTACTGGATGCGTTTAATCACAAAATTTGGTATGATAAAAGATAACATCCTGATCTTCAATTTGATAGCTAATACGTTAAAAATGGCTAAGTATACGAATTTTAATGATTTTTCAAAGTTAAAGGTCAGAATCTGGGAAGAAGGGTTTTTGGCAAATAAACAGTATGACATTTCACAAAAGCCTGACACTTTTTCATAAGGAATTAGATCATGAGATTATTTTTCCTTGAAAGAGAACTTAAATAGCTTTAAGTATAATTTTGAACCACCCCATTTGGATTTTTTTGGAATAAGTTATGAATTTTTGAAGTTGGGCCAGAAAAACTGGATTTTTACCAGATGAGCAATAAAAATCCGAAATTTAGCGTTTTTAAGGTAAAAAGTGAGCCCAAGACCATTCAATGTGTTCTAAAGTGGTTTTAAATGAAACCTAAGTGGATATAATAGTAAGGTGTGATAGATAGGCTCGAACCCTGGTACATTGCTGTCTTATACCCTTCTGGTTCTATTTTTGTTAGGTCTTTTCAGCTTACATTCTTGACTCTAACCTCATCTTAAGGATTTGCCCGTTGTCACACCTTACTATCGAATCCACTTAGGATTTAATTAAAACCATTTTAGACCACATTGGATGGTCTTGGACTCAAAAATTCATGAAAAAAGCTTATTTTCGGATTTTTACTGTTCATCAGGTAAAAATCCAGTTTTCTTGCCCAACTTCAAAAATTCATAACTTATTCCACAAAAATTGAAATGGAGTGGTTCAAAATTCTATAAAAAGATCTTTGAATTCTATTTCAAGAAAAAATAATATTATGAACCAATTCCATTTGAAAAAGCATCATGTTTTTGTGAAATTCACCTTTGTTCATTTGGCAAAAATCCTTTTTCCAGATTCTGAACCTTAAATTTGAAAAATCATTAAAAATCGTATACTTGGCCATTTTTAACGTACTGCCTATCAATTTGAAGCTCAAGATGTCAACTCTAAGCATACTAAATTTTGTGTAGAGATTCATTCAGTAACTTAATAAAACATGGCTCTAAACTAACATCCTGCTTAGGGATTACAGCACCAAACATTGATATTTATACATAACCAAATGTCCACGAATTTTTATGGTGCAACACCATAATTTAGCCTCCAATCTGCAGCTTGCTCTTGAGAGTTTTAGGCCCTAAAATGTTACATTATATTTGGGGGATGAGATTTTGAGAAATCCCAGTAGCAAGACCAATCAACCAAAACATTAACATGCATCAATTACAAGCATTTCAACCTTTTGCTATTAATAGGGAACTATTTTACCTCATACATGTAGCACCCTAACATGCAATAGCCAAGGCACATAAAGCAAGGAGTATAGCTACACAATCATCATCATCATCATCATCTAGTTCAACCACATAATAGCACATGAAATTGCATAGCAATCAATGCAACACTTAACATTAAGGTTAATTAAATCTTACTACCTTAATCCAATGCTCTTTGATTTTCTTCTTCTCATTTCTTGCTTCCACAAATGCCAAACCCTAACATGGAAATCCACAAAAATGGCAGCAAGAATCATTAACCATTCCACATAAGAATCAATAACATAACTCAAGAAACTCCTAAAGCCCTTCAAGCTTCTATCTTTGTTCTTGAATTTCTAGAGTTGGTTTCCATAAACCCTAAAAATTCCCTCTTGACCTTTTCCTACATGGTTTTTCATGTAGATTCCAAATATCTACTTATATTTAAGAAAATAAAACTTCCTCTTTCAATTTCAGCTTGGCCGAACCATTAGGGTTCAAAATCCAAAAATTGTAACTTTGATTCTATGGCTTCCAACACTTGTTCTTTAGGTTTACCCTACACCATTTTTCATTTTGAACACAATGGAAGCCTCAAAACTTTGAAAAACTCATCCTAGGGTCTAAATCTAGCTTTAACCTAAATGAAACTCAAGCAACATGGCAAAGAAAACACTTCAAAATTAACCTACAACCACTTGTAACCACTAAGATTTATCATGCTTTGAAGTGTTCTAGCAAAATTGAACCATAAAACTTCCTCCCCTATAATATATATGTTTCGGCCAGCACCAAAAGAGAAGGAAAACTATGATTTTCAACCATACAACTCAAGCAAACAAGGTGGAGAACAACTTAAGAACAAAAACTAACCTTGAAGCTTGGTTGGTTGATCAAAGTTGATGGCTTCCCCTTGATTTCCACTTGAAACTCTCTCTTTTCTCTCTTGCTCTCACTTTGGCCAAACCATAATCAGATCTAGGGGGAAGGAAGAGCTTATTAATGAACCAAAAATATCCCACCAACCATCATTAATGCCATGCCAAGTGTCATAAGCTTGCTTAGTCTTAATCCTCTTTTTTAATTAACTTAAATCATAATGTAATTAAATTCCAAGGTCAAGATCCTCTCTATTGGTAGATTGACACTTGGAAAGCTTTAATTATCATCTATTGAATGCTTGACAAGTGGCAACTTGTGGGCCAAGTAAAGTGTAAGACTCTGATTAACACTTTATTAGTGCACTTTTATTCTGGGTTTAACTTTTTTTCTATAATTACAATCCTCTAACCTCTGTAATTATTTTCTGTCATATCCATAAATTATTCTCCTCATTTTTATCTTTCCAAATTGTCCTCTTTGTCTCAATTTTAATTTCCCAATAATTAAATAAAAAGGAAAACTATTTTCCTTCTCTTTAGCGATTTTTCCTCTTTTCAAAGGAATTGGGAAAAATCTTGGATACTTGGGAGTCTTTTTTAATTTCATAATCTCTTATAATTCCTTGGAATATCATAGGAATTTTCTCGGGATTTTATCCTCCTTAAAAATATTTATTTGGAATTTTCCAAATAAAGGACCTTAAACTAGCTTAAACCGCCCTTAAATTCCTTTGTAATTTCTCCAAGGGCAATTTGGTCATAAAATCAATTTTATAATCCCATATAATTCTCAATGAATATTGTCCTTAATTTTCCAAGGCTTGGAAATATTTTTTCATAATTACTCTTGACCAATTTTTCTTAATTAGTCAAACTTTTCATAATTGGTTTGGAAAATTATAATAATTATTCCACCAAAATTCTTCTATTTCTCCTTGTCATTTTTGACCCTTAATTATTTAGGAATATCCCTATTCCTAAATGTCATATTACTGGATGTGACACTCGTCAATACTCAGGTTGTCTTTGTATCACACGTGGTTCTTCCTGTATCTGGAACTAGCTTGAATGTCTCTTATTTAAGACTTATGGCTCTAATTTTTCTAACTCTAGCTTGCTTATATTAATCAGAAGAGAATTGAGCTCAGCCTAATCAATGATAAGGTTATCTGGAAGGAAGTCATGGGTACTCTTTCTATACTAGTTCACTACTAAAGGAGGTTTCCACATCTCAAACTCATCATTGGTACTTATCTTCCCAAAGAGGTACTGTACTCTTACTCTTATGGCTCAACTACTTTTCCTTAAGCTCAGTCTACTACAACGTCGGAAGCTACTATGCTCTACCATAAGCCTCTTCAGGATCCATAGTGACCCTGGAATATTATCATCAGTCTGAGCCATGTTAAGATCTTTGAGAGACTCTGGACCACAGGACTGAGCAATAAAATAAGTCACTTTTACTTAGTTGGTAACTTGACTGATCATTCTCCAAGACTATTCCAAGAGCCAATATCATTCTCTTAGGCCTCAATCAATTCTCTAAGCCATCTATCTATCTCCTTAGGTGCATAATCCAATCTGCCTTTAGAGTTCTCTTACTCCTCTAGCTATTCTTACCATCTCTATTTAATTTAAAATGATACAGGGAAAGAGCTTATGCAACTTCTCTTTCCTCTGCTTCACTTCTGAGTAGGAAAATTACTCTAACATGCATAATACTTGGCATTTCAATGCAAGGACTAAAAGCCCTTACTGGTTAATATGTTTGTAGCGTGCCATTCAGACATCTCATCCCTACAAAAGGGAGCCTCTTATATTCTGTTTCTAGCTGATTCTGAAAGTTATAGGGAGAGGACTTATAAGGTTTTCTTCTTTCTGCTTGCTCTAGTACTCTACTAAGCTTAGGGACATTTAACTCTAACTTTGTTCTTGGCTAGTCGTGCTTTCATTGGGTAACGTCAACTCTGCTTTCCTTGGCTCGGCTGCTCTTCTCAGTTCTCAATGATAGACACATCACTTTCGCTACAGCAACATCAACTCCATCATGACTGCTTCCCTTTCCTGCTCAGATAGGGTATCTGGCTCTGTCTAGAGTGGTGCCAATTCTGCCTCAAAGGACTAGTTCCCAATTACTCTAGGAAGACTCGTGGCTAAGACTATATCCTTTGTAAAAAGATGCCTCTCAACCTAACCCCAAGTGACTAAGTATCTCTTAACATTCTCGAGAACATGCTTATCTCTATATGCTAGTTCCCTGCATATCTATCTGTCTCATTCTCATCTCTCTCTCTTCTTCCTGATCCCTAAAAAATTTCAATAGGGCTATCTATCTTGAGTTTACTATCTATAAGTTCTTATTGATCTATTCAGGGACTTAAGATAGCTACTTTATTATGGTGCCCTACCCCTAACGAGGCTATAAGAGTTCATCAAGCTTAGGTTGCCACTATACCCTCTTGCTGGTGTACAGACTCATACCCTTAACAGTCCTGTCTAACTCTTAGTCATTACTCTTCCTCTAGAGGGGGAGTCTGATAACTTTAAATAGTGGCTACTTTCCTTATTGTATGATTTCTTATCATCATTTTATCTATCTTTTTCTAGCTGAGGATTCACCTCTTAACGATCCTCAACACTTATTTTTCTGAAAGCACCCACCTCCAATCCATAACCATAGTTGGACAATAACTAGTACCCTATTACTAGTTCTAACCTGAATTGGGTTTTTCTAAACCTTTACAAATAGTTTCCTTTTTCCTATGCCAAAATCTCTATTCTGATACCAAAAATATTACACCTTACTTCTATTATAGCTTAAGGTCCAATTAGAACCATTTCAGACCATTTTGGATGGCCATTAACTTATAAAAACATAACTAGGACATTGATTTATGGAAGCATTGTTCATTGTGCATTTTTCATATTACAGGATCAACTTTTAAAAATCATAACTAATTCTAAAACAATCATATAGAGGTGCTTCAAATTTCTACTTGAACCTCTTTCAATTCTCTTTAAGGAAAAAATATCAAACTGGACTTATCTCATGCCCATTCATATAGTTTTTCATTAAACATTACTATTCATTTGGTAAATCCTAAAACTTTCAAATTTCTTACCTCAACTATGGAAATTTGTATCTCTTTGTGTACATATCCAATTAAAGTGATCTACCTCTCATTTTAAAGTTTCAGATGTGTACTATATGCTTGCCAAACTTCGTCACTTAATTCATTCATTTGATAGGTCAAACTGGAGCTCGAAACTGACTGCTCCAGGACCTATGTTTTTCTCTTTACCTTTACTTCTTTAATTCTTTTATTTGCTTTGGCATGCATAACTTAGGCTTATTCTTTCCCATTCATTCTCATAGATTTTCATTTATGCTAAAGACATTCTAATCAATTACATTGCATCATTGGTGTAACATCCCGATTTTTGGGCCTATAAGTACTAGAAATAGCCCGAATGGGATAGGCTATCAGACCCCTTTTTAGTAGAGGTCTTAAAGATGAGAAAGAAAGTTAAAGCAGTTTTAGGGACTAAACTGCAAAGTGAATGTTTTAAGGGGCTAAAGGGTAATCAAAGTTAGAGGCTCCAGTAAAGTCTCAAAGGCCCAGAAAGAGAAAAGAGGCTAGATGCAGACCGAAGGTTAAGTTAGAAGCTTCAAAGAGATTGTTTTATAAGGTTGAGCCTAAGCAGGGGTAAAACCGTAAATTCAGAAAGTTATGGCCATCAGGGGTAAAAATGAAAAGTACTTAGAAAATTCTAAGAAAATCCCAGAAAATGGGAAATAATATTCTAAGACTCTTTGTGAAGAGAGATGACGAAAATTACCCTGAGGTAACTTAAAAGGAATTTATAAGTTTATGGCTCAATTTGAGATGTAGAGGTAGATTTAATTGTTTGAGTCATAAGAAAGCCTCAGAAAATTATGGTAAAATGGGGATGTATGATCTAAGAGACTATAGAAAATTATAAAATTAGTTTCATCCCCAAAAGACCATAAAATGGCTTTAAGAATACTTAAAAGCCAGTTGTGCCGAAAAGGGCATTTTAAAGAATGATTTTTAAGAGGGGCTACAGGTTGAGTTATGACCTGAGAAAATTCACAGATTTTCTCTAGAATATGAGGAATTTATGATATTTTTGGATGAATTTTTGGAGCTCTAAATTGAATAAAATGCTCCGGTCAAATATTAAATAATTTTGTCCCATAAATAGGAGACAAAACCAAAGAAAATATCTAAGAGCCATCATGACGATGCTGAGTCAGCGTGCTGAGTCATCAAGCGTAATCATGACACCGACGAGTCATCATGCTGAGTCACCAAGCGTAATCATGACACCTACGAGTCATCATGCTGAGTCACCAGAAGATATTTATGGACAGCATAAAAATCAGAACGCAGTATGGGAATATTTTAGACAGTCTTTTGTCTACCCGTTATAGTGAAATCTTACTGCATGACTCAGTAAGGTTAAGTAGCCCGTCAGTAGAGCTAATTATTTTCCCCTCTGCTCCTCTAAGGTGGCACCATATATGTACTTATTAAGATGAGAAATAGTGTCAAAACATGTCCTGGTGGTACAGGGTAAGTCAGGACCCGAAAAGTATCCGATACGGTGCAAGATTAGCTTGATAGGTGGAGAAATAATTGAGAAAATATTTTTGCACGAATTTCCATTTATGTTCTCCCTATTTTAATGCCATAAATGATGAAAGGACATGAAGTGACAAGTGTACGGTTAGATGAGAAAAAGAAAATATTACGTGTACGGCTAGATGCAAGACACGTGTACTGTCGGATGCAAGACACGTGTGCGGTCGGATTAAAGACATGTGGCTTGATGATGTAAGCATGATGTCATCATGATGAGGTAAGCATGATGTCATAGGACACTTGTCATCGTAAGATCAAAAGAGAAAATGGACGGTCCAGATCGAGCCACGTATTTTTAAGATCAACGGTCCAGATTCAGTCTGCTTTTCTATAAATACCCCCTCCCCTCCCTACCATTTCATCCAAGCATAAGGAATCCATGGGGAAGCTCTTGCAAAATGGTTTCTAGAGAGAGAAAGAAGAGGGAGAAAGAAAAGCCAAGTGGTTCCAAGCCAGATCAAACTCTAAAACAAGGTATGTGATGGTTATAGCACCTGATTTCATGCCTGTTTCGGATTAGTTACTGTGCGTATCTGATTCTGAAATTTTGCATGCTTAAGTACACTCTGTGAGCTTTAAATCTATAGGTAGAACACTTCATTGGATATGTGTACGATTTATGGTGATTTTCCAAAGTTAGGGTTTGAAATCTGGAAACAGTGTTGAACTTTTGGAAGAGTTTCGAGTTCCGTACAATTCCGGTGCTGTTTGGAATAGAATTGGTTCCTGAAACTATTTTCCATTAAATTTAACTTAAGGATCTTTTAGTGAGACTTGGAAGCACTCAATTTGGATTTTTCTAGAATTAATTATGAATTTTCAAATTTGAGCAAAAAATCTGGAAATTCTGCGTGAACAGTACCCGCGAAGCAAAATTTCCAGATTTGGTATTCTTGAATCTAAGGCCATCTAAAGTGGTCCTAATTGACAAGAAAAGGATCTTAAGGATGGGAAATGATAAGATTTATGTTAGAAAAGTTAGAAAGAAAACCCTAAGACTAAGAGAAAGGGTTGAGGTTCAAGAAAGCTAGTCTTGAACTTTATGTAATCTAGTGGTCCTAATGGATTGTATGATCAATGTGACTATGTTTAGGACCTTTGGAACATCCAAGAGGATGTTTGGTGATGTTGACCGAATGTCCACATGGTTGGAAAGACAAGGGAATCAAAGGAAAAGCAAGGGGAAAGCCATGTTACAAGGTAGTGAATTTACCTATACTGTGTGCTTGATATGTATGCTTGCATGATGTGATTGTGTTGCCATGATGTGACTAAGCTATGATGAAATGCTTGCAAAGTTATGTTTGCAAGTTTATGTTATGTTTTGCCTTGGCAATATGTTATGGAAGCATGAAATGCTTTAGCTTACTTTCATGGCATTCATCTGTTAATGTTATAACATGTCATGCATGTGCATTATGTCTTGCATGCTTATGGGTAGTGTTTGCTACTGAGATTCTCCCGAATCTCACCCCTCCCTAACCAACCATTTAGGTCAATCAATGATGGGCAATAATGGCATGAGAAGCAAGGAGAAGTAAGCGAAGAATTATTCTTGTTAATGGATGAGACTGTTGATAAATGTATAATTCTACTATTTTGTGAACTAGGTTATGGATGCCAACGATGCCATATATTTAATTATAATATTTATGGCATGAATGAAAGTGTATGAGCATGAACGAGAAATAGTAAGGCCATGTTATGTATGCCAAAGAAATAAAAAGAATTAAAGAGATGTTAAGGGATAAAACGTAAGTCCTGGAGCAGTGAGTTTGTAGCTCCAGTTTGACCTATCAAATGAGTGAGTTAGGTCATAAGATTTGGCAAGCAAAAGAGATCTTATGTCTCTCTTTAAAATGAGGGGTAGTTTGCCCGATTCTGATAACCGAGCAGAAAGTTATGCCTTTCCAAAGTTAGGCAAAAATACAGTAAAATCCGAAAATGACCAAATGAACAGTAACTTTTTCAAAGGAAATTGAGCTCGAATTTCAAAGCAATCAGTTCAAAAACTATTTTTCCTCAAAATTTTATCCAAAGAGATTTCTGTAAAACTTGGAATCACTCAATTTCAATTTTTCTACAATTAGTTATGAATTTTCGAAATTTGCCACATTTTAAGGTGACAATGAATAGTAACCCATAAATAAAAATTTTCAAACTTGATTTTTCATCAATTGTAGCCTTCAAAAGTGATTCCAAATGCTTCCGCAAGGAAAGTTAATTGATTTAAACATGAGGTGTTACAATTGGCATCCATAAACATAATTTACATAATAGGAGAATTATACATTAATCTCATTTATTAACATCAATAATTCTCTATTTTCTTCTCCTTCCTTCTCATGCCATTATTTCCCATCATTGATTGACCTAAATAATTGGTTAGAGAGGGGAGAGATTTGGGAGAATCTCAGTAGCAAACAATATCACATAATCATGCTAGATGATGCTAATGCATTACATGCAACTTGCTTATTCTCTTGTGAGTTAGTGACATACTAGCATGTCTAAATCTACCTTCTTGATGCATGGCTATGGAGGCATAATCTACTCATCATAAATAGTAATCATAGCAGCTAAAACATGTCATAACAACATTCAAACATCATGTACATAGCAATACACAAGTATACAATATCAACAATGGCAATAGTAAATTCACTACCTTGTACTTCTAGCTTTCCTCTTGTTTTTCCTTTGACTCCCTTGACTTCCCAACCATAAAAGCTTTCAGTCAATATCATCAAACATCTTTTAGGATATTCTAAGGTTCTAAACATAGCCATAATGATCATACAATCCATTAGGACTAAGAGATTACATAAAGTTCAAGACTAGCTCTCTTGAACTTAACCTTTCTCTAAATTTTAGGATTAGTGTTCTAGCTTTGTAATAATTGTTCTTTTAGGCCAGTCCTACACAATTTTACCCAAGAAATCCAATATGAGCTTAGATTCATAAAAAGAAAACTCTCTTCTCCAAAAACCAGTGTTGGCTAAATAGGGGGTTTTGAAATCTAAAAATTCCAACTTTAATTACAATGCTTCCAATGCTTGTTCTTAAGGGACATAAATAGATCTGGCTAAACAGTATATTTGGTTCCATAACATGCAATTCTTCCAATTTCAATGAAATACCACTTGAATTAAGCTATAATCAATGACTTTAAACTGACATCAAAATCATCCTCCCTTATCTCTTATAGATTTCAGTCAGCACCTCCTCTTAGGGGAATCCACATTTTTCAACCATCAAACGCAAGAATACAAATCAAAATACAAGGTAGAATATAAAACCAACCTTGTATCCAAGCTTAGATTATCAAAGGTGGTATTTTCCTCTTGATTGCTTCAAGAAATAAAATGACAAGAGTTTCCCCTCTTGT